>NW_006408520.1:22434040-22456209 GCF_000296735.1 Chrysochloris asiatica | reverse complement strand
CATTGACAGGGAACTGCCAAAAATTCAAACTTGACTCAGAAGAGGATGTAGAATGTGGAGTATTATTGCTGACATTAGACAGTTCTTGGCTAAAATCAGAGAATACCAGAAAAAAAAGTTTACTTGTGCTTTATTGAGTATGCAAAAGCATTCAACTATGCGGATCATAGTCAACTAAGGATAACATTACAAAGAACGGGAATTCCAGGACACGTAATTGTGCTCATGTGGAATCTGTACATAGACCAAGAGGCAGTCATTCAAACAGAACAAGGGAATACTGAGTGATTTCAAATCAAGAAAGGTGTTCATCAAGGTTGTATCCTTTTACTATACCTATTTAATCTGTATGCTGAGCAAATAATCTAAGAAGTTGGACTGTATGAAGAAGTACATGGCATCAGGATTGGAGGAAGATTTATTAACAACCTATGATATGCAGATGACACAACCTTGATTGGTGAAGGGGACTTGAAGCACTACTGATGAAGATCAAACACTACAACTTTCAAAATAGATTATACCTCTACATAAAGAAAAAAAATATAAAGATCCTCACAACTGGACTAATAAGCAACATCATGATAAATTGAGAAAAGATTGAAATTGTTAAGGATGTCAGTTTACTTAGATCCCATGGAAGCAGCAGTCAGGAAATCAAGCAGCCTATTACAGTTAACCACTCTGCTACAAAATAGCTCTTTAAAGTGGTAAAGAACAAAGGACTAAGGTGCACCTGACCCAATCAATGATCGTTTCAGTCACTTCATATGCCCGTGAAAACTGGACAATGAATAAGGAACACTGAAGAATAGCATGCATTTTTGAATTATGGTGTTGAAGAAAAATATTAAATATACGATGGATTTCCAGAAGAACAAACAAATCTATATTAGAAGAAGTACAACCAGAATGCTCCTTAGAAGCAAGCTTGGTGAGATTTCATTCATCTCATGTACTTTGGGCATAGTACTAGGGGAGACCATTCCTGGGAGAAGGACATCATGCTTGGTAAAGTGGAGGTAAAAAAGAGAAAAAAGATTAAATAAAAAAAGATGAAGACCCCCAATGAGATACAGTAACATTATGAGAGTTTATATAGATAGGGTCACTATGAATTGGGAAGTCCTGGTGTGGCACTGTGGGGTTCGTGAGCTGAACTGCAAAGTTGGTTTGAATTGCAAAGTTGGTGGTTCAAGCTAACTGCCACTCCTTGGAAAACCTATACAGGGTTGCTTTTGGTCAGAACCAACTTGACAGCACTTAATAGCAACCACTAAGAATTGGAACTGACTGGACAGCCCCTAACAACAACAAGATGATGAGTCTAATCTTGTTGTCTGGGACTGTCAGATTTGATCAACAGGGAAGTTCGTCAGACTCAGGCAAACAGTTGATGATCATCCTCCCAGATGATTAATGCATTGTCCATGTCCTCAAGGAACGCACACAAAAACATCACAATCTATGGTGTAGGTGCAATGTTTAAAAATTCAGGAGGAATTAGGAATTTAATGTATTTCCTATGTTCACAATTTCCATTCATTATAAACTTTGAATGTTATCACCTGGATTGCATTATGAAATAGGAATGATAACAGAATTTATCATTCAAATGAAGTTTTGTTTTTATCTGAAATAAACTATTTTTTTGCTGGAATTAAACCTTCTTTCACTTTTTTTTTTCATCATATAAATTACTGACACAATCTTTAAGATTTTTTTGCTTTAATAATCTACTGATAATGTATGTTATTGTTGTTGTGAAGTGCTGATGAGTCAGTTCCAACCCATAGCAACCCTGTATAGGGTTTCCAAGGAGCAACCTGTGAGCTTGAACCGCTGACATTGCGTTTTAAACCAATTTTGCAGTCCAACGCATTAACCCATAGCGCCACACCAGGACTCCAATGATTACATATAGGCACTGTTGCTGTGGATTAACGTGCCAGACTGTAAAGTTGTTTGAATTGTAAGGTCGGCAGTTCAAGCTCACCAACTGCTCCTAGGAATCCCTATACAGGTTTGCTAAGTGTCGGAACTGACTCAATGGCACTTAACAACAACAACAACAATTCTATGCCAATGTTGTCTAATAAAAATATAATGGAAACACGAATGTAATATAAAAATTTGTAGTTGTTGTTAAGTGCTGTCGAGTTGATTCCAGCCCATAGTGACTCTGTATAGCATTTCCAAGGAGTGGCTGGTGTGCTTGAACCACCGACCTTGCTGTTCAAATGACTATGCAGTCCAGCGCATTAACCCACAGCGCCACACCAGGACTCCAAAATTTTCTAGAGGTTGGCCCAGGATCGGACAGTGTTTTGTTCTGCTGTGCATAGGGTTGCTATCAGTTGGTACCAACTTGATGGCACCTCTGGTAGCGTAGTGGTTATGAATCGGGCTGCGAACTACAAGGTCAGCAGTTCGAAAATACCAGCTGCTCCGCGGGAGAAAGGTGAGGCTTTCTGCTCCCGTAAAGATTTACAGCCTCGGAAACCCTATACAGGGTCGCTATGAGTCGGAACCGACTCCATGGCACATAGCAACAACAACAACAACAACAATATGTTTAAAAAAGTAAAATGAATGTATTTACATAATATATTCCATTTAACAAATGTATAAATGTATTATTATTATTTTATTACTTATTAATGTATTTTTATTATTTTATTGATCACTCCTTAAACCTTCTTATACTCTTTAAATTCCAAAAGGCTGTATTATTCTTCTAACAGGCAACAAGCCTGCCAATAACTCCAACTTTATGGAATTTAGGCCTATACCCACAATAAAGAAACTGAGTTTCATTGTGCCATCATATAAATTTTATAACAAGTCCTTCAATTTGTAAGTTTGTTTCTTTTATTATTATTATTATTATTATTATTATTATATGTAAGAATTACCCAATCTGCTTCCGAGGAGCAGCTGTGGGTTTGAACTGCTGACTTTGAGGTTCAAATTGATCTTGTGGTCCAGCGCATTATCCTGTAGCTCCACATCAAGACTAAGAATGCAGACTAGTTACATTTTAAGTGCTCAGTAGCCATATGTTATGATTTCTGTTATTGGACAGAACAGGTCTAGAAAAGTCAAGGAAAGAGTAGAAATCTTGTAATTCAAGTTTAAAATATTTGCCTAAATTATGAAGTCCTAAGGAAACTACTGTATAGGTAGATTAAACAAAACCGTTATGGTCAAATCAACTTGGGATCACGGTGACTGACAAGCATGTGTGTCAAACTAGAGCTGTGCTACTCAGTTTTCAATGGTTGGGGTTTTTTGGAAGCCTTGTTTGCCAGGCCTTTCTTGTGGTTGACTTGAACCTAATCCTTTGGGTCAGCAGTCAAGCATGTTACCCATTAGCTCCACCTAGGGACTCCACGTAGTTTTTAGGCTCCTAAATAATTTGGACCATCCTGCCAAGAGTACCTATGCTCCAGGTGAGTAGAACACAGAGAACCCTAAGCACCAGAAACATGGAAAGAAGAAAACTGCACAGCAGAGAATTGTACATTCTTTCATTACTGGGAGGGCCCTACTGAGCAGGACTGTTCTGAGGCCTGGTTTCACAACTCTGCCAGGTGTTTCCAGTTATTTCAAAAGAGTGTCAAGGAGTTTGCTAAACAAAATATAATTTAAATTCTTGGAAGTGTAAAAAGCAATGATTGTATGTGCCTCATGGTATGTTCTTCGTGGGAAGGGAGGATTGTGAAACTCAGCAAACAATGAACTGATGTTGTAATTCCCCAAAGGCTGCAAATCACAAAGAAAAAATGATGTGACAGAGGTGATAAAGGCATGATGAGGAAACATTCAGTTGAGGTTTAGAAAATTGAGCTTACCCTCTCATGCTTTGGCCAAGTATTTATCTGTTCAATAATGCGGCATGAACATTTTGCTTTCTCCTGTTTTTTTTAAAAAAATAGTTGGCTCCCCTTACTATTTTTGTTGTTGACCCTCAAAATAACTGCATCCAATCACTTTTTCCTTCCATTAGCTATTCATTTTACACTTACTGAGTCCTATGTTTCAAGCAAGGAGCTCTGGTAGCGTAGTGCAGTTTGAAACTACCAGCCGTTCTGCTGGAGAAAGATGAAGCTTTCTGCTCCCATAAAGATTTAGAGCCTCACATTAATGAGCTGGACTGCTAACTGCAAAGTCAGTAGCTCGAAAGACAAGGTTTTCTGTTCCGGTAATGATTTACAGCCTTGGAAACTCTATACAGGGTTGCTATGAGTCATAACGGACTCCACAGCACTTAACAACAATGTTTCAAGCACTGAGCTAGGAACTGGAGGGGACTGGGTGTTGGTTACAAATATGGTCATGATCTAGTGGGTGAGATGGAGAAGTAAGTAATGTGCTCCAAATGATTATTGCTGGAAAAAAGTTGTGTACAGAGGATTATTTATGGGAGCCCAGCTAGAGAGCTCTGAAGTCAATTCTGCACATCTAGCTAAGTAAGGATTAGCCCAGGTGGAGACAACCTCGTAAAATTAGTATTGCTTGATTCCCTTTGTTGGGTAAGGCAGCAAAGAAGTTGAGCTAGGATAGTGAATATGTTCAGCCTCTACCAATTAAGAACGTCATTGTCGGTTAATATCTTAGCAGCCTATGGTTGGACTGAGACTTCCCCCATTCCCACAGCTACCAGAAGAGTGTAGGGCAAGGATAACCTGGATAAGAAACAACCTTTGCTGATATTAACACATTTTTCTCCTGGGCTGTCCTTGACCTGCCATTTAAAGTAATTTCTTGCCTTCCTTTTATTCAGTTATCAAATAACACTGAATACCTGCTAGGTACCTGGTGTAGACTGGTGCTCACAGTAGGAAAATTAGTATGACACAGCCCTCGACCCTCTAGTTCAGTGGGAAAATCACTCATGAGTACGTTGTTATCTTTGTTAAGTGCCTTTGAGTTGTTTCCACCTCATAGTGAATCTGTATAGGGTTTCTGAGGAGTGACTGGTGGATATGAACTGCTGACCTTGTTAACTGTCTACCACACCAAGACTCCTTAAGGGAGTGTCAAAAAGTCCTTGGAAAAAATGGAATGGAAAATTTTAGGATGAGATACCTGAATGGCAGAAACACACATGGGAAATAGGGGAAAGAGGTAGAAGAAGTACCTTCAGATTCAGGAGTTAGAGAGCTAAGAAGAGAGAAATCACCCCACTCCTTCCCAGAATTCCTAGAGCTACCCAGGAGGGCTTTGGACTCCTATTAAAATACCAAACCTCTTGCCCTCAAGTTAATTTTAACTTATAGCAACTTTATAGGACATAGTAGAACTGCTCTATAATCTTTACAGGGGAGTCCTGGTGGCACTGTGGTCAAAGCACTGAGTTGCTAACCTTAAAGTAGGTGGTTCAAACCCACTAGTCGCTCCATGGAAGAAAGATTTAGCAGTCTGTTCCTATAAACATTGATGTTAAGTGCCATCCAATTGGCTCCAACCCATAGCAACCCTGTATGGGGTATCCGAGGAGCGGCTGGTGGGTTTGAACCACTGCCCTTTCAGTTCAAACTGAACTTACAGTCCAGCACATTATCCTACAATGCCACACCAGGACCTGGAAATCCTGTAGGGCATCCTCTGTCCTATAGGATTGGCATAAGTCAGAATCAACTTAATGGCAGTGGGATATAGAGTCACTATAAGTCGGAATTGATGGGAGGGCAATGGATTTTTGGTTTGGTTTTAATCTTTACAAAGACAGCAATGTCTTCCTTTCCTTGGAGTGGCTGGTGGGTTGGAACCATTGACCTTTTTGGTTAGCAGTTGAGATTTTAACCACTGTGTCACCAGGGTTCCTTTGGATTCCCATGTTGTTGTTAACTGCCATCTAGTCAGTTCTGCCTCATAGCAACCCTGTATAGGGTTTCGGAGGAGCAGCTGGTGAGTTTGAACTGTAGACCTTGCAGTTAGCAGTCTAGGGCTTACCCTACATCACCATGTGTGTGTATGTGGTGACACTACAAAAGTTTACCTGGATTTTGAGGGTCACCTAGACCTCCAACTGACATCTGGGAATACTGGGATGATATTCCCAGTAATGTAAGCAATTCATGACTATAAGCAAGTGACTTCAATATATTCACTCTGGGGCCCTGTGTGTGTGGTGTGTGGTGGGTGTATGTGGCGTGTGGTGGGTGTGTGTGGTATGTGGGTGTGTGTGCACAAAGGCACATGCGAGCAAAAGTTGGCCACGTACCCTCAGAGACAGGGAGGGCCCTCACGGCAAGCTAGTTCTCTGACTTCTAGACCAAACTTCTTTAGAAATTGGAGGGTCTTAAGAGACTCTTTTTTCCTCTTTTCAAACCCTCCCTTGTTGTTGTTGTTGCCAGGTGCCATCGAGTCGGAACCGACTCATAGCGACCGCATGCACAGCAGAACGAAACAATGTCAGATCCTGGGCCAACCTCACTACTGCTGCCACACTTGACGCCATCAATGATGTCACCTGGCTGATCCATCTCGTTGGGGGTCTTCCTCTTTTTCTCTGACCCTCCACCTTACCCAGCATGACATCCTTCTCCAGCGACTGTTCTCTCCGAACAATGTGTCCAAAGTATGAGAGACGAAGCTTAGCCATCTTGGCCTCCAAGGAGCACTCTGGCTGTACTTCTTCCAAAACAGATCTATTGGTTCTTTTGGCAGTCCATGGCACTTTTAGTATTCTCCTCCAACACCACAACTCAAAGGCATCAGTTCTTCTATGATCTTCCTTATTCACTGTCCAGCTTTCACATGCATATGAGGTTATTGAAAATACCATGGCTTGGGTCAGGCGCACCTTAGTCCTCAAGCTGACATCTCTGCTCTTCAACACTTTAAAAAGTTCCTGTGCAGCAGATTTGCCCAATGCAATACGTTGTCTGATCTCTTGACTGCTGCTTCTGCGAGTGTTGATAGTTGATCCAAGAAGAATGAAGTCCTTGACAACCTCAATCTCTTCTCCATTGATAAGAATGTTGTTTATTGGTCCAGTGGTGAGGATTTTTGTTTTCTTTACATTGACTCTTTTTTTCCTCTTTTCAAAACCCTCCCTTAAATGACTGAAAAGTCTGAGATCTAAAGAAGCCCAATGCTTAGGTGCTTTGACAGGATTTCATGTTTCTCTGACTCCGTGTTTCACTGCCTTTCTCACCAACTCTAAACAAAGGGGCAGCACAACCACAGAGCTCTCCAACCCCACTGTGGGTAAAGCAGACAGCCCATGCCAAATTCCTCTGCTCTGTTAGCAGGCCCCTCATCATTACTTACAGCCACACCTCCTTGACTGGGGAGTCTAGTCTATCTTATTGTGCAGGGCTGTATTCTTGCACTGGAATTTAGAGGATTGTTATGGATTAAATTATGGGCTCCCCTCCCCCTAAAATATGTGTTGTAAATCCTTATACCCTATCTGTGGATACCATCCCATTTGGGAATAGAGTTTCGCCTTTGTCATGTTAATGTCAGTACTGTTGTTAGGGAATTTCCAAGGAGTGGCTTCCTGGGTTTGAACCGCCAATCTTGCAGTTAACAGTCCAGCTCTTATTTTACACCAGGGCTGCATGTCAGTATAGGGTCTGTTTTTGTTTGTTTGTTTGTTTGTTTGTTTTTAAGGTTTTTATTGTGGATTGAGTGAAAGTTTTCAGGGCACATCATCGGTTTCTAGGGTCTGTTTTAAGGCCATCAGTTTTTTGGATTTCAAAGAGCAGATTAGGCATGGAGGAAACCCAACACAAAACGGGGAAAGATAAATGCCATGTAGAGATAGGGAAGGAATGCCAAGGAGAATGCTAGAGAAGCTGACCTAAGGATTTCTCCTCCGCTCTCTCAGAAAGAGCCTTCCCCTAGAGCCAGCAGCCTGAACTCAGACCTCTAGGCTCATAAACTGGGAGGGAATACATGTCTGTTTGTTAAAAGCCACTCCTACACCTTGGGATGTTTCTGTTATACCAGCGCTAAGTAATTCAGACAGGGGTGCACTATCAATGTTGGTTGATTGAGTGGATGTGATGAAAATCTGTCCACCTTAAGCAATGCAAAACAGGCTAAAGTCAAAAGAAACTCTGAACCCCTTCCCACTCTCAGCAGCAGCTGCAATAGTGGCAATAACTCCCAATTTTCACTCTGCTTTTTCCAAATCATTCACCTGTTCAGTCACATGTAATCTCCAGTGTCCCTTAGGAGACACTTAGGAGGTAGGCATTTGTCTGAGAGTAAAACAAACAAAAAACCCCAGTGGCCATCAAGTTGATTCCAACTCATGATAACCCCAAGTATAAGATTGTCAATGGCTGAGTTGTCAGAAGTAGATTGTCAGGAATTTCTTCCAAGGTACTACTTCTGGGTAGACTAACCGCCAACCTTTTGGCTAGCTGTCAAATGCATTAACCATTTGCACCACTCAGGTGCTCCTCTGAGAGTAAAGAAAGCCTGAAAATTTCTGGATTTTTCTTTGGCATTATTCAAGGCCATAAAGCCAGAAGTTCTCATTCTACCAAGCTGTTACATGATATATGGATTCTGAGGCAATTGCATCATTGACTGCAGATTAAGATCAATTCCTAACTGCATGGTTTTAAGGATGCTGGCCCACCCACAGTTGTTGATAGAACTATAATGGATCCACCTGGGGTTGTCCTGCGTATATTCAAGCCAAATCTACAGGAATTGGTGACTACAAATGTAGGTTTCTTACTGTGGATTAATGTGCTGGACTGCAAGGTCAGTTTGAACCCCAAGGTCAACAGTTCAAGCTCACCAGCTGCTCCTTGGAAATCCTATACCAGGTCGCTATAAGTAAGAAACAACTCAATGGTGCTTAAATACAACAATAACTTGATCTGGGAAGACAAGTGAGTTTCAATACAACAGAGCTTTGAAGACTGTTCCCATTTTAGAAAAGTTTTGACTCCTAACCATTCAGTTGATTTCTGTATTTGAGAGCCCTGTAATCAGCAGCCAGAGAGAAGCGTTTTTGTTGATGCAGAGAGCAGGTAAAAAGACCAGACAGCAGGGAGTTCCCTTTAGGGAATTTCTCTAAAAAGAAAAAGAGCCAAGGGGAAAAAGAGCTGTTAAGAATACACTTGTGTATTCTTTTGAACACCAGCCACTTTATCTTATTCTTACATAAACATCATGATAGGAAGCTCTACACTTTAATGAATAATTCCTCTGTGTATGTTACCTTGCTGAGAACCATCCATGCTTCTTTGTTTCATTTAAAATCCCAAACTTTTTCAGGCCAACACTATTACTGTTTCCATTTTACAGATGAGAAAACAGAGGCTTAGAGAGATGGGTCAGATGTAACAGTTGTAGAAATTGAACCTAATTTCAAAGTCTATGATCTTAATGGCTATAATTTACTATAAGGAGAATATTTTTATTTTTTCATATATATAGAAATGAGGAAACTGAGGGTTAGAGAAAGAAAGAATCTTATGCTAGTCAATAAGGGATTGAGTCAGGAGTTGAACCTAAGTCTGACTGACTTAGCAGCCTATGCTCTTTTCAACTCTCCAAACTGTCTTCTTTTTTGCTCAGTGAATTCAAGACATACTACTAGAATGGACTTCAGATGGATACAGATAAAACAATTTTAACCAGAAACTTGGTCAGTTCTATCTTATTTATTTGGTGGTAGTAGTGGTGTTAAGTGCTGTCAAATTGGTTCCAACTCACAGTGACTCTGTATAGGGTTTCCAAAGCTGTAAATCTTTACAGGAGTAGAAAGCTTCATCTTTTTCCTGAGAAATGGTTAGTGGGCTCCTGGTGTGGTGCTGTAGGATCAGCACTAGACTACAAACCACAAGGTTGGCAGTTCAAACCCACCAGCTACTCCTCAGTAACCCTATACAAGGTTGCTATGAGTCAAAACCAACTTGACGGCGCTTATAATACATGTGGGGACTAAACCTGGACTGCCACCATCCTCCAGCCACACACAATTTTTAGGAGAGTAGAGAATGGAAGTCTCCACAGGGGAGGCCAGAGAGAAAGAGGAAGATGGAGGCATCTGTCCCTATTGGCCCCCTCTGGAGACAAAGTGGTAGAGATCAAGGTGATGAAATTATTATGCAAGAGCACTGGGTAAGATTCTAAACCTGTCAGGCTGGGTTGGGGCAGGCCCTTCTCTCCTCTGTTGCTTTAGAGCCCACACTTGTTGGGAACATCCAGAGTCCATTCTCTTGGTGAATATCAGCAGACTCTTGATTAGCGTGGCACTGACTCACCTCACTGCCAGAACCCATGGGCCTGCATCAGTCAAGACACAAGAGAAAAAAGAAGGCCAGGCAGTATAGTAATAACAGTTGACCAATGAAGTGTAAGATATGGAATGTCAGTTGAGGTCATACTCTTAAAGTGAGTGGAGATGATAAAGAAATTGACATAGACCTATGAGAAGAATAATTACCATTCAGTGAGTATTCACTGTAGGGATGTTGTTGTTAAGTGCTGTGGAGTCAGGTCCAAGTCATAGTGACACTGTATAGGGTTTCTAAGGAGCAGCTGGTATGCTTGAACCACTGACCTCGTGGTTCAAACTACCTTTGCAGTCCAGCACATTAACTCACAATACCACACCACTGTACAGTTTGTCATTGTTGTTGTTAAGGGGCATTCGAGTCAATAACGACTCATAGCGACCCGACCCTATGTACAACAGAATGAAATACTGCCTGGTCCTGGGCCAACCTCACAATCACTGCTATGCTTGAGCCCACTGATGCTGACACTGTGACAATTCATCTCATTGAGGGTCTTCCTCTTTTTATCTGACCCTCCACTTTAACAAACATGATATCCTTCTCCAGTGACTGGTCCCTCCTGACAATATGTCCAAAGTATGAAACATGAAGTCTGACCATCCTGGCTTCCAAGGAGCACTCTGGCTGTACTTCTTCCAAAACAGATGTTTGTTCTTTTGGCAGTCCATGGTACTTTCAATATTCTCCTCCAATACCATAACTGAAATGCATCAATTCTTCTACGGTCTTCCTTATTCACTGTCCAGGTTTTGCATACATATGAGGTTATTGAAAATACCATGACTTGGGTCAGGCACACCTTAGTCATGAAAACTGACATCTTTGCTCTTCAGCACTCTAAAGAGGTCTTGTGCAGCAGATTTGCCTAATGCAATACGTCATTTGATTTCTTGACTGCTGCTTCCATGAGTGTTGATGGTTGATCTGAGCAAAATGAAGTCATTGACAACTTCAATCTTTTCTCCACTTATATGGATGTTATTCATTAGTCCAGTGGTGAGGATTTTTGTTTACTTTACATTGAGGTGCAACCCAGACTGAAGGCTGTAGTCTTTTATCTTCATCAATAAGTATTTTTAAGTCCTCTTGGCTTTCAGCAAGCAAGGTTGTATCATCTACATATCACAGGTTGTTAATGAGCCTTCCTCCAGTACTCATGCCACCTTTTCTTCATATAATCCAGCTTCTCAGATTATTTGTTCAGCATACAGATTGAATAAGTATGGTGAAAGAATACAACCTTTCCTAATTTTAAACCATTCAGTGTTCCCTTGTTCTGTTCAAACAACTGCCTCTTGGTCTATGTGCAAGTTCCTCATGAGTACAAATAAGTGTTCTGGAATATTCATACTTTGCAATGCTATCCATAGCTTGTGTCATGATCCACATAATCAAAAGCGTTTGCATAGTGAATAAAGCACAGGTAAACATCTTTCTGGTATTCAGTGCTTTCAGTCAAGATCCATTTGACATCAGCAAATTCCACGTCCTCTTCGGAATCTGACTTGAACCTCTGGAAGTTATCTGTCAATGTATGCCTGCAGCCATTTCTGTATTATCCTTAGTAAAACTTTATTTGCATTTGATATCAATGATATTGTCCAATGATTTCTGCATTCCATTGGGTCCCCTTTCTTTGGAATGGGCACAAATATAGATTTCCTCCAGTTTGTTGGCCAGGTAGTGGTCTACCAAATTTTTTGGCATAAAAGAGTGAGTGCCTCCAATGCTGCTTCACTTTGTTGAAAGATTTCAATTTGTATTCCATCAATTCCTGGTGCCTTGTTCTTGGCCAATGACTTCAATGAGCCTTGGCCTTCTTCCTTCAGAATCATTGGATCTTTTTTTTTTTTTTTAGAATATGGCTGAACTTTATCTCATATTCTTTTCTTTTGTTTTTAAGGTTTTTATTGTGGATTGAGTGAAAGTTTACAGGGCAGATCATCAGTTTTACATTCAACAAATCATACACCTTGTTTCATTACAATGATTATAATCCCCTTCATGTACCATCAGTTAACAATATTTCTCTCTATCTGCTTTAGCCTTAAAAAAAAACCACTCAGACATATATAATAATTTACACCTCCAAAGAGCACATTCTGCAAGTCTGCCTCCTGGCCACCAGCTCTTAGTCCCTCTCTTCCCATTTATCTAGAGTCCTCTGCCGCTCCCCTCTCCATGCCCCCATCTCTGCTGCCATCTCTGGTGTCACTGCTTCTCTGGATAAAGTCCTGCATTCTGCTTGTGCGCTTCTCCCTTGATGGTCCTAGGGTCCTCTGTTTCTGGACTGTAAGATTAACCACTCCCCTGTTATTGTTACAAAACTTCTACCATTACAATTGTGACAGTCACACTTAGTCATGATAACAATTATTCACTATTGAATCTTATGAATCTTATCCTCATCTCTTTTCAGGAGACCCATCTAGACAAAATGAAATCTATTCAGTGGGGATGCTTTCTTTCTCTCCATATTCTTAAACTAAACTCCCTCTTGAAACCTTGTAAGTCAGTCACTTGGTACCTTTATCACCCCCTCATTTTAGGTAGCCAGTGTCTAAGTTGCCTGTTCCTATCTACCCTGTGTACAGAGAGGATAGCATTGATATTTGATATGAAGACTCCTTCCCTCTCTGTTGGTATTTAGAGTACTACCTCTCTGAGTGTAGGTCAGGCTCATCAAATTGTAACAATTTACCCTTGTTTCCTTTATAAAAATTGTTGTTGTTGTAATCTTCCTCTAGTCGAGTTCTGATTATTGAGCCATCGAGGCTAGGTCAATTGGGTGCTGTCTGCAAGTTTGGGTGCTTTTGTACCTCTCCCCTCACTTCATGTCAGCTGGATGTTTCACTCTCAGCTCTAGCCCTCCGTGGTTATGTTCTTGTCCATGGGCTCAAGTGTCCCCAGGTCTCACCACACTTTAGCCCAACCAGCCCTTCCTCTTTTCTCTCTCATCTCCAGGTCAACGCGAGTCAATGGACTGTGGTTGAACTCAGCCCATTTCTCCGTGGCTGCCTTTCCCCCTCTTCCACTTACCAGTAGACCAATGTGGTCGTCAGCAAGCTTACATGCTTGTTTGTGTGTTCCTTTTAGGTTTCAGTCTTAGAGGGGAGTTAGTCCTGGAGGCACCTGATTGCTAGCCTTGATGGCTTCCCGGCAAACAACTTGCTTATTCTTGTAGTAGCCAGTCATGCTAACATTTTTGTTTTGGGTTTTCCCTGATGATCTTTCTTTGAAGATGTATCTTCTGTCACTGTAGCTGTTCCAGGCTGGTCTGTTTGCCCTTTCTAGTGGGAATGTCCCATTCTTGATAGGACTTAGGATTCCACCTAAGGTCCTATACTCTGTAAAGACTTTGAAGAGGCCTATTTCACTGGGCAAGTTCTAGGACCCCTTTTCAGGTGTTCCAATCAGTTATAGGCTGAAGACAGGCTTACAAATTTTCTCTAATCATGTTTCCCAACATTCCTTTCTATCCCACTCAAGTGTCTATTTTGCAATAGTAGGCAAGGAAGACTAATATTCATAAGACAGTCAAACAGAATCATTGGCTCTTGATCATATGCTCTTGAAATGGTTGAACATTGGCTCTTGATCAACACCTCTTGAAATGGTTGAACATCAACCATTTCTTTTTGGTACAGTGACTCTCTGTATTCCTTTCATCTTCTTTTGATGCTTTCTTCATCATTCAGTACTTTGCCCATAGAATCCTTCAATACCGCAAGTTGAAGTCTGAATTTTTTCTTCAGTTCCCTCAGCTTGAGAAATGTTGAGCGAGTTCTTCCCTTTTTGTTTTCTAGTTCCAGGTCTTTGCACATTTTGTTATAATATTTGACTTTGTCCTGTGAATCTGACCTTTGAAATTTTCTATTCAGCTCTTGTACCTTCTCACTTCTTTCATTTGTTTTAGCATCTCTACACTGGAGAACAAGTTTCGGAGTCTCTTTTCACATCCATTTTGGCCTTTTCCTTCTTTCTTGTCTTCTCAATGACCTTTGGCTTTCTTCCTGTATGATGTTCTTTATGTCATACCACAAGTCTTCTGGTCTTCAGTCTTTAGTGTCTAAATCAGTTCTTCAGATGATCTCTAAATTCAGGTGGGATATATTCAAGATCATATTTTGTCTCTCATGGGCTTGTTTTCCTTTTTCTTCAGATTCAGCACATGACCAATTGATGGTCTGTTCCACAATCTGCCTCTGGCTTTGTTTTGTCTAATGATATGGAGCTTTTCCACCATCTCTTTCTACAGATGAAGTCAATTTGATTTCTGTGTATTCCATCTGGTGAGGTCCATGTGTATAGTCATTTTTATGCTGTTTAAAAAGGTATTTGCAATGAAGAATTCATTGGTCTTGCAAAATTCTATCATCATTTCTATCACAAAGGCCATATTTTCCAACTAGTAATTCTTCCTCTTTGTTTCCAACCTTTGCATTCCAATCACCAGTAATGATCAATACATCTTGATCGCATGTTTGATCAAATTCAGACTGAAGAAGTTGGTAGAATGCTTCAATTTCATGATCACTGGCTTTAGTCGTTGGTGCATAAATTTGAATGATGGTGGTATTAACTGGTGTTCCTTGTAGGCATATGGATATTTCCTATCACAGACAGCATTGTACCTCATTACTGTTCTTGATGTTATCTGTTTGATGATGAATGTGACACCATTCCTCTTCAATTTGTTATTCCCAGCATAGCAAACCATGTGATTGTCAGATTCAAAATGACCAATACTAGTCCATTTATGTCTAGGATATTGATGTCTATTTGTTCCATTTCATTTTGACAATTTCCATTTTCCCAGATTCATACTTCTTACATTCCATGCGCTGATTGTTAATGGATTTTTTACAGCTCTTTGTCATTTTGAGTTGTGCCCCATCAGCAAATGAAGGTCCTGAAGGATTTACTCCATTTGTGCCATTACAATCAACTCTACTTTGAGGAGGCAACTCTCTCCAGTCACATTTTGAGTGACTTCCAACCTGATGAGACATCTTCTGGCACTATATCTGACAATATTCTCATGTTCTTCATCATGTTTCAATATTCAATAGCCTTGTGCTGACCATGTTCCACTGCTATTCATCTGTCTTTGTCTGGAAGCTCATTTGAAATCTGTCCACTGTGGTTGTCCCTGCTTGTATTTAAAA
This sequence comes from Chrysochloris asiatica, assembly GCF_000296735.1. Lineage (NCBI taxonomy): Eukaryota > Metazoa > Chordata > Mammalia > Afrosoricida > Chrysochloridae > Chrysochloris > Chrysochloris asiatica. The sequence continues at coordinate 22,440,761 of NW_006408520.1, read as the reverse complement.
TACTGGTGGCATAGCTTCCAGAATCACAGCAATACACAAGTCACCACAGTACGACAAACTGACAAATGAGTGGTGGTATGCACTGTAGGATAGTATGCACTATTTTCTAGTTGAGTTACAGCCGTTTTCTTATTTTACCCACACAGGAGAGCTACATAGAGTGGCCAGAGGTGTCTTTCTGAGGTCTGGTGAAAGTGAGGAATACTGGAAAAAGACAAGGGAGCAGAAATCTTGCTTGTTCTCAGATTATGTATAGTTAGAAAAGAAAACTGCTGGATCCTTATGTACATTGGTGTTAAATGCTGTCAAGCCAATTCCAACTCATAGGTTTCCAAAAAGTGGCTGGTGGGTTTGAACTGCAAACCTGGTGGTTTGCCATCTAGTGCTTATCCTACAGAACCACAGCAGAAAATGTTTTGTGAACTTCACTGATGGCTGGTGTTACTGGTCACTTGGAAGAAGCCTGGAAGTTAACTTGGTGTTACCTGGTCATGAATATCTGCTGAAGACCCATCTGGCCACCAGGTGGAGAGTCCGTCCTAACTGGTCACAGCTAAATGGGGGTGTTCCCTACCACCCTGTTAGTACCTGTCTGTATTTGTTGTTCTGAGTTCTAGGGCTGGAAAATCAGGTTTTTCAAGTGTAAAATCCCCACTACTTTATTTTTCATTTCCCTAGCAGCTCCCTAGAGGCTTCAGAAAATGAGATCCAAATTTTGCTGAGTTTGATTTGTAAACAAGGAACTTTATAAGGAGACGTAGCTCATTTTAGGATCTCTGTACCTGGTAGTAGGCCTCGTTGTGAAACTGGAGAAATGACAAGAAGATTATTTTATGGGTAGAGAATTATACAACTATACAACAAGAACATGTTGTTGTACAGTGCTGTTGAGTCGGTTCCAACCCATAGCCACCCTGTATAGTGTTTCCGAGGAGTGACTGGTAAGTTTGAAACACTGACCTCGTGGTTCAAACTGACTTTCAGTCCAGAGCATTAACCCACAGCATTACACCAAGATTCTACAAGAATATGTTGCTAAGTTTCTAAGTGCCATCGAGTCGGGATCCGACCCATAGCAACCCTGTTACCAAGGTGAGTTAGAACTGTCGGCCTTAACGGCCCACACCAACGTTGCAGTTTATCCACAAGAATATAGACCTAGTTAAATTTATTCAAAATTGGGGCTGGGAAAGTCTGCTCAATTACCCTTTTTTTCTTAAGACATCCAGTCTTGGCTATAAATTTCAGTTCTGACATTAGTAGCTGTGTGACTTTGGGCAAGTTGCTTAACACCTCTGAGACTTTATGTCTCTAGAGGGCCAATGGGGATTCCTACCAAGTATAGTCTCTCACCATTAGAACATGTTGAATTACTGAGATTAGGACTCGCAAAAGCTGGTAAGTGGACTATAATTTTCCCTAAGTCCATGACTAGGTGAAAAAGGACAACATAGCGCATTTCCATCATGGGATTTTTGTGGCAATTTCTCCCTCATCTGCCTATCATATCTACTGTGTTGCTTATCTTTGAATCCTTGAGTATCTGGTGACATAAGTTATGAGAGACCCTTGAGTGGGAAAGCAGATATTCCATCTGAGCCTGTTGGGATCCCAAGCAACTGTTCTGGAGGTCTGTCCAGCAGGCTGAGTCAGGAGAAGGCTTAAGAACTAGGAGAGTGTGCCATTTTGCAACGAGTAGAAGGAGTGGGTGAAACTGATGAGAAGATTTCAGCCTGTGACTTGATATGAAGAGAGAAAACCGTTACTACTGAGTGGACTCTGACTCGTGGCGACCCCATGTGTCAGAGTAGAACTGTGCTCCATAGGGTTTTCAGTGGGTGAGTTTTCACAAGACGATCACCAGATCTTTCTTCTGAGGTACTCTGGATGGACTTGAATCTCCAAACTTTTGGTTAGTAGCTAATGGTATTAGTCATTTTCACCATATGTAGAAAGAAGAAAAAAAGAGTGAGAGGACAGAAGGAAGGTAGAAAGGGACAGAGAGAACAAGGAAGGCAGGCAGGAAGGTAGGAAGGAAAGAAAGATTGTATTCTGAGGCAGACAAATTTTCTAAATAAAAAAATCCATATGGCCTGCTGCAGGAATTTGAAAAACAGAAAGAAAACCATTAAAATTTGGAAGCTAGATTGTGAGCTACACTTGTTTCTTGTGTTTATAACCCAAATTACCTAAATAGCAGCACCTAAAGCTTCAGGTAGCGTAGTGGTTACAAATCAGGCTGCGAACTTCAAGATCAGCAGTTCGAAACTACCAGCTGCTTCGTGGGAGAAAGATAAGGCTTTCTGCTCCCGTAAAGATTTACAGCCTCAGAAACCCTGTGCAGGGTTGCTATGAGTTGGAACCGACTCAACGGCACTTAACAACAACAACAACAAGGCTTCAGGTAAGGATCTCTGGTAACCTAGTGGTTATGAGTCGGTCTGCTAACCCCAAGGTTGGCACTTTGAAACTACCAGCCATTTTGTGGGAGAAAGATGAGGCTTTCTGTTTCCATAAAGATTTACAGCCTTGAAAACCCTATAGAGGGTCACTATGAGTCGAAACCGACTCCATGGCACATAACCACCACCACTACCACCAAGGCTTCAGGTACATGTAAGCTGTTTTTTTGTTTTGGAAACTCAAGGGAGAAATGAGGAGAGGTCTGGAAGAACTGGCTAAATCCAAGGTTGGGTAGATCTAGAGGCATGCTCTGCTATTGCCGAAGGGCTCAGATCACCAAATGGAAACTTCAGCAAAGAATCCTGGGGGTAGGAACTCTGGTGTCTCATCCTTTCAGATCATCATCTGGCCAGTTCTGAGCCATCCAGCACACGTCATGGTTTACAACTCCTTCACAACCCCTTTAAAAAGTGCTCCTGAAAGACTTACAACCTTGGAAACCCCATACGGGGTCACTATGAGTTGGAATTGATAATGGCAGTGAGTTTTTTGGTTTGGGATCATTGTTGTTGTTGTAGAATTTGTACCTCTTTTTGCTTGTTTGTTTTTTTTTTTGTATGTGATTCTTTTCATGTAAATCAGAAGTGATTGAAAAACACTACAGCTTTCTGGGCTGTGCCTCCGTGAAAGATAGGGAAGCATGTTATCTTGGAATATCTGAGGGTATTTGCATTATAACTCTGGGAGATGAGGTTATGATGCGGGAGATAATTTTTTGTTGATCTTTAAAGTATAGAGGCCTATGTTTTTGTACTGGAGGCAAGACTGGATGGATAGGGGAAATAACTACATCCTTCACCCTCATTTTCACAGGAATCAATAGCTGGGAAAGCTTGTGGTATACAGTGATGATTGGAGTTGGGGATGGATTTCTAGTCAGTGAAATGCATAGAATGCAGGGGTAGCGCACCTATCTCAAAAATATATTGAACAAATTGTACACTAATGATCAAAGACCAGAGGAATTCTGAGATGACATCAAGAATATCATACATAAAGAAGGCAAATGGTCATTGAAAAGACAGGAAAGAAAGCAAACATCAGAATGATGTCAGAGGAAACTCTGAAACTTGCTCATGAAAATAAAGTCTTTAAAATGAATGGAAAAAATGATGACGTAAAAGAGTTGAAAATAAAATTTCAAAGGTTAGCTCAAGATGCCAAAGTCAAGTATTATAATGAAATGTGCAAAGACCTGGAGTTAGAAAACCAAAAGAGAAGAACTCATTCAGCATTTCACCAAGCTGAAAAACTGAAGTCAAGTCTTGACTTGTAATATTGAAGGATTCTATGGGCGTAGTATTGAGTGATGCAGAAAGCATCAAAAGAAGATGAAAGGAATACATAGAATGACTGTACCAAAGAGAATTGGTTGACATTCAATCATTTCAATAAATAGCATATGAACAAAAACTGATGATATTGGAGGAAAAAGTTCAAGCTGCACTGAAGGCGTTAGTGAAAAAAGAGATTCCAGGAATTAACCGAATACCAAATGAAAAGTTCCAGCAAATTGATGCAGTGTTGGAAACACTCAGTAGTCTTTGCCAAGAAATTTGGAAGTCAGGGAAGCATGTTATCCTGGCATCTCTGAGGGCATTTGCAACACAACTCTGGAATATGAGGTAATGACTTTTTGGCTACCTGGCCAACAGACTGGAAGAGATCCATATTTGTTCTTTTTCCAAAGAAAGGTGACCACAAAGAATGTGGAAATTATTGATCCATATCATTAATATCACATGCAAATAAAATTTTGCTGAAGATAATTTAAAAATAGTTGCAGCATTACATTAACAGGGAACTTTCAGAAATTAAAGCTAGATTCAGAAGACAATATGGAATGAAGAATATCATTACTGATGTCAGATGAATCTTGGCTGAAAGCAGAGAATACCAGAAAGATGTTTACTTGTGCTTTACTGACTACACAAAGGAATTCGACTGTGTAGATCATTACAAGCTCTGGATAACATTGTGAAAAATGGGAATTCCAGAACACTTCATGTGCTCATGTGGAACTTGTACGTAGACCGAGAGGCAGGCATTCAAACAGAACAAGAGGATACTGCGTGGTTCAAAATCAGGAAAGTGTGTGTCAGGGTTGGATCCTTTCACAGTATTTATTCAATCTGTTTGCTGAGCAATTAATTTGAGAAGATGGACTTTATGAAGAAGAACATGGCATCAGGATTAGAAGAAGGCTCATAAACAACCTGTGATATGCATATGACAAAACCTTGTTTGTCAAAAGCAAAAAGGACTGGAAGCCCCAACTGATGAAGATCAAAGAATGCAGCCTCCAGTGTGTATTACAACTCTATGTAAACAAAACAAAAGTCCTCACCACTGGACCAGTAAACAACATCATGACAAACAGAGAAAAGATTGAAGTTGTCAAAGCTTTCATTTTACATGGATCCACAATCAACATTTACTGAAGCAGCAGTCATGAAATCAAGCTATATATTTTACTGGGCAAATCCGCTGCAAAAGACTTCTTTAAAGTGTTAAAGAGCAAAGAGGTCACTTTGAGGACTGAGGAGTGCCAAGTCATGATATTTTCAATCACTTCATATGCATATGAAAGCTGGACAATGAATACGGACTAGAGAAAAATTGATGTATTTGAATTTTGGTGTTAGCAAAAAATATTAAGGGTACCATTGACTGCCAGAAAAAATGAACAGATCTGTTTTAGAAGAAGTATAGACAGAATGTTCCTTAGAAGCAGGGATGACAAGACTTCATTTCATATACTTTGAACAGGAGGGACCATTCCCTAGAGAAGGATATCATTCTTGTCAAGTGGAGGATCAGCAAAAAAGAGGCAGACCCTCAAGGAGATGGATTGACACAGTGTGTGCAATAATGGTCTCAAACATAATGACAATGTCAGGAAGCAGGACAGGGTGGTGCTTTGCTCTGTTGAACTTTGGATTTCTATGAGTTGGAGTGGACTCCTTGGCAGCAAACAATAGCAATAGCATCTTCACCACTGCAGAGAGGAGGGAGCTGTGTGCCTAAAGAAAGGGAAGGTTAGGCTACTATCGTCTTTTGTCTGGACTAGCCTCCTAGTTCAAAACTTACCAGCCACTCCTAGGAAATCCTATACAGAGTGGATATGAGTCGAAACTAACTCAATGGCACCTAACAACAACAACAACAACAACAGCCTCCTAACTAGTTTTCCTGCCTCAGTGGCAGAGCTTGATTTACTGGCTCATGAGAGCTGATGTGCATGTCTCTTCCTAACTCTGCATCTACCTAGACAAAAATCAAGTTGGCGGCTTGAAACTGGCCATGATGGGAGTATTTACTATGCAGAAATTGGCATAGGTCACAAGTCAAGGCTCCCCCCCACCCCCAACAAGCTGGTTTCTCAGCATTACCACTTCAGTCCTTTTACTCCCATTCCCCTACATTCATTTTCTTCAACTGCTGCCATGATCTATCAAAAGATAAAGCTTATTGTTGTCACTGTTATTTAACAGGGGCTTCCTAGCCCTCTGAAAAGGGTCAAAATCCATGCCATGACCTATGAGGCCAGCCTGTACAGTCTGGCCTCTGCTGGTCTCCCAGCCTTGTGTTGCTTCTTCTTCTTCTATATGCCCCATCAGTGCTTCCAAAAAAGAGCATCAGCTTCTCAGCACAAGTTCTTTGCATATACTGTATACAGCCATTTGTTTTTCATCAACTATTGGAGTGATTGATTTCTCACATTGCCCAGCTCACCTGCAGTTGGGTGGGGCTATGAGACCAATTCTGGCGAGTGGACTGTGAGTGGAGGTGACACATGGTAGAGGATTTAAGAGCTGATGTGTCATTTTCCAGCTCTCTCTTCTATAGCTGCTGTGTGGAGACCATATGCTGAGACAGCAGAACCACAAGATGGAGTAACCTAGACTGCTGAGTCAGCACATGCTGGCAGCTGTCCTCAGAGAGAGTTAGTTGCCTGATGGTCTGAGCAGGAGAGGGAAAGAAAATTTTGTTGTGCATAGCCACTGAGATCCTACAGCAGTGTTGTTACTGCAAAATTTAGCCCAGTGGTTCTCGTATATTACTAGTCTCAGGATTTCTGTACATTGTTTAAAATTATTGGTGATCCCAAGGAGATTTTTTTGTGTATGTGGACTATGTTGTTGTTGTTGTCAGGTGTCGTCGAGTCGGAACTGACTCATAGTGACCCCATGCACAGCAGAACGAAACAATGTCCAATCCTGGGCCAACCTCACTACCGCTGCCACACTTGAGTCCA
>NW_006408520.1:22425105-22433595 GCF_000296735.1 Chrysochloris asiatica | reverse complement strand
GAGTGTTAATAGTTGATCCAAGAAGAATGAAGTCCTTGACAACTTCAATCTTTTCTCCATTGATAAGAATGTTGTTTATTGGTCCAGTGGTGAGAATTTTTGTTTTCTTGACATTGAGATGCAAGCCAAACATTTTCATATCACAAACAAAAACAAAAATTTTGAATGTGCATTTCTTGATTAATTTTAAGACAACAGTAATGAAACCATTACATATGAATATAAATAACATGTTTTTATGAAAAGCAACTAGTTTCCAAAATAAATACACTCATGAGAAAAATGGCATTGTTTTAGATTCTTGCAAATCTCTGGCTTAATTGAAGACAGCTGGTTCTCATATCTGTTTCTGCATTCAATCAGTTGCAATATGTTGTTCTTGTTGAAGTATGTGAAGAAAGTCTGGCCTCACACAGATATGTAGTTGAAAAGGGGTGTGTTTTAATGGCCTTTCCTGATAAATGTGAATAATATTTTGGGGTACTATATTGCAACTGGTGATGGCTGTGTGACTAGACACTGCTAATTTAACAACTAGTTACAATGTGGAATCTATACTTTTCAAACTCTGTTTCATTATAAGCCATTAGTCTATCTTGCACTTTAATTAGATCTTCTCCCCATGCACGATTGTGCAACATCATGCCTTGGTCATTTGGAAAAGATTGGTTCACTAGATCTTCCAAACCATGACATATTTCACTATACATATGAAAACAATCACATAAATTACTATAGCCATGGATTTCATCAGAGCTTTTAAGTATTGGGAAATTGTCAAACTCATGGTGGTAGCTACAAGCTTTCTAAAATTCTAAAATTTCTTTTGAGAGGTTGAATTTTATCACTGACAGCAAACCTTGTTGGCATTTTTCTTGAAGTGACATGCTCACTTTACACATTTCCAAAAAAAACCTGCCTGCCACAGATGCACGTCTGAATAACCACAGTTTGTCAGTTGTTACTTTCAAGTAAAAAACAGTGCTCCCTGATAAAAGCGGCTGATTCAGTTTGCAACTCAAACAATCAAACAAGTGTTTTTCCTCAAGACAACCCCCTTACTTTCATACACAGTAGATGTGATTTATACATACTTTCCATTTTGTCACACGTCCCAATTTAAAAGATGTGTGCTCAAGAGTAGAGATTTAATAAAAGCAATATCTTTTACTGCCTACTCAGAGGCATTTTAAAGGAAAACTGGCTTTCTCTCTTTTTCTGGCATGTGCATTGTGGTAAATAATACTATGACGATGACTAGTACAGTTTGGTCTACTGCCTTGGTTTGTGCTAAGATGCCAGTAGTTTGACCCATTATTGCTTTTATACCATCAGTGTAGATGTCCCCCTGGAGATTTTGGTAATAACATTTTAATACCAATATGAACAGAGCCCCTGGATGGTGCAAATGGTTAACATAGCCAGCTACTAACCAAAAGGTTGGTGATTCCAGTCCACCCAGAGGTACCTCATAATAAAGGTCTGGTGATCTACTTTAGAAAAATCAGTCAATGAAAAACACTGTGGAACATAGTTCTACTGTGACACAAGTGAATTGACTCAACATCAACTTGTTATCATTTTGGGAATACTTTTGCCTCTATAGGACTGAAAGCTTTTCAGGCCCCTCCTATGGTTTATGGACCACACTTTGAGAACCATCAATCTGCTCATCCATACTAATTTCCACAAGCTTTTCATTTCATCAACTTCTTTACCTTGGTTCATGACCAAGTTATCAGGGGTCTTTCCTGGACTTCCTAAGTCTGTTCCCACTCTACCATTTTTATGTACCTCATGCTTGTCTTCATTTATGTTGTTGTTATGTGCCGTGGAGTCAGTTCCGACTCATAGAGACCCTGTACAGGGTTTCCGAGGCTGTAAATCTTTACGGGAGCAGAAAGCCTCATTTTTCTACGTTAGTATAATTTATATTGGCATTGTTTTCACTAAGTTTTAAGTATCATTTGTAGTGGTTACATATTGGGCTGCTAATCTCACCATCAGCAGCTCCAAAGTACCAGTGGTTCTGCGGGAGAAAGATGAGGCTTTCTGCTCCCATAAAGATTTACAGCCTCGGAAACCCTGTACAGGGTCTCTATGAGTCGGAACCGACTCCACGCACATAACGACAACAACAAAGTAGAGACAAAAGAACCCTGGGGGCATGAAAGTCAGTAGTTCAAACCCACTTGTTGTTGTTAAGTTCCATTGAGTCGGTTCCAAACCATAGCGACCCTGTATAGGGTTTCCAAGGAGCAGCTGGTGAGCTTGAACTATCAACCTTGCAGTTCAGATTGACTTTCCATTCTGCTGCATTAACCCTTAATGCCACACCAGGACACCTCAAACCCAGTAGCTAGAGAAAAATGAGATTTTCTGCTCCCATAAAGATTACAGACTTTAGAAACCCTATACAGCAGGGGTAAGGCAACTTTTTTATGCCAAAATTTATAACATCATTTGTGGGCTATACAAAATTATCAACTTAAAAATTAGCCTGCTGTATTTGGCCAAACATTTAATTAACTAACCCTGTTTTGTGGGAGAAAGATGGGGCTTTCTGCTCCCGTAAATGTTTACAGCCTCTGAAACCATATACAGAGTTGCTATGAGTTGGAACTGACTCCATGGCATACCACAACCACCACTACCACCAGTCTGATAGCTGTAGTCCTGATGTGGTGTGGTGGGTTAATGTGCTAGACTGCAAGGTCAGTTTGAAATGCAAGGTTGGTAGTTCAAGCTCACCGGCCGCTCCTTGGGAACCCTATACAGGGTTGGAACCTACCTGATGGCACGTAACAATGTGATGGCTGGAACTGCGACTGCCTTGGGAGGACCAGACCAAATTCTTTCACAGGCTTTATGTGGCCTGTGGACCAGAGGTTCTACACTCCTATGAGTCAGAATCAACTTCAGGAAACGACTTTTTTTAAAGAGTAATTGGAATAGACTAGATGGCTGTGCGTTTGTTTTCTTTTGGGAGGTGGAGTTATAGGGTCACTCAATGACAATGGTTTTTTTCTTTAGAATAGGGACAAGGAGTGCTGGTGGTGCGGTGAATAAGTGTTCAGCAACTAACTGCAAAACAAAAATTTTAATCAAAAAAATCCACCTCCATGGAGTTGATTCTGATCAATGCTATAGGACAGAATAGAACTGCCCCATAGGGTTTCCAAGGTTGTAAATCTTTATAGACGCAGACTGCTTCATCTTTCTCCTTCACAATGGTTCATAGGTTCCAACCACCTATTTGGCTAGCCTTGCAGGCCTTCATCCCTGCCCCACAGAGTTCATATGTAAAGGATTAAAGTCCTGGAAACCTGTGGGGCAGTTCTAATCTGTTCTATAGTGGTCACTATAAGTCAGAATAGACTTTGCGGAATGAGTTTGTTCTTATTTAGACATGTTGTTGTTAAGTGCCATCGAGTCTGTTCTGACCCATAGTGACCCTGCTTAGGGTTTCTGAGAAGTGATTGGTGAGTTTGAACTGCCTACCTTAAGGTTCAAACCAACTTTGCATTCCAGAGCATTAAGCCACAGCACCACACCAGGATAGTATTGTGGGGGATAGTGTTTTTGACTTACTATATTTGCAGTTCGAAACTACCAGCTATTCGGCAGGAGAAAGATGAGGCTTTCTGTTCCCGTAAAGATTTGTTGTTGTTGTTGTTAGGTGCCATCAAGTCAGTACCGACCCATCTCAATGGAGTTGTCCTCTTTTTCTTTGACCCTTCACCTCACCAAACATGATATCCTTCTCCAGTGACTGGTCCCTTCTGACAATATGTCCGAAGTACGAAAGACAAAGTGTGGCCATCTTGGCTTCCAGGGAGCACTCTGGCTGCACTTCTTCCAAAATGGATTTATTGGTTCTTTTGGCAGCCCATGGCACTTTCAATATTCTCCTCCAACACCACAACTCAAAAGCATCAATTCTTCTACAGTCTTCCTTATTCACTGTCCAGCTTTTGCATGCATATAAGGTTATTGAAAATGTCATGGCTTGAGTCAGGTGCACCTGAGTCCTCAAGCTGATATTTTTGTTCTTCAACACTATAAAAAGGTCTTGTGCAGCACATTTGCCTAATGCAATACGTTGTTTGATTTCTTGACTGCTGCTTCCATGAGTGTTGATAGTTGATCCAAGAAGAATGAACTTCAATCTTTTCTCCGTTGATAAGAATGTTGTTTACTGGTCCAGTGGTGAGGATATTTGTTTTCTTTACATTGAGATATAATCCATACCGAAGGCTGTGCTTTTTGATCTTCATCAGTAAATGTTTCAAGTCCTCTTCACTTTCAGCAAGTAAGGTTGTATCATTTGCATATCGCAGGCTGTTAATGAATCTTCCTCCAATCCTGATGCCATGTTTTTCTTCATAAAACCCAGCTTCTTGGATTATTTGCTCAGTATACAGGTTGAATAAGTGTGGAGAAAGAAATCAACCTTGTTGCATACCTTTTTAAATTTTAAACCATTCAGTGTTCCATGTTCTGTTCGAACAACTGCGTCTTGGTCCAGGTCCAGTTTCCTCATGAGCACAATTAAGTGTTTTGGAATACTCATACTTCAAAATGTTGTCTGTCAGTTTGTCTTACTGTGGTGGCTTGTGAGTTGCTGTGATTCTGAAAGCTATGCCACAGGTATTTTAAATACCAGCAGGGTCACCCATAGTGGACAGGTTTCAGATGAGCTTCCAGACAAAGACAGACTAGGAAGAAGGAGTGACGAACTACTTCTGAATACTTAGTCACTGAAAACCTCATGAATAGCAGAGAAACACTGTCAGATATAGTGCTGGAAAATGAGCCCCTCACGTTGGAAGGCACTCAATATGCGACTGGGGAAGAGCTGCCTCCTCAAAGTAGAGTTGACTGTGATGACGTGAATGGAGTAAAGCCCATGGGAGTAAAGCCTGTGCGATCTTCATTTGCTGATGGGGCACAACTCAAAATGAAGAGAAACAGCTGTAAACATCCATTGAAAATTGGAACATGGAATATATGGAAGTATGAATCTGGGAAACTTGGAAGTTGTCAAAAATGAAATGGAACACATAAAACATCGATCTCTTGGGCATTAGTGAGCTGAAATGGACTGGTATTGGCCATTTTGAATCTGATGACCACATGGCTCACTATGCCGTAAAGATTTACATCCTCAGAAACCCTGTGCAGAGTCACTATGAGTCAGAACCGACTCCATGGTACTTAACAACAACAACAACAACATATTTCCAGTAAGGAGCTCTGGTAGGATGGTGGTTACGAATAGGGCTGATAACCTCAAGGTTAGCCCTTCTAAACTACTAGCTGTTCCATGGGAGAAAGATGAGGCTTTCTGCTCCCTTAAAGATTTACAGCCTTGGAAACCCTGTACAGGGTCACTAGGAGTCGGAACCAATTGCACAGCACATAACCACCACCACCATATTTCCAGTGTTTAAGCATGGAGTCCTGGTGTGATGCTGTAGAATAAGTAGTGGATTGCTAACCAAAAGGTCTGCAGTTCCCCACCATGTAAATCAACTGTCTAGGGATATTAGTCTCGCTCATACGATCCAAGAGTAAATAGATAAAGGTTTGCAAAACAGACTAAATGCTTTAGAGAAAGGAAGATCGCTCAAGGGAAATAAGAGTCAATATATCCAGTTTACACTCCCAGCTAAGGTTGTTCACGATATAAGTAGATTTGTGTTATTTTTCAGTAATCCAGAATTTGAATGGAACTTAATTCAACAGCAATGTAGGAGGTTGTGGAATAATATCCACTTGTCTGTGGATATTCATCAGCTATATGCTCAAATTTCTGATATAAGTAATTCTCAAGCTGAGCACTGAGTGGTTATTAACTTGCCACCCCTACTAGAGATTAAGATCCCCTAAGAACTGGATTGAACCTCAGCATAGTGATCCTGCTTGGTCACCTTAGAGCAGGTGGTGGTCTGGCAACGTCTTGCATATGGGGTCCCCAGCCAGTCTCCTCCCTCACTGCCTTCTTCAGATGGTGGCTGTTTATGCTAGATGTGTGGCCAGAGATGGGTAAGGAACACATGGAACCTCGGCAACCTAAGACAGAGCCATTGCCAGGCTGCAATGAGTCTCGATGACAGGTAAGACGGAGGAATTCGTACTGACCGCCTAAGACAGGCAGTGTCCCTTAAACAAATAATAAATAAGGGGAAACTGATGCAGACCATGCAGACCCAGCCAGGAGTTCAAGGTCCTGTGGGCCCAAGTGTTACAGACAGTCCAAACCATAGGCTCTGAGGATCAGACTTTAGCCACCTAGCAGACATAGCAAACTGTCCCTCATCTGAGTATTCAGTTATGCTTGTTAATAATCGCATACATGAGCCCTGGATATCCACAGATAAATGTAAAACCCTTCCCTAAAAGCCGAGACTATAAATTCCAAAAAGGCAAAGTCCCCCCCACCAAAAAAAAAAAAGCTAAAGAGGACAGAGAGAAACTGTTAACTGATGATGTATGGAGAGGATTAAAATCAACGTAATGAAACAAGCCATATGTATGGTTGAATGTGAAACTGATGATGTGCCCTGTAAACTTTCACTCAATCCACAATAAAAACCATTAAAAAAAAAGGTCTGCAGTTCAAACATATCAACAGCTCCACAGAAACCTTGCAGGACAGCTATGAGTCAGAACCAACTAGATAGCACTTAACAACAAGAAGCATGATGTCTTGTACATAATGGTGGTGGTGGTGGTGGTGGTGGTGGTGGTGGTGGTGGTGTGCTGTGCAGTCGATTCTGACTCATAGCGATCTTGCATAGGGTTTCCAAAGCTGTAAATCTTTATGGGAGCAGAAAGTCTCATCTTTCTCCCACAGAATAGCTGGTAGTTTTGAACTGTTGACCTTGAGGTTAGCAACCTGATTCGTAACTGCTACTCTACTAGAGCTCTTTCTGGTACATAAAAATAGGACTCAATTCTCAGTTTCACATATAGAGCAGTCATCTGGAAGGCCACTGGAACTTAGATGAACTCCTGATGATTTGGGGCTATCTAGAAGGATCCTGAGACCTTGCTTAATCTTTAACTCTACGAGGTATTTTTAGAAACGGATCCCATATTAAAAAAATAGTAGATGTGTGAGTAATATAAAAAATATCTATATTTAGCCCAAGATTTGTGTATGTGTGAGAATGGATCTAGAAGGATAAGCACTGGACTGCAAGGTCAGGAGTTCAAACACTAGTCAGGTTTCAGAAACCCTATACAGAGTCGCTGTGAGTCAGAACTGACTCCATGGCACTTAACAACAATTAACTTTCTGGAGTCCTGGTGTGGCACTGCAGGAAAATACACTGGCCTGCAAGGCAGTTTAAACTACAAGGTGGGTGGTTTAAGCTCACCAGCGGCTCCTTGGAAACCCTATACAGGGTTGCTATGAGTTGGCACTGACTCAGTGACACTTATTAACAACAACAATTAGCTTTCTAATGGGGAAAAGCACCAATAATTCCTGAAAACATTATAAAATTCTATGTTTCTGTCTCAGCGTAGTTAATATGTAGGAAACTCGTTTCTATGTCACTGACTTTGCTTCTTTGGTGTAAGCCCTTTGAAGATAAAGATCTCATTTTTCTCTCTGCGTTGCCCTTCCTCCTGCCATGGTGCCAGTGCTTCACATACTGTATACACTTAATAAATGCCCATTAAATTGTCACATGGCAAGAAGTAAAGCAATATGGTAGGAAGAAAGAGAGACAAAGGCAGGCCTCGAGTTAGGAAGCAGCCACCATCTTCCCTGTCCAATAAGTGGTTCAGGCATAGTCAGTTCACCTTGTGGCTGCTGCTGAACATAGTGAGCATCTCTCAGACCTGACTCCTTTCTATTTTCTGGGTCTGAGATGTTCAGGCCAAACCTCTTCATCCTGCTAGAGAAGAATGGGAGCCACACCTGTGATTCTCAACTCTGGCTACAGATTAGGTTCTCCAGGGAAGCTAGTAAAAAACACCATCTCTCTGGAGATGGGCCCATCAGTTTTTTCAGGAGTCCATACCTCAACCTTGCTATGAGTCGGAACTGACTCCACAGCACATAACAACAACAACAACCTCAACCTACTCCCATGATTCTGATATGCAACCAGAATAAAGAGCAACTGGGATAGAAAAGGTGCTCACGGGGCTCCCTCTGTCTCTGTGGGGATGCTTGAAAACCAGGTAATGAGGCCTGTAGAAATTAACAAATCACTGTAGGTCTCCATGATGTCTGTTATTGCTAGAGAAGAGTCCATGGGATTGGAACCATTTCTAGGCCTGCCTCGTGAACCGTGGGTTCTCTGAGTGGTTCAGCCTGTGCTGCTTAAGTGCTCATAACCCATCTTTAAAACACCATCATCTCGGGTAGAGGACGAGTTTCTAGGATATACCCTTTGGTCGGAAGATGATCCATGGAGGGGATTGGAACCATGGCAATGAAATGATATATGATGGAATGAATGTAAAACTAAA
>NW_006408520.1:22422453-22424810 GCF_000296735.1 Chrysochloris asiatica | reverse complement strand
GAACCTAATGTAGCCAGATTTTTCTAAATTTCCAAGATAAATCAGATTCTGATTTTTTATGTGAATTCTATTGCCAGGAGACAGTGATACAAAATGAATAAAACAAAACAAAAACAAAACAACAACAATAACAAAAACATCATCATCTCAATCTGTTGTTCACACCTTTCAGCTACTCCAACTAGAAGCAAGTCAAGTGGCATCATGCCCTAGAAAGACAGGTGTGTGATTAATTTCTGCTTACAGTGGAACTCCCAATGGGGGCCACATTCTGAGAGGACTGGGAACAGTACTTATAATAAGTCCTTGTTTATAGTTCAATTAGAGTTCAATAGCTCATTGACTTCCTTCTCCCCTTCTGCTCCTACCTTCCCACCCAATGGCTTCCCTCTAATAAGGTTCTTTAAGCTAACTCTCTAACAGTTGGGTGGGTACATGACCCAGGTCCAGTTATTCTTTTAATGGTGTTTACACAGTCAAAGGGGCTCAGCTTGTTAGACCATCGAGTGACAAGGAAAGGCAGAGCATCTGCTCAGGGCTGTGTTAAATTAACCTTTAGTCAGTTTGCCCTAATTGATCTAGTGTTCACTCTTGAGGCATTGTAAGTATTTAAAAATATGTAATGAAAGATCTGACTAGCCTATAGCCATGGTGGTGTAACTGCTATAGTATTCCTTTTGAAATATCCTACTGAATTTAAAAAAAAAAAAGGGGGAGGGGGCCAATATTGGAGATAACATAAATTAATTCATTTAGTTTTAAAATGTGGCAAAAAAAAAAAAAAATGTATGTACATGAAAGAGTTTGTTTTCAGCCTGAAGAAGAATTTCTGGAAGACTGACATGCTTTCACTTGGTCAGAATATGTATAGGAACATCTACACTTCTGGCAGCCTCCATCAGTTGAGGGTCAGGTCAGGCCTTTGCCTCAATGTGTTAACAAATAGAATTACATGTCACAGTTGTATGGACCCCAGGAAACTGTCCCAGGCTCTGCCTTAGGGGTCATCTCTGGACAGAAGCTTACCAGAGAACAATGCAGTGGATGGCAGAGTATCTGGAGTGGTTAAAGTTTCTGCTGGCACTCTCACTGGCTTTGTGACCTAGTTAGTCTCAACCTTGTTAGTTTTTACTTTCCACATCTATAAAATGGGAGTATCCACCTTCCATGGTCACAATGGAGACTGATAAAGATAACTATGAAATATCAAGTGCTTAGTAAGTATACAATAAATGTTAGCAAAACAAAAACAAAACAAGCAACGAGCCTAACACATCAAGCAACAACTACAACCAAAACAGGACAAGAAACTCTGGAGAGCCATGTAAAAATGTTCAGCTGCTTGGAATCCTTTGTTTGTCACCCCTTTCTGTAAACATGGCAATTGCAGTGAATTCAAAGGATTATATTGTGGTACAATGATGACTGTTATGTGACCTTTCTTGTCATTGTTGTGTAACTCCCCCCAAATGATTGGATAACACTATGCAAATAAGGTGCTTGTAGCCCATCAAGAAAATTAGATAGCTTGTTAATTCAAATAAGGTTCATGACACTCTTACGGGGTTGTTGTTGTTGTTAAGTGCCATAGTCAGTTCTGGCCCATAGTGACCCTGTACAGGGTTTCCGAGGAGTGGCTAGTGAGCTTGAACCACTGACCTTGTTATTCAAATGACTTTGCAGTCCAGTGCAATAACCCACAGCACTTATGGGGTTGGGACCATGCAAATAAGGTCCATGGAACCCCAATAAAGGGCTTAATCAGTTTTGCCACACAATAGACCTAAAATGAGCCTTCCCAGAGGTAGGGGGATCTCACTACCACCAAGAAGAAGAGACAGGAGCACAGCACATGCTTTGGACCCAGGGTCCATGTGTGGAGAAACTCCTAGACCCAGGAGGCAGACAGGTGTAAGGTGTGCTGCCACCTTGCCATTTTAAGCAGTTTGAGTCAGACATGGGATTTGTTGCAATTGCTCTAGACTCATAGAAGCTTGAGGCTTTGTAAGAGGAAAACAAAGGGATATAGAAAGTGAAACTTTTGATTATTTGGTGGTTACTTTTGTTGTTATCTATAATGACTGAAAGGAAAGAGAAGTTATGCTGCAGCTGAGGGGCAAAAAACCTTATCTGGAGTGGCTTGGGGCGAAAGCCAGGCTGGTTAAACAAGATGATTGATAGGGAGTAGGGGCTTCATCGATGGACTCAAGCGTGGTGACAGTAGTGAGGTTGGCCCAGGATCAGGCAGTGTTTCGTTCTGCTGTGCGTAAGGTCGCTATGGGTCGGTACCAACTTGATGGCACCTAACAACAACAACAACAACAATCGATGGTCTGTTCCAAAGTCTGCCTTATTTT
>NW_006408520.1:22414757-22421515 GCF_000296735.1 Chrysochloris asiatica | reverse complement strand
AGAAATGCAGCTATAAAATTGGCATGGTAGCAGCCTCACAAAAGGGAAAGAGAATCAAAATCAACATCTGCCCAAGACAAATTCCTATGAGAAAGAGGTCCGACATGCCTTTACCTTCCAACCTTTTGACCAATTCGGATAGTTAACCATCCCTCTCATGGCACTCTCTAGCTCTCTTCTCAGTTCAACAATTCATTACAATGATCACGTAGAACTTACAGACAAGACTCACAATTATGGGTATTATTAGGGAAATTATCTGATAGCGTAGTGGTTACGAATCGGGCTGCGAACCTTAAGGCCAGCAGTTCAAAACTACCAGCCGCTCCTTGGGAGAAAGATGAGGCATTCTGCTCCCATAAAGACTTACAGTCTCGGAAACCCTGTACAGGGTCGCTATGGGTTGGAACTGACTCAATGGCACTTAACAACAACATTCGGGAAATTAACAGGTTAATTTTAATTCAGGGTTAGGAGTGTACAGGATACAGTTTTCCAGTCAGAACAGCCATACTTGCAGGCACACCCTATCCTTTGGCCTATGCCCTGCTGGGCAAGTATAGCTCTGCTGATTAAGCACTTACTTTGTTGGCAGGCCTCTTGCCCAAAGCTTTCTCACTGTGGACTGGGATGCCCACCACTCTTGCTTCTGCTGCTTCTATATTGCTACTGCTTCTCTGCTGCCATCTCTGGCCTCACAGCTCTCTGTCGCCTAAATCAAGGAAGATCAGTGCAGGATGCATTCCATTCCTGGCTCTTCATTCTTGATGGCAAGATAGACCTCTCTCTTCCCATTCTGACATGGCATATTTTAAATCTTGTGGTGGTGGTAGTGTGCCTTGGAGTCAGTTCCTCTCATAGTAATCCTGCATACGGTTTCAGAGGCTGTCTATCTTTATGGGAGCAGAAAGCCTCATCTTTCTCCCACAGAACCGCTGGTAGTTTCGAACTGTTGACTTTGAGGTTAGCAGCCCAACTCGCAACCACTATGCTACCAGAGCTCCTTATTTTAAACTCAGATGATGGCAAAACTGACTATTCCCCTTGCTAGGGGTCTATACTGTAGGATAAGCACTGGACTGAGAATCACAAAGTTGGTGACTCAAAACCATCAGCTGCTCCTTGGAAACCCTGTACAGGGTCATTATGGGTTGGAATCTACTAATCAGCACTTGACAGCAACAGCAGCATTGTACCCTATTTATATTATTAGCAAGCTATCCAGTCCCCTTGGTGGGATTCAGACAACTCACATTTGCATAGTCCCACCCAGTTATATAATCTAAGAAGTTGGGTTATATTAAGAAGAACATGGTATCAGAATTGGTGGAGGACTCATTGACAACTTGAGATACGAAGATGATACAACTTTGCTTGCTGGAAGCCAACAAGACTTGCAGTACTTATTGATGAAGACCAAAGACTACAGCCTTCAGTATGGATTGCACCTCATTGTAAAGGAAACAAAAATCCCTACCACTGGACCAATAATTAACATCATAATAAACAGAAAAGATTCAAGCTGTCAAAGACTTCATTTTGCTTGGATCTGCAATAGAACCAACAGCCAAGAAATTAGATGATGGAGTATTTAGGCAAATCTGCTGCATGACCTCTTGAAAGTGTTTAAGAATGTGGGTGTCAGTTTGAGGACTAAGGTGCACCTGACTCAAACCATGGGATTTTCAATTACCTCATCAGCATGTGAAAGATGGACAATGAATAAGGAAGACCATAGAAGAACCGATGCATTTAAATTATGGTGTTGGAGAAGTATATTGAAAGTACCATGGACTTCCAGAAGAATAAATAAACCTGTCTTGGAAGAAGTATAAACAGAATGGAAGGTGCTGAGATTTCATCTTTGTACATGTTATCAGAAAGTCCCTGAGGAAGGATGTTATGGTACAGTGGAGGATCAGCAAAAAAGAGGAAGATGGATTTACCCAGGGGCTGCTGCAACAATGGGTTCAAACATAACGACAATATCAGTATGGTGCAGGACCAGACATTGTTTTACTCTGTTGTGTACTAGGGTTACTGTGAATTGAATTGACTCAATGCCACCTAGCAACAGCCCAGTGATTTGGTGAGAGTTACAAAGATGATGGGTAGATGTAATTTACTGCACTGCAGCAGCTCTAAGAGGAGAAATAAGATAACATGCAAAGATATCCAGGGCCTGAGGGAGTAGGAGCCACCATAATGACAGAGCAAAAGACTAAACATCTCTGGCTCTTATAAGTAAATAGAACGAAAGAACCACTTGAATCTGGTGCCTGCCTTGGACCTTGAACTGCTTCTTGTTTTCCATAAGCTTCTTTACTGGTGTATTACCCACATATAATAGATGTGTGAATAAAGAAATTATTTGAGGTGGCTTAAATGAATTTCTGCAGTCCTGGTGTGGCACTTTAGGATAAGCACTAAACTTCAAGGTCAGTTTGAACCGAAAGGTTGGTGATTCAAACTCACCAGCTATTCCTCGTAAAACCTATGCAGCGTGGCTATGAGTTGGAACCGACTCAACAGCAAATGAATTTCTAGCCATAGGATAAGCACTGGACTGTGAACCACAAGGTTGGCAGTTCAAGCCCACTAACTGCTCCATGAGAGAAAGATGAGGCTTTCTGCTTCCACAAAGATTTTATAGCCTCAGAAACCCTATACATGGTCATTATGAGTCAGAACTGATTCAACATAACTTAAAAACAACAACAATCTTTTACATCCAAAAGAACATAATCAATTTGAATATGGTTCTTAGTATTTGTGAATTGGAACTGTGGGGAAAGCTGTTTAGTGGAACAGTTAATTATAAAGACCCTTCAAGATAAAGTTCTCAATTCTGTAAGAGACTGTAAATCCTAGCCTCTACGCCTGTGATTATGGATTCGTTTTGAAGTGAGTTGCTGAGGAGTAAGGGTTAAAGTGAAACTAAGGATTAAGGATGTCCCCATCTGGTGTGGTGCTGTGGGATAAAGCACTGGACCACAAGGTCGATTTGAACCACAAGGTTAGCAGTTCAAACTCACCAGTTGCTGCTCCTTGAAAATCCTATACAGGGTCACTGTGACTTGGAGCCAACTCGACAGCACTTAACAACAACAACAACAACCTAACTAGTGTGGCCACTGTAGGATAAACACAAGACCCAAAGGTTGGTTTGAACAGCAAGGTCAGTGGTTCAAACTCATTAGCTGCTCTTTGTAACTCCTATACAGGGATGGTATGAGGCAGAATCAATTCAGTAGCACTTAACAACAATACCTTACTAGAGGGTGTGACTCAAATCACCACCCTCAGTTTCCCTTGGGGATGTGGTCTGACTCCAATTTATAGGACTGCTTTGGAAAAGTCCACTCTTGTCCTGGATCTTACATCTGCCTCGTTACATCTGACTTCCAGTTCATGGGACTTTCAGCCCATCACCTGACCTGATTCACCAGCTCCAGGAGTCTTGTACATCAATAGCCTGTCATTCCTGCCGATTTGGATTCCTCAGCTCCTGAGACTATGTGAGTGAGAAGATTCCTCTAGACTGGTCTCTGAACTATGGATTTGGGACTTGCTAGCCTCCACAATTGTGTGAGTCATTTCCTTTGACAGCTGTGAGTTTTGTGAGACATTGTAGTCCGTTGCAGAAACCTGGGACTTGAGGGCGGGGAGGAGTGGTGATTGATACCAAGGATTATGGTTGGTATAACATGTTGGAAAAGTCAAACAGTTGGGATAGCTTTAACTTCCACCTCCTAGGTACTAGCCTTGGATGGTTCTTTCTATAAGAAATGATTCATGCAGATGACTAGAATTTACCAGGCAGCACAAGGGGAGAAGTTTCTTTTAGGTAGAGGACACAGTTGATGTAAGTATGTTGTTTCTGTTAGTTGCCATTTAGTCTGTTTTGACCTATCCGTGAATAACAGACTGAAATGCTGCCGTGATGACCCATGAGTAACAAAATGCAATGGCCCCATCCTCATTATTGCTGGCATGCTTGAGTCTAGCCTAGAGGACTCATCTTCCAGCACTATATTAGGCAATATTTTGTTGTGATCCATCGGGCTTTCATTGACTAATTTTTGGAAGGAGATCACCAGTCTTTTCTTCCTAGTCTTTCTTAATTTGGAAGCTCTGCTGAAATATGTTCAGCATCATGTTGTCCAGCATCATGCTGTTGAGTCCATTCTGACTGATGTTGTTGTTGTTAAGTACCATCGAGTCGATTCCAACCTATAGCAACCCTGTATAGGGTTTCCAAGGAGCAGCTGGTGACCTCAAATGACTTTGCAGTCTGATGCATTAACCCACAGCACCACACCAGGACAATGATAGAGACCCTGTATTGGATTTCTGAGTAGTGGCTGATGGGTTTGAACTGCCGACCTTGTGGTTAATTATTCAGTGCTTATCCTACAGAGCCACATCAGCATCATAGCAACATGCAAACCAATTCAGTTCAATAAACTGACAGATGGGTGGTATGGTTCCAGTACAGAGGCATGCAAGGCCATGAGGATGGTGAGAAGAGCAATAAGACTAGAAAGCTGGGTGAGAAAGTCTGATGACAGGCTGAGGATGCAATCATAGGGTGCAGATTGTCAGGGGTCTGCTTGTCGTGCTGACGGTGGACAAGATCCTCTGGCAGGGTGGGGAAATAGGAACATGACCAGATTTACTTCACTGTTAGCTTCTTTATTAACTACAAAGGGTAGTTAATGCTGGTAAAGATGCATTGAGAAAAAAAGAGTCCAAGAAACTATTACATCAGCTGTAAATGTAGGTTTCAGGAAAGAAACAGAATTTCAATTAGATGACAGCAATGTCTTTAGGAATTAAAATTGATGCCTTAAATTAAAAAGAAAAAAAAAAAAAAGTATTTTAAATTCTAGATGATGTCATTTTGCTCTTCACAGCTTAGTATTCTAATCACAGGATTGCTCCTTATAGCATTTTCCTACTTAAAAAGTCTGGGGCTTGAGTGAAAGACGTGTAAGGAATATTTTTAAATGGTCTTTTACATAATTGAACTGTACATGTTTAACGAGTTACTGGTCACTGCTTTAAGCCAGAGAGCACTAATTGCTGAACAGTCCAAATGAGGTCAGTACTAAACTGATATAGGAAGTCCCTATGACCACACTATTTAAGTGGTAAGATGTTGGTCTCTCATGAAGAATGGCATGAAAGGCCTATGTAGTATGTTGTCATTAAAATCATAATGATAACATGAATTATGATGGTAGTGTTTCCCTGAGCATGGAATACTAGGTCTACAGTGTTTTGTCTCAGTTCCTTAAAGTTGTCACATCCATTGTGTTTTGGCTTGCATTGCTTTTGAGGAGAAACCTGCTGTCATTCTTTTGTTTGTTTGTTTTTACCTAGTGTGCTTTTCCTGCTTCTGGCTAGTTTAAAGATTTTCTCTTTTAGAAAATAATTTAATAATACAAAAAGATTAAACTTCCCATATATTCTTAATGTTAAGTGCCATTGAGTCAATTACACATATACAAAAAGAATAACAAAGTAAAAAAAAAAGCCAATTTATATGCTTTTATTAATCTTCCTGGTGTGGCACTGTAGCAGACACTGGACTGTGAATCACAAGGTTGGCAGTTCAAATCCACTAGCTATTCCTAAGAAACCCTATACAGGGTTTCTATGAGTTGGAACTGACTTGATGGCACTTAGCAACAAGAACAATACAAAAAAAAATCCCAAGATAATATATTGGATGGCACAGTTCCAACAAACTGTTTTCCCAAAAACGAAAAGAAGTTTGTGAAAGCAATTATTTTAATAATTCAAGGTCAAAATTCTTCTATTCAAATTTTCCACATTTCTTCTGTATATTTGAAAGTGTCCTGAAAGACCAAATGAATCATATTTTGATGTTGTAAAGATTTTCTGTTCTCTTTATAACTGATTTTCAGCAATTTGATTATGATGTGCTTTGGTATGGATTGCTTCCTGTTTCTTTTGCTTATCCCAACTATAGTCATTTTCCCCCAGGTTTAAACACTCTTGGACTAATCACATGAAACACTGGAATATATGACCCATGATGATTACATACCAACTGAGTGTAATAGTTAGAGTTTTGTGTCAACTGGACTAGGCTAGGATTTCCACAGGTTTAGCAATTGAGATGTGCTATTCCCGTGGCAATGAAACATAATACAAGCATAGTTAGCCCTAGGATAAGCAGCTATGAGCAGTCAATCAATTGAAGGGAAATGTCGTAGGCCAGGTTTTCTAGAGAAGTTTATTATCAAGGAAAGAGCTTACAATTGCAGAGTCCCAGGACCCGAGCAGAAAAGAGAGATTGAGTCCCTCCCACATGTCTATAATTGGAAGCAGGCCACACCTATGAGGAAGCATCCCTTCAATTGAATGAATGGTTGCTCATAGCGGCTCATCAGAGTTAACTATGCCTGTATCAAGCCCCATCATCGTGGGAATAAGCACATCCCAACTGCCAAACTTATGGAAACCTTGGTCTAGTCAAGTTGACACAGAACCCTAACTATTACAGGATGCTTCCTTAGGGGTGTGGCCTGCTCCCAATATAAGGAATCTGTGGGAAAGGCTCTTTCTCGCTCCCCTGGGGACCCTGAGACTCTACAGTTGTAAGCCATTTCCTAGATAATCAACTTCTCTCTCTATATATATATGTTTTGTTTTGTTTTGTTTTTGTTGTTGTTGTCAGGTGTTATCGAGTCGGAACCGACTCATAGTGACCCCATACACAGCAGAAC
>NW_006408520.1:22403644-22414157 GCF_000296735.1 Chrysochloris asiatica | reverse complement strand
TTTCAAGTCCTCTTCACTTTCAGCAAGCAATATATATATATAACCCTGTACAGGGTTGCACTGAGTCGGAACCGACTCCATAGCACATAACAACTACACACACACACACACACATAATATGTCTCACTGGTTTGGATTCTCTAGAATACTAGGTCTAAGACACTGAGATTTGGACAAGATCCTCAGGAAGGGTGGGGGAATGTGGACATGACCAGATTCATTTCATTTTTTCACTTACGAAAGAAAGGAAGTGCCATTTATTTTGTGTAATTTATTATATGACTCTCATGTTATTTGTCCAAAAGTATTTGAAACTTGGACATAGTAATGATAAATAAAACTTACACTGTTAATACAAAATAAAAAAGCAAGCTAATATATTGGATGGCATAATGCCAATAAATTATTTTCCCCAACATGAATAGAAGAATCCTAGTCTGTTTTTGGAACTCTAATTTTTAAATATTTGTTTAATGAAATTTTTAGATGTTCTCATTACTCATTATTGATAATAGTTTATATTTGTTTAGTATGTTACAGAATTCCTGAGTAGTACGAAGAGTTGGTGTGCTCAAATGCTAATAGAAAGATTGGAGGTTCAAGTCTACACAGAAGTACCTCAGAAGAAAGGCCTGGTGATCTACTCCCTAAATAAAACAAGCATTGAAAACCCTATGGAACACAGTCCTATTCTTAAACACAAGCTGTTGCCATGAGTCAAAATCAACTCAAACAACAGCTAATTTTATATTATTTTACAGTTGTAAATATTTAAACTTATATAAGTTTGTAGGTTATTTCAAGTATAGTTGTATAT
Organism: Chrysochloris asiatica; assembly: GCF_000296735.1. Taxonomy (NCBI): domain Eukaryota; kingdom Metazoa; phylum Chordata; class Mammalia; order Afrosoricida; family Chrysochloridae; genus Chrysochloris; species Chrysochloris asiatica. The sequence goes on along the minus strand of NW_006408520.1, from coordinate 22,413,340 downwards.
AAAAAATAGCAGGTGATTGAAAAAATACAAACAGACTCTTTGACTCTACCTCAGAACATTTAAATTATTTCTGGGGAAAGCCACATTTTTAAAAAGCTTGAGAAACCAGGACATGGTCTATTTTATACATATATACATATTTTTTAATATATAAAGTGGTTATCTTCTTGCAGATGAAAAAACTAAAGTTTATGAAAACCAGTGACTATCTCATATTTTATAGCTTTTCAGTGACATGGGCCTGTTTATTGGGGACTCTTGTCTTGGGGACTCTTCCCTTGATAGCAGTTACCCCAGTCTTTGTGGGGCACTCATGTCTCATTTTAATATTGGGGATATTTTTTCATACTGCCTCCCCCTATACTATTTTTGTATTTGTTGAGCAGAATGTAGATCTCTCAATATATGCTATATTAATCACAGCAGCAACTATAGGCACTTAAAAAGTCATATGTGTACAATAGATATTAAGTCTTCAGACCACAAATTATACTTGACACACAAATGGATTTGCAGAGCTCTTGTACAGCTCCAATACCACTGCCCTCAGAAGTCAGCAGCCCTGGGCCACTGCCCAGTAGTAAAATGGTCACTGGGATGCTTATGACTACAATGGATTAGGGGACTTGTAGGCAATCACTAGATTACTATTAGATTTACTGGAAAAAGGAAGTGTCATTTATTATACAATTTAGATACCATGGTATTATTAAATTATATGATTCTTAGAATTGGAAAATAAATATTGCATCAAGAAGCACAATAAGAACTCTCAGAATGAAAATAATTGGAGTGTAAATTCTATTTTAGCAGAAAGGCTCCTTTTAAAATTAGCTCTAATACACATCTGGAAAAATGAACAAATCTCATTTCAGGGCTGGGAAAGAGACTTGCACACTCTGCTCAAGAAGATGGAAGGAATTCAAGTTGAGCACTGAGGGAATGCTCCCTGAAAACTCAGCTGCTGAGTTAAGATGCAAAGTGTGGCTGCAATAGGATTCTCTTGATCTGTTTCATCTTGTTGATTTCCCTGAACACATCTTCAGGCTGAAAGTGATGACAGTGACCTACCCATTGAGAGTGTGTATGGGGAGAAGAGGAAACAACGTTGATTCAAAGTAACAAAGGTTTAAGGAAGAAAGAAGCTACAATCTTGAGTGCAGCAGAGAGAGAGGCAGAGAAACCTGGTGAGAGCAGGCTGTATTTACATGATGAATGATGATCTTTGCATGCTTTGTCAGTCCTGAGAGAGCTTTCTTCCCAAATAATGACTCTATCTTTGTAGCACGAAAAGTTTAAATTCACATCTTCATCTGTTTTATGGAAGTCCTGCCCTTACTGAACCTTTGGCTCACAGATGTTGGCTGTCTTCTCTGCCATGGTCTTCTCTTTTCAAATGTGTTCATCAATAGTGACTTTGGAAAGATAAAGGAGGTTTTGAGATCCCCTTCAAAACTGAACAAAAATAGAGAGAAAAATCACCGTGTCACTAGACGAGAGCAATATGAAAATGAATGAACTGGTTTTTTTGAAAAATGGGCATTCTCTGTCCACTTGTCTTAGCCTGGGTGATCCTTAAAGTCACAGAGTGTGAGTCAAAGGTTTACATACAGGTAGTTTACTTGGGAATGTGGTCCCAAGGACAGGAAAGATGGATAAACATGAGCAAAACTAAGAAAGAAAGTCAACATAAGGCTGCATTACTGAGTTGACCACAGCCGTGGGCAACTAGATCTTGATGTTATGGACCTTGCTGAGGGCTATGTGGACTGTGTCTTGGGGATAAAAGAAGGAAACATTTACTTATAAACTCTCATCCACCACTTATCCAGGGTGGCTCTAGGGTATTAACTCCTCTGTATTTTAGTTGTTCATGTAGGAATGCTGTATCATGGCATTCCAGGTGTGACATCATAGATGCCACAAGGCTGGCAATGAGAGGATGAGGCATACCTAGACACTGTCAGTGGTTGTACAGAATTGCTTCTTCAATGACTAGAGGAATAGGTAGAGCTGAGGGAACTTGAGTGGTACATGAGATGTTTGATACATCAACAAATGCTAATCAAACATTTTTAGTATCCATGGTCTCCTTGTTGCTAGTATATTAGAAGGGACAAATAGTCAAGAAATTTGCTTTTGAGCTCCTATAGTCGTGGGTTGGAGCCCTACTGCTATTACTCATTACTCTTATTTTAAGTAAGCTATTAAACTACCAGCTATTCTGCGGGAGAAAGATGAGGCTTTCTGCTCCTGTAAAGATATACAGCCTCGGAAACTGACTCCATGGCACATAACAACCACCATCACCACCATTTAACTTTGTAAAAAGCAAAAAATAAATAAATAATTGTAGTTGTGAAGCATAAGGCAATATGGAAAATCTGTTATTAGGGAGAGAGGATGAACCAGACAGTTCCCCAGTAGGAATGTGTGGTAGGGGATAGCACAGCCATTCCTTAAGACCTGAGGGTACAGACTGTCTGGACTTCTATCAAAAGATCTGAGGTCCCCAAAAGGGAAACTGGAGCACTAAGAAAAAACAGAAATAGTATTACAATAATTGAGGAACTGCAGTGGGGTTCAGGCAGTGGTAGTCAGAGTTGCTTTCAGACTGTGCCTCATCCTCATTGTCAAGTTTGTTGTTGTTGTTAAGTGCCGTGGAGTCAGTTCTGACTTACAGCGACCTGTACAAGGTTTCCAAGGAGCGACTGGTGAGTTTGAACTGCTGACCTTGTGGTTCAAACCAACCTTATGGTCCAGTGTTATATCTCATAGCACCACACTAGGACTCCACTGTCGAGTTGAGGGCAAGCAGATTCACCTCATACCAAGTATCTGGTCTGGAAGTGTTTACTGTCTTAACTGCCAGGGTGCTGTGAGCCATGGGCTCAGGATGTGGGAGGGATAGGCCTGCAAGCTGAAGGTAAGACCATCATTAGGACTGAGGTGACAACCCAGAGACTGACTCTTAGAATTCAGCTGCAGCTCAGCAGGAGGCCCTACCTTAGAGGGACTGTCACATAATCTCTGTCCCCTGTCTTCATCTGACACATCCTGCCAGTTGATCCTCAGGCCATAGGTTAGTTAGAGACCTCCTTGCTTTGACTGACTAGATGATTACCCTACCTTTAGCACTAATCCTTTGAGGTCCAGACCAAACTCTCAGTCATTGATTGGCCCAGGACAGCATAACAGAACCAGATGTCCCAAAACCTTAACCTGAAGGTCAGCTGTCAATTTTGGGGAAAAGATTCCTACTTCATTAAAATAGACCAGAACTTTGACCTCTTCCTGTGTATGTTTTCACAATGGTAATAATGTTACCAAATCCATCTGCTATGTTTTTTATTCCTACAAACTTTTCCCATTTTAATCTATTTAATATTAACACCTTACTTTTATGTTGTTCAAAGAATTCTCTCAGACTCTCTAGGTCTTCATGAAGAAAAATATGATTAAAGTCAACACACTGAATTGATGTTTTTGATTGAAACGAATATGTTGGAAGCAAATTTAAATTAGACATGTGGTTTTACATGGAGTTGGTTATGTGTAACAATCCATAGGTTGGCCTCCTTTTATTTTTCTTCAAAGAAAAAAATTCCAATAGAATGATGCTTTGAAAATAGCTAGCTGGAAGTATGAGGGACTTGTTCAGAAAGCTGAGGTGAGAACTGAAGTCAAGACTGCACATGCTCATGAGCTTCCCAGGGGAAAAGAAATCTCCAATTTAAAGAGACTGGGTGCTGCTGTTATTTCTTCAGATATTATACCTAGGAATGAAAAAGACGGCTTTTCTAAGGCAAATATTACATGTAAATTAAAGAAAAATGAGCATAGTCGGCCCTCCGTATCTGCGGGTTCCGCATCCGCGGACTCAACCAATCACGGATCAAAAATATTTGAAGAAAAAAATTAAAAATTTAAGTGGTCGAAACAATCTCTCAAAGGCTGAGAGACGCCAGAAAGTGCTGTTTACATAGCATTCACATCATGTTATTATAAATAATTGTGATATGATTTAAAGCGTATGAAGGACGTGCATAAGTTATATGCAAATATGACACCGTTCTATACAGGGACTGTAAGGGACTTGAACATCCCTGGATTTTGGTATAGGGAGTGGGGAATTCTGGAACCAATGTCCTATGAATACTGAGGGACGACTGTATATAAGGTGACTGACTTTATTTTTTTCTTGAAGATTTTTTTTTAGTTGTTTTTTTTTGGGGTGTGTGTGTCTCTTTATCGTTTCCTTATGTAGTGATTTGATGTTCACGTCTTTAAGTATGTGCTTGAGTACATTCAACTTTCCAGTAGCACATGGAGCTATCTGTAAAGGTATGAAGTGGCTGGCCCAAATGGTTTAGGTTCTACTACTAACCTCAAGGCTGGTGGGAGCCAGCAGTCCTGTGGGAAAAGATCTGCTTGCCTAAAGATCACAGCCAAGAAAATGCCATAGAGCAGTTCTACTCTGTAACACACTGGGTTGTCACAAGTCTGACTCAACAACAGTATTGTCATTTTGGTTTCTGTATTCAGGAAAAATAAGCCTTACATTTTTTCTACTTTTTCCCCATTCCAACTGCCCTTTACACCTCACTCTTGACTTAGTGCCAATTCCTGATGCACTGTCCAGTCTTGGAGCACCCTCCTGGGCATTCTGGCCTCTGCTCCATCCTTATGCATTACTCATTGGAACACATCTCTCCTCTGTTCTCTGAGCACATTATCTTTGCTTCCCTTCTCTTTTCCTGGAAGATTTCTACTCATTCTACATCTTTTAAGATTAATCACAGATTACAGAGTTGATGAGTAGTCTGTGCTCCTTAAATGGGTTTTAGTTAGATAAAGGTAGGAAATTAAGATAATTGGACTCCAGAAATCAAGTGACTTTTGTGCAATAATAGGAGTTTATCCATCAGGCAATCTTCCAGTATTTTTAGCTCTTGAATGCTGTGGGGGGAATATCAGAAATAAGCAAAATGTCTTCTAAGCGACCAGTAAAAATAGCTGTCACAAAATCCACATAACTTTATTCCTTTGATTAAATGTAGCAAGTAGTTATTGAGTATTTCCTACCTGTTAGATGCTGTCCTGGGTGCTTGGAATGCTGAGATAAATAATTTATCTTTCTCCCACCTTGTTGAAGAAAGGATCAGAGACAGTTTGTAGCAGAAACATATAAAATAAAATGGCTAAATGCAGGTTGTTTAAAAGTCAGGGCAAAGGAAATATAAATTAAAATATGTCAGGTCGACGGAAGAGAGAGGACACAGACACTAAGGCACCGTGGCCTTCATAATTGTTATAGCTGAGCTGTGAATTTGACTCTGAGCACGTTAGGTGGCCAAGGGAAAAGGAAAACATGGTCAGTTACACCCTTCTTATTGTAGAAACAGAGAAACTGTACATATAGTTAGTTACTCAGGGGAAAAAGGATGAATGAGGCATGGCTCTTAGTGGTGAGGAATTCATAATCCAGCAGGAGAGATAGATCTGTAGCAGACATCTGTAAAATCATAAGCAAAGCAGTATGTTGAGGGTCGGATAAAGTGCTGATGGAGTCCTGGAGTGGCACTGTAGGATAAGCACTGGACTGCTAACCACAAGGTCGGTGAGTCAAACCCACCAGCTGCTCCTTGGAAACCCTGTATAGAGTCGCTAGAAGTAAAAAGTAATTCGATGGCACCTAACAACAACATAAAGTACTAAGGGAAGAAAGACAAGCAATTTATTTGAGAAGGAGGGCATAGAGCTATGAGGAGCTGTTGTATGAACAATGCCTTGAGAAGAAAGTGGACAAAGAGGAGAAAGGCATGTAAAACAGAAGGAACAGAGTGTATAGTGATTCAACATTAGCAGCCTTCAGCCTTGTTGCTTGATGCTGTTGAGCTTATTCCAACTCACAGAGACCCTGCACACAACAGGATTACACACTGGCCAGTCCTGCGCGATCCTCACCGTTATTGCTATGCTTGAGCCCATTAGTGCAGCCACTGTGTTGAGCCATCCCGTTGAGGGTCTTCAACTTTTTTCACTGACCCTCGACTCTACCAAGCATGATGTCCCTCTCCTGGGACCCCTCCTGATGACATGTTCAAAATACTTGTGACAAAGTCTCACACCATCTTTGCTTCTAAGGAGCATTCTGGCTGTACATAAAATGGCTTCAAGTGCTTGCTCAAAGGTTGGGAGTCAGTCGGACGGGGACATTTTTGCATGCGCACCCCACCACCTCTAGTACCACTTGTCACTAAGTCCATTCTGACCTCTGGTGGGTGACCCCATGTGTGTCCTAGTAGAACTGTGCTCTACAGGGTTTTCAGTGGCTATGAGCTCTCAGAAGTGGATCACACGGCCTTTCTTCTAAGATACCACAGACTAGATTTGAACTGCCAACCTCCTAGTTAGTAGCCAAGAGCTTAATCGTTTGTACCACCCAGGAGTCCTCATTAGCACCCCAGGTGCTGCTAAATTTGGTTGTCAGGAACCATATGTTGAGAACAGATTCTTGAGTTTCTGAGCACTGGAATACAAGCCTGGGAAAGCAGCTTAAGTCAACCTGGGGTGGGCCTCATATGCCACATCAGCATACAAATTGAATAATTATGGTGAAAGAATACAACCCTGGCACAATTTTAAGAAACTTTAAATTTTGAGGTAATGGGATGTTACTGGATATTTTTAAACCTAAGCAGGGAATGGTGCTCTCAGCAGTGTGTGTGTTTTAAACTCTTCCTTTGTCTGTTTGCAAAAGCATCTATCATTTATTATTATTAAATGTCGTTGCGTGGGTTCTGACACATAGTTACCTTGTATAGGGTTTCCAAAGAGTGACTGGTGAGTTTGAATTGTCAAGCTTTCCAGTGCTTATCCTATAGCACCAGTATAGAACTCTGCAAAGGTGCTTAGAGGAAAAATAATAGGAAAAAAAAGACTGAAAATGCAGAAACCAACTAAAATGAGTATTCTGGAACACTTAATTGTGTTCATGAGGAATCTATACATAAACCAAGAGGTAGTCATTGAAACAACAAAGAGACACTGAATGGTTTAAAATCAGGAAAAGTGTGCCAGGGTTGTATTCTTTCACTATAATTATTCAATTTGTATGCTGATCAAATAATCTGAGAAGCTGAATTATACAAAGAAGAATGTGGTATCAGGATTGGAGGAAGACTCACTAACAACCTGCAATATGCAGATGATACAACCTTGCTTGCTGAAACTAAAGAGGACTTCAAATACTGACTGGTATGGATTGCACCTCAATGCAAAGAAAACAAAAACCTCACCGCTGGGTCAATAAATAACATCGAGATAAGTGGAGAAAAGATTGAAACTGTCAAAGACTTCGTTTTGCTTGGGTCCACTAACAACACCATGGAAGCAGTAGTCAAAAAATCAAATGACGTATTGCATTAGGCAGATCTGCCACACAAGACCCCTTTAAAATGTTCAAGAGCAAAGGTAGCAGTTTGAGGACTAAGGTGCACTGACCCAAGCCATAGTATATACCATAGCCTCATATGCATGCAAGAGTTGGACAGTGAATAAGGAAGACCGTAGAAGAATTGGTGCATTTGAATTATGGTGTTGGAGGAGAGTATTAAAAGTACCATGGACTGCTAAAAGAGCAAATAATTCTGTGTTGGAAGAAGTACAGCCAAAATGCTTCTTAGAAGCCAGGATGGCGAAACTTCATTACTCATACTTCAGACATATTATCAGGAGGGACCAGTCCCTGGTGAAAGATACCATGCTTGGTAAAGTGGAGGGTCAGTGAAAAATAGGAAGACCCCTAAAAAGATGGATTGGTATCATTGCAGCAACAATGAACTCAAGTTTAATGATTGTGAGGATGGTTCAGGCCCAGGCAGTGTTTCATTCTGTTATGCATAATGTTGCTATGAGTTGGACTGACTTGACAGCACCTAACAATAACAACGACTTGGTCCATATCTAAGAGGGTAAAGACAGGATACTGGCAGGAGGAATGGAGCAAAGTAAGCATGAACCTATTATTTTATTATTAGATAGAGATTTCGTTAATCTATGAGGGTGAGTCAAAAAACATTGCTACTAGGGTCCAGTTCATACATGTTGTTGTTAAGTGCCTTCGAGTCGGTTCCGACCCATAGCGACCCTGTACAGGGTTTCCGAGGGTGTAAATCTTTACGGGAGTAGAAAGCCTCATCTTTCTCCCGCGGAGCGGCTGGTAGTTTCGAACCTCTGACCTTAGGGTTCGCAGTCCAGTTCGTAACCACTACACTACCATAAGGAGCTCTGGTAGCGTAGTGGTTACGAATCGGACTGCAAACCTTAAGGTCAGCGGTTCGAAACTACCAGCCGCTCCGCGGGAGAAAGATGAGGCTTTCTGCTCCGGTAAAGATTTACACCCTCGGAAACCCTGTACAGGGTCGCTATGGGTCGGAACCGACTCGACGGCACTTAACAACAACAACAACACACTACCAGAGCATGGGTTTATTCCAAACAAATGTGTTTTTAAACATGTCTGTGCAATCAGTATATGGCTCCACAAAGTTCTTCCAGTAATACACTACCTTAGGCTACCTTCATAGAAAAGTTTCAATCAAAACAGTTTCTGAGGAAATCTGCTGGGTCAGTTAAATTCAAGACAGAGAGGTCAGCTCAGAGGTTTATATAACTGTTTTTTGGACTCCAAAGGGGTAATCTTGATAGATTTTCTCCAAGGGAATAAGATGACCACAGTGGCTTACTGTGAATAAGTTTTAAGAAAATTGAAAACTGCTTTGCTGATAAAAAGGATAGATTTGTATCAACAATTTTATTTTCATTATAACAATGTACCTGCTCATTCTTTGAGGGTAGCAAAGTTTGTCCCATGAGAATTTCATTGGGATACTTTATCCCATCAGACCTTTTTGTTCTCCAAACTCAAAGAATACTAAAAAAGGACCATGATTTGAGTCCTTCAATAATGCCAAAAGGGCAATTTTTACTTGGTGTGAAAGAACACATGATCTTTCTGGGAAAGGTTAGCGAGATGGAAACACCACCTTCAGAAATGTATAGACCTAGATAGGGCATATATTAAGATACAATCGCTACCCATTTTTATATTTCTGCGTAATAAAGTTTCTATGGTGGTATAGCAATACTTGTCTACTCTTATTTGTATATTAATTCTTTGTGTCTAACCAACTTTTATTTCACTTTCCACACACTCTTTTGTGTTTCTGACCTACCAACAAGCAGCCTTGGTGAGCTGCAGGAGAGAGGGTCCTTGTTGAGTTCTGCCAGGGTCTTCTTGTGGGTTCAGTTTGAAGGGCTGTGAGGGATGTTTGTTCGCCATAGTGTGGGAAATGCAACTTCTTTTATGGTGACTCAGTATTGGAGTGTTACCCAGTACATATGCTTTTATTTGTTTTAAGGAAGCAGCTAGAAATGTTCATTTCACTGGATTCTGCAAACACAATGTTCTACTCTCAAAAGTACCAGCACTTTGGTATGTGGTTTACAAAAATAAGTGTGGCCAATGGAGACTGGACAGTGTTCCCAAGCAAAGATCAATTGTTTTTGGTTTCCTCTTACATTGGCAAGGTGTTTGTGAGCAACTAGCCTGTGGTCCGGTCCATTATTTTATTTATAGGAGTGTGCCCATGGAGCACAGACACAAGATAGGGTCAGGTGAATAATGTTTGG
>NW_006408520.1:22401122-22403129 GCF_000296735.1 Chrysochloris asiatica | reverse complement strand
ATATTTCCTTACATTGTAGTGAGTGTGAGAGAGAGAGAGATGTAATGACTGAAGAGGGGTCTGAGAAATAAAATGCTGTATGCTTTGAAGACAGAAGAAGATGCCTCAAGTCAGGGAATGAAGGCAGTTTATAAAACTGAAATCAAGCCCAAGGCCACTGAGTCCATAGTGACTCACGTTGTTGTTGTTAAGTGTTGTTGAGTCGGTTCCAACTGATAGTGACCCTGTATAGGGTTTCTGAGGAGCAGCTGGTGAGCTTTAACCATCGACCTTATAGTTCAAACCAACTTTGCAGTCCAGTGCATTAACCCACTGCGCCACACCAGGACTCCATAGTGACTCATCTGGAAACCTATAAGGGTTTCTGAGACTGTAAACCTTTCCAGACACAGACTGCTTCACCTTTCTCCCAGGAAACAGCTGCCAGGGCTCCAGGAAGCCTCTTGTGTTGTTGATAAGTGTCATGAAGTCATTTCAGACTTATAGGGACCCTGTGCAGGGTTTCCAAGGAGCAACTGGTGAGTTTGAATCATCAAACTTAAGGTTAGTAGTCCAGTGCTTATCCCACAGAGCCACACCAGGACTCCAGGAAGCCTCTAGAAACTGGAAAAGGCAAGGAAATAGATTCCTTACTAGAACCTCCAGAAGAAACACAGCTCTGCCAACATCTTGATTTGAATCCAGTGAGACTAATGCAGGATTTCTGCCCTACAGAACTATAAATCATGCATTTGCACAGTTTTAAGTAGCTAAATTTAAATTTGTTGTGGCAGCAATAGGAAACTAATACAATCACCCCCCAGCCCCACTCCCCAAATTTAAAATGTGGTCCCTGTAAATATCTTTTCCTCTGCTGGGGACACTTTCCACAAAACTTTTCCCATCCCTGCTATAGCCACTATCAAATGGATCCCACTTATATGAAATATAAGTGTATAGAGACCCACATTTATTAGTGGTTACCTACCAAGGACTCCTGGAGTGGCACTGTAGGTTCAACACAAAGTTGGTGGTTCAAACATACCAGCCATTCCATGGAAACCCTATAGCAGGTTCTGTGAGTCAGAATTGACTCAATGGCACTTAACAACAACAGTCCCAGGTATAGAAGCCAAAGCCATTGTTTAGGAAACATTGGGTTTCTGTTAATGGTGATGGAAAAATTGGCAAAAGATATTGGTGTTGGGTGCACACCCTAATGTAATCAGTATCACTGCATCATACATACAAGAAATGGTGAGCTGGCCAATGCTGTGTGCTATATATTTTTATATAACTCCTCCCACCCCTCAAATAGACCTGGGGGGAGGAAACCCCATAAATGAGCTGTAGAACGTACAGATACCTTCTGGGATGTCTCGGCAGCCTGGAACCCATTCCTTTGAGCAGTCCCCCAAACTCAGAAGCCCAACAGCTTTGTGTACATGAGACTCTCCTACTCCACATAGCCGACCGGAGCTCCAAGCTGGATCAGACAGATTCTGTATCTCAAGATAAGAGACTCTGAGACCAGGAGTTGACTCCTGTTATAGATAATGACTCTGGAGGAAGGTCTGAAGATTGAGGGTCTGAGGACTGGGCTGTTCAGCTTAAACCAGTTTGCAGTGGGTTTGCTGACTTGCAGAGATGAGCTTTAGTACATATACTTGCTAATGTAGACAGTCCCACCAGAATGTGCAGTGGAAAGGAGGGGAAACAGAAGGCAGGGAGGCCCTGGGCAATGAGAAAAGGTTGTCTCTCCTGAATACCAGGAGTCTCAGCGGGGTTTTCAAGCTCACTGTTATGATGGAAGGCTGTCAATTGCCCCTCTTTAACTGTATGTTTTCTATGAAACTAGTAGCCAGCTACTAGTTTATGACAGAAAACAAGGAGGTTTGTTTTCTCTGTCTTAAAAACCAAATCACATATGTCTTAATCTAGGTGGTCATTGATTCTTGTATTAAGGGCAGGCTATCTCTTACTTAGGGAGCTCTGGTAGTGTAGTGGTTACGAATTGGGCTTCGAACC
>NW_006408520.1:22391816-22400906 GCF_000296735.1 Chrysochloris asiatica | reverse complement strand
TTTTTTTTTTTTAAAGCTGTTAAGACCTAGGTTGAAAGATCTATGATGATCAGACCCTCTCTGTCAGGATACAAACATGCTACTTCCCTGCTTAAACAAGACTCTAGTCTTTTCTTTGTATCTGTTCTATCAGGAACCACTGGAGATAAAAGCAAATATCTTAGAAGAGCAAGCTTGACATCTGGTACGTTATCAGGAATAAATCTCTACCTGCCAAGCAAGACTGTAAGGCAATCTGGAACCAGTTACTATACAAACTTGTTTTATTTCAAAACCATATCACCTGACTTACTTTTTCTATTTATTGCCAATCTTGAATTCTTTTCAGTATCAAGATTCTACTAATGAAACACAGTTGACCTGAATTTTGAGGTGAATTACAAGAAAGGGGTTTATAAAAAGGACTTAAATGGAAAGAACTCTTATTTCCTTCAGCTTTTGAAAAGGATGGTATTAACACTGGAGACTGTAAAGGCACCACAGAAACCCAGCCCCCAGCTGTGAAGGGAAAGGAAGGAAGAGCAGCTGTCTATTCTCTGTTGCCTCAGTCCCAGGAGCTGGTTTTAAGATGTGGTAAATACGTGGTGTATGTTTGTACTGAAGCCAGTCATGGAGCCAGCTACCTTTAAGCTCCCTGTCCAGCCTAGTGACATCTCTTCACATGGAGAGACGCTGGAAAGCAGAGCCCGCACCTGGCTCACATGCTCCCCGCGTGCCACTGTCAACCCTGTGATGACCACAAGGTGAGGGGGAGGCCATGTGCTGACCAGATAGTGCCCTAGCTTTTCCAGATGCTGCATTTTCCCAGGTAAATATCTGATGTGCAAAGACCTAAAGATTTCACTTGGCCGGTGTCACTGCAAACAACAAAGACTAGGGAACAGCAAGCCTACAAGGCAGTGTTCATGTGCAAATATTAGATCTGACATTTTAATATAGATTTTAATATATATTACATCACAATACTCTTCAAAGAAACCCAGTGAAGAAGCTGCCATCATTCCCACTGTACATGGAGACTTCAGGGGGTTAACTGACTTACTCAACAGCTCTCAGCTATTAAGTTGAAGAGGTAGGTCTCAAACACATGGTATGCAAAAGCAGGGGGTCTCAAATTCAATGACGTAACCCTAAGGTCTGCAGTTTGAGCCTGCTAGCTGCTCCACAAGAGGAAGATGAGGTTTTCTGCTCCCAAGATGATTTAAAGCCTCAAAAATCCTATGTTGTTTCTAGGTCCCATTGAGTCAGTACCAACTCATAGTGGCCCTATGCACAATTAACACTAACTACCCAGTCCTGTGCCAACTTCACAGTCATTGCTACACTTGAGCCCTTTGCTGCCACCATTGTGCCAATCCATCTCTTGTGGGTCTTTCTCTTTTTCTCCTACCCTCCACTTTACCATGCATGATGTCCTTCTCCAGGGACTGGTCCCTCCTGATAATATGTCTGAAGTATGAGAGATGAAGACTGGCCATCCTGGTTTATAAGGAGCATTCTGACTGCACTATTCCTTCTTCTTCTTTTTTAAGCACTTCATAAATAACACCAGTTTATTTTCAACAATTTGCATAACTTAATGTAATCCACCATATAAATAAAACATTGAAAAGAACCACATGATCTTATTGATTAATGCAGAAAAGGTATTTGACAAAATCCAACATTCATTCCTAATAAAAAGCCTCAACAAAATAGGAATAGAAGGGAAATTTGATCCCATGTATAGAAAATCCCGTAGATGCCACACACAAAAAATTATTGGAACTCATTGAAAGATTCAGCAAAGTGGCAGGGTACAAGATCAATATACAAAAATCAGTTGGATTCCTCTACACTAACAAAGACAGCTCTGAAAGGGAAATCAGAAAAAGAATACCATTTACAACAGCCACCCGAAAGATAAAATTACTTAGGAATAAATCTAACCAGAGAAACAAAAGATCCATACAAAGTAAACTACAAAATACTTCTGCAAGAAACCAACTTGTTGTTGTTGTTGTTCGGTGCTGTTGACTTGGTACTGACTCACAGTGACTGTATGTACAACAGAACGAAACACTGCCTGGTCCTGACTGAACCTCAGCTGCACTGAGTCCATTGCTGCTGCCTATGTATGAATCCATCTCATAAGGGTCTTCTACTTTTTCGCTGACCCTCCACTTTACCAAGAATGATGTCCTTCTCCAGTGACTGGTCCCTCCGGATTATATGTCCAGTGTTTAAGAGATGAAGTCTCACTGTTCTGAGTTTTAAGGAGCACTCTGGCTGCACTTCTTCCAACACAGATTTGTTTGCTCTTTTGTCAGTCCTTGGTATTTTTAATATTCTCCTCCAACCCCATAACTCAAATGCATCATTTTTCTATGACCTTCCTTATTAATTTCCCAACTTTCATATACATAGGAGGCTACTGAAATTACCATGGCTTAGTCCTCAAACTGACATCTTTGGTCTTGAACACCTTAAAGAGGTATTGCACAGCAGACTTGCCTACAATACATCATTTGATTTCTAAACTGCTGCTTCAGTGAGTGTTGATGGTTGATCTGAGCAAAATGAACCCTTTGACAGTTTCAATCTTTCCCCATTTATCTTGAATGGCTGTACTTTTTCTAACAAAAACTTTGTTTTTGAGCAGTCTATATAGTACTTTTAATATTCTCTTCTAACACTATAACTCAAATGCATCAATTTTTCTGTGGTTTTCCTTATTTACTGCCCAACTTTCACATGCATTTGACAAAGTCATGTGAAGAATGACAAAATCAAATGGAGAAAAATAATACCATGGCTAGGGTCAGGCATTCCTTCATCTTCAAACTAAAACCTTTGTTCTTGAGCACTTTACATGGGTCTTGTGCAGCAGATTTGCCCAATTCAGTGCATCATTTGATTGACTGACTGGTGCTTCTATGAGTGTTGAAACCCTATATAGGGTTGCTATGAGTCAGAACCATGGCACTTAACAACAACAAAAACAAAAACAAAGAGGCCTGGCAAGCAGCCTGTTCAAAGAGACACAGCAGTGTGCTGCCATCTAAGACTGCAGGTCTGAACTTGCCTGGTTCTTCTATTTTGGGGAGAAACCACAACATGGGATTTTGTGTGAAAGCACAATTTATTAAAAACAACTTACTTAACTTATTTAAGCCTGTGTGCCCCACAAAGCATGTCTTAAATGAAATGGAGCAATGTAACCAATGGCATTGTTCTGTTATTGTTGTTGTTGTTGTTAAGTACCGTGGAGTCGGTTCCGACTCATAGTGACCCTGTACAGGGTTTCCGAGGATATAAATCTTTACAGGAGCAGAACACCTCATCTTTCTCCCGCAGAACCACTGGTAGTTTCCAACTGCTGACCTTGAGGTTAGCAGCCCAATTCATAACCACTACGCTACCAGAGCTCCTTTGTTCTGTTATTAGAAACTGTTAAATGGGTGTATGTTTGTTGTGTATATTTTTACCTAAAAATAAAAATAAAACAAAAGAGCAAATATATATTAAGGCCCTGTCTTATTTCTACAGAAATGCACAACTTCTGCTTGTGATGCCATTCTATACTTATTGTTAAGTACCCTTGAGTTGATTCCAAATCATAGAGACCCTGTATAGAGTTTACAAGCAGTGGCTGGTAGGTTTGAACCGCAGATATCGTGGTTCGCAGCCCAGTGCTTATTGAGCACCTGTTGTATCAAGGCGGTTCTTGGATGGCACAAATGATTAAGTACTCAAATATTAACCAACATAGACCAAGAGGTAGTTGTTCGAACAGAACAAGGGAATACCCAATGGTTTAAAATTAGGAAAGGTATGCATTAGGGTTGCATTCTTTGACCATACTTATTCAATCTGTATGCTGAGCAAAGAATGTGAGAAGCTGAATTATATGAATAAAAAGGTGACATCAGGTTTGGAGGAAGACTCATTAAGAACCTGTGATATGCAAATGATATAACCTTGCTTGCTGAAAGTGAAAAGGACTTAAAATCCTGATGAAGATCAAAGACCTCAGCCTTTGATATGGGTTGCAGCTCAATGTAAAGAAAACAAAAGTCCTCACCATTGGACCAGTAACTAACATCAAGACAAATGGATTGAAACTGTCAAAGACTTCATTTTACTCAGAGCAACCATCAACACCCATGGAAGCAGCAGGCAAGAAATCAAACTACGTTATCGCATTAGGCAAATCTATTTTTAAGATCACTTTAAAGTGTTCAAGAGCAAATATGAAAAAAAAAAAAAAAAAAAGAGCAAATATGTCAGTTTGAGGACTAAGGTGCCTCTGACTCAAGCCATAATATTTTCATTAGCCTCATATGCATGTGAAAGTTGGACAATGAATAAAGAAGACCACAGAAGAATTGATGCATTTGAGTTATGGTGTTGGAGGAGAATATTAAAGGTACTATGGATTACTCAAAGAACAAACCAATCTGTGTTAGAAGTACAGCCAGAATGCTCTTTAGAAGATAGGATGGCCAGACTTTGTGTCTCATACTTAGATATATTATTAGGAGGGACCAGTCCCTGGAGACGGACATCATGCTTAGTAAAGTAAAGGGTCAGTGAAAAAGAGGAAGACCCACAAAGAGATGGATTGGCACCGTGGCAGCAGCATTTGGCTCAACTGTAGTAAATTGTGAGGATGGTGGAAGACTGGGCAGTGTTTCATTCTGTTGTGCATAAGGTCACTGTGAGTTGATACTGCCTTGAACAACACGTGAAAACAACAATTAGACAAGAGTTTGAACAGTTGAACTCACCCAGAGATGATTCAAAAGATCTGGTCTTGAGATCTGCTTCTGAAAGTTCATGACCTTGAAAACCCTTTGGATCAGTCCTACTCAACACATATGGGGTTGCCATGAGTTAGAACTGACTTGATGACAACTCATAACAATGACACCAACGTCAAGGCATTGTGCTGAGTTCGGGGGTCATGGTGAACTAGACAGACACAGTCCCTATTCATATGAACTGTATGTTCTAGTGGAGGACTTCTTTTTCACATCCATGAAGTCTATGCAGACTACAGATCTATTCCTGGTCCCTGTGATGGCTGGCAGAGACTACAGAAGGTAACATAATTGTTATCGTAAAGAAAGATAAATCTAAACAAGGAAATAGAACACAATGTTAGGAAGCATTTCAACTCAACAAACATTTGAGCACCCACAAATTCCTTGGAAACCCTATACAGGGTTGCTATGGGTTGAAGTCAACTTGATGGTGGTTAACAACATATGTCAAGTACCATCATCACAGATGCTGAAATACAGTTGATCTTCATTATCCAAAATTTTATTATTTGGAAACTTGCCTACGTGCTAAAATTTATTTGTAATCACCAAATCAATACTCATGACATTGTTTTGTGGTCCCTCATATGGATGCGAAAGCTGGACAGTGAATAAAGAGGATCGTAGAAGAATTGATGCCTTTGAGTTGTGGTGTTGGAGGAGAATACTGAGGGTGCCATGGACTGCCAAAAGAACCAATAGATCTGTTTTGGAAGAAGTGCAGCCAGAGTGCTCCTTGGAGGCCAGGATGGCTAAGCTTCGTCTCTCCTACTTTGGACATGTAGTCCGGAGGAAACAATCGTTGGAGAAGGATGTCATGCTGGGTAGGGTGGAGGGTCAGAGAAAAAGAGGAAGACCTCCAACGAGATGGATCGGCCAGGTGGCATCATTGATGGACTCGGGGGTGGCAGCGGTGGTGAGGTTGGCCCAGGATCGAACATTGTTTCGTTCTGCTGTGCATGGAGTCGCTATGAGTCGGTTCCGACTCGATGGCACCTGACAACAACAACAACAACATAGGCATGTTGAGAGCAGTGAAAGATCTGAGTCATCCATTGTGTGTGTTCCCAAGTGGCAGAGAACAGGGCAATGTTCTGCCTATTGTTTCAGTTTTCATAGGGTAAATAGTGTCCTTTTTGCAGTCTATGTGGTACCAGACTTTTGCATTCCTGTGCTTCTTGTTGGTGATTTTGCTGTTTAAAATAACTCTCAAGCATAGTGCTGAAGGGCTGTCTAGTGTTCAAGAAGGCAGCGATGCGCTTTAAGGAGAAAACAACTGTGTTCGATCAGCTGTATTCAGGCATGGATTATAGTATCTGACCATGAGTTCAGTGCTAACGAATCAACATATGCATGCTAAACAAGGTAGCTTTACATAGAAACACACACAAAACAACCTTGGGTATTGACTGATGGGTGAAAGTGTTGTGACCAGAGGCTCACAGGACCCTGAACCTGTATTTCCCCAAATAGTGTAGTGTTTGCTAATTCATAGTGAATTTCAGACCATAGCTGCCATGAATAACAAGACTTAATGGCATAAAGATGAAGAAAATTAATTCCTGTCTTCAAAAATAGCCCTGGCCCAGATATGGGAATAATGTCAAAAAGACTACCTTTTTAAAAAGAATGATAACTGTTATTTATAGAATGCCAAAGTATGGTGCTATAGGATAAGCACTGGGCTGCTAACCTCAAGGTCAGCAGTTCAAACTCACCAGATGTTCCTTGAAAACCCTATACAGGGTCACTCTGTTAGAACCAACTTAATGGCACTTAACAACAAAGGGCCCTGGTAACACAATGGTAAAGTGCTGGGCTGCTGAACAAAAGGCTGGTGGCTAAAGCTCACCCAGTGGCTCCGTAAGAGAAAGAGCTGGTGATCTGCTTCTAGGAAGCATCCCCACGGAGCTTATATTCTTGTAACACTTATTATCTAATGAGATAATACATAAGTAAACAGAAAGCTTACAAGAAAATATCTGAGAATAACAAGTATGTGAAAAATTAGAGAGGACCAAAGAAGACAACAGTGGTTGAAAGTCTAGATAAGACGGTTAAGGAAGGATCCCATAATGACAGACAAGTGCAATTTTGTCACATGGGGTTGCCATGAGTCAGAAATCAATTCAACAGCACCTCACAATAACAGCAACTCCCTGCTAGGCTCTTTATGTGAACTCTGTATGTCAATTGCACCTCACAGCAACCTTAACAGGCAGATAGTGTCACCAACCCCATTATACAGAGGAGGCAGCAGAGACTCAAAGCATTTAACGTGCTCAAGGTCCTATACGCTAGAAAGTGGAGAAGTCAGGTTTTGAACTCAGGTGCTCTTTGCCCAAGCCCCTAGGAGGCAGAGAGATTCTAAGAGTCCTGGTAGAGCCAGCTCAGTAGTGATTGGTGTGGGGCTCAGGAGGCAGGATCACTGAGGTACTGACCAGGAGGAGCTTGGGGGACAAGATTGAGGTGACCACCCCCCCGCCCCCAAACAGATAAGTGTACCAAATGTCTCCTTTTGTAAACTCAGGAGCTGTTTCAGAGGAAGAGGTCATTACTACTGATCCTAAAGGTGATAGGGAATCTCCAGACGGACAAAATGGAGATGCGCTTTCTGGCCACTCAGAATAGGTTTGTACAAAGGCAGTGAGTGGGCAGGAGCCTGCCCATGTTGTTGAGTGCACAATGCCATAGCTGTGGTACTGTGAGGGGTGACATCACACAACAGAAGGAGAGAATCTGAGGGAGATGCCACCTGTGCCAGGGGTTGGGCCTTCATGAGGGTTGGTTTCACAGGGTTTCCAAGGCTGTAATCTTTATGGAAACAGACTGCCATATCTTTCTCCTGGGGAGCAGCTGGTGTTAGAACTGCTGACCTTTGGTTTAGCAGCTGGATGCTATAACCACTGTGCTATGGCTCCTATGTATGGGATTTGTTGTTGTTGTTAAGTACTGTAAAGTTGGTTCTGACCCATAGTAACCCTGCATAGGGTTTCCAAGGATCAGTTGGTCAGCTTGAACCACCGACTTTGTGGTTCCAACGACTTTGCAGTCCAGCACATTAACCCACAACCCCACCCCAGGACATGTATGGAATAGAAACTAAGAAATATAGTTGGATACAAATGATGTGATAATTTTATACTCAAGCAGGGTAGCTGGGGGACATCCTTCATTCATTCATTTTCTTGAAAAACACTGATTGATTCAGACCCTACTAGTGCCATGAGCTGTTTTAGATATTGGGGATACAGCTGTGAATAAGATAGATGAGGTATCTGCCCAATGGAACTTACATCCTTGTACAGTGCATTATCTAATTAGATAATGGACAAATAAGCAAAGTGTATAAGAAAATTTCAGAAAAACACAAGAAAACAGAGAGGAGCACAGAGGACCACAGTGGTTTCTAGTTTAGATAGGTTAGTCATGGAAGGATTCCTTGAGGAAGTAGCATTTTGAGTAGAGACCAGAATGAGAAGACAGAGGTGGGTATGAGCTAGTGTGCAACAGGGAGAGGAAACAGTGATGCAAAAGCCCTGAGGCAGGTGTGAGCTTGGCTGCCTGCAGCTTTGAATACATCTGCTTGAGGAAAGAGGAAAATCGGTGCGTGGTAGGCAAAACTGAGGAAGAAAGGTGACAGAAATGGCTAGAGTAGGGCAGCTCATATAGGACCTTAGAAATGCCAAGTTCTACATGCACATGTAGTGGGGTTATGTGGGCAGCTTTAACATTGCCATACAAGAGGAAGCAACTCCTGGGGTGGCTTCGTACTGGTGTGTAGGATCAGCACTGGTTTGCAAACCATAAGGTTGGCAGTTCAAACCCACCAGCTGCTCCTTGGAAACCCTATGCAGGTTGCTATGGTTTGAAACTGACTTGATGGCACTTAACAACAACAATTGGAGGAAGAGGTATGGCACTGTAGGATCAGCACTGAACTGCGAACCACAGGGTCAGAGGTTCAATCTCACCAGAAATCTCCTCAAAAACAGTTGCTATGAGTCGGAACTCACTTGACAGCACTTATCAAGAACAGCTGGGAAGGGTCCAGGGCTAAGTAGCTTGGCTCTAGGGTAGAATTTCATGGGACTGGTGCATGGTTCAGGACTCCAAAGAAACCTGGAAAACTCAAGTTTGGTAAGAGGACATGGTTATCTGAGGTTTTCTGATGCCCAGCAGCATATAATTGTGGAAATCCATGAAGGTAGTGCCTGGTGAAGTTATCCCCAGCTAGTGCGAACAGAACATGGGAATACTGATGGTTTAAAATTAAGAAAGGTGT
>NW_006408520.1:22373822-22385351 GCF_000296735.1 Chrysochloris asiatica | reverse complement strand
AGAGAAAAAGAGGAAGACCCCCCCAGCGAGATGGATTGGCCAAGTGGCAGCATCAATGGGCTCAATAATAGTGAGGTTGGCTCACGGGCAGTTCTGCTGTGCATAAGGTCGCTATGAGTCAACAGCGACTCAATGGCACCTAACAACAACAAGTTTGAGGGAAAGGAGTTCTTGTAGCATAGTGGATTATGAGTAGAGTTGTGAACCCAAGGTCAGCAGGTCGAATCTACCAATTGCTCCACGAAAGAAAGAAGAGGCTTTCAGCTCCTATAAAGATTTACAGCCTCAGAAACCTTATACAGGGTTTCAAGACGGAACGGACTTGATGGCACACAACCACCACCAGTAGTGGTGTGGGAGCTGGGGTTGGAGAGCCTGGGAAAAAATCCCAGCCTCTATGAATTTCAGGACTTGCAAGGGAAGAGAAGACAAGACACAGGTAGCAGCTAGCTCAACACTGACAGGCAGAAGGCGGCTATTGTGGGCAGAGGTAGGAAGCTGGCAGAAGGAGAGATAGTCAGTGGCAGAGTCCTGGTATTAAGGCTGATTTGGGCGCCACCTGCTGGCGAGCTGAGGCTGCCACTATTCTCTTGGTCCTGGTCAAGTCAACCTCAAATGGGAATTTCTAACAGCATGTATGATGGGATTCTTACTACCTGGATTTGGGTTGAAACTGAATACCATAGATTCTAAATTCTTAAGAGACCACTGTGCAGAAATGTCGAAGTACTGTCAGAAACAGGACAAGTAGCTCTTTTTTTGGAAACTTTTTATTGTGAATTGAGTGAAGGTTTACAGAGCGGAAACTTGGTTTCATCTTAATGAATCCCCTCCATGTAGTAACAGTTATTTCATTTCCTCCCTGTGATTCTTATTTCAATTCCACCCTCCTTTCCAACTCCTCTGAACCTTGTCCTCAGGTAAATGGTACTCTTTTGATTTTGAATTGTTGACCATTCCATGGTAAGCACACCTCACTGGTGTTGTCCCCCCTGTATCTATCTACTGCTTGGTTGAAATTGGATCACCAGAGTGAGTCTTGGGTTCCTCCAGTATCTTTTTTACCACTAAGCCCAGTCTTTTATTATAATTTTGAGGTTTGTTCTACATTTTCTTCCACTGTATCTGGGACTTTCTAATGATCCCTTTCTTAGCAATTGCTAGTGGTAACTGCACAGCATTTAGTATTTCTGATCTCATCGTTGTGGAGTTTACATGCTTCATTAGTCTGTTGGACTAATTGATTCTAAGCATCTTCAATTTTCATCACTTTTTTTCTTCCGCACATGGAGAGACCAATCATTAAGGCAAGTATCTCTTAAATTTCTTACCCACTGAGAAAAGGCAGAGAGAATTTTTGGAGTAAGCTACAGTTAAATCCAAGGAACCCTGGAAGTACAGTGGGTTACCAGCTGCAATGTCAGTAACGTGAATCTATCAGTTGCTCCATGGGAGAAAGATGAGACTTTCTGCTCCTGTAAAGATTTCCAGCCTCGAAACCCTATACAGGGTTGCTAAGAGTTGAAACTGACCTGGTGGCACATAACCACCCCACAATGACTATTAAGTCCTGATCCTCCCAGGCCTGGAGAGAGAGACCCTAAGGAGACCACTTGGAGCGCTTGATAGGTATACCTCCTGACAGAGAGACAGCGTGTGTGTGTGTGTGTGTGTGTGTGTGTGTGGTGGTGGTGATGGCGGAGAGGCTGGACTTCTGCCTAGAAAGTCCCACAGGCAAGAAATGAAGGGTTTGGCTGTCCTGGGAGCTGGTTACGGAAGAGGTGGCTTCTGCTTCATCTCAATGTAAAGAAAATTAGTTGGGAAAAGCATGTATGTGTGTGTTTCCAAAAGTGGAGAGAGAGATGGGGTGGGTGTGGGTTGGGGGTTTGTTGTGGTAGTTGTGGCTGTTGTTTTTCAAGGTAAAAGGCTTATCCTTGTATTGATTAAAATTATTAAGTTCCGTTGAGTTGGTTCTGACTTATAATGACCCCTGCATATGGTTTCTGAGGAGGAGCAACTGGTGGGTTTGAAGTACGGACCTTGTACTTCATGGTCCAGAGAGTATCCTACAACCACACCATAAGTCCTTGATTAAAATAGTAGCCAAAATAATTGGAGTATTTGTGTGGCACTGTAGAATAAGCACTGGACTGCTAACCACAAGGTGGCGGTTCAAACCCACCAACTGCTCCTTGGAAACCCCACACAGGGCCACTATGAGGCAGAATCAACTCATCGGCACTTAACAACAAGAAACATAATTAAATGGCAATGCCACACACCATGAAGTGCTGCATTTTCCAAAGTATATATCCATTTTTTCTGATAATAAAAACAATACATTTCAGCCAGATTTGAACCATTTAAAACTATACATTCATAGAGAATGAACTTCCCCTTGATTCCATAGCACAAACTGACCTTTAAGGGCATTAAACATTCTGCATCTAATTTCTGGAGCACATTCTGCTTTGTGACCAGCAGATGGCAGCTCACCACTGCTTTAAGGAGACCCAGATTATGCATTTGAAAAGGAAGTTCCACTTAGCAAAGAACTTTACAAAGTAATTTTAATTTAGAACAAATTGTAAACTTTCTAAAATTACGTCAGGAAAACCTAGTGATGAATTTGTTTGTAGTTCCGAATTTGTCAGTTCTGGGCATTGCTCCTTAGCTCTGAGTTTTTGATTGCAAGAAGGGAAAAAAGGTTATACACTAAAGGAATTTTTTACTTATGTAATTGACAATGCAGAGGTTTTTTTTCTGGAGGGAAGAGGGTGTGCTTCAGGCCTGGTTCTATACAGTGTCACCCCATCATTTGTAGGTGAATTTGGGGTCTGTTTTTATGACATCATTTGAAGCAGAGTAGGGTTTCCTGATGCGGTACCTTGGGATAAAGGACTGGACCGCAATTTCAATTTGAACTACAAGGTCAGCGGTTCAAACTCACCAGTCGCTCCTTGGAAACCCTAGATAGTGTTGCTATGAATTGGAACCAACTCAATGGCACTTAACAACAACAAACACAACAAAGGATTTCCTGACATTCTCAGAGCTCCTGATAGAAGATGGCTTTCACCTTCCTGAGCTCCAGGAAATGGTGCCCTGACCAGAAATGAGTCACTTGCCTGAACGTAAAGCAGACATTGTCACTGAGTGGAGCTCATGCTCTTGCGCCTAAGCTTCATGAACCAGGATTTCAAACTCCCCATAAGTATAATGGGCTGTGTCATGTGAGTGTTTACGCATATGTTTAAGAAAATTTAACATGGGCAGAGAATGGGGGTGTGGGGTAGATGTTTGGTGACCAGAATCAGTAAATATGCACTGCTGACACACTCACATCACTCCATAGGTGGAATATCAGTGTGGCTCTGTGCCCTGTGTCTCCAGACAGTCCTGCTGTCCAGCAAGGAATCAGGGAAATGCATAGGATCTCTTCCAGCCCACTCCAATTCATCTGCCATTTATCCAGCCCCGGGGTGACTGTGCAAGTCCTCTGCTGAAAACCCCATTCCTGAAGCTCAAGTCTAGTTCCTTAATGTATCACACAAAGCCCTCAGGCTCATCCCATTAGACTTATCCTCCTCCCTGTCTCTAGCACACCCATCTGGTTGCTTACTCTCTTTGCTCTGATGGGAAGTCTCTCTCCAGTTGTTTTCCTCCTTGGTTAACTCTTCTTTCTCCTTCCAAAGTCAGCTCAAGTGTGACTTCTTCTCTAGAGACTCCCTGGCTGAATTGGTGACCTTGCTCTGGGTTCCCACAGCACTCTGTGAGAACCTGCAACATGGCTCTGACCACATGGTATTGAAATGATCTCCTTACCCTGTGTCTAACTCTACTACACTGTGAAATTCTTGATGGCATGGTGGTGGTGGTCATGTGTCGTGGAGTTGGAACCAATTCATAGCGACCCTGTATGGAGTTTCTGAGGCTGTAAATCTTTACAGGATCAGAAAGCCTCATCTTTCTTCTGCGGACCAGCTTGTAGTTTCGAACTGCTGACCTTAAGGTTCACAGCCTGATTCATAACCACTACGCTACACAGGACTGCAGAAATTCTTAATGGCATGGTTGTGGTTATGTGCCATGGAGTTGGTTCCAATTCATGGCGACCCTGTACAGGGTTTCTGAGACTGTAAATCTTTACGGGAGCAGAAAGCCTCATCTTTCTTCTGCGGAACAGCTCATAATTTCGAACTGCTGACCCTGAGGTTAGCAGCCAGATTCGTAACCACTACACTAGTACTGTGGTAATTCTTGATGGCATAGGACTCAATTAGTGTTTATGGAACTGCTGAAATACCTTATCATAACCCCCTTCAACAACATAGGAGTTCTATTTTCTTCTGCATTTTGGTCCTGGGAAACAGATGGCAAAGTTTTCTGTCAAGAACAAAACTTTCTCAAAGGTCTTCCTTCCTAAGGAGTCTCACTAATGGCTGGGATGATCTCTAAGGTCCCATCCAGCCTTAAAACTGTATAGCTCTTCACTGGAAATAGCATTCAAGGAGCAGAGGAAGAAAGCTGTCCCACTGATCTAAGATGGCTTGGAGTTGGGCCATTTGAAGATATTACCATGATTGATATGGACAACTCAGTTTTTTTGTAAGCTCACTTTGCTAGCTAGAATGTATTGAGCCATTCCTAGTATAAATTATGATTTTAAGTATATATAATAAATCATTTAAGATTCATAGCACCCTATGACGTAGGTACCATTATCATCCGTGTTTTACAGATGAGGAGACTGAGGAATAGTAAGGGTACATATTTTGTCTAAGGCCATGAAGCTAGCTAGTGTAAATCAGAGATCAATCTATGCTGTATCCCCAGTCTTCTCAAGGAGATAGTAATTCATCCATTCATCTCCTCCAGTGTCTGCTATAAACCTGGCAAGTGCTGAGTTTAGAAAATATGCAGAAACAAAGACCTAGGCTCTGGCCTCCATATGTACAATGCCTAATAGTGGAAACAGACATGTAAGTTAGACTGCTGTTGTTGTTGCTGAGTGCTGTCTGTTGAATTGGTTCCACTCATAGTGACCCTGTATAGGATTTCCAGAGAGCAGTTGGTGTGTTTGAACTGACAACCTCGTGGTTAGCAATCCAGTGTTGATCCTACAGTACCACACCAGGACTCTGTAACTACAATGTGACCAATGCAGCGAGAAGGGTTGGTAGGAAGTATGTGGGAACAAAATGCTGAGTGAAATAAGTCAATTTAGACTGACAAATATTGTACGATTGCATTTATGTGAGATATCTAGGATAGGTAAGTCTTATTGTTGTTAAATGCCATGAAATCAGTGCTGATCTATAATGACCCTGTATAGGGGTTCCATCAAGCAGCTTGTGAGCTTGAACCAAAACTCATTAGTAGTTTCCAGGGGCAGGTGGGAGCGAGAGGAGAAGGGGATTCACAGAGCTTCTGTTAAGGGTAATGGGAAAGTTTGTAAATGGATAATGGTAATAGGGGTGCAATAGTTAAACTCTGGGCCAGTAACCAAAAGGTTGATGATTTGAACCTACCCAGTGACTGGAGAATATTGAAAGTTCCATGGGCTGCCAAAAGAACCAACAGATTTGTGTTGGAAGAAGTACAGCCGGAGTGCTCCTTGGAGGCCAAGATGGCCAAACTTCATCTCTCATACTTTGGACATATTGTCAGGAGGGACCAGTTGCTGGAGAAGGATATCATGTTTGGTAAGGTGGAGGGCCAGAGAAACAGAGGAAGACCCCCAACGAGATGGATTGGCCAAGTGGCAGTATCGATGGACTCAAGTGTGGCCATAGTGATGTTGGCCCAGGATTGGGCAGTGTTTTGTTCTGCTGTGCATTGGGTCACTAGGAGTTGGTACTGACTCGATGGCACCTAACAACAACATCAACAAAGTGACTGTATATCCATACATCCTGGTTGGTGCTGTGGGTTAATGTGCTAAACTGCAAAGTGGGTGTGAACCGCAAGGTTGGTGGTTCAAACTCACGAGCCACTCCTCAGAAACCCTATACTATGGGTTGGAACTGACTTGATGGCACTCAATAACAACAAGTGACTCTGTGGGAGAAAACCTGGCAATCTGCTCCCATAAAGAGTACAACCTAGGAAACCCCATGGGGCTGTTCTACTATGTCACATGGGGTCACGATGAAACAAAATCAACTTGAGAGTACCTAACCACAGCAGCAATGATTGAACACTATAACAACTACTGTTATTGAATTGTTCATGTGAAAAATGTTGAAAAGGCAAATGATTTGTTAAACACACACACACATAAATATACCACAATTAAAAAACAAACAAACATAGAAGTGTATTCCAGACAGAGGAAGATGCATGCACCAAAGTTAAGAGCTACAAAAGGGAATGTTCTTGTAAATCACACAGTGACCTGTATTCCTGCTGGACTAGACCCTTCTGGGCAGGGCAGGTGGCACATTCCCAAAGAATCCCTCCCCTCTCTGAATACTCAGCCACTGGACAAGTACCCAGTTCACCCTTCTATAGAGTATCAGAGGTAGATGAGGAGAAGGGTGGGTGAATTACCCAGGGTGCTTCATGGTGATCTCAGTCTTGCTTTCTGGGCCTTCTTAAAATGCATGCTGTGGTTTCCCGATATTTTCCATATGTCACAAAATTTACGATTCTGATCTCACAGAGCAGCCAGAAAGCTAAGAGGCAGTCAGTGATGTATGTGGACCGTCTGGTGTCTCTTAAAGTGATTTAATCCTAAATCTTAGGCTGAAACAAATAGAAAATGTGAATCTGTCTTCCTTATTTAAGGGTTTTGCATTCTTTGATAGTTTCAAAAACAATCATGCAGAGACAAAATATATTTTAACAACTGTATCTTGTTGGAAAGTGTAGCTGCTTCGACAAATTAGAACTCCAAGCAAGCCAGATACTGCCTTGTCAATTCTTGCTTCCAGCTGGCAAGCATTTAAAATAATATTCCAAGGAGATTTAACATTCATGATTACATTGTTTGATTATTGCACTTTCTAGATAATGGTTTTTCAAAATTGTATCTTGCAGCTAAAAATTAAATAGGGACTTCTGGGTATGCACAACATTCTTTAATAAGATGAGACCCAATATAATATCCTCAGAGGCTGAGCAGCAATATAGAGGAGATTTACTGTAGTCCAAATGAGTGAGATCACTGATCCTATAGGATTCTTATTATTTTCTCAAGTTAAACTCCAGAGGATGTTGAGAATGCAGCCACCGGCTCTGTTCATGACTTCTGGGATCCTAGATGGGTTGTCTTTCCTGCATGGATACCTGAAAAATGGCTGAGCTCTTTTGGCTGTGTTCTGGGACAGTGCCTTTCAGGACACAGCCATTTATTGGAATTCACCATAAAAGTGTACCTTTGGGCAGCTCAGTACATGGAGCAACTCTTCCCGGCTAATGTAGGTGACCGTGGCACTCCTTCATGCTCCATCCTCAGACTGCTCGTCTGCTCCCTGTATAGGGGTTCCTGTTGTTTCTGCTGTAACCCTTGACTTGATTTCCTGCTTCTCTCTCAGCAATTGGTTGTTGTCCTTCCTCCCTATCAATGTTGATGGAGATTCTGATATATATTGGACATTGTTTTATACTTGGGTTCAAATTTTGGCCCAGTTACTTCTCAGGGACCTTGGCTTGGAGCCAGCCTTACGGCAGAGTCCATCTTAAACAGTCTCCAGTTATGTTAGAATAACGTTAGGTCTGATGGGCTTTTCCATCTGGAGTCTATTTACTAAGAAAATTATTTACAAGTATACTGGAAAGGCTGGCCAGAGTCCTGAGTGTTGGGTGCATCTTATGTCAATGGATCAGAACAAAGAGAAGAGATGTGAGTGAGGATGAACTACTTTAAATATTAGCAGCATTCTTACTCACTGGGTGTGTCTGGTTCAGTTACCTGGGGTGATACTATTGTTAGGTACCTTGGAGTCAATTCCAACTCATAGTCACACCATATGACAGACAGAGCATTGGCTGTAATCGTTACAGAAACAAATTGCTAGTCTTTCTCCCACAAAGCCACTGGATGGGTTTCAATTGCCTAATTTTCAGTTAGCAATCTGATGGTTAACTGTTTGCATCACCCGGTTAAGCATGTTAACAGGTAATTATAAAATTGCAATGCCTTAACAATGAAAGTTATCTCTCATTCATGGAAGTTCAATGTGAGTGCCAATGGCAGTGGTTGTTGTTGTTGTCAGGTGCCATCGAGTCGGAACCGACTCATAGCGACCCCATGCACAGCAGAACGAAACAATGCTCGATCCTGGGCCAATCTCACCACCGCTGCCACCCCCGAGTCCATCAATGATGCCACCTGGCCGATCCATCTCGTTGGAGGTCTTCCTCTTCTTCTCTGACCCTCCACCCTACCCAGCATGACATCTTCTCCAACGATTGTTTCCTCCGGACTACATGTCCAAAGTAGGAGAGACGAAGCTTAGCCATCCTGGCCTCCAAGGAGCACTCTGGCTGCACTTCTTCCAAAACAGATCTATTGGTTCTTTTGGCAGTCCATGGCACTTTCAGTATTCTCCTCCAACACCACAACTCAAAGGCATCAATTCTTCTACGATCCTCCTTATTCACTGTCCAGCTTTCGCATCCATATGAGGCTATTGAAAACACAATGGCCTGGGTCAGGCGCACCCTAGTCCTCAAGCTGACATCTCTGCTCTTCAACACTTTAAAATGTTCCTGTGCAGCAGATTTGCCCAGTGCAATACGTCGTCTGATCTCTTGACTGCTACTTCCTCGAGTGTTGATAGTTGATCCAAGAAGAATGAAGTCCTTGACAACTTCAATCTTTTCTCCATTGATAAGAATGTTGTTTATTGGTCCAGTGGTGAGGATTTTTGTTTTCTTGACATTGAGATGTAATCCATATCGAAGGCTGTGCTCTTTAATCTTCATAAGTAAATGTTTCAAGTCCTCTTCACTTTCAGCGATCAAGGTTGTATCATCTGCATATCGCAGGTTGTTAATGAGTCTTCCTCCAATCCTGATGCCACGTTTTTCTTCATAGAACCCAGCTTCTCGTATTATTTGCTCAGCATACAGGTTGAATAAGTATGGTGAAAGAATACAACCCTGTCTCACACCTTTCCCAATTTTAAAACATTCAGTGTTCCCATGTTCTATTCGAACAACTGCTTCTTGGTCTAGGTACAGATTTCTTAGAAGTACAATTAAGTGTTCTGGAATACTCATACTTCTCAATGTTGTCCATAGCTTGTCATGATCCACACAATCGAAAGCCTTTGCGTAGTCAATAAAGCACAGGTAAACATCCTTCTGATATTCTCTGCTTTCAGCCAAGATCCATCGGACATCAGCAATGATATCTCTCGTTCCACGGCCTCTTCTGAATCCAGCTTGAACCTCTGGAAGTTCTCTGCCAATGTATGACTGTAGCCGTTTCTGTATTACCTTTAGCAAAACTTTACTCGCTTGAGATATCAAAGAGATTGTCCGATGATTTCCGCATTCCGTTGGGTCACCTCTCTTTGCAATGGGCACAAACATTGATCTCTTCCAATCAGTCGGCCAGACAGTTTTCTTCCAAATTTCCTGGCAGAGATGAGTGAGTGCCTCCTGTGCTGCCTCACTTTCCTGAAAGATTTCAATTTTTATTCCATCAATTCCTGGTGCCTTGTTCTTTGCCACTTCTTTCAATGCACTTTGGACTCTCTGAGTATCATTGGCTCTTGTTCATATGGTATCTCTTGAAATGGTTGAACATTAACCATTTCCTTTTGGTACAATGACTCTGTGTATTCCTTCCATCTTTTCTTGATGCATTCTGCATCATACTCTAAGTCATGAGTTCAGGGCTGTAGCTACTGATGAAATGTTTGGCTTGGACACTGAACTCCTTTGCTTCCAGGATGCAGATGCCAAAGACAGTGACCATGAAAGACAATGTGTGGGGCATTTTAGGAACCAAGTGTGGAAGTGCAGTACTCATTTGTGCCCACACTGTTCCCTTCTAACTGTGATGGAGACCAGGAAATGTCAAGGTGTCCAGGGGTCTCAGTGAGCCCCAACCACTCAGGAAGCTACCTGTCTTGGAGACAACTTTCAAGCACTTAACAGCAATATTAAACTTAAGGAGTCATGATGTGGCTCTGTAGGATAAACACTGGACTACTAACTGCTAGGTCTGTGGTTCAAACCCACTAGTCACTTCTCAGAAACCCTATACAGGATTGCTATGAGTTAGAACTAATTTGACAGCAGTGACATTGTCTACACTTACTAGAATTGTCCTATCCTGTCTACCAGACTTTTTGCCTTATATGTCCACAACCATTAAACCAGTTACCTGACTTGTCAAGATGTTCTGAATTGCCCACCTCCTGCCCAGAGACACAGGAAAGTCTTCTGTACTTGGATAGGAAACTTGCAGAGGTTGTCTCTTTGCTTGTCAAGAAACGGATAATAGGAGGTGGGGCTTGATGGTGGCTAGGGTGGAGGTGCAGTGAAGTTCATCATGAGCCATGCCACAGAATACCAGGCAAAACAGATCCAGGGCAGAGCCCCAAAACTTGGAACCACGGAGATAGGAATATTTTTAAAGTTTGAAGGCTTATAGCTAATGGAACTTGAAGCTGAAGTAAGAAATCGTGTACTTTTGAATCTGCGGGGCTCGGAAGCCTGGAGCCAACATCTTGGATGAGACCAAGTGGGGGAGCAGAAACACCATGCAAAAATGCTGCAGGAACCTTGGAGCAAAGGTGGACAATATACTTTGCCAGTTTTGGTTTGTTCTGATTTTCAATTTTTTTTTTTTTTTTTTGGTATCTGGTCATTTCTCTCTCTCTCTCTCTCTTTCTCTCTCACACACACACATACCACTGTTTGCGCACCTCCATTCTGGTGACTAGAGGGGATGCCTGAGCGAGTGGACACCCCCCACCCTCACCACTGGTGGGTTCTTCTGCCACGCATGCGCACAGATACTCAGCCCAAGAGCAGACCCTGAATGTTTTTTTTGTGTGTGTGTTTTAAATATGGGAAAAGCCAGGTCAGGGCTGTAGAAAGGGAAAGAGAGTTTAAAAACAAAACAGGCTGAAAATTAAATTAAAGCCTGAGGTATAGCATAACAATCAACAGTAGCATCTTGAAATCTCTCAGGCAGCTTTGAGGGCAAGAAACTGAAGAGAGGACATTAAAGTCATACTCATATTAGGCTACAGATTTTGTTTTGTTTTGTTGTTGTTGTTGTTTTTGCTGGTGCTGTTTTGCTGTTTTATGCTCCCCCTTCTACTTTTGGGGGACTCTTTCTCTCCCTATATTACCCAAGAAGGGTAAGCAACTGCTGCTATATAGTCAATCTACAATCACACTCTATAAAACACCAAAACTCAGGCAAGAACCAATACCAACTGCCATATGCCAGGGAGACAGACACCTGTGAAAGTTACTCTGAGTTAAGCAATAAGAAGAGTGAAAAGGGAAGCCCACATCCTGATCACATCTACCTGGAGACAATCAGAAAGCATAAAAAAT
>NW_006408520.1:22353774-22373552 GCF_000296735.1 Chrysochloris asiatica | reverse complement strand
GAACAATCAAATAAGATAGATACAGCATTGGAAACAATTCAAATGTACAGAAAGAGGTCCAAATGATCAACAATAGAATATCAGAAATAGACAATACTCTGAAAGGGCAAAGGAGTAGAATAGAAGAGATAGAAGGCAGAACCAGTGAGCTGGAAGACAAATCTCTCAATACCACTAAGATAGAAGAACAAACACAGAAAAGGATAGAAAAGTCTGAAGAAGGTCTAAGATTCATGTTGGACAACATGAAGAAGAATAACTTAAGAATTATTGGCATTCCAGAACATGAATAATCACACAAATTCACAGAGGAAATTGTTGAAGAACTGCTGGAAGAAAATTTCTCTAACATCCTGAAAGTGAAAAGATAAACATTCAAGAAGCTCAATGGACCCCAGGGAGGATAGACCCCAAAAGAAAATCACTGAGACATATCATAATCAAGCTCTCCAAAATCAAAGATAAGGAGACACTCCTGAAAGCAGCTAGGGAAAACAGAAGTGTTATATATAAAGGCAAGCAAGTCAGATTAAGCTCGGATCTCTCAGCAGAAACCATGCAAGCAAGAAGACAATGGGGAGACATATATAAAACCCTGAAAGAAATGGATAATAACAATCCAAGAAGTTCAATCACATATGCGGCAAGAATTTTCTAAAGGGGTCCTAGTAAGAAAATAAAGTCATCCTATTTTTTGGGGATCCCTAAAGATATGTGGCATATCTTGAATCACAAATTAATCTTAAGTGGAAAAAACAACAACAAATCATTCTCCCATTCACTAACTACATAGTGGTGGTGATTACGTGCCATGGAGTCGGTTCTGACTCACAGAGACCTTGTACAGGGTTTCCAAGGCTGTAAATCTTTATGTGAGCAGAAAGCCTCATCTTTGTCCCAGGGAACAGCTGGTAGTTTTGAACTGCTGACCCTGAGATTAGCAGCCCAATTCATAACCACATGCTACAAGAGCTCCTTAGTTAGGTCCAAAAGCAGTTGACAGTTTTCTGATCATTACCTGAAAATATCTGTTACTGAAGTTGTGTTGTACTAAATTGTTGTCAATAAATGCCGTTGAGTTGATTTTGACTCATAGCGACTCTAAATAGGGTTTCTGAGGCTGTAAATCATTGCAGAGTCAGAAAGCCTCATCTTTCTCCTGCTGAGCAATTGATGGGCTTGAAATGCTGACCTTGTGGTTCACAGTTCGGTGTTTATTCAACAGAGCCACCACTCTCCCATTGTTGTTGTTAGGTGTCGTTGAGTTGATTGCGACTCATAGCAAGCCTATGTACAACTGAACAAAGCACTGCCCAGTCCTCTGCCATCCTCACAACTGCTATTATGTTTGAGCCTATTGCTTCTGCCACTGTGTCAATCCATCTCCTTGGAGGTCTTCCCCTTTTTCACTGACCCTCCACTTTACTCAACATGATGTCCTTCTCCAGGGACTGGGGACTCTGCTGGTATTTTAAATACTGGTGGCATAGCTTCCAGCTTCATAGCAACATGCAAGTCACCACAGTATGACAAACTGACAGACAATTGGTGGAGCTCCCATTAATTCTGGAAAAATCTTATTTATTGCCTTGAAGTATTGCCCCTTCTCATGTCCTTCTTTGAGTCATAATAGACCAATATTTCATCTTCTCAATCTTAATGATCTTCTGAGTCTGCTTCTTTCTTAGCTCATGAAGCTCCCAGGTTCATGTCCTGTGTAAGTTGCAGAGCTGGGATGTGACTTGGAGCTGTGGGCTCTTCACCATGGTAATGTATTGGACAGAGATTTCATTTCGGTGGTCCTCTCTCCCCACAACCTTGACTGCTGTACTAAGTTGTTGTTAAGTGCCATTGAGTTGGTTCTGACTCATAGCGACCCTTATAGGGTTTCTGAGGAGTCCTGATGAGTTTGAACTACTGACCCTGAAGTTCAAATGGACTTGCAGCCCAGTGCTTTATTCCACAGTGCCACATCAGGACTCTGCTGTACTAAGTAGTCCTAGAAAAAGTTATGACACATTGGTCAACAGCAAGTCCAGCAGTTAAAAAACACCAGCCACTCCTTGGAAATCCTATACAGGATCACTACGAGTTGGAACCAATTTGAAGGCACTTAACAACAAAAACAACAGTAAGCTTAAAGAGTCCTGGTGTGGCATTGTAGGATAAACACTGGACTGCTAAACACAAAGTCTGTGGGTCAAACCCACTAGTTACTCCTTAGAAACCCTATGCAAAGTTGCTATGAGTTGGAACTGACTCAATGGCTCCAACAACAACAAATTAAGCTTAAGGGAAAATGCAGATTTTTTTCCTTTGTTACTTCAAGTAATCACATCTTCAAAGAGAAGTTTTTCATTACAGGATCTCAAAGTAGAGATTACAAAAGGAAGTGTGGGTGTATGAGCTTCCACACACCTGCATCAGCTGTATAGGTACCTGTCTGGATCCCAAACCTACTCTTGTTAATGGTTTGAAGTACGCCTTGATGAAAGTGCCTCTGTTTGTGTACCCAGGGCTACAGTAAGGTATCTACCCTGCTTCCCCAAGAACTAGGAAATACAATGGTTGCCTTTTGAAAGTCAAATTGTAAGATCAATATTGAAACAAAAATAAGCCCACGCCATTGAGTTGATTTCCAAGACTTTGCAGAAGCAGACAGCCTCATTTTTCTATCAAGAAGCAGCTGTGGGTTTAAACCACTGACCTTGCCGTTAGTAGCCCAAAGCCTCACCAGCAACACCACACTAAAAACAAGCAAAGTTCCTTGAAGAAGACAAGAGACTCTTTGGCCTGACGAACTCCATTAGCAATCCAGGGGAGGTGTATACAACTCCATTAGCAATCCCTTTGGCAGAGCAAGTTAGTCAGCCCTGGAGAGGCTAGAAAAGGAAAGATTCAGGAGCATGTGCTTATGATATAAGCAAAGGACCTCAACTGGTAGCATAACACAGTTGAGATAGGATCCTAGAGGCATTGAGGAGCCATGAGATGACTCAAATTTCAGACAGGTCATGATTCTGAGCAATATTTATTGATTTTATACTAATTATACATGGTTTACCATATATCTCAAATATAAAATAAAGGGGTTTCCCCCCCTGAAAAATTACTCTTTGCAAAGGATAAAGCAACATGATACTCAAGACCTCAAAAAGACTTTAATATGGCTGCTTTCTCAATTACTTTATTATGAACAGTAAAATGCTATTTGGGGAAGATCCATCCAGGTAAATTGGGCCTACCTCAACAAACGGAATACCTTGATCCATTAGCAAAGGCAGCCTTAAGGCAGAGATGAACACAGAGGAGGCTGACTGAGTTCTACTTTTCTAGTGTCTGTGGCAAGGCCAGCTCCATTTGTCAGATGGAGGTATCAGGTTATCTTTGATTGTCACTGAACATTTTAAGTCTTCAAATTGTTCTTATTTTGATTCCACATTCACCCAGCAAGTTCTGATCTTGACTTGCCTTCTCAAAGGACTCTGTCTACAGAGAAAGAAAGAATGCACTTTTGAACATTTGAAAATACACACTTTTGAACATTTCAGTCTCTATAGCAATTACTTCTCTTTTATCATTCTATCTTACTACACAGCTAGTGAGTCTCTACCTGGAAAAATGAATCTACTCTTGATGGGTTGTCCAAGTTCAAATCCACAAGACTTAAAACCAGACAAGTCCATACACAATCCCCAAGCCTACAAGTCAAAGCTTCCCAGCAGATGCACTACTGATCTTGCTCTTCGTAAAAACTTCTTGGATCATTGAGTGGATGAAGAAAGAGTTCATGTTTTTTCATTGTCACAGGATGAGACATATTCTATTTCAAATGGCAAGCTTTCAATCCTCATTTCTGCACAACACCAGATTGCTTTTGTTTTTGTGACTTGAGCATGAATTCTGCAAGGAACATCCACACTTTTATATATGACTGGCCATTTTGGAGGTGGCAAATGTACCAGTTCCCTAATATGAAGTACTAGGGTATACAACATGAAATATGGGTAGAGATAAGTGGGATGTAAACTGTGTCCTGAAGATCTGAAGACAAAGACTGGGACCAATAAGAGTGACAACCAATACTTCTTGGATTTTGCTTGTATGTTTAAACCCTGTCTACACTTTCCTAGGAGTTCTGGTGTGGCACTGTGGGTTAATGCGCCAGACTACAAAGCCATTTGAACTGCAAGGTCGGCAGTTCAAGCTCATCAGCTGCTCCTTGGAAACCCTATACAGGGGTGCTGTGGGTTGGAAGCGACTCGATGGTACTTCACAACAACAACAACACTTCCCTAAGCTTCTTCCAAACCAATCCCAAACCCATTGCTCTCAAGTTGAATCTGACTCATGGAGACTTTATTTAGAATTAAGCTTCATAAGGTTTCCTTTGCTGTAATCTTTATGGAAATATATTGCCAGGTTTTTCTTCCATGGTACCACTGGGTAGTTTGGAACCACCAACCTTTCGACCACTCTGCAGATTAACATAAACTGTATACTCAGGGACCTCTGAACTCCTAAGGGAGTCTGGTTTTCAACAAGCTACCACGGACATATTCACATACATCTGATATAGAACTCTGATATGTCCCAACTTTGCCGTCATTTTATAATGGTAGGTAAAGGAAACAAAGATTCAAAGGACAGTCCAGCGTCTTAACATTATTCCCCCCTTTTACCCATTCAAACCAGGCCTCAATCCCTGTATCTCAGAGCCCTGTTGTTCCAAGGTTGTGCATACATCATTATTTACCTCTGTCCCACTTAGCCCATGCGAACCTGCCTACTTGTTCTCCCATCTGCTTTGTTCATCCATTCCTCTTCCCCTTCTTGTGTATTGCCCCCCTCCCCAGCACCCAGACTCTCCTGTGTCTATTCCTACCCTGTGTTCCACCTTCCCCTCCCTCCCTTCACCCTCCCCATTAACCCTGGTAACCTGCAAAGAATTTTTTTTTCCCCTTTTAGTGTGAGTTCTTAGTCTTTTACAATAATGGTCCTATGCAGTATTTCCTGTTTTGTGACTGTCTAATTTCACTCAGCATAATGTCCTCAAGGTTCATCTATGTTATGCGGTGGCTTGCAGCTTCCTTGTTATTCTTCAAGGTAACATAACATTCCATTGTGTGTATGTATTATAGTTTGTTTATCCATTCTTCAGTTGATGGCCACTTAGGTTGTCTTCATCTTTTTGCTATTGTAAATAGTGATGCTATGAACATTGGTGTGCATATATCTACTTGTGTTATGGCTCATATTTCTTGTGGGTAAATACCAAATAGAGGTATTGCTGGATAATAAGATATTTCTATTTCCAACCTTCCTAGGAAACGCCATATTGCTTTCCAGAGTGGTTGGACCATAAAATACGTGTTTTAAATAAAAAATGAAAATATCAAGAACCCCTGTCCACTTCAGAATTCTGGACATGAGCAAGCTTCCTTGGAAGTTTTGTAGGAAAACAGAAGTCTGGTCATCTGTGACTAAACATACGCAGTGGAACTTGTGAACAGACTGCTTTTGGTTCCCTAGAACCTGCTCAGGGCCACCCTGTCCTCTCTTTCATAATGCTTTGCCATGGTTGTAATCCATCAGTTATATGATTACTGGGTTAATGTCTACATCCATGATACATTTTACGGTCTAGTAATAGCAAGGACTGTATGTAGTTTTGTTCTCTCTGAAAACTCAGCACCTAACACAATGAACTTGTTTGACCATTTTTCCTCTGGTTTCTGAAAATAAACTTTGGAATTCTCCAGCAATTAAGGTGCTCTACATCTTTCTAAAGCAACACTTGGTGGTGGTGGTTATGTGCCATGGAGTTGGTTCCGACTCAGAGCAATCCTATATAGAGTTTCTAAGGCTGTATATCTTTAAAGGTGCAGAAAACCTCATCTTTCTCCCAAGAAATGACTGGTAGATTTGAACTGCTGACCTTGAGGTTAACAACCCAACTTGTAAACCACTACTACTGCTTGGGCAAAACTTAAACATGTGTAAATGAGTTGGCAGTCTTCAACTCATCACCTTGACAACAGGCCCCAGGAAGGGAGAGAGATAGAAGGCCTGAGGCTTGTTAGTAGAGTTAAAGAGATGCATTTCTGTGTTTGGAGGAACGTGTCTGACCCACCTGCCTTCTAGGAAGGTCAGGTGGAAATATCTACATTGCTCACCATGGCTTTGAGGTATATAAAATGACTGGGAGAGCGATTTAGGTTGTCCCTTGGCTGTGATGCTAGGTGGAACATATATAGCAGAAGTTTTTAGCTTATCTAAGCTTACCTGGTTAGGAGGATTGGCAGAAGGTAGGCCTCCTTTTAAACCCCTTAGCTATCATGTTAAAATTCTCCATCTTTACCTGGGCAGCTTCCAGAAGTCAGGTGGACCAGGTCCATTCAATTGTTCCCTGAGTTCATCAGCTATGGTTCAAAGTGAAAGTACAAGTAGCAGACGTTTTCAGCCCACTTAACTATACCTACCGGATCAGGGGGATCACAGAAGGTAGGGCCCCTTTAACAGTCCTTTCCCTAAAATGCAAAGTGAGGTTCATGTAGAAGAGTCATCATCCCCACCTAGACGGTTTTCCTGAGTCAGGAGGATGCACAGAAATGAAACCAAATTTGTTCTGGTGTGGTTTTTGCTGTAATTAATAGAAGTTACTTTTCATGTGCTAATGCTCTGGGAGTGCCTATAGTTCAGGCTCTGGTCAAAGGGACTTAATAATATCCACGAAGGAGTTAGTATTAGTGATTACTCATGGAGGAGTCACTATTAGTGATTGGTCCTCTTTTTCTAATGGACTTTTGGCTATTTAGGAAGCTGGGATGACCCATGAGTGTATTGCAGCCTGGCATATGGAAGATGTTTAATAAATATTAGATGAATGAATGAATATGCCATCCAAGGAATTATGATTTTCATCTTTGAACCACTAAAGCCAAGAAGAGTATTTGGCATAGCAGGGACTCAAGCATCAATTGTGAGTGGAAGGAAGAAGGAAAGGAGAGGTGGGGCGAGGAAAGGAGAGAAGCTGGAAAGGGGGAAGGGTAGGGCCATCTCCATTCCATGAACTCAATGCAATTAGACCTGAGTTTTCTTGAATATCATCAAAGAGAAAACTCCTTTCTGTTGGCAAAATATATGAAAAATAAACAGGATGTCATCTAATTTAATTTGAGTGCAAAGAAAGTGACTAATGAGGCATTTCAGTATTTGGGTAGGAGGAGGATTCCTAAGTGCAACCTAGAAATGGCTTTAGTTACTTTGGTGACTGTTATAGTCTTGTGAGAATAATCTCTCCTTAATAAGGACAATTACTTAGATTTATTACTCCTCTGTGGCCTTGTTAAAGATCTAAGAAGAATCCTATTTAAATGAAAAGGACAATAGGAGCTTTTTAACTGTGAGTAAGGTTTAATTAAAACCCAAGAACAGGATTTTTGCCTCTGTGACTGGGCGGGAAAACTGGGTTCAAAAAGAATAAGAAGAGTAAATAGGCAATGGCACATACTTCAGCTACTTTTGGGAAATGAAAAGTTCATTTTGAATGAAAAGTCTCAAAAGGTTATGTATATTCAGATTACACAAAACACCCCCTGTCTTTTTTTGGAAAGGATCTAAGTCCTTCTACCTCCTGTAATGAAATCTGCTTTAGACTTGAGGTAATGAGTTCCATTACCTGCTAGGATGCCCAGTCCAAGAGGGAGAGCTGGCTGACTGATGGGACCACTGTAATAATACATAGAGGTATTTAAAAAGTACTTTATAATGTTCACAGTGAGAAATAGGAGCCCAGGGTGCCCCCAAAGAAATGCATCATCCCAGAGTAGTGTCCCATAAGTAGAAGTTCAAGATTCTTACTGCTTGAGTAATAACAAGAATTGTTTGAAAACCTCAAGAGCTCTGGTCTGAGAACTGTCATTAAAAGAATTAATAGTCTATTGACCTCCAAAACAAAAATATAACTTCCAACAAAACTAGTGTGACAGAGCATCAAATGAATGGTCCAGTAAGCTGATGGGTTTACACCATGGCAGAGACAGCCATGTGGCTGATGTTTCCATGATGGAATGGCACATATAAATACAGCTGTCTGTGTGTTTGTAGCATTATTCTGCTTTAAATAAGTGACTAATA
Source organism: Chrysochloris asiatica (assembly GCF_000296735.1). Classification (NCBI taxonomy): domain Eukaryota; kingdom Metazoa; phylum Chordata; class Mammalia; order Afrosoricida; family Chrysochloridae; genus Chrysochloris; species Chrysochloris asiatica. The sequence goes on along the minus strand of NW_006408520.1, from coordinate 22,365,413 downwards.
GCAGTCATAGAGCTGCATTTTGGGTGACTGTCAACGGGAACTCATGCCATCTAACCCAAGCCAGCAGTATTTCCACATTAAATTACATTATTGAAAACAATAAAAAAACAAGTATAGGTTGGGGTGTGGGTGGGGTCTGAGGGCTGTTTCTTGGCTAATGTGGTAGGTTCTCATTTTATGTTACCCTCGTGGTCAACAAATGTCATACCAAGAACAGATGAGCACTAAATGAATCTCTTCTTGTGATGATTATAACAAGGCTGTAAAATGGAAAACAGTAAATATAACTCATCCTTATTAAGACTCTCTGGTATTTGTTTCCAGCCAGAGTACCTAACAAGAGAGTAAACAATACAGGGTCCCTTGTGATTGCTAATTAAAATGCAATAAATTATGGAATCAATTTAAATTCTGGATCAGCTCTACTGTGGGTTCAACAAACCTGCTAAATTTTATTTTCCCTCTGGGATTCCTTTTTTAGAACCTTGAGGTAGGGGTGTATGTGTGCATGATCTCTCTTTTGTTTGGTTTTTAATTGTTCTAGTGGCTCCTTTCAGAACAAGAAAGCCATAGCTGGTCAAATCCCAGGGTCTTAGCATGTGATCTCCCTGACTCAGAGTTACCTCCTTGCTTTCAGCTTGTTGTTTGGACCAGGACAAGACTTAGGTTGCTGCCCAAAGTAATTCAGTGACAAGGTACCTAGCATAGGCAAATAGGCTTACTCACAGTCCAGTGTGGTCCTGTGAGAATAATGGGAGGACAATGTGCCCAGGTTGATGGCAAAGTCTTGTCAGATTGACCCAGCAGGAAGTTAAGTGTCTTTTGAGAGACCCCTTGCCCTGGAGTCACTTCTGATTCACAGTGACCCAATAGGATAGAGCAGAACTGCCCCACAGTGTTTCCAAGGCTGTCATCTTACGGAAGCAGACTGCCACATCTTTCTCCCACAGAATAGATGGTGAGTTTGAACTGCAGACCTTTCAGCTAACAGTTCAGCACTTAAACACTGTGCTACCAGGGATCCTTCTTTTGAAAGGCTTATGTATATACAAGTGTCTTTAAAGAGTTCATGGAAAATTTGAAATGAAGATAATGGAATTTTTTTTTTTTTTTAGATAATGGAAATTTTTTCACAAACTTATTTGAAACCCTTTATGTACATACGTATGTCCATTTTAGGTTATTTTAAGTCTGAATAGGCTTTGTGAAGAACTGAATGATCTAAGAAGATTTCCTCTGGGAAAAGTTAAGTTACTCAGTTTGTGAAGAGGGGACAGGAACAAATTGATATCATTTCTAACACTAACCCTGGAAACAGTGCAGGATTGCCTAAATGTCGAATCTTGAAAGACATCCTGAGGCATCGCTGATTTTCATCAGCTGGGGCAGTTATTCTTAGGTAGTGCACTAGCAAAACCCAGAGTTCTCATTGTTGGCCAAATGTATTGGGTGCTTACTGTGTACCTGGTACACTTATTTATCATGCCACCCTTCCCTTTTATCCTATTTTATGGAGGAAGAAGCTGAGGCTTAGTGAGACTATGTGGCATGCCAAGGTTCAGATGTCAGCAAGGGGCAGCGACAGGGCAATTAGAACTAGACTGTCTGACTCCCAAGTTCAAGCTCTAACCTATATATGAGACTTCCTTCCTGAGCACATGCCCATCCAACCTGCATCCTGTCTGGTCCAACACCTCACTGGAGAGTCACCAAGATGAATCTCAAAAGTCCTTACTCAAGGGCAGGGTCGTCAAGGATCATGGTGGCCAGAGGAAGAGAGATTAGGGGACAGTGATAAGCGATGCTGATAGGTTAGGGCCTGACTGACCAGAAGACAGGATCGGATGAGTACCTGGGCTAGAGATTGGGAGGTGGAATCTCTTCTTGATGTGGTCCCAGACCAGAAAAGGCAGAGAAACATCCTGCTGGATGGCCTCCTAAATTATGGAAGAAAGTGTGACCCCACTGAGATCCTCACCTGGAGACAGCCGCCAAGACTGAAGGCTTCCTTCCTTATCACAACACTCCCCACATTAACGGGGGTGAGGGGGGGTGGTACTTGGTTACTCTAATTCCTGTCTCTGCAAGCACAATAACTGGGAGAGCCTCTGCAGGCCTACTGAAACATGGCTTCAAATGCTGTGTGACCTGTGGTGCTGAGTTTACAGAACATATATACCTGCTTCCTTCCACAGGACAGGTCTGGGGATTCAAAGAACAAGGGGCCATAATTCTAGAGCAGCTTGCTGGCCAAGGGGGAAAGCAGAGAGTAGGTGCTTAGAAAGAGGTGTGCTTGATAAGTGTTGGCTGTTTCACAGCAGCTGCTACTTTTTCATGTTTTCAAGTTGAAAAAGTGCTACTTTTTCATGTTGAGCCCCAAAGAAGGGACCTAATTTAGACAAAGTTTTTTGGAAGTGGGGACTCTAAGATTGAGTCTCAACGGGGGATATAAAGACATTGTTCTTGTTAGGTAATGTCAAGTCAGTTCTGACTCATAGCAATCCTGTCTAGGGCTTTTAAGGAGCAGCTAGTGGGTTTGAACTGCTGACCTTGTGGCCCAGTGCATTATCCTGCAGTGCCACACCAGGACATTAGCTGGAATGAAAGAGGCTGACTATCCCAAATGTTGGAAAGAATAAGGAGGAACCGGTGTGGTGCTGTAGGATAAGCATTGGACTGCAAGTTGGTTTGAACCAGAAGGTTGGCATAAACTCACCAGTCGCTCCTTGGAAACCCTATACAGGGTCGTTGAGTCAGAACCGACTCAACAGCACTTAACAACAACAACAACTAAACTTTTAGACACTACTGATGGGAAAGTAAATGGTACAGCCATTTTGGAAAAATTGTTGGGCAATTTCTTAAAAAGGTAAACACACCCCTCTGATATAATACAGATATCCTATTCTTAATAAATACCCCAAATAAATAAAAACATATGTCCATAAAGAAGCCTGGATGTGGTTGATCATAGTAGCCTTATTTGTAATAGCCGAACTGGAAACAACCTAAATGCCCATTAACAAATTAATGGATAAAATAATTGTGGCTTATATATATACAGTGGAATACTAATCAGCAATAAAAAGGAAAAAAAATTATTGATGCAACATGAATGACTCTCAAAATAATTTAAGCTGACCAAGAAATAGATAGGTAGATGTGAAGACAAGAACACTAGTGAGGCACACACACCATAGAATGGTCAGTCATTCGAGATTAACGGGACGGCATTTACCTAAGCACAAATTCAGAAGGGTAGGGAAGGAAGTTGGAATAGAAACAAGACACATAGGAAGAAAGTGGCATAAGTGATGTTACGTTGAGAGGATTGCAGTCACTGAGTTGGAATGGAGTGGATGATTTGTTGAACGCAAAGCTGATGATTTACTCTATAAACCTTCACTCAATTTACAATAAAAAGTTTTAAAAATATGCTAAAGAAGCCAGATAAAAGAAGTTAATGTTGTTGCTAAGAGCCAATGAGTCAGTTCTGACTCATAGCAACATTGAATAGGGTTTTCCAAGGCTATAAATCTTTGCAAGAGCTGACTGTCTCATCTTCCTTCCTTGGAGAAGCTAGAGGACTGAAACCACCAACCTGTGGTCAGCGGTGCAGTACTTATCCTTTAGAGCTACCACGCTACCTAAAGAGGTTACGTTGTTGTTGTTATTAAAAGCCTTGGAGTTGGTTTTGACTCCTAGTGACCATGTATAGGGTTTCCAAGGTTATTAATCTTTGAGAGAACAGAAGTCTTCATCTTTCTCCCACAAAAGAGATTATATATAGTATGATTTCATTTATATAAAACTCTAGAAAATGCAGACTAATCTATAGTGGCAGAAATCCATCTCTGGTTGCCTGGGAGTGGGGGGAGGTAACAGATACGACAGAGGGATTACAAAGAGGCAGAAGAGTGATGGATATGTCCACTCTATTTGGAATATACTGATGGTTTCACGAGTGAACACATATGTTAAAACTTATCAAACTGTACACTTTAAATATATCCAATTTCTTGCTTATCAGTTATAAAGCTGTTAAAATATGTATTAACTGGGCTAAAGTGTGAAGAGGAGTGTTTGTGTGTGTGTTTTAACTAGAATATAATTTCACTAAGATTAGGATTGCTTTCTGTGAACTAAGTCCATGTTCCAGGTAAATACTACAATTTACAACAGCACTGATGCTCAAATGAAGTTTGCAAATGAAACCTGTGCAGAACATGCCTGGTTCTTTCCCCATCTCCAGACAAGCAATGTCAGTAGTTTAACCTTTTGCTACCTGAGAAGGAATGTTTACCTAGTAAGAGTCATGCCCTGCTCCTAGCTCTTTTTTGTTCTCTTTTTTAAGTTTTTATTGTGAACTGAGTGGTAGTTTTCATGGGAGAACATCGCCTTTACACCATTACAATCATTGCAATGATTACAATCTCCTCCGCGCATTATCATCCAACAGTATTGATGGTCCTAAGGTCCTCTGTTGCTGGACTGTAAGATTAACTACTCCCCCATTTTTGTTACAAAACTTCTATCTTTACAGTTGTGGTAGTCACAATTAGTCATAATAAGAATTACTCACTATTGAATCATAAGAATCTTATCCCCATCTCTTTTCACCAGACCCATCTAGACAAGATGAAAACTATTCAGTGGGAGGTTCTACCTTCGCCCCCACACTCTTAAACTAAACTCCCTTTTGAAACTTTGTAAGCCAATCACTTCGTGCCTTTATCGTCCCCTCATTTTAGGGGGATAAACAATGTCTAAGTTGCCTGTCCCCATTTACTCTGTATACAGAAGGGATAGGATTGATACTTGATGTGAAGATTCCTTTCTTCTCTGTTGGTATTTTGAGCTACTACATCCATAAGTACAGATCAAGTTCATCAGATTGTAGCAAGTTACACTCATTTCCTTTATCAAATTTTTAAAAATGTTTATCTTCCTCTAATTGAGTTCTGATTATCAAGCCATTGAGACTAGGTCAAATGGGTAGTAACTGCAACTTTGGGTATTCTTGTGTATCTCCCCTCACTTCATATCAGCTGGACTCTTCACTCTCAGCTCTATCCCTCTGTGGCTATGTCCTTGTCCATGGGCTCAGGAGTCCCCAGGTCTCACTACACTTTGGACCAACCAGCCCTTCCTCTTCTTTCTCTCATTTTCAGGTCAACAGGAGTCTATGGAACATGGTTGAACTCAGCCCATATCTTCATTGCTGCCTTTTTCTCTCTTCCACTTACCAGTAGACCAACATGGTCACCAGCAAGCTTACATGCTGGCTCATGTGGTCCCTTTGTGTTTCAGTGTTGGAGGGGGATCCTAGCTCTTCATGCAGCAGTAACACAGGGAAATTAACTGCTATCCCACTTGAATGTGCTAAGGATTTTTAGTTTCCAAATCCAGTGCTTAATAAACAGTCAGCACTGAATAAACTCTGGATGATTATTTGCTAGGCAAAGGATGCTTTCACCTCAAAGATGGACCCTTTGGTTTCTTTAAAATGTGGTAGGGAATAAACATGGACTTTAGAGTAAGACATAGTTGGGTTCAAACCCCTGTTTTATCTCTTATTAATTGTATATTCTTGAACAAGTTATTTTGTTGTATACATACATGCTCATGAGGGCGAGTCCAAAATTCTCCATACTCGGGTTATGTTAAAATGCCCATCCACATGCACAACTGATGACAACATTGAGCATACACGTGAAATGATTCTGTCTAACAGATGAGTGACAGTGGATTATGTGACAAATCATTTCCAAATCTGCCATGACTCTGCCTATGAAATAATCTACAACAGACTTAGGTTTCAAAAAGTTTGTGTGAGATGGGTAATGAAACAATTTATGGATAAGCATAAACAGAATTGTTTAGACATCTGCAAACAAAACTTGGACTGATACTCAAAGGAAGGTAGAAGTTTCTTTAAAAAAATAATTACTGGTGATGAGACATGGATTCATCACTACGAGCCTGAGAGTAAACGGCAGAGTATGGAATGAGAACATCCTCAATTACCAACCCCAAAAAAGTTCAAAAGTCAACCATCAGCTGGAAAATTGATGCTTACAGTTTTCTGGAATTCTTAAGGGCCAGTATTGGAACACTATCAGAAAAAACTTTAACAATCAGCAGTGCTCATTACAGTGAAATGTTCACTGAAGAGTTGAAGCCTAAACTTCATATTTAATCCAGCAGACTTTTACTCAAGGGTATTGTGATCTTGCATGACAATGCATGTTCACACACCTCTGCCCACACTGTTGACACTCTGTAAAAACTTCCTTGTGAGGTGTTAACGCATCCTCCCTATAGTCCTGATCTTGCTTCATTGGACTTCCAATGGTTTGGTCCCCTGAAAGCAACCCTTCCAGGACGAAGATTCACCTCTGATGAAGAAGTGAAGACAGTGGTGCAATTGTGGCTCACAGCTCAGCCGAAACCATTCTTTAATAAGGAAGTACAAAAGCTTGTTGATAGATGGACAAAGTGTATTATAAAGTAAGGAGATTATGTTGATAAATGATGTATTTGCCTTTTCTAGAAGTTGATTAAAATAAATTCTACAGCCAGAGTGCAGATAATTTTTGATTCACCCTTGTAAAATCAAGTTAATAACACCTACGTAATTGGGGCTTAAATAAATTCTTGCATATATACTACCTGCAACACATAGTTGTTGTTGTTGTCAGGTGCCATTCAATAAATATTAGTTAAAATGTGGGTTTATCTATTCTGTTGTGACGGGCATTAAAAAATAGAGGCATTTGGCATCACCGAGGCAGCACACTCCGATGTATGCTAAATTCCATCTTTAATCAAATTTAGGCTTTACATTTTAGAATATTGTTTACTGGGTTGGCTCCATAAAATCTGTTAGAGAACGTATCAGCTACCCTTGACCTGCTATTGTCTCATTCTGATACATAATTGTGGTCACCTGCTCTCTTCCCCAGAGTTCTGGTGTGGCGCAGCATGATAATGTGCTGGACTGCAAGGTCAGTTTGAACCACATGATTGGCAGTTCAAACCCACCAGCGGCTCCCTCTGAAACCCTACATAGGGTCACTATGAGTTGGAGCCGACTCAACGGCACTAAACAACAACTGTCTTTTCTGCTTTTCTATATAAAACCTCACCTCTCCATCAGAATATTGGAACATGTGGTATTTTTATTTTGTATCCTGTGTTTCCCAGTTTGAAATGTATTTTCATCCTCAATAAAACTTTTGTTTTGCTTCAATAGTGCAGCCTGTATTACTCTTTGACATTGCACTGCTGGTGTCAGAATTGTGGGATTTGAAGGTATATTATCATCTGCAGCCCCAAGAAACTGTGAACCAGGCTTTGGTACCAGCTGAGCAACTTCTGTCTCCATGAAGTCTTGAGTGGCCTATTTTATAAAGGTAAATAACATCTCGAAATGATTTCTGTGTCTTTTGTGTTGTAGCTCTTTGGGTTTTATTGTGGGATTATTTTTGTTTTTGTGAGATATGCCACACAGAAGAGGGGATGTATAGCATGATTTCACTTATATAAAACTCTAGATAAGTGATATTATTTACTTTTGTGCTTGCAAGTTTGTTTTTGGTTTTGCTCCTTCAGGAATCTGGAGGGATTTGTTTTATGTAAATATTATCTGTTCCTTGCAAAGCTGACTCTTATAGGGGGATTTCAGTTTGTTCTCAGGGGAATTTCAGACGCCATAACTACACACACACACACACACACACACACACACATATATATACATGCACAAAGCTGTTGGCATGGGAAAAGCATTTAAAGACTTTAGAGTGCTCTCCATCACCTAAAAGAATCTTATGGCAGGATTAACCAGCTTAGGAAAAGGGTCAATAGCATTAGATTGCCCTCTGGTCTCAAGAGTAATTTCCCTGCAATGAGGCACACGTTAGGAAAAACAGAACACTGCCCCCAAGCCTCACAGCAAACCCTTTCAGACTTTTGCTGAATCTGCGAATCATACATTTTAAAGAAAAAACTTGAACTATTTTTAAAATGGGCAGTACCAGTTCAGGGTGATATGAGCCCCCCTTATGAGATGCCAGTCCACTATATGAACAAACACTTTGATTTCTTAAGGTGTGCTTTTCTGCAGAGTTGGTATAACCTTACTAAAGACAGTCTGGATAGTCAGTGGCTACTCTGAGGTTCTTCTGATTTATCTAAATTTATTTTTCTGCACAGTAAATTAGAATGCAAAGATTCCTGAATGTAACAACCATAATGGCATATCTACTTTGATTGGTATTTAGAAACCTTTAAAAGACATCTAGATAGCAGAATTTCGTCCCTCCAGGATACTGCTTCCACATTAGCTAAATAAAATAAGAAGCTGCAGAGTCAGGTTTCTGTTACACTTCCCCCTGCTGCTTTGACACCATCTCCCCTCTTACTGGCTACGTATATCTTATCCTCTTGCTCTCCTCACAACACTGAATTTCCTTTCTTCCCTCGACAACTTACTGAAAGACCTAGATCTGAAAAGTCTTTAAAAATTCGGCCTATGGATTCCAAGGAATCTTCTTGCGACACTGATAAAACTTTGGTTCCTTGTACTCATGCATAATGATATAATATTGTTATGTGCAAATCCTTACAAATCTCCTGAGGAATTTAAAGTTATTTTTGAGACTTATCAACTTGGGTTTCTATACAAGTTAGTCCATATAATCACAGATCTTTACAAGTTAGTCCATATAATCACAGATCTTTACAAGTTAGTCCTTATAATCACAGGGTTGTTTTGTTGTTAGGTGCTTTTGAGTTGGTTCTGACTCATAGCCACACTATTCACAACAGAACAAAACCCTGATAGATTCTGCACCATTCTCACAATTGTTAGGTTTGCGCTCACTGTTGCTGCCACTGTGTCAGTCCATCTCATTGAGAGTCTTTCTCTTTTTTGCTAACCATCAACTTTACCAAACATGATGCTCTTCTCCAGGAACTCAGCCTATCTGACAAGATGCCCAAAGTACAAGAGACAGTCTCTCCCTCTGGCTTCTAAGGAGCATCCTAAGCATCGTCTTCCAAGATAGATTTATTTGTTCTTCTGGAAATCCATGGTATTTTCAATATTTTTTCACAAATATCATTATTTAAATGCATCAATTCTTTTCTGGTCTTCCTTATTCATTGTCCAACTTTCATACACATATGAGATGATTGAAAGTACCATGACTTGGGTCAATTGAACAGTAGTCCTCAAAGTGACATCTTTGCTCTGTAACATTTTACAGATTTGCTGTAGATTTGCATTTTATAGATTTCCTGTAGATTTGCCTAACTCAATATGTCATTTGGTTTCTTTACTGCTACTTCCATGAATATTGATTGTGGATCCAAGCAAAATGCAGTCTTTGACAATGTCAATCTTTTCTCCATTTATTATGATGTCACTGACTGGTCCAATTGTAAGTATTTTTGTTTTCTTTATTTGAGGTACAATGTATACTGAAGACTTGTCTTTTTAAAAAAAATTGTTATTTACCATATAATCATATACTTTAATTTTGAGACTATTTTTTTAAATGACAAATTCTCTTTGAAATTATTTCCCAATAATTCTTAATGGCAAATATAATGAAAGCCTAAATATCCCCAAATCTACATCATATACATCCTTTTACCTTTCTATACATCTTGTTCTTGTTAGATGTGATTGAATTGGTTCTCCTTCATAACATAGGGAACATAACTTAGCATAACATAGCATACATCTGTTCCCTATGTGCAAAAGCATGAAACCTTGACCAGTTCTCCACCATTCTCACAACTGTTGAGCCCATTTTTGAACCCATCATTATAACCATTATGTCAATCCACATGAATTAATATGTCTCTTGATATGTCTCTTCTAGCCATAGTCTTTGCAACTCCTACCAAATGACAGCGTGGGATCGTGCAGACTGGGTGTATGGAACTCTAAGGTGAGGCTTGGTCATTTTTGCCAATCCTTTAGGTATAATATAAGCCATCTCAGAAGCAGGAATGGAGGACTCTCACTACCATCAAGAGCAAAGAATCAGGAGCAGAGTGAGTCCTTTGAACACCAACATCCCTAATGCTGAGATGCTAATCCAAGGAGAGGCAGAGGAGTGCCAGAGCAGAAGACCGAGCAGCGGGCTTCCCAGTGCATGGAGTGAATAAATCTGAGTCCCTCTGAGCAAGAGGCTTGTTTGTGAAGTACGGTGCCTCTAAGCACTTATTGAGGAAGCTAGATTTGCTGATCTATGGAGCTAGAGTTGAATACCTTCAGGTTGTGCCTTACAGCAGAGTACACTCCTTTGCGTATTTATTGTTGTTGTTATTATGTGCTGTGGAGTCGGTTCTGACTCATAGCGACTCTGTACAGGGTTTCCGAGGCTAGAAATATTTACGGGAACAGAAAGCCTCACCGTTCTCCCGCGGAACAGCTGGTAGTTTCGAACTGCTGACTTTGTGGTGTGCAGCACAATTCGTAACCACTACGCTACCAGAGCTCCTTTATAAGCAATGCTAAAAGACCTTTTTCTACTTAAAACCAAATGGCCACCACTCGTCTGTCAGTTTGTCGTGCTCTGGTGGCTTGTGTGTTGCTGTGATTCTGAAAGCTATGCCACAAGCATTTAAAATACCAGCAGGGTCATCCATATTGGACAGGTTTCAGATGAACTTCCAGACAAAGACAGACTAGGAAAAAGGAGTGACAAACTACTTCCAGATATTTAGTCACTTAAAACCTTATGAGTAGCAGAGAAACACTGTCAGATATAGTACCAGAAAATGAGCTCCTCAGGCTGGAAGGCACTCAAAATTCAACTGGGGAAGAGCTGCCTCCTCAAAGTAGAGTTGACCGTGATGATGCGAATGGAGTAAAGCTCATGGGAGAAAAGCCCTTCATTTGTGGATGGGGCACAATTCAAAATGAAGAGAGACAGCTGTAAACATCCATTGAAAATCAGAACATGGAATGTACGAAGTATGAATCTGGGAAAGTTGGAAGTTGTCAAAAATGAAATGGACCGCATCAACATCAATATCTTAGGCATTAGTGAGCTGAAATGGACTGGTATTGGCCATTTTGAATTTGATAACCACATGGTTTACTATACCGGGAATGACAAACTGAAGAGGAATGGTGTTACATTCATTGTGAAAAAGAACATATCCAGATCAGTCATGAGGTACAATACTGTCTGTGATAGTATACTATCCATGCACCTACAGGGAAGCCCAGTTAATACCAATATTATTCAAATTTAGTCACCAACCACTAAAGCCAGTGAGGATGAAATAGAAGAATTCTATCAACTTCTTCAATCTGAAATTGAACAAAAATGCAATCAACATGTATTGTTCATTATTGGTGATTGGAATGCAAAGGTTGGGAGCAAAGAGGAAGGACCAGTAGTTGGAAAATATGGCCTTGGTGACAGAAATGATGCTGGAGATCACATAACAGAATTCTGCAAAACCAATGATTTGTTCATTTCAAATACCTTCTTTAGACAGCATAGAAGACATGGATTCACCAGATAGTATACACAGAAATCAAATTGACTACATCTGTGGAAAGAGATGATGGAAAAGCTCCATATCATCAGTGAAAACAAGGCCAGGGGCAG
>NW_006408520.1:22336794-22351464 GCF_000296735.1 Chrysochloris asiatica | reverse complement strand
TTGGAGGAGAATATTGAAAGTGCCATGGGCTGCCATAAGAACCAATAGATCCATGTTGGAAGAAGTGCAGCCAGAGTGCTCCTTGGAGGCCAGGATGGCCAAACTTCATCTCTCATACTTTGGACATATTGTCACTTGGAGAAGGAAATCATGTTTGGTAAGGTGGAGGGTTAGAGAAAAATAAGATGACCGCCAATGAGATGGACTGGCCAAGTAGCAGCATTGATGGACTCAAGTATGGCAACAGTAGTGAAGTTGGCCCAGGATCAGGCAGTGTTTACTTCTGCTGTGCATAAGGTCGCTATGGGTTGGTGCTGACTCGATGACACCTAACAACAACAAAAACAACTAAAGACCTTTATAAGCAGGCATGTGGAGTCCTGGTGTGGCACTGTGGGTTAATGCACTGGACTGCAAAGTTGGTTTCAACCTCAAGGTTGGCAGTTTAAGCCCACCAGCTGTTGCTCGAAAACCTTATACAGGGTCACTATGGGTTGGAACAAATTCTATGACACTTATGAACAACAACAACAAGTAGGCATAACTGAGAGACTAATGATCAGAGAAAGGTGTGCCTGTGATTGGATCCTTAGCATTTCTCTTTATGAATTGTAATCTATTAATTTTCCTAATAAACCCTATAATTGTGAGTATTGTCTGTAAGTTCTGCATGTCCATTGCAATAAATTTTCAAACCCAGGAAAGAAGTGGAGAGTACCTTGGGAGAGACAATTTTTGTCAAAATTGGAAAAGAAGGTTTGAGGATTGAGGCAGATGTTAAGGTTGATTCTCCTTCCCTCTGGTGAAGTCAGAGGAGATCAGATGCCACCCCACAGCCATTTTACACCATCTCAATGTGGGTCTTCCTCTTTTGTGCAGACCCATTGTTTTTTTCTTTTCTCTACTTATCATGGTGTTATTTATTGGTTCAGTGGTGAGGATTTTTGTTTTCTTTATATTGAGGTGCAATCTATACTGAAGACTGTGGTTTTTGATCTTCATCATGTCTATAGGGGACCAATAACACCAATGAGGTATGCATACATTAGAACAAGCATCCATTTGAGATCAAAAGGGCAGCATATACCCAAGGACAAAGTTCATAGGGTTATGCAAAAAGGAGCAATGGAACCAGGAAACATAGGCATAAAGTGGTGTAACATATGTGATGTTACATTGTGAAGATTGCAATCTATGCTATGAAACAAATGTGTATGAACTGTTGAATGGAAAACTGATCTGTGCTACAAACCTTTACCCAATTCACAATAAAGAGTAAAAAAAAAAAAGAGGTGTGGGTGAGTAAAACTCTTCTATGTCAAAAGTTATTTCAAGTCAATATGAAAACCAGAAGAAATACAAATAGCAAGCAAAGTTGTTGTTGTTGCTAAGTACCATGGAGTCAGTTCTGACTTATAGTAACCCTGCATAGGATTTTGGAAGCCCTAAATCTTTATGGAACAGAATGCCTCATCTTTCTTTCCTGGTGTGCTCAAACCACTCTCCTAGTGGTTAGCAGTCTAGTGCTTATCCTGCAGAGCCACCAAACTCCTAGCAAGCAGCGAGTAATTAAATCAAAGCAAGATTAAATTATTGTCAGTTCCTTACCCTGGTTAGCATCCTTCAATGACTCCCTATTGTTTTAGGTATAAAATTCAGAATTAGTAACCCAACATCCAAGACGGCTTACATTTTGGGGTCTCCATATCTATCCCCTCAGTCACTCCCCTCAACATCGCAGCTTCAGTTGTGACATATCTTTTTTGTTGCACTCTCTCAGAATGGACATACTGTTCCTATTAAGTGCTGATGGAATCAATTCCAATTTACAACAGCCTGTATACAGTTTTCAAGGAGCAGCTGGTGGGTTTAAACTGCCAACCTTGTGGTTAACAGTCCACTGCTTATCCAACAGCACATACTAAGAGGCTTCAAAAAGTTCATGGAAAAATTCCATTAACTTTTTTCTTTTTAATTTTTTCTTAGGAATTGAGTGAAAGTTTGCAGAGCAGATCATCAGTTTTACATTCAACAAGTCACATACTTTGCCCCACTACAATGACTGCAATCAGTTAACAGTATTTACCTCTATTCACTTTAACGCTTGTATTCCTATGTGTTTCCCACTACCTTCTTCTTTCCTCTGTCAACCTCCCCATTGTTGTATATTGCCTCCCTCATCACCTATGTTAACATGTGTCTATCTTCTAGCCGTGAATAATTTTCCCTCCCTACCTGTAACCTTCATAGAACGTTTTTTGTTTTTTTTTCAAATAGGGTCGTGCATTCCACTGTGCTCTTCTCCCTAGGCTCCTCTGTCTCTGGACTGAAAGATTAACTACTCGCCCATTTTTGTTACAAAAATTAGACCCTTTTTTTTTTTTAACCAAGTATATTGTCTTTCTCCAGTGACTGATTCCATCTGATAACCTGTCCAAAATAAGTAAGACAAAGTCTCACCATCCTTGCTTCTACAGAACTTTCTAGGTGTGTTTTTTCCAAGACAGATCTGTTCATTCTTCAGACAATACATGGTATATTCAATGCTTTGTGTCAACACCATAATCCAAAAGCATCAATTATTTGATCTTTCTAATTCATTGCCCATCTTCCACATGTATATAAGGAGACTGATCTTCACTTCAGACATGCTATCAGTAGGGACCAGTCCCTGGAGAAGGACATCATGTTTGGTAAAGTGGAGGGTCAGTGAGAAAGGAAAGACCCCAAATGAGATGGGCTGGCACAGTGGCTGCAAAAATGAACTTAAGCAACATTTGTGAGGATGGCTCATGACTGGGCAGTGTTTCATTCAGTTGTGCATAAAGACAATATAAGTGGAACTGATTCGATGGCACCCAAAAACAATAGTTAAGTATTTCAAGTCTTCTCTGCTTCCTGAAAGCAAGGTTGTGTCATCTGCATATTGCAGACTGTAATGATATATGTATAAAGAATATATATAAATGTAATTATAAAGAAAAGTTTATTATCAAGGATATGGTTTACAATTGCAGAGTCCCACATCCCCAGCTTAAGAGCGAGGAGGAGCCTTTCTCACATGTCCATTATATAGAGAGCAGGCCACACTCCCAAGGAAGCATCCCCTCAATTGATTGGTTGTTTATAGTTACTCATCATGGAGTTAACTATGTTTGTATTAAGTTTCATCACCGTGGGAATAAGCACATCTCAATGCTAAACCGCTGGAAATCCTGGCCTAGTCAAGTTGACTCAAAACCCTACCCATTACAACGTATCTCCCTCCAATCCACATGCCATACTCTTCTTCATATAATCCAGTTTCTCAGATTACTTGTTCAGAATACAGACTAGATATGATGAAAAGATACAACCTGCTGCACACCTTCCCTTTTTAAAAAACCACTCAGTGTCCCCTTATTCTGTTCTAACAACTGCCTTTTGGGATATGTACAGATTCCTCATGTGCTCAACTAAGTGTTCTGGAATACCCATTTTTTTTGCAATCCTATCTAGAGTTTGTTAGGATCCATACAGTCAAATGCCTTTGTATAGTCAATAGAGGCCAGGAAGCATCTTTTTGGTATTCTCTGCTTTCAGCCAAGATCCATCTGATATCAGCAATGAAATCCCTCACTGCATGTCTTTTCTGAATCCAACTTGAATTTCTGGCAGCAGTATATCAACAGGAAGCTGCCAGAATTCAAGTTGAATTCAGAAGATGAAATACAGTGAGGATTACATTGTAAATGTCAGATAGATCTTGGCTGAAAGCAGAGAATACCAGAAAGATACTTACTGTGCTTTACTGACTATGTAAAGGCACCTGACTGTGTGAATCATAACAAACTATGGCTAGTATATATATATGCATGTGTGATATATGCATATCTATGTACATATATGTAGACCTGGTGTGATGCTGCAAGTTAATATGCTGGACTGCAAAGTTGGTTTGAAGTGCAAGGTTGGTTGTTTGAGCTTACCAGTCACTCCTCAGAAACCCTATACAGGGTCACTATGGGTTGGAACTGACTTGATGGCACTTAACAACATTATCTTGTTTGGAATCCTGGTTTGGTGCTGTGGGTTAATGCGCTGGACTGCAAAGCTGGTATGAACCGCAAGGTCAGTGGTTCAAGCTCACCAGCCACTCCTTGGAAAGCCTATACAGGGTTGCTATGGGTCAAAACCAATTTGACAGCATTTAACAAAAATAACAACATATATATGGCTTACACAGGTGTAGAGGTTGGGTTACATGTCTGACTTCACACAGCTGCAGGGCTGATGAACCAAGATTAGCAGGTCAGATGGCAGGCAGGTCTTACAGGTAAGAAATGAAGCTGAGGATGACTTCTAGGATCAGCAGGTAATAGCACAGGCCAGTGGCTCAAGTCCATTGAACTGGAAGTCAGAGGAAAAGCCAGATGTAAAATCCAGACCCAGAAGAGGCCAATGTCATGGAGTGAGTTGTGTTACCCCAAAATATGTTTCAGCTTGGCTGGACCATGATTTTCAGTGATTTGGTAATTGTGTGATGATCCCCCATGATATGATCTAATGTGATAAATCAATAGAGGATTAAGGGTGGGATACAATGCCCTTAATCCTACCATGACCTTGGTTTGATGTATGGGAGATTCCTAAGGGTGTGGCATATTGTTGTTGGTGTTACATGCCATCAAGTTTGTTACAACTCACAGTGACCCTATGCACCAAAGAATGAAACACTTCTTTTGTGCACCATGCCCCACAGTCTTCACAATCTTTATTATGCTGGAACCCACTGTTGTTGCTGCTATTTCAATCCATCTTGTTGGGGGTCTTCCTGTACCTCTCTGACCTTCCACTTTATGTCCCTCTCCAGGGACTGGTTTCTCCTGAAATATAAGAAACAAAGTCTTGCCGTTCTCTCTTCCAAGGAGCATTCTAGCTGTTCTTCTTCAAAGACTGATTTGTGTGCTTTTCTGATAGTCCGTGGTACTTTTAATATTCTTCTTCTACACCATAACTCAAATGCATCAATTCATCTGTGGTTTTCCTTACTCATTGTTCACATTTCACATGCATATGAGGCTTTTGAAAATACTATGGCTTGGGTCAGGTGCACCCTAGTCCTCAAACTGATATTTTTGCTTTTTGAAAACATTAAAGAGGTCTTTTGCAGCAGATTTACCTAACATAATATGTCCTTTGATTTCTTGACTGCTGCTTCCATTACTATTGATTGTGGATCCATGCAATATGAAGTCTTTGACAATGTCTATCTTTTCTCCATTTTCATGATGTCATTTTTGGGTCCAGTTATGAGGATATTTGCTTTCTTTATATTGAGGCGTAATCCATCCGGAACTTTAAAAAAAAAATTGTTTTATTGTGAATTATGTGATAGTTTACGTGGGAGAACATTAGTTTTACATTTATCCTATCGTATATTGTTTCATTGCCATGGTTACAATCACCTCCAGACATCATTAACCAACCAAAGGATACACACTACAATCCTGCCCCCCCCCCCCCCCCCCCACCCCAGTCATCAGCACACAGCCCTTCTCCCTCTCTGTGTCTAAAATCCCCAGCTGCTCCATCTCTCCACGTCATCATCTCTGCCTCCCTCTCAGGCATCACTGCTTCTCTCCATCCGGAACTTTTATAGACCCTACCTGACAGTCATAAGCAAATATATCCTGAAGATAAGTTGAGGTTATTTGCTGAATGCAGACACTTGTCCTGACTCTTCAAGATTCAGCTCTGCCTAGTCCTTTCTCCCTAGAGGCCTGTCCTTAGTTACTAAACTTTTTTGTGCCATCAAATATACTAATGTAGTGTCTTATCTGCAGAATCAATTAAAATCCAAATAGATTTATCCATGTCTTTGCTGAAAATCCCCTAATATCCTCTCAATGAAAAGTCAAAGAAATACTCTAATAATTCAAGATTTTTATCCCTAGAGGCCTCATTGTTCCTGGCAACAACCGTTACAACACCTTGTCCTGTGAATTAAGAAACTCGATAACAGGGACTATATATACATTTGTTCTGTATTTCTGAGGCATTAATCACATCGTTATTCCTAGATTTCCTATAGTCCAAAACCCTCATTTATTACTTCCTAGAGTACTGATGTGGCACTGTTGTATAAGCACTGGACTGCTAACTGTAAGGTTAGTGGTTCAAAACCACCAGCTAATGCTTATAAACTGTATACAGGGTCACTATGAGTCAGAACTGCCTCAATAGCACTTAACAATGACAAATGTTCCTCTGGGTAGTGTTGACATTTTCACAATGTTAAATCTTTCTATCATGAGTATGGTATATTCTTCCATTTTTGTAAGTCTCTTTAGCTTTCTTGTAGTAGTGTTTTGTAGGTTTCATGTATAGGACTTTCATTTCTCTGGTTAGATTTAATCCTAAGTATTTCTTCTTTTGGGTGGCTATTGTAAATGGTATTGTTTTCCTGATTTCCTTTTCAGAGCTGTCTTTATTTTTTAGAAGAATCCAGCTGCTTTTTGTATATTGATTTGTATCCTGTTATTTTGCTGAATCTTTCAATTAGTTCTAATAATTCCTTGCTGAGCCTTTGTGATTTTCTATGTATGTTGTTGTTGTTATTAAGTGCCATTGAGTTGATTCCAACCCATAGCAACCCTGTATAGGGTTTCTAAGGAGAAGCTGGTGAGTTTGAACCACTGACCTTGCAGTTCAACCTGTACGCTTTGCAGTCTGATGCATTAGCCCACAGCACCACACCAGGACTCCTTTGAGCTACTAGGGCTCTGTAATCTAATCATTAAACCAATTTAATTACAAGA
Organism: Chrysochloris asiatica; assembly: GCF_000296735.1. Lineage (NCBI taxonomy): Eukaryota > Metazoa > Chordata > Mammalia > Afrosoricida > Chrysochloridae > Chrysochloris > Chrysochloris asiatica. The sequence continues at coordinate 22,344,664 of NW_006408520.1, read as the reverse complement.
AGAAGTACAGTCAGAATGCTCCTTAAAAGCCAGGATGGCAAGACTTCATCTCATACTTTGGATATATTATCAGGAGGCATCAGTCCCTGGAGAAGAACATCATGCTGGGTAAAGTGGAGAGCCCACCAAATAACAGGGAAGGCAGCAGCAATTGGATCAAGCATAAGAACAATTGTGAGGATGGCACAGAATCAGGCAGTGTTTCATTCTGTTTTACATAGGGTTGCAGTGAGTCAGAACCAATTAGATGGCACCTAACAACAACACAGAATATCAGAAAGATGTTTACCTGTGCTTTATTGACTATGCAAAGGCTTTCAATTGTGTGGATCATGACAAGCTATGGACAACTTTGTGAAATATGAGTATTCCAGAACACTTAATTGTACTTATGAGGAATCTGTACCTGGACCAAGAAGCATTTATTCAAACAGAGCATGGGAACACTGAATGTTTTAAAATTGGGAAAGGTGTACGACAAGGTTGTGTCCTTTCACCATACTTATTCAACCTGTACGCTGAGAAAATAATACGAGAAGCTGGGTTCTATAAAGAAAAATGTGGCATCAGGATTGGAGGAAGACTCATTAACAACCTGCGATATGCAGATGATACAACCTTGCTTGCTGAAAGTGAAGAGGACTTGAAACATTTACTGATGAAGATCAAAGAGCACAGTCTTTGGTATGGATTACATCTCAATGTCAAGAAAACAAAAATCCTCACCACTGGACCAATAAGCAACATTCTTATCAATGGGAGAAAAGATTGAAGTTGTTAAGCACTTCATTCTTTCTTGGATCAACTATCAACACACACGGAAGCAGCAGTCAAGAGATCAGACACTTATTGCATTAGGCAAATCTGCTGCACAGGAACTTTTTAAAGTGTTGAAGAGAAAAGATGTCAGCTTGAGGACTAAGGTGTGCCTGACCCAAGCCATGGTATTTTCAATAACCTCACATGGATGCGAAAGCTGGACAGTGAATAAGGAAGATCGTCGAAGAATTGATGCCTTTGAATTGTGGTGTTGGAGGACAATACTAAAAGTGCTTGGGCTGCCAAAAGAACCAATAGATCTATTTTGGAAGAAGTGCAGCCAGAGTGCTCCTTTGAAGGGCAAGATGGCTAAACTTCATCTCTCATACTTTGGACATATTGTCAGGAGGGAACAGTTGCTGGAGAAGGATATCATGCTTGGTAAGATGAAGGGTCAGAGAAAAAGAGGAAGACCCCAATGAGATGGATTGGCCAGATGGCAGCATCGATGGACTCAAGTGTGGCAGCAGTAGTGCAGTTGGCCCAGGATCGGACATTATTTCGTTCTGCTGTGCTTAGGGTCACTATGAATTGATTCTGACTCGATGGCACCTGACAACAACAACAACATGTATAAGATCCTATCATCTGAAAATTGAGTTTTACTTCTTATTTGCCAATTTGGATGTCTTTAATTTCCCTTTCTACCTTATAGCTCCAGTTAAGACTTCCAGTATAATGTTGAATAAGAATGGTGATAAAAGGCATCCTTGTGGTACAAGATAAACATACAAAAACAAGTTAGGAGTGGGCTTCTTCCCGCCATTGCAAGATGGCGGCTCCACTAGGTGGTATGTTTTCTGGGCAGCCACCGGGGCCCCCGCCACCCCCACAAGGACTCCCCGGCCAGGCCTCGCTGTTTCAAGCCGCGCCAGGGGCTCCCAGATCCTCCAGTAATACGTTGGTGGACGAGCTGGAGTCCTCTTTCGAGGCCTGCTTTGCTTCTCTGGTGAGTCAGGACTATGTCAACGGCACCGATCAGGAGGAAATTCGAACTGGTGTTGATTAGTGCATTCAGAAATTTCTAGACATCGCAAGACAGGCAGAATGTTTTTTCTTACAAAAAAGATTACAGTTATCTGTCTAGAAACCAGAGCAAGTTATCAAAGAGGATGTCTCGGAACTAAGGAATGAACTGCAGCGGAAAGACGCCCTGGTCCAGAAACATCTGACCAAGCTGCGCCATTGGCAGCAGGTGCTGGACGACATCAGTGCGCAGCACAAAAAGCCGGCTGACCTCCCGCAGGGCTCCTTGGCCTACCTGGAGCAGGCATCCAACAACATCCCCGCACCCATGAAGCCTACCTGAGCACCAGAGCCCATGGCCCCCTGGATACCTGGTCTTGTGGGTGTGGCCTGACTGGGGAGGGCAGGGGGAGAGCTCGTTGCCATAGAAGGAGATGGTTTTTGTCTTACATTCCCACCTGAACTTTTTCCCCTTGTTTTATAAGCTGTTGATTTTGAAGTGAGTACTTCCTACTATGCCTTAGCTGTGGTCAACCTGGCAGATTTGTTTTGTCTTTAAGTGTAGACTTAGTTTAGAGTGATAGCCAATTATTGATTCGTTTTTAGAGTTTGGGGATTTTTTTTTGGCTGTGTGTGTGTGTGTGTGTGTCTTTTAATCTCTTTTGTGTGTCTACTTGTCAGATGAATTTGTCTGATAGAAGAGAAAATGACGCTTGTCTGGACATCAGGAGATGAGGATTTGGGTTGTAAGCCTCGTGTGATAATTAGTCCTCAGCACAGACATCCCTTAGAAATATTGGGGGGGGTCGGTTCTAGACCACCCCAATGAAGCCAGTGTGGCAATCAAGCGTGTCTTTGTAGTCCATGTGGCAGTTAGGCCTCCAGTGTGCTGTGTTAGTGTCTGTTAGTATGCAGTAGCGTGATGAAAAGGTTTGAAATCCTGTGAGAATGATCAGAATGTGACGGGCACACTGTTGGAAAAGTGGCCTCAGGAGACTTGGCTCAGTGCAGGGCTGCCACTGACCTTCCATTTCTTATAAATATGTCCACTAAATGTGGCTAAGTGAGGTGTACCTGTAGTGGTGTGGATACACCTGCGAGTGTGTGATGTTCCAGACTCTGAACTACCTCAAGAGGGGGAATCTAATGCAGCACAGTCTGCCATGCAGCCAGAGCTCTCCGAGTGACGCTGTTTTGTAAATACTTAAAAGGAGAGTAACCTCCTAAGTTACTGTGGCTGTAGTGCTACTTTTAATGGGATACGTTTCTTCTTTGGTGTGAATTTCTCTTTTGAGGGGTGGGGTGTGAACACTAGGAGTGGGTTGTGTCCTATGTGAAGTGAGTCCCTGTAAAGAGCGGGCAGGCCCTGTCCTCATACAGCACAGCAGCTGGGGACCGTGAAATAGCTTACAGGGCTCGACGACATTTGCTGGGCACTGTATTAGTTTTGTTTCATTTTCATTTTGCTTTTCTGGAGCAGAAGCAGTTTCCATTAAGGAAGGCGCTTATTCTTAGATGGTCTTGAGATCTAGGGACTGGGGCCCCAGGGTAGGCGGTGGACAATAGGATGGCCCTCCTCAAGAGCACCTCCAGCATCAGCCTTTGTGAGTGGATGGATCTACTTGTTAACTTTATGGGCTCCTCAGGTGAGCATTGTTCCTGGTATTAACTGGATAAGATTTTTTCTGTTTTATTCAGTCTCTTGTTAGATTACAGCCTTCCCCCAACACAGACACTTTATTGTCCTTGAATGCTCTGCATTTCTGAGACTGCTCCTTAGCCTTGAAGGCCCATCCCACATGCATTCAAAGCCACTCTTACTTCCTGGTGCGTGGAGCCTTTGAACCCCTTCACCCTACATCCCAGGACAGGACTTTTGATTACCTCTCTGACCCATGAGTTGAATTAGTGATTTGTATCTGTCTCTACTTTTGCTACATTGTTAAGTGCATGATAATCATGCAGTATTCCTTTTAAATGTACATATACAAGAGGTCTTCACAAAGCTTGTGGAAAAGTGTAATTAGATAAAAATTAAAAATAAACTTTCTCAGTATAAACACTTAAAAAAAAAAAAGTTAGATTCCTCTATACTAATAATGACAAGCTGAAAAGGAAACTAGGAAAGCAATACCATTTATAATAGTTGTCCAAAGGATGAAATATTTAGGAATAAATGTAACCAGAGAAACAAAGGACCTATGCAAAGAGAATTACAAAACACTACTATTAAGAAATCAAAAGAGACTTACAAAAATGGAAGACTATACCATGCTCCTGGCTAGGAAGACTTAACATTGTGAAAATGTTAATACTACCCAAAGCAATTTACACATATAATGCAATCCCAATCCAGATTCCAATGACACTCTTTAGAGATGGAAAAAACAATTACAAACTTTATATGGAAAGGAAAGAGACCCAGGATAAGCAAAGAACTGCTTAATAAGAAGAGCAAAGTTGGAAGTCTCTCACTCCCTGATTTAAAAATGTACAACATGGCTACAGTAGTCAAAACAGCCTGGTACTGGTACAATGAAAGATATATAAATCAATGGAACAGAATTGAGAATCCAGAAATTAACCCATCCACACACATACAGCCAACTGATCTTTGACAAAGGGCCAAAAGTACACTGAGTTGGGAAGACATAGTCTCTTCAATAGATGGTGCTGGCAGAACTGGAATCGATATGCATAAGGCTGAAACAAGACCTTTATCTCATGCCATATACAAATATACATATATTATTAAAGACCTAAATGTGAACTAAAGACCTAAGCATGAATCCCATAATTATAAAGGTCATCAGTGAAAAAATAGGGACAAATTTAAGGGCTCTAATCCAGGGCAAACACAGACTAACAAACATTGTGAAAATTATACAAACAAAAGAAGACAAAATAGATGATTGGGACATTCTAAAAATTAGAAACTTATGTGCATCAAAGGATTTCACCAAAAGAGTAAAAAGGGAGTCTGCAGAATGGAAAAAAATCTTTTGCAATTACATATCAGACAAGGGACTAATTTCTAAAATCTATAGGAAACTACAACACCTCTACAAGAAAAAGACAAGTAACTCAATTAAAAAATGGGCACAGGACACGAACACACCTTCACCAAGGAGAACATTCGGGCAGCCAACAAACATGAAGAAATGTTCATGATCATTAGCCATTAGAGAGCTGCAAATAAAAATAAAAATGAGATATCATCTCACACCAGCAAAACCAGCAAAATTAAAAAATTCAGAGGAAAATAAATGCTGGTGAGCATTTGGAGAGACTGGGACCCTCCTACATAGCTAGTGGGAATGCAAAATGGTCAAACCACTCTTGAAAACAGTATGGCACTTCCTCAGAAAGTTGGAAATAGAAATACCATATGATCCAGCAATTCCTCTACTTGGTATACATCCACAAGAAATTTGAGCCATAACACAAGCAGATATATGCATACCAATGTTCATAGCATCACTATTCACAATAACAAAAAGTTGGAGACAGCCTAAGTGCCCATCAGTGTAAGAATGGATAAACAAACTTTGGTACACACACACAATGGAATATTATGCTACTTTGAAGAATAACAAGGCAGTTGTAAACCATCACATAACATGGATGAACCTGGAGGACATTATATTGAGTGTAATCAGTCAGTCACAAAAGGACAAATATTGCATAAGACCATTATTGTAAAAGCTTAAGAAAAGATACCCATACTAAAAGGGAAAAAAAATATTTGTTAGTTACCAGTGGGGGTGGGATGGGGTGTTTTGGGGGAAGTGGAGGGAGGCAATGGTAGAGCACAGGCTAAGGGCAGACTCATCATAGCTTGGGTGTTGGGGAGGGCAATACACAAAAAGGGGGATGGGTGGAAGAACAAGATAGGGGAACACTGAGACAGGTTTGCATGGGCTAAATGGGACAGAGGTAAATAGTGATGCATGCTCAACCTTGGAACAATAAGGCTCTGTAATACAGGGATCGAGGCATAGTATGAAGAGGGAAAATAATACTAAGATGCTTGACTGTCTTATGAATATTAGTTTCCCTTGTCTACTATTGTAAAATAGACACTTAAGTGGGATAGAAAAGAAAGTCTGTAAACATGATTACAGAAAGCTTGTAAGTCCATCTTAAGCCTATAACTGATTGGAATACCTAAAAGGAGTTCTAGAATTTGCCCAGTGAAATAGGTCTCTTGCAGAGCCTTACAGTATATAGAACCTTAGGTGGAATCCTGAGTTCCATCCAGAATCTTCTGAGGTAGGACATTCTCACTAGAAAGGACAAGCAGACCAGCCTGGAACAGAGTGACAGAAGATACATCTTCAAAGAAATATCATAAGGAAAAACCCAAAACATAAATGGCAGTATGATTGGCTACTACAAGAACAATCAAGTTGTTTGCCATGAAGCCATCAAGGCAAGTAATCAAGTCCCTTCAGAACAAACCCCCCTCTAAGACTGAAACTCAAAGGGATCACATGAGCAGGCATGTAAGTTTGCTGGTGACCACATTGGTCTAGTGGTGAATGGAAGAGGGGAAAAGGCAGCAATGAAGAAATGGGCTGAGTTCAACCATGATCCATAAACTTCTGTTGACCTGGAGATGAGAGAGAGAAGAGGAAGGGCTGGTTGGTACAAAGTGTAGTGAGACCTGTGAACTCCTGTGCCCATGAACAAGGACATAGCCACAGAGGGCTAGAGCTGAGAGTGAAGTATCCAGCTGATATGAAGTGAGGGGAGATGCACAAGAACACCCAAACTTGCAGACAGTACCTATTTGACCTTGTTGTTGCTAAGTGCCGTCAAGTCGGTTCCAACCCATAGTGACCCTGTACAGGGTTTCCGAGGCTGTAAATCTTTACGGGAGCAGAACGCCTCATCTTTCTCCCACGGAGCAGCTGGTAGTTTCGAACTGCTGGCCTTAAGGTTCGCAGTCCGATTCGTAACCACTACGCTACCTAGACAGTAACTATTTAACAAGAACTCAACTTGTTGTTAGGTGCCATCGAGTCAGTACTGACTCATAGCGACCTTATGCACAGCAGAACGAAACACTGCCTGATCCTGGGCCAACCTCACTATCGTGGCCACACTTGAGCCCACTGATGCTGCCACTCTGCCAATTCATTTCACTGGGAGGTCTTCCTCTTTTTCTCTGACCCTCCACCTTACCAAACATGATATCCTTCTCCAGCGACTGGTTCCTCCTGACAATATATCCGAAGTATGAGAGACGAAGTTTGGCCATCCTGGCCTCCAAGGAGCACTCTGACTGCACTACTTCCAACACAGATCTTTTGTTTCTTTTGGCAGCCCATGGCACTTTCAGTATTCTCCTCTAACACCTCAACTAGAAGAAGATTGTTTTTATAAAGGAAATGAGGGTAAATTGCTATAATTTGATGAACTTGACCTATATTCATGGAGGTGGAAGCTCGGAGTACCAACAGAGAGGGAAGGAGTCTTAACATAAAGTATCAATGCTACCCCGACTGTATACAGGGTAAATAGGGATAGGCAACTTAGGCATTGGCTACCTAAAATGAGGGGGCAATAAAGGCACGAAGTGACTGGCTTACAAGGTTTCAGGAGGGAGTTTAGTTTAAGAGTGTGTGTGGGAAGATAGAGTCCCCACTGAATCGTTTTTATCTTGTCTAGATGGGTGTGGTAAAAAGAGATGGGGAAAAGATTCTTATGCTTTAATAGTGAGTAAGTGTTATCATGACTAATTGAAACTGTCACAACTGTAAAGGTAGACGTTTTATAACAAAAATGGGAGAGTAGTTAATCTTTCAGTCCAGAAACAGAGGACCCTAGGACCATCAAGGGAGAGGAGCCCAGGTGGAATGTGGCACCTTATTCAGAGAGGCAGTGACACCAGGGATGGAGACAGAGATGGGGACATGGAGAGAGGGAGCAGCTGAGGACTGTACATTCATGGAAGGAGAGGGAGTGCTAGCTAGTGACCAGGAGGCAGGCTTGCAGAATGTGCCCTTTGGTAGTGTAAATAATTATATATGTCTGAGTTTTTAAAGTAAAAAAGAACTGTAATGAATAGAGAGAACTACTG
>NW_006408520.1:22305387-22336323 GCF_000296735.1 Chrysochloris asiatica | reverse complement strand
TTGATTGTTTTTCTAATATTGAGCCATCTTGCATCCCTGGTATGAATCCCATTTGGTCATCATGTATTATTTTTTGATATATCATTAAATTCTATTGGCTAGGATTTTCTTGAGACTTTTTACATTTATATTCATGAAGGATATTAGTCTATAATTTTCTTTTTTACTGATACCTTTACCTGGTTTTGGCATGACAGTTATGCTGGCTTCATGAAATGAATTTGGAAGTTTTCCTTCCTTTTCTATGTTCTGGAATAGTTTGAGTAGAATTGGTTTCAGATCTTCTCAGAATGTTTGGTAGAATTCACCATATCTGGGCCCAGACACTTTTTGTTTGAAGTTTTTTAGTGACCTTATCAGTTTCTTCTTTTGTTAAAAGTTTGTTAAGTTTCCTACTTCATTCTGTGTTAATTTAGGTAGTTTGCAGTTTTCTTAAAAGTATTTTTTCTAGATACTCAAATTTGTTGAAGTACAATTCCTTTTTATTTCTGTTCATTCTGTTGTGATTTCACTCATATTGTTTCTTATGTGTGCTATTTGTTTCTTCTCTTTTTTTTTTTTTGATTTACCAATGGTTTGTCAATTTTTGGATCCTTTCAAAAGAAATCTAGTATTGTTGATTCTTTCTGTTGTTTTTCTGTGTTCTAATTAATTTATTTCTGCTTTAATCTTTCGTTTTTTCTGGTGACTGTAAATTTACTTTGCTGCTCTTTTTCTAATTGTTGAAGATGTCATGTTAATGTGATGATTTTAATTTTTCTTTCTGGATGTGTGTGTTGCTAGATTGGAAGAGATCAATATTTGTACCCATTCCAAAGAGAGGTGACCCAGTAGAATGCGGAAATCATTGGACAATCTCTTTAATATCTCAAGCGAGTAAAGTTTTGCTCAAGGTAATACAGAAACAGCTACAATCATACATTGACAGAGAACTTCCAGAGGTTCAAGCTGGATTCAGAAGAGGCCGTGGAACAAGAGATATCATTGCTGATGTCCTATGGATCTTGGCTGAAAGCAGAGAATACCAGAAGGATGTTTACTTGTGCTTTATTGACTACTCAAAGGCTTTCAATTGTGTGGACCATGACAAGCTATGGACAACATTGAGAAGTATGAGTATTCCAGAACACTTACTTCTGAGAAATCTGTACCTAGACCAAGAAGCAGTTGTTCGAACAGAACAACTAAATTCTTCCTTATTTTTCTTGATCTTTCTGTCAATCAGTTGGAGGTGCGTAAATATTATTCTCTTGTGTTGTAGACTGTCCAGACCCGGTCAGGAGTTCGAGGCCCTGTGGACCCAAGTGTTGCAGACTGTACAGGCTGCTGGCTCTGAGGAACAAACTCTAGCCACTTAGCAGACATAGCAAACTGTCTTTCATCTTAGTATTCAGAATATTATTCTCTTGTGTTGCAGACTGTCCAGACCCGGTCAGGAGTTCGAGGCCCTGTGGACCCAAGTGTTGCAGACTGTACAGGCTGCTGGCTCTGAGGAACAAACTCTAGCCACTTAGCAGACATAACAAACTGTCTTTCATCTTAGTATTCAGTTATGTTTATTATTAATTGCATACATGAAGCCCTGATATCCACAGATAAATGTAATATTTTCCTAAAGCCGAGACTGTAAAGGTTTCAAAGGTAAAGCTTTTCTCCCAAGGATTGACTAAAAATAGTTTTGCTACTTCCCGGTTCTTTGTTCAAAGGACAAAAGGACTTCCTCCCTAAATCTCTCTCAGGTGCAGGCCATTCAACTGGGCTCCTGAAAACCTGGCTCAGGAAGCCAACACACCGGGACTCCTCCCCAGCCTTTTGACCTTCCTTCTCACCTTCCCCCAACTGAGCTCAGGTGCTATAGATATGTTAATTGAGCCTGAGAAACCAAGTTACGGGCCTGGGATTCGAACCTGCGAATTACGATGTAAAGTTGCCTGAATGTCTGGAAAATTATGTATGTTAGCTGTACCTTGTCTTAGTCCCTCCCAGCTTGGTGTAAGGCTCCTCCCCTAAATAAAACGAGGCGCAGAATGAATCCAGGGGCATTATGACTGGCAAGGCGTGTGTTACAGCATGCAGAGGGCTCAGTCCAGCATTGCAACCATACTGCCTGTTTAGCCACGATGTTTACTATGCAGGATATTACGGCCTTCATGGCTGAGATGTTTGCAATGCAGGATCTGCCTGATGCCAGTCCCGCATCCACTCTGGTTTCGGGGTGTCTCTTTGTCTTTCTCTTTGTGTCCTTGTGTGTCTTTCTATATCTTTATCGCCACCAGATATCACCACCTCGTGAACCAAACATCCGTGTCGAGGCCAGTCCCCAGCACTCTTGAATTCTTTTTCAGGTAGTTTTGACACCTTTTTTTCCTTCAAAAATTATTCTATTTCTAACTATTCCTATGGGTCACTTGTTTGAGCTACTCTGTCTTGTTCCTTCATGTGAACTGAAATTGCTGTTTTTGAGACATTGTAGTATTGTTGTATTTGTATTAAGTTGATTATATATTGGTGTATTCTTACGTACTACAACTTCCTGGTGGGTGTAAGGGATAAGCTTGTGAATCATTGTCTGTTTGTTGTTTGTGCAGTTCAGTTTAGGATGGATTTAGCTGATGCTGATTGTTGTCATTGATCTGGTATATAGTAGCTAGTAACAGCACTTGTCCAATGGGTAGGGTTGTAGAGGGTATGGTTCTTGCTGGGCTGTATGGACACAGTTGCTGTGTCCTGCTGGGTGTGGCAAGAAGAGAAAACACAAATACAATAAAGAAGGAAAACAAACAACAGAAGAAATAAAATAGAGGAAAAAAGGGTGGGGAGCAGGCAACAGCTAGAAAAAACAGGGAAAGGAAAGGAAAGAAACAAAAGAGAGAAAATAAAAACAAAAATAATTAAACACAATCAAGGAGAGGAATGATTACAAAGGAAAGAAAATAATAAAAACAGAAGTAAAAAGAAAGAAAGTAGTAGCAGCAGTTGAAAAAAGAGAAGAAAATGAAAGTGGAGATAGATAGGACAGAAAGCAAAGGAGAGGAAGAAAAGAAAGAAAGAATAATCAAACAAAAACTATGCAAGGAAAAAACCATGGCAGAAGCCAGACCCAGAGAGGAGGAAATTCTGGGGTCTTCTGCCAGTCAAGGACCTCAGATTGTGGGTGGGGAAGGGTAAGTCAGTGACACTCTCAACCCTAGACAGAGTTCCTCTTCTGGGCACCCAATCCAGACCCCAAACAGCTAGAGGATCAGGATATTTCCATCCAAAAGGATAGCTGAGGGTGAAAGGTCCTGCTAGTCCATGGCTGACCTGAACCAATTCTGCAGATGTGGGGCAGGCCACACCTGGTTCCAGGTGTGGAGGTTGATGTTATTAATTTCCCATGCCCTTTGATGTGGCTCCAACTGCCTGGAGAGCAGGAGCTTCCCTGGGAATGTTGGGGACTGGCCATACCTCTGATCACCAGGGTAATATGGGATACAAGAAAAAATGTACACTTTTCTCTCCACCAAAGAGATGTATGCATTGGCACCACCTACTGCCCTTTTGCCTTCAAAGTCACCTGCAACATTTCAAGATGGCTGGCTGGCACAGATCACCAGTCTTCTTTTTCCCTCCTCCCCCCACAGGCATCTGTTCAGCTGCTTCTCCTAGTGAGGGCTGGTCCAGAACTGGCCAAGGCTGACTCTGTAGATTTGGAGCATGGCTTGCCCAAATGGGGTTAATGCAGATAGCTCCCCCTTCCTTAATGGGGCTCACAACTCTGGCACTCATCTTCAGAAGCTCAACCCCGGGAGCTTCCCTGGGAGTGAGGGCTGGCTTTGCCTCTGATCACCAGAGGAGTTTTGGGAACAAGAAAAACAACTGCACCTTTATCTCCATGAGCCAACAGTATATTTCTGCAACACCAATATGTTTTCTTGTCTCTGAAGAACTCACAAAAGTTTAAGATGGCCATGCCATGTCTGGTCAGTCAGTGTAAGTTCAACAGTCTATCTCCTTTTTTTTGCCATGCCTATTCAGCATTCTCTCCTAGTAAGCATTTCATCTACTTCTCTATCTCTTTATCTGAAGCTCAGGGCTCTGGGACTGTCATCTGCATCTGTTTCATCTGGTTTTCTGTATCTTCTTTGTAGACGGTCCGTATAGTCTTTCTGCCTAGTATCGCTGCTTTCCCAGAAAATTGAGGCTACTAAGCCTTTGGCCAGTTACCGTTTCATGTTCCCTTGTCACAATCCTCAAAACAAAATCCTCAAAAACATCTCAAGGTGTCTCCTGGACAACCCATTGCCACCTGGGTCCATGCTTGAATGACAGTTAGACTTTACTGAGCTTCCTCCCTCAAATGGAAATAAGTATATGTTGGTAATGATTAGTAGATTTTCAAGTTTTAAGCTTTCCCTTGTCATTACGCTACCATTGTCTTTGGAGCAAAGAATCTTATTAGGATATTCTACCCACCTGGGCCTGGGAATCCCCAGGAACTCTTTGTAGTGATCAGGAAACTCATTTTACAGCTCAAGTCATTCAAGAACTTTGCCAGGTCTTTTCTACTTATCAGAGATTGCACTGTCACTGGCTTAGTAGAAAGGGTAGATGGAATAATAAAAACCCAAACAGCAAAACTATGTTAATAACTTGATTTAGCCTGACTATGGTTCATCCTTTGTTGTTGTTATTGTTGTTAAGTGTCAGTGAGTCAGTTTGGATCCATAGTGACCCTGTATAGGGCTTCCAAGGAGCAACTGATGAGCCTGGACTAACGACCTTGCGGATCAAACTGACTTTGTAGTCCAGTGCATTAACCCACAGTGCCACACCAGGACTCAATGGTTCTTCCTTTAGTTCTCCTAAATTTAACGTTCACCCCCATTTATGCTTGATAGATTCACCCCATATGATATAATAACTGGAAAATCCATGATTCTTCTGTTTTTTTCTTAGACTGATCCTAATATTGTATAGCCATATCTACTGCAAAACTGCCAGTCATTGATGTAATACTCGAAGAAATATCTACGTATCTACATATCACAGGTTAAAGAAGTCTTTAATAACCAGAGGCTAAATGTCAAAATCCTCCTGATATCACTCCTGGAGGCAGTATGTATTGGAAAAGACATCAGTTGAATGACTTACTACAATTTGACGGGGAAGGACACTATTTAGCCCTTTTTACCAAGCCCTGTGCTGCAAAACTGGAGAGTCAAAATTTGGATTCCACTTATGACAGCTTAAACAGGAAAACCCACTACATTGGACTGCACAGCTATCAGAGGATTTAAAATTTACCTTTAAATGCCCTGGTGGCCAGAAGCAGACAGTTAATCCCCAAAAGACTTCATATTACCTGGTGAAATTTTGGGACTCTGATTTATCATTTTTACTATCCTTGTGTTTATAGCTGTTCTTCACTACTGTGGTAGCTTTTCTTGATATAACAGTTTTTATTTTCTAAGCAGGTTAACTGAAGGGACTTTATTGTAGCTGTTGTTTTTATGCTGTTTGCTTTATTGTATTGCTTTTTCTACATGAAATGCTTCTTAAATTCTCTCTTGCCACTTTTTAAGGTTCCTGATGATGCTTGGAAAAGCAATGTTCTTGTTAAATTGGACCAGTCTCTAGCTACTGCTGGCAATTTAATTGAATTTCCTCTTAATTCATGCAAGATCATTTTGACTCTTTTGATGTCCCAGTACTTGATTATAGAAACGTACCAAATAATACTGTAGATTTGGATGATTCAACCAAATGAACCATCATGCAAAACCATGGCACCCTACTGACTCACACATATGTCCTTGTTTTGTTTCTGGGTGCGTTCTAACTGATGCTCTAAGTTTTGAGCATTGTACCTTTTAGTTGACAATTCTTGGACAACCTTATGGCAGACAACCTAGATGGAGTTGGTCATGTCTTATCTTGTTGTTGCTGTTGTTGTTAAGTGCTGTTGATTTGGTTCCAACTCATAGCAACCAAGGAGCGACTCGTGGGTTTGAACTGACGAACTTGAGGTAAGCAGTCAAGTGCTTATCCTGCAGCACTACACCAGGACCCCCTTAGTTATTGAGTGCTGCTATAACAGAAACCCCACAAACCTTTAATAAACAGAAATATGTTCTGTCACAGTCTAGGAGGCCAGAAGTCCACATTCAGAGTGCTGGCTCCAGAAGAAAGCTTTGTCAGCTCTGGAGAAAGGTCTTTGTCTCCTTTCAGGATCTGTAGGCCAATACTCCTTGGAGATGTACATGCATCTTGGCATCACTCTTCTGCTGGATGTAGGAGCTTTACAATGCAGGGACTACAGATCCAAAGGAACCACTCCACTCCCGACTCTTTTTTCTTGATGTTAGTAGGTTCCTCTGAGTTCTACTTGCTTGTGTAATCTCTTTTATATCTCAAAAGAGAATGACTCAAGACACAATCTAATCCTATAGATTACATTAGCTTCATTAACATCATTTTGTTGTTGTTAAGTGCCGTCGAGTTGATTCCGACCCATAGCGACACTGTACAGGGTTTCTGAAGAGTGGCTGGTGAGCTTGAACTGCCAACCTTGCAGTTCAAGTGGCTTTGCAGTCTGGTGTATTAACATACAGCGCTGCACCAGGACTCCATTAACATCATAGAAGTGAGGATTTAGAACATAGGATAATTACATCAGATCAGAGCTGGTCACATCGAATCACATCATGGGTGGGAGTGAGTGATTACATCATTACATCACTGCCATATTACATTATATAACTACCGGACCACTGAGAATCATGTCTCACCATGTTGACACGTATTTGGAGGGAGGGGGGAAGACACCCAATTCAATACATGACATTCATTCCTTTGAGTATTTGTACCTACTTACATTTTCATATTGCAATTAGAAAATGCATTTGTAACTTGCTCAAATAGCCAAATTGCTGAATGAAAGGCAGCTCAATAAAACTCTACATGCCCTTGCTAAAGTGATACCAGACAACAAAACAGCTCTTAATTTTCTCCTCACTTTGCAAGGACAAGTCTTTTCCATATCTCCTGCTGCTCTTGAATAAACTCTTCTTGAGAAGCAGAAGTAGACATTATCAAAGTTCATGATAAAGCCATCTGGTTTCATACAATCCTCCTATAATCATTTTTTTGGGGGATATTTTTAGCTGACTATGTTCTATATTGCAAACTGGATTAATCGTTTTAATCCCTGTTATAATAATCCTAGGCTTTGTCAAATGTCTTATGAAATGTGTATCTAATACTTGTAATTAACCACCTACTCCACTTACTGTGAAAAAAATATGTATTTAGAAGGTAAGTTCACCTTTACACTATGAGCCAACCTTCTTAGCGACCATGTTGTTCCACAAAATCACAGAAGCAAGTGTTTTTTAGTCATGGCATGAGAAAGTGCCCTAATAACTAAATAATGCTAGTTGCTCTGCGAATGATTCTAGAGTCTTAACATAGAGTCCTGGTGTGTCACTGTAGGATCAGTACTGGACTTCAGATCACAAGGTCAGCAGTTCAAACCCACCAGCTGTTCCTCAGAAACCCTATACAAGATCATTATCAGTTGGAACCCACTCCATAGCACTTAACAACAACAGGGCCTTAAGAGTTCACAATAACAAATGGTCATTTAAGAACAGCGTACACAAAAGAAGCTCCTGCAGAAGCAAACACTCTTTTAATGATGATCACTGAATTTCTGTGGCAATTCTAGATCAAAGAAGGGGTGGCGTGAGGGAGAAGGAATGTAAAGAAGCATTCAAAAATTGAAGTGGATGGTATAAATGAGGTGACAGACTAGAGCACAGGCCAAACTCCATCTTTAAACTTTAGCTTTTCCTAAGTCCTTTCTGCTTTCCTAAGAATAGAAGTCATGATCAAAAACTTTAATGACAGTTTTTTTGCAGAATTTTAACCACCCTCAGCAAATAACCAAGGATTTGTGAAGAAATGTTTGTCAGGTACATGTTTGTCAATATAAGCACATGACAATGTGTAGCATGTCCCAGAAAGACATGGGCTGGGTTGATTCATAGAAGCCAATGTTAGAAAATATATTAGCCAAAAAGAGGAAAACCCCAACAAGATGGATTGGCACAGTGGCAGCAACACTGGGCTCCAGCATAACAATGTTGAGGTTGGTGCAGGACTGGACAGTGTTTCGTTGAGTCAGAACTGACTTGATGGCACCTAACAAACAACAACAACAATTGTTTTATGGCTACATGCAATCCAAATCCTTATGACTGTGGTCACATATTCCTTCCCTACTTTTCTGCAGAAAGTTCACCTTTCCCTAAGAATGCTGGAAACTTGGTACCTTCATTTTGTATACACTTTGGTACCTTCATATAGTTCAACTGCTCCCCAACTTGAACTATATTCTAATTTTCAGTAAAACTCTTTTCTTTTCTTTCTGAAGAGCAGCCTGTCTTACTCTTTGGTGCTGTTCATTTTAATTTTATATTTTATTTATCATCTAACTTAAAACAACATACAATAGTAAATATAATCTGCTCTCATCCTTACGTTCCAGATTATTGCCTTCAAGAAGCAGCATGGTAAGGTATTTTAAACAGCAAGTTTTTCTTGTCTGGGAACACATGTACACAGTATATACACACATATAGCATACATACACACAACACATGTGAATAATATGCACACAGCATGCACATGCACACATGCAAAGTACACACAGATGACTTCTGAAAGTGCTTCAAGCTTCAGGTATTCATTATTATAATGTGAAAAATCATACAAAAGGGTTAATGCACACAGCACCAGGCAAACTGCAGCTCTCGCCAACCTCTTAAAAATATATAATCTGAAGAGTACTGTCAGTTATGTGCAGACCTTGCTATCTGTCAATGTTAGTGTTGGCTGGGGACAAGATGACCAAATTCTATGTACTTGTGTTGGAAGAAAATAACACAAGAACCAGTAATCACTTGCTGTGATCCAACTTTGCAGTAATTGATAGTAAACATTCAAGAGTGGTAGTTTCACTTTGCCCTGGAATCTCTGATGGGCAAAGTGCTGGTAGATTTGCAAACAAGAGCTAAAAAAGAGGACATTTTCAGAGAGACTCACCAAGACAGCTAAGGGCTTTCTTCTTTCTTCTCTCTCTCCTCTAACTGTATTGTATTTTTTGATCAGACAGTGTCAGGAACAATAAGCCTTTTCTATCCTCTTGGGCCTGTAGTAAATCAAACACTGTCTGCCCACTCCCCTCTTCTTCCTTGTGACTTCTTTTTCATTTAGTTTTACTTGAAGGCAGATGGAATCCCTGGAGAACCAGCCACCAACTGGGTGGTCAGAACCAGGAGACCAGAGAATGTGGGTCACAGGATAGAAAGCCCAGCTGGAGAAAAAGGCCGTGGGTGTATCCCTATCCCAGGATACGAAAAGGTCTGGGGACAAGGATACATGAAAAATTCTGTCAGAAATTAAATGCTTCAAAGACGGAGAAAATGACAGAGCATTCTTTTACCACAGAAAACTATCAGTCTGATAGACTTAAGGAAGGGTGTCCACAAAAGAGAAAAATAGCTAATTTTAACTCTTCTTAAAAATTAAAAACAGGGACCACAAAATAATAGATTAAAAAATAATATAAGTCCAGTTTCATTTAAGGCTGGTTTAGAAGGTGAATATGAAGGAAAGGAAATAGAAATAAAGGTGTTAAGGAAATGTGATAGCTTATTCAAATAAGCTCAGTTCAGGTAGAGTCAGGCAATCTCTGAGTCCCAAATGTATCTTTACTTTTAGGAATCTGAAGAATCTGAGAGCATTGCAAACTGTGTGAAGAAAAAAGACCTGGCAAGTCTCAGTCAAAGGGCAGAGTGGGAAACTTGCATAGAATAAAGGAAGCTAGCATAACAGGGCCGCAAAGTAGGAAAGGCAACATGGAGGAAGAGGTAGACACTGAAGTCAGTGAGAACTCACCTAGTGCTGGTGCCTCTGTCCTACGCACATGCGCAGCTACAGATGCTCCACCCCCAGTGGCCTCACCTTCCTGTTTGTGTGGTCCTAATGTGAGGCCTCACTGAGAGGCTGATCCTCATCCCCTGCTCTCTTACTAAGAGTCATTCCAGGATATTGAATGTTTTGACCTCATCACCCACCCTCCCCTTCTCATACTGTGCTGTCTAGAACTCACGGCTTATTGTTGTTGACAGCTGCAGGGTGAGAGGAAGGGGCAGGGTAGGAACTGGGCAGTTAGCCTATCAACAGCCAACAACCAATCTGTAGGAAACATGAGCAGTCATCTAAGATGCAACTATTGGTCTCTCCATGTGCAGAAGAAAGAAGAGTAATGAAAATTTGAAGGCATTTTGAATAAAATAATTCAGTGGGCAAATGGAACATGTGAACATCAGTCCCCATGACTCTGAGACCAGAAGAACTAGATGGTGCCTGGCTACCACTACCAACTGTCCTGAAAGGGATCACATTAGAAGGTCCTGGATGGAATGAAAGAAAATGTGGAACAGAAATCCAAATTAAAACAATGAGCTATCAGAAATTCAGGACAGATTTGGAAGAGGACATGGAACTATGGATATCATTGCTGACTTCATAAGGATCTTGATGAAAGCAGTGAATACCAGAAAGATGTTTACTTGTGCTTTACTGACTATGGAAAAAGGCATTCGACTGTGTGGATCATAACTATAGCTAACATTGTGAGAAATGAGTATTCCAGAACACTGCATTGTGCTCATGAAGAACCTGCACATAGACCAAGAGGCAGTCATTAAAACAGAACAAGTGGATGCTAAATGGATTAAAATCAGGAAAGGAGTGTGTAACCATTCGTTAGGATACAGGAACGGGAGGAAAATTACTGAGGGCAACATCAGTAGTGACAGAATCTGGAAAATATCAATAGAACCATTAAAAAAACACACCTCAAAATACAAAGGACAGAGGGACAGGATATGGACAAGAGATTTAAAAAATGTATCTCCTTATGAGGTGGGCAGGATATAAATGACATAAAAACAAAAAATGATCTCCCTGTGCATCTGGAATGTAGCAGGGTTTGTGAACCCTCCCCTCCCTATTCAGCTACCAACTGGGGGTTATTCACCATCAGTTACTTATTAACCTCTCCCTTAACTGGTTTTCAGCACAGACACAAAATATTGCTGATGACCCCAATGTGGTGGCATCAGGGCAGACTTTGTCCTAGAACCAGGGTACTAACAGAAAGGCACATGCATGGACAGTTTCATCAAGCACCCCAGACTTCTCCACAACTGTCTCATGGATGCTCAATGTGTACTCAGCATGAGGAAAGAGAAACAACGGAGCCACACACGAAAGTGGAACTACTAAACAGGAAAGCCTGCCCCCTTTAAAAAAAAAAAAAATCTGATGTAATTGCATCTACATCTTAACCTCTCACTATAAATATACCTTACACTGTGAGCAGGGAAAGGCTCTGCTGTCTATGGCATATCTCCCCTGTAGGTATTTTTCCATATTCTAGCACACCTCTTTAAGGTATATTGGAGGCCTGGTGTGATGCTATAGGATAAGCACTGGATCACAATTTTGGTTTTAACCATGAGGTCAGCGGTTCAAACCAACCAGCCAATCCCTGGAAACCCTATACATGAATCAGAACAGACTCAATAGCACTTAACAACAACAATCAACCTCTTGAATATTATATTTCATGACTTTCTAGTCTTCTGTAGCCTGAGCCTTACTTTCCCGATACTTATTCCCCATACCTAGTGTGGCACTGTGGGTTAATGCGCCAGACTGCAAAGCCCTTTGAACTGCAATGTCGGCAGTTCAAGCTCACCAGCTGCTCCTCGGAAACCTTATACAGGGTCACTATGGGTCAGAATTGACTTGATGGCACTTAACAACAACAACAACTCAATATGTATGCTGAACAAATAATCTAAGAAGCTTGATTATATGAAGAAGAATGTGGCATCACAATGAAACGATATATGATAGGATGAATGTAAAGCTAATGTTCTCCCATGTAAACTACCACATAATTCACAATAAAACATTTAAAGAAAAGAAAAAGAATGTGGCATCAGAACTGGAGGAACACTCATTAACAATCTGTAATATGCAGGTGATACAACCTTGCTTGCTGAAAGTGAAGAGGACTTAAAATACTTACTGATAAAGATTTTAAAAAACCACACTTAGGTATGGGTTGCACCTCAATGTAAAGAAAACAAAAATCCTCACCGCTGGATCAATAAATAACATTATGATAAATGGAGAAAAGATTGAAGTTGTCAACGACTTCATTTTGCTTACATCCACAATCAATGTTCATTAGAAGCAGCACTTGAGAAATTAAATGATGCATTACATTAGACAAAAGACCTCTTTAAAGTGTCAAAGAGCCAAGATGTCAGATAGATAAGGAATAAAGAAGACCAGAGAATAATCGATTCACTTGAATTATGGTGTTGGTGAAAAATATCGAACAAGTAAAATGGGCTGCCAAAAGAACAAGCAGATCTGTCTTGGAAGACGTACAGCTAGAATGCTCCTTAGAAGCCATGATGGTGAGACTTGGTCTCTTGTATTTTGGATATGAGAACAGGAGAGACCAGTCCCTGGAGAAGGACATCATGCTAGGAAAAGTGGAGGGTCTGAGAAAAAGATGAAGACTTGATGGATTGTCACAGTAGCAGCACCAGTGGGGTCAAACATAAAAACAATTGTGTGGATAGAACAGAACTTGTCAGTGCTTCATTCTGTTATCTACTTCCCAAAAAACAGACACTGAAAACGCTATTGAACATAGTTCTCCTCCAACACACATGGGGTCACCACGAGTTACAATCAACTCAACAGCATCTGGTTTAATGTTTGGTTTGGTTCACTGCTTAATTCTCACTGCTTCAAGTAGTTCCTGGTGAATAGTTGAATAAATGAAGGACTAACTCAGGCTCTGGGAGTGGGTCATAGGTGAGTTGGACTACAGATGTGAAGAACTTGAACTTTAGAGGAAGGGAAATCATGAGGGGACAACTGGAAAAACCAGATCAGGGCCTTGTATAGTATCCCATCATCTGTTGCACAGCTTGGCTACCAGTAGCCACTCAGAAATATCTGTTGAATAAATGAATATAATTTCTTCAGATTATAAAAATCTGAACAAAGATTAAGGTTAAATTAATCTAAATTGTTGATTTCATAATCCTATAATCTTGGAATCCTGGTGTGGTACTTTGGGTTAATGTGCTGGACTACAGAGTCAGTTTGAACTTTAAGGTCGGCGGTTCAAGTTTATTAGCCACTCCTGAGAAACCCTATACAGGGTCACTATGAGTCAGAACTGACTTGACTTGATGGCACTTAACAACAACAACCTATAACCCTAGGTAATCAGAAGTCTATCACTTGGATGGTCCCTTGCTAGGTCAGTTTTTCCTTTAATATTTAAAAAATTTTGTGTACCAACCACTATGGGGAGTCCAGTAAACTCCTGAAGATCTCAATATATCTCAGGTATCCACATTCTCTAGGTTCCCTCTCTCACTAACTTCCAGTTCTACTAACTCTCCATCTGTGTCAGTATAGTCTTGTTGTTGTTGTTGTTAAGTGCCGTCGAGTCTGTTCCGACCCATAGCGACCCTGTACAGGGTTTCCGAGGGTGTAAATCCTTACGGGAGTAGAAAGCCTCATCTTTCTCCTGCGGAGCGGCTGATAGTTTCGAACCACTGACCTTAAGGTTCGCAGCCTGATTCGTAACCACTACGCTACCAGAGCTCCTTTAGGGGTTGTTATTTCCTTTGCATCCTATGGACATGACAACCCCCATAAGCCCCACTGATACAGACTATTGTATGTAGCAGACTTTTCCTATAGGGGTTATACCACATATAATATCATACCAAACCACTAAGATGAATTTTTAGTTTTCCCTTGTCCATCTCTCTTTCCAGGATTTTATACCACCTGTTTTTCTCCTCAGGTCACACACAGACATAACCAGGAACAGCATGTGGGTGAACTGGGTTTTAAGACATTAAATGCACACCCACAATAATTCTGGCAGGGTCCCAACAGAGATCCAAAGCCCACTGCCTTATTCCTACACTCAGGAGTCACCCTCCTAAAAGCATCCAGAATCCTTTGGGAGATTTGAATCATGGCTAATTGATCTCTTTAAGCTCAAGGTGGAGCAAAATGAAACTATCATTGAGGCTTCCCTCAGGCACCATTTTTTTCCTCTCTGCTGCCCACTCTCCACCCTAACACCCTTCCCCTGAATTTCCAGAGCCACAAGCAAATTTTTAAGAGGACTTCACTGTTCAATTTGGTCCATCACTTACAAGATGATCAATAGTATACTGTAGATTGTGGTCTTATTGGGGTATTTCCTCTATTGAACTTTTACTTCCAACCCTTACCCAACTAATCATCATTTAGATGGCAGGTTAAATGAATATCCTTTGCATTCCTTATGGGTTTGCACTTGTTTGTGTGCGTGTGTGTGATAGAGTATATATGTGTATGCATGTGTGCTCTTTAGTATTTTTTTTAGTTAAAGGTCTTAGTTTTTTAATTGTTTTGCTCGTATAACAAGTCACCTCTATATACACATAGTACTGTTGTGCCATGGATTGATTACAACTCATGCCACCTTGTGTGACAGGACAGAACTGCCCCATTGGAGCAGACTGCCTGGCTTTGTCTCCTGTGGAACTGCTGGTGGGTTAACCGGGGTTCCTGAGCACAGCACTGCTGTAAGGTACTGTCAGGTCAATTTATACTCTCATGGGGCAGAGAAGAACTACACATAGGGTGTCCTAGGCTATACATCTGTACAGAAGCACATCACCAGGTCTTTCTCCTGTGGAGCTACTGGGTGAGTGAGAACTGTCAGCCTTTCACTTAGCAGGCTACTGCTTGACTCTTGCACCACCAGGACTCCTTAGCACAGTACTGAAAAAGGAAGCAAACCAAAACCCAAACCTGTTGCCACTGAGTTGATTTCAACTCATAGTGCCTGTATGCTGTTGTTGTTGTTGTTGTTAGGTGTCATTGAGTCAGTACCGACTCATAGCGACCTTATGCATGGCAGAACAAAACACTGCCCAGTCCTGGGCCAACCTCACTATTATTGTCACGCTTGAGCCCATTGATGCAGCCACTTTGCCAATCCTTCTTACTGGGGGGTCTTCCTCTTTTTCTCTGACGCTCCACCTTACCAAACATGATAGCCTTCTCCAGTGACTGTTCCCTCCTGACAATATGTCTGAAGTATGAGAGACGAAGTTTGGCCATTTTGGCCTCTACGTAGCACTCTGGCTACCCTTCTTCCAACACAGATCTGTTGGTTCTTTTGGCAGCTCATGGCACTTTCAATATTCTCCTTCAACACCATAACTCAAAAGCATCAACTGACCCATTTTAAAGTCAATGTAGAGCATCTACGGTCTTCTTTATTCACTGTCCAGCTTTTGCATGCATACGAGGTTATTGAAAATACCATGGCTTGGGTCAGGCACATCTTAGTCACATAGGATTTCTGAGGCTATAAATCTTTATGGGGGCAGACTGCCACATTTTTCTCCCATGGAGTGACTGGTGGATTTGAAGTGCCAGCCTTTCAGTTGGCAGCCCAGTGCTTATTCTATGTATCATCAGAGCTCCTTCTTCATAGTACTGGGAATGTGGAATACACGGCAAAGTCTCTACTTTCATGGAACTTGCACAGTTTTCATGAATTATGTCCACTTTGCTTTTCGTGTGGGGAGTGGGTAAGAGAGGAAAGGCAACAGAGAATAAGAAAATGAAGGCAGTTTGAGAATTATGTATTGTAGTATTCATTCAACAAGTATTTTCTCAGTGCCTGTGCCAGCCAGAGATCTAAAACCTGGAGGTATAGCAATGCGCATGAGACCAAGCAAATATATAATGGTTGCCAGGGAAACTTTGATGCTCCACATTGCCTTTAAAATGGGTCAATTTCTAGGTGCTTCACCTGCAATGTCAGGGACATTGATTCTAGGTTACTTAAAGCTGATTTCTGATTCAATTAACTACTTAAGATTTGAATTTCAGGAGCAAGTTTTGGGTTATTTCAATTAAATGTTTATGAACATAATTTTCACCTTGCAAAAAGTTAATAAAATTGCTTCCTTCTCAATCCAAATGCATGGTGGGAAATTAAGAATTACAATTTAAATGGGTCTCACCTGTACTGGACTGCAAACAGCAAAGTCGTCTGTTGAAATCTACCAGCTACTCCTTCAAAACTCTATACAGGGTCGCTATGAGTTGAAATTTAACAACAAACAATAACAACACCTTGCCCATGAGGTAACAATCCAGATTACAAACCCCAGTCAATGCCCAAACCAATCTGCTGCTATGAATGTAAGGAAGAAATAAGAGGACAGACCTGCCACACACTTTTCCTCACTCATACTCTCCTTAGGGATCAAGTTGCAGATATAAACAGTCCCTTAATTACAAACATCCATCTTACTTACAGACAAGGACAACAAACTTGTACTTGTCCTTTCATGCTATGTAAATTTGCTGTCACTTTCAAATGCTTGAACCAACCTCTACTCACAACAAATTTTTCATCACAATCACCTTCACTTGCTGTATGTGCAGCTTTTAAATGACTGAAAAAGCATCAAACCTTTTCTTGCATTAAACACCCCAAACAAAACAAATCCCACTGCCACTGAGTTGATTCCAATGGTTTCTGAGAATGAATCTGTATAGGAATACACAAACTTTATCTTTTACTGAGGAGCAGCTGGTGGGTTTAAATTACTGACCTTGGGGTTAGCAGCCCAGTTCTTGACCAACTGCACCACCAAAGCCAATTTCTTTGCATATGGCTAAATACGAGTCACATGTACCTGCCCCTGTTGTTGTTAGGGGCTGTCGAGTAGGTTCTGATTCATAGTGACTCTATGTACAACAGAACGAAACATTGCCTGATCCTGGGCCATCCTCACAATTGTTGTTATGCTTAAGCCCATTGTGGCTGCCACTGTGCCAACCCATCTCATTTTGCTGACCCACCACTTTACCCAGCATGATACCCTTCTACAGGGACTGGTCCCTCCTGATAATATGCATGAAGTATGAGACATCCTGGCTTCTATGGAGAATTCTGGCTAGACTTCTTCTAACACAGATTTGTTTGTTCTTCTGGAAGTCCATGGTACTTTTAATATTCTTCTCCAACACTATAACTCCAAAGTGTTAATTCTTCTATGGTCTTCTTTATTCCTGCCCCTACTTACCTACAAATTTGACTTAAAGACATACTTAGAAATGGCTGTTGACCATAACCCAGGGATGGACTGTAATCACTTGCCCCTTGTAGCAGGCTTTGCTTTACAACTATCTGGCCTCCCAATCTGCCCTTGGAGAATTATTAGTACATGAAATCCTACATGTGTGAAACTGGTAGACAATAAGCCAACAACATGCATTCCACTTTGGATTAACTAAAGCAGTGCTTCTTACAGTGTGGTTGGTCTCTAGACCAGCAACATCAGCATCTCTGGGCACTCATTATTAGCCATATAAATTCTAAAGTGCCAGCCCAGGCTTTCTGAATCAGAAATTGGTATGTTTTAACAAGCAGTACAGGTGATGCCTTCTCAAGCTTGAATCACACCCAAGGACCTTCCAGGCCTTTCTGAAGGTAATGCTGGGCATTCTGTTTAGCTTATATACTGTCAGACCATTCAAACATCACCTTCATAACTGGTCAATAAATAAAGAAGAAACCTATTCATTTTCATATAATGCAGAAACAACTAAAAATAAACTTAATTGCATTTCAAAAGGTAGATGAACAAAAAAGGCACAAAGAGGAAACTACTGCTTTTCACCATGGCATATAATAGTTCTACTCATGTCTTCAGAGGTGAAGCACTGGAAAAGCTTTCTAATACCCAGCAAATGACACAGAATAGTCAAATGGACCTCTGAGTGGTCAAATAATGGACACAAAGCCCCGGGTTCCTCTCCTATGACTGAAATTCACTTCCTGTAAACTCTATGAAGGCCTGACAAACTGGTGCCTTTCCCCCAGAAGTCTCTGGGCCCAATTGTGCATTAACATTATTTCATCATAATATCCTGATGGGGAGGTTATTTCTTCTCCATCTAATAAACGAGGAAACTGATACTTAGTGGAATTGCTCGAGTTCACGCAGAAAGTAAGATGTGGAGCTGGAATTCATATTCAGCTATGTGGACTCCCTTACTCTCACCTCTTACCATCTGCCTGCCTCTGATTAGAAGCATAAATGGCTTTAGAGGTAATAAACACACGGTGAGCAGGTGAAAGAAATGCTAAAAGAATAGGAGGAGACTGAAAGACACTGCCTAGGAACCAGCAGCCAGTAGCCCTGGAAGCCATTACTAGATGGTTGGTAACTGGTGACAATAATCTATTTTCACTCTGCTTCAAAATTAGAGGGCATATGCCATTATTTTATAAAGGCTAAAGTGAATTTTTGGAGTTGTGATGTGGCACTGCAGGATAATGCACTGGACCACAGGGTTGGTTTCAACTGCAAGGTCAATAGTCAAATCCACCAGCCACTTCTCAGAAACCCTAGACAGGGTGGCTGTCAGAATCTACTAGATGCATGTAACAACAACAAAGTGCATCTTTATCTTTTTCCCTGGGTGGTACAGTTTGTACTTAACTATCAACCTAAAGGTTGGGGATTAGAACCACAAAGTAACACCATGAAGAAAGTCCTGATCTGTTTCCCTAAAGATTCTTATTGTGTGCTATCAAGTTGGTTCTAACTCACAGCTACTCTATATAGGGTTTCTGAGGGCAGCTGCTGGGTTTGAACCACTGACCTTGAGGTTAGCAGTCCTGTGCTTATCCTACAGCACCACACCAGAACTCCTCCACAAAAACCATAGCCAAGAACTTCAGAGCAGTTCTCTGTAACATATGGGTCTCTAAGACATAGCATTGACTCAAGGGCAGAGGGTCTGTTATAAAGTACAATATGGTCACATTAAATGGTTGGAAATGAAATTACAATTCAGTTATTTCCAGTTTTAAGAAAATCCACTTCTTGCTGGAGCTAGCTAGAGGTATTTCTGTCACCACTGTATTTTTGTTCCATTGCATAGTGAGTTCTTTTGAAGCATGAACTTATGGTTCAATTTTGAACAAGTGGCTAGGGTAGCTATTACTTGTGTTTCATTCTATGAGCCCCAGAGATGATGGAACAGCCCAAAGCATTTCTTCTGCTCTGTGGGCAGTCAGCATTCCTAGTACTTTAAACAAGAAACATCAACCAAAGCCAAGCAAAGGTAACCAACTTATTAGTGTTGTTGTAATTAGGTGCCGTTGAGTCATGTCTGATGTATAGTAATCCTATGTACAACAGAGCAAAACACTGCTTGGGTCTTCACCATCCTTGCAAGCATTGCTACCTGAGCCCATTGTTGCAGCCACTGTGTCAATCTAGCTCATTGAGAGTTATTACTATTTTAATAATTATCTTCAGCAAACTTGCCAATCATACCTTCCAGAAAGAAAAAAAAAAAAAAAAAAAGAATCTAATTCGTTTTTCACTGGTAACAAGGGAGTGGTTTATGGAAAATAAAGCTCTACCATGCACAGAATCATGTAATGATAAGCAACACTCAAATTGGCAATTCATTAGTACTTGAGCCTCTTGCCTGTTTCTAGCATGTTTATTAATTTTCCCCCTGCAAGGTGGGGTTGTGGTGTTCCATATGAAACACTAGAGTAAAGTCAGCGGCATTCCTAGGCTGAGGATGGAAGAAACATTCATTATCCCTTTGAATCCTATTGGGTGATGTTGGTTTTTTTTTTTTTTTTCTTACTTTTCTGTTCCCCAAACACAACAAGTGAATTATTTCCTAATAAAACTTCCACTAGGCCGGACTGTGTTGATGGAACATAATTTTTAATATGTAGTGGCCTGGAATCTGACAGATATTGGAAGAGTGGGTGCCCCTGTTTTAAAAAGCTGAATGTGGCTGCCAGCAATATCACTGCTTCCTGATGTCTATTATAGTCAGCACAAGGTTAGACAAATACATTCCCACCAGCACAAAATAGCAACCTTCCAAAATGTATGTCAGTGGTGTATTTATAGCCAAATCCAGAAGGGGCTGGTACTTCTTATGCTGTTCCCATTAATGAGACGAATGTCAGCACGCATAAGCTATTTTTTTGTTCCTGCTTATCAAATCTTTCAAAAAATTGATAACTAGTCTTTATAGATTGTGAAAGTCAGATATAACTCTGAATGCATTACTTTACTGGACCCCTTGGGGTAAACTTATCACCTGGAAACCATTTTACGTGGACGATTTGACTTTCATGTGGAGTGTCATAGTGCACCCTAGATGGAAATCTAAAATAAAATATCTGGACTACAACCTTCCTCTTGATGGAATTTATGATTCCCTCAGCACAATAATTTTGAAAATTATATCCCTTAAGCTACAAGACTTGATATATTATTAAGTGCTTGAGTTGAAGAAGATTTCCAATAGACTTACGTGCTGTCTAGAGGCATAGATTAATTTCTATGGAACCACAAGCTTAGCTCAAACTGTTTTTCAGCAATCTAAACTGCCAGCTTCATCTTCATTCTAGGACAGGACAGAGTGTCCATCGCATCGCTGGCAGCTCCGAGACATGCTGCTTTTAGCAAACTCTTCCAGGTGACGATGACTATTGATCCACTGGAGAATTGGTTGTATTCAGTCAATTACACCCCAGAGAGATTGGCATGTGCTTGGGGCTTTTATCTTTTTATTTCTCACAGCATTTTCTGGTTTCAGTTCTCCTCTGGCCAAACTTAACTGTCATATGGAGAATGCAGGTAGGGGGAGTCTGAAGGGCACTGTTTCCATGAAGCTAGAGAAGAGTTTGTGTGTGTGTGTGTTGCTTTAAGGGGCTTGTGCTATCAGAGGGGCACTCAATTCAGTTCTCTTCTGCTGTTTTTTACAACACCTCTGTCCTCATCACTTCCATTGGTCTTTGAAAATCAGCAATGACCTGCTATATAAAAACCACTGGACTGCCTGCCCACAGCTAGAGAGAGCCAGAAATCTTGCATGCAGGGTTCATTTTTATAAGAATCTTTTCCCCTTTACTCATGGCAAAGTTGAGTATTCCATACTCAACTTTGGGTTTAGACTAGTTGTTGTCAAGTTGATTCCAACTGATGACAACTCCATGTGTGCCAGAGTAGAATTATGCTACATTGGGTTTTTGGGAAGTAAATTATCTGACCTTTCTTACAAGCTGCATCTGGCTGGACTTGAACCTCTAACCTTTCAGTAAGCAGGCAATCATGATAACCATTTGCACAAGCCGGTGGTCTTGTTACTGTTATTGGTGCTGTTGCATTGATTCTCATGTGTGGTGAACCTATATCTGTACCATACTCACAAATATTGCTATGTTTGAACCCATTGCTGTATCAACCCATCTTGTTTCTCTGTTTCACTGACCCTCTATTCTGCCAAGCATGATGTCCTTCTCCAGATAACGTGTCCAAAGTACATAAAACAAAGTCTCACCATCCTGGCTTCTATGGAACATCCCAGCTCTTTCCAAG
This sequence comes from Chrysochloris asiatica, assembly GCF_000296735.1. Lineage (NCBI taxonomy): Eukaryota > Metazoa > Chordata > Mammalia > Afrosoricida > Chrysochloridae > Chrysochloris > Chrysochloris asiatica. Next base: position 22,314,721 of record NW_006408520.1, on the reverse strand, counting down.
ACAGATTTTTCCTTGCAGGCAGTCTGTGGTACTTTCCATATTTATTCTTCACCAACACCATAATAGAAGAGCATCAATTCTTCTTTGCCTTTCCCTGTTCGTTATACAGCTTTTGCATGCATATGAGGTCATTGAAAATACCATGTCTTGAGTCCGGTGCACTCTAGTTTTAAAAGTGACATCTTTGCTTTTTGACATTTCAAAAGATCTTTGCAGCAGATTTGCCCAATGCAATATGTTGTTTGATTTCCTGACTGTGGCTTCCGTGGGTATTGATTGTGGATAGAAGTAAAATGAAACCCTTGACAATCTCAGTCTTTTCTTCATTATCATGATGTTAATACTGGTCCACTTGTGAAGATTTATTACTTTATGTTGAATTGTAGTACATACAGAATTAGCTTCATCAATAAGTGATTCAAGTCCTCTCGGCTTTCAGCAAGTAAATTTGTGTCATATGCATATCGCAGGTTGTTAATGAGCCTCCTCTAATCCTGATGCTGCATTCTTCTTCATATAATCCAGCTTTTTGGATGATGTAGTCCTGTAGGATAAGCACTGGCTTGCAAGGTCAGTTTGAACCACAAGGTGGGCGGTTCAAACTCCCCAGCTGCTCCTCAGAAGCCCTATACAGGGTTGCTATGAGTCAGAACCAACTTGATGACACTTAACAACAACCACAGAGCTTTATGGGAACAGATTGCCAGGTTTTTCTTCTATGGAGCAGCTGCATGGATTTGAACCATCTGTCCAGCTTTCAGTTAGCAGTTGAGCACTAAACCATTGTGCCACCAAGCTCCTTCATTAATTAATAAAAGTTATTTTTGTTCTTCTGTGAGGTTTTTAATTTATTGTGATTTCTCTTTTTAATTTATAACTGTTTTTCTCATTCTAAACAAATGTTTACTTTTGCACCTGATTTTGTGAAGAAGGTCCTTCAAGCTGGTAAGCGTCAGGCCTTACAACACCCAAACCCAGTGCTGGGTGATCTAAATCACCCTTTTCAAACATTGGTATATTAAATATTCAATTATATCATGGCCATCTATGTCTATAATCTGATATATTTCTAGAACTAAGCACTTTAGAAGTTAGAGTTTTAAAATCTTTACTAAACCTAAGTCAATTCCATAATTCATTTTAAGAGAAAATATTGACTCTATCACCACTCTGACATTGAGATTATTTTTTTAAGCTGACATAATAGATTCCTCTAAAGTTCTCTATGAAGCAAACATATTTGTGGTACTTAAACATTTTTCTTTTCCCCTGCTACCTATGTAGTTATAAGTCATCTTTAATTACTTCTTTGAAAAAGTTTGAGTTTACCAAGGACTTTACCCATTCAATGGATGTTAATGCATACTCCTTCAAATCACTTCTGACTCATAGTGACCCTATAGAACAGAACTGAACTGCCCCATTGAATTTCTTAGCTTGTAATCTTTAAGAGTCCTGGTGTGGTACTACTGAATAAGCATTAGACTGCTAACTGCAAGTTTGGTGGTTCAAATTCACCAGCCAACCCCCACTAAGACTGAAACTCAAAGGAACACATGAGCAGGCATGTAAGCTTGCTGGCGACCACATTGATCTACTCATGAGTGGAAGTGGGGGAAAGGCAACAATGAAGAAATGGGCTGAGTTCAACCACAGTCCATTGACTCCCATTGACCTGGAGATGAGAAAGAGAAGAAGAAGGGCTGGTTGTTCCAAAGTATGGTGAGACCTGGGGACACCTGAGCGCATGGACAAGGACATAGCCACTGAGGGCTAGAGCTGATATGAAGTGAGGGGAGATGCACAAGAACACCCAAACTTGCAGATTGTACCCATTTGACCTAGCCTCGATGGCTTGATAATCAGAACTCGACTAGAAAAATAAGAAACAAAAAACAAGTTTGGATAAAGGATATAAGGGTAAATTGCTACAGTTTGATGAACCTGACCTATACTCATGGAGGTAATAACTCTAAATACCAACAGAGAGGGAAGGAGTCTTCATGTCAAGAATCAACGCTATCCCCTCTGTATGTAGGGTAGATAGGGACTTAGACATTGGCTACCTAAAATGAGGGGGCGAAAAAGGCATGAAGTGACTGGCTTACAAGGTTTCAAGAGGGAGTTTAGTTTAAGAGTGTGTGTGGGAAGAAAGAGTCCCCACTGAATAGTTGTCATCTTGTCTAGATGGGTCTGATTAAAAGAGATGGGGATAAGATTCCTATGATTCAATAGTAATTGTTATCATGACTAATTGTGACTCACAATTGTAAAGGTAGAAGTTTTGTAACAAAAAATGGTTAATTTTACAGGCCAGAAACAAAGGACCCTAGAACCATCAAGGGAGACAAGCACAAGCGAAATGTGGGACCCTATCCAGAGAAGCAGTGACACCAGAGATGGAGGCAGAGATGGGGATATGGAGGGAGGGAGCAGCTGAGGACTCTAGATTCATTGGAAGAGAGAGACTAAGAGCTGGTGGCCAAGAGGCAGAATTGCAGAATGTGATCTTTGGTGGTGTAAATTATTATATATGCCTGAGTGTTGTGTTTTTTCATTTTATTTTATTTTTTTTAAATGAGCTAAAGTGAATAGAGAGAAATATTGTTAACTGATGATACATGAAGGGGAATGTAATCATTGTGATGAAACAAGTTGTATGATTTGTTGAATGTAAAACTGATGATCTGCCCTATAAACTTATACTCAATCCACAATAAAAACGTAAAGAAAAACAATTCATCAGCCATTTCTTGAGAACCCTATATAGGGTGGTTATGAGTTGGAACTGACTTGATAGCACTTACCAACAAACAACAACGTTTAGGAAAACAGATTGCTACATCTTTCTACTGAGGAGCAACTGATAGGTTTGAACCAATGATCCTTCAGTTAGCAACTAAGCACTTAAGCACGGTACCATCAGAGTTCCATAATTCATATACTAAACCAAACACTCATTGCCATCGAGTGATTCCAACTCAGGGCAATGCCCTGTGTTTCAGAGTAGACTGTGCATAGAGCTTCAGTGGCTATGACCTTTCAAAAGAAGTGCTGGCGGCACAGTGGTTACATGTTTGGTTGCTAACCTAAAAATAAATGACATTCTTCTGTCATAAAGATTGTTGTTGTTAAGTGCTGTAAGACTTGGTTCCAACCCATAGCAACCCTGTATAGGGTTTCCTAGGAGTAGCTGGTGAGCTTGAACCGCTCACCTTGTGGTTCAAACTGACTTTGCAGTCCAACACATTAACCCACAGTGCCACACCAGGACTCCAATTACAGTCTTGAAAACTCTGTGGGACAATTCTGTCCTATAGGATCACCAGGCATCTGAACTGACTCGGAGGTAAAGGGTTTGGGTTTGGTATGTCCTTTCAGAAGCAGATAACCCGGCTTTTTTCTGTGGTTAATGAGTTGGGGTTAAAATATGTTAAGACGGCTGGGGACTTTGGATCCAGAGAGGGAGAGGGACTGTGGACCGAAGACTGGGGGGGGGGGGGGGGGGAGTGTAGGGGGCGGGTTTCTAGGATATACCCTTTGGTCAGTTGATGATGCATGAAGGGGATTGGAACCATGACAATGAAATGATATATGATGGAATGAATGTAAAACTAAAGTTCTCTCATGTAAACATGTAAACTATCATATAATTCACAATAAAACATTAAAAAAAAAAACTTCATGCCACAGTAATTAAAAAGTATTTCCCTTGATTTTTAAATAAATTGCATGTGTTTATTTAAAAAAAAAGTATGTTAAGAATGATTTACTTGAATTATTAAATAAGTAAATAATTCAAAGATTAAATGCTGAATCAAGATGAATCGAGTCTGTTACTTAAAGAAATATAGGCTATATATGTATTTTTTTCTGAAGCAGAAATCTAAACTTATCGTTCAAGTTATCACCACCATTTGCAGAAAAACTATATCCCTGAAGAAGCTTATGGATCGACTGGCAAGGTGAATGTAATGTTATACTTGTCTATGGTCTTTCTAACAATTAATACAATAAGCAGGTGCTAGATAATCTCCCTAATGCAGATGGTAAAGGAGCAACTCCTCAGCCTGATTCATGAGGGGTCAGAGGCCAGCACTGATTTCAGAGAAGCCCACCTACTCCCTCCAAGCAGCACTGTGGTCCCATACTCCGAGCAATCAGTGCAGTCGACTCCAGGGCCTATGTCTCGACAGCCACAAACTTGAAGCTCATGAGCCATGGAGAATGAAAAATTACTGGGCACTTGGCAAATTTGTAGACATTTTTTGTGTGCCAGAATGATTTCTCTCCTAATCTTTTAGCCAAGGAGTCCTGGCAGTATAGTGGATTAGGAGCTGGGCTGCTAACCTCAAGGTCAGCAGTTGGAATCTACCCATCCCTCCAAGGTAAAAAGATGAGCTTTTATGCTCCCGTAAAGATTTACAGCCTGGAAATCCTGTACAGGGTTGCTGAGTCAAAACTGACTCCACGGCACACATCCACCATCTTCACTGCCATAATCAATCTTTTAGCAAGGCTGCTAGAAAACTTCTTAAATGTGAAAGCTTCTTTTGGTGTAAACTAAGGCTGCCCCAGCAGGGGACAGGTGGATTTAGAGGAAATCCTTTTCTCTTCCCCAGGACTATGATGGTCACCATCCCTGTTTGTCAATAAGGTCATTAGGAGGGTGTTGGGTGGGGAGACAGTACTGGGTGAGACTACCATAAGGGTGATACCAAAATGACTGTCTTTACAATGTTGTGTAGTGTTTCAGGAGAAATGCATTTTATTTTTACAAATAACCCTCTAGTTGTAACAACAAAAACTTGTTTTTCTATGCCCATCTTACATATGTCATTACACCTACAAGGCTAAACTCGGTGCTAATTTACATTTTGAACTTTCTTACGGGCTCTGGTCAGAACTGCCACTATTATGCAATTAACGTGGTTTCATTCGGCGCGTGCTACAAACATGCGTTGTTGTTTTTATAGTCACTGATTTTGTCACATTTTCTGCTGTTATAGAGATACAATAAAGGGTCCTGGTGTGGCGCTGTAGGAAAAGCACTGACTGGACTGCAAACTGCAAGATCGACAGTTAAAACCCGCCAGCTGATCCTCAGAAACCTTATACAGGGTGGCTAAGAGTTGGCACCGGATTGGCAGTATTTGTGAACATGTATCAGTAACTTTTTAAAGAATGGAGTAGTAATTTAAAGTAAAAGGACAAAAATCAAAACAGGCTTTTCACTCAGTTACAAATAATGTTATCTATTAAGGGGCTCAAGTAGCATAGTAGTTATAGGTCAGGCTGCTAATCTTACTGTCAGCAGTTCGTAACTACCATCCGTTCCACGGGAGAAAGATGAGGCTTTCTGCTCCCGTAAAGATTTACAGCCTCGGAAACCCTATGCAGGGCCACTATGAGTTGGAACCAACTCCAGGGCACACCACCACCACCACCACCAAACCCTATGCAGACTTACTGTGAGTCAGAATCGACTTCATGGCACATTTGTTGTTGTTAGTTGTTATCAAGTTGGTACCGACTCATAGCGACCTTACGCACAGCAGAACGAAACACTGTAACCACCATCAATAATGATGCAAATCAATGAAGAAAGATTTTACAAAGCAATTTTGTTGTTAGTATTCACATAATCTAAGAAACATTACATTTAAGCAATTTACAACTATATTTCTCACACATGCTTAAAATTGGTAATAAACATGGAGCTATATAAGCACTTTCTAAAGTGTTGAAGAGCAAAGATGTCAGTTTGAGGACTAAGGTGTGCCTGACCCAAGCAAGCCATGGTATTTTCAATCACCTCATATGCGTGCGAAAGCTGAACAATGAATAAGGGAAGACAGAGGAAGAATTGAAACTTTTCAGCTATGGTGTTAGAGGAGAATATTGAAAGTGCCATGGGCTGCCAAAAGAACCAACAGATCCTGTTGGAAGAAGTGCAACCAGAGTGCTCCTTGGAGGCCAGGATGGCCAAACTTCATCTCTCATACTTTGGACATATTGTCAGGAAGGATCAGTCACTGGAGTAGGATATCATGTTCGGTAAGGTGGAGGGTCAGAGAAAAAGAGCAAGACCCTCAACAAGATGGATTGGCCAAGTGGCAGCATGGATGGACTCAAGCGTGGCAACAGTAGTGAGATTGGTCCAGGATCAGGCAGTGTTTCATTCTGCTATGCATAGGGTCGCTATGAGTTAGTACTGACTTGATGGCACCTAACAACAGCAACAAAATACAAGCACTGACCTGCTAACTGCAAACTGGGTGGTTCAAACCCACCAGCCAGTCCTAGGAAACTCTATACAGGGTTGTTATGAGTTGGCATCCACTTCACAGCATTTAACAAAGAAACAAAAAGACATCTTTGCGGTCTAGTATGGGAGGAGGTCTATAGAGGGAGGTGACACCAGTGAGGGAGTGGGTGACACCAACCTCAGTGATACCATGCTATCTGTTAGCTTTGTTGTTGTTAAGTGCCGTCGAGTTGATTCCGACCCATAGCGACCCTGTGTTGGGTTTCCAAGGAGCAGCTGGTGAGCTTGAACCACTGACCTTGCAGTTCAAACAACTTTGCAGTCTGATGCATTAGCCCACAGCGCCACACAAGGATTCCTATAAAGGAAACCAAATCTGTGGCTGGTGACTTTGACTGTCATGGAGCCTATGCGTTTGTAGGGCATTTAGCCTCTAGACCTAAACATTCTCATCTTTAGAAAAATAAAAGTAGTTTAATTATTCACAATAAAAATCCTCCATTTCATAGAAGATAAAACTCATCTAACCCAAACTGAATTGAATGTGTGATGTGCCGCAGTCATCAGCATGCAAGCAGCCTTAAAAATGACAATATCTGACCTTAATATGTGTGACTCCATCAGGATTCCATTGTATATTTCTCAACATTCTTCTCTGAGCTGAAATCATGTCATTTATATGCAAATAGCCACGTCTTCAGCAGCTGCTGCTTCTCTGTTGAAGCCAAGGGACTTATTTGCACTTAATAAAACCTCATAAATAGGCTTTGCCTCTAAATGGGTAGGGGAGTAGAAACCAGGGCTTCAAACCGGTTCATTCTGGTTCCACCCTGTGCCAAAAATTTGCTTTTCCACCCCAGGTATACTGAATCAGAATAGATAGCTTAATAAGATCCCCAGGTGAGTCTTATGAATAAATAAAAATCACCTGGAGATCTGTAAGAATCATCTGGGGAGCTTGTTAAAATGTAGGTTATCTGATTCATTATCGCTGGAGTAGAAATGCAAATTTTCAACAAGAAGTTGAACTAGAATGAACCGGTTTGAAGCCCTGCAGGAAATCCAGCTAACCTTTAAAGTTATAATCTTCTTTTGGTTTGGAAAGCAAGAGACCACCTCTAACAACATGGCTTTCAGTTGCTAGAGAAACATAGTTCCTCACCTAGCCAGATCTTCACGGCTTCCTGCTTATGAAAAAAAAAAAAAAGCTCCTTTTCTCCAAAGTGCTGTGGTCCCCGTCACAGCTGTGGGTATTGAACAATCCCCAGCCTGGGCTGTAATTGAACCCGGACTGCATTGCAAGGAGAGTTTCTCTTTGAATGCACTCGCTTGCTTGTGGTTGGGAAGTGTCCAACTGGGAAAAGATCCCCTCAAATTCCCTCAGGATCTTGTATGTGGAAGGATAGGGGAAGAGAGAAACTCTGGGGTAACTAGAGAAGAATTTTTCCTTTTATGAGTGATGACTATTCCTCTACACTTAGGGAAAGGGCAGTATAGGGGGGCTGCTATACTCTGATTATTCAAACAGCATTGAGAGAACAGCATTAAAATCTCAGTTTAATTCATATTATAATAACATCATACTTCTCAACTACGCCCTAGATGGTCATTCTTTTTCAACAGAATTTGATGAAAAATGGAAAAGATTATATGTACTTGGCATGCATATAACATGAATTCCACCCATTTCTATTAGTGCTCCTATAAAACCAACAATGCTTCTACTTTGGAGACAACAGAAACATTAACATTTACCATTTGAGACCATTTAAGACATAAAAAAAAAAAAAAAAAGTAGAAGAATATTATAGGATAATTGTCTCCTGCTGTTAGTTGTTAAGATGAACTTGAGGCATTTATGAAAAATCAGTAATCATGGGAACAGGGTCATTTATTTTTAAAGCATTGGCTGCTGATTTGGTAATAACGACCTATTATCTTTGTCAGAGTAGTAGACTGTTGGCTCAAGCTTCATTTCTGTGTGCGAACAACTGGCAGAGATGGCTATTCTGCCTGATAAATATGTGTAATCATCCAAGACACTGGTTGACAATGCCATCATTAAATTGTCACCAACATGGCAAAGAGACAAACATCCCTTCCCTGTCAACTATCAACCATGTTTATAACGACAAAAATGCCCAGACACAATATTTATCTAGAGAACTGAAATCACTCACTCTCTCTCTCACACACACACATACCTCAAAATTCAGACATTATGAGCCAGGAAAGAGTTGTATGATATTGAATCAGTTCTGACTCATAGCTACCCTGTATAGGGTTTCCAAGGCTGTAAATCTTTACAGGAGCAGAAAGTCTCATCTTTCTCCCTCACAGCAGCTGGTGGTTTTGAAATGCTGACCTTGAGGTTAGCAGTCCAATGGGAAACCATTACACTACCATGGATCCTGGAGTCCTGGTGTGTCGCTGTAGGATAAGCAATGAACTACAAATTGGTTTCAGTCAAAAAGTTGGTGGTTCAAAACAACCAGTCACTCCTTGGAAACCCTGTACGGGATTTCTATGAGTTGGAACCCACTCAATGAAGGTTAGAAGGGTATTATATCTGGTCCATGAATCAGGAGTCCTGAGTCCTAGTCTTAGCTCTCTGACCTCAATTTTTTCAATTGTAAAATGAAGATTATATCTGTTCTGTCTTGTTGTTGTTGTGATGTGCCATGGAGTCTGTTCCAACTCATAGCAACCCTGTACAGAGTTTCCAAGGCTATAAATCTTTATGGGAGCATCCCACGGAACAGCTGGTAGTTTCAAACTGCTGACCCTGAGGTTGGCAGCCAGATTCATAACCACTTTGCTACTAGAGTTCTGCCTAGCTCCCAATATTATTGACAGTATCAAAGAGTGTAAGATACAAAATACATAATAGTAGTAGATTCCATCTTTTAGAAATTTTCTCTTGTTATATTGAAGATTTTGCACTGACTTACTTTTTGATATGATGATGTATAAGAGCCATTCTAGTATCATGAAAGCTTTCACATTAGAGTGACTTTTTTTTTTAAATCATAGTTTAGATCTTAATGTGCAAAGTGGATTTATAAT
>NW_006408520.1:22295052-22305287 GCF_000296735.1 Chrysochloris asiatica | reverse complement strand
TATATATATGTTGTGTATATATATATATATATATATATATATATATATATATATATATGAAGGTGAGTCAAGAATTATCTGCACTCTGGCTTAGAAAAGACAAATACATCATTTTTAAACATAATCTGCTTGCTTTTCATTACATTTTGTCCATCTGTCAACAAGCTTTCATATCCCCTTATTAAAAACTGTTTTAGGCTGAACTGTGAGCCATGAATGCATGTCTTCACTTCCTCACCAGAGTTGAATCTTTGTCCTCGAAGGGCTACTTTCAGGGGACCACACAGGTGAAAGTCTGATTAAGTAGCATCAGTATCATAGGGAGGATGCTTTAACACCTCAAAAGGATGTTTTTTTTTTTTTTTGCAGAGTGTCAACAATGTGGGTAGAGGTGTGTGGACGCCCATTGTTGTGCAAGTCACAACACCCTTGGATGGCAGTCCTTTGTGTGTAATCCAAAATTTAGGCTTCAGCTCTTCATTGAGCATATCACTGTAGTGAACACTGTTGATTGTTGAACCTTTTTCCTGATAGTGTACCAATACTGGCCCTTGAGAATCCCAGAAAACTGTTAGCATTCATTTTCCAGCTAATGGTTGACTTTTGAACCTTTCTTGGTTGGTGATTGAGAATTTTTCATTCTATACGCTGCTGTTTACTCTCAGGCTCATAGTGAGGAGTCTCATCACCAGTAACGATTTTTTTAAAAGAAACGTTTTACCTTCCTTTGAGTATCTGCCCAAATTTTCTTTTCATATGTCCAAATATCTGTGTTTATGCTCTTCTGTGAGCTGTTTTGGTACCCATCTCACACAAACTTTCGAAACCCAAGTCTATTGTGAATTATTTCATAGGCAGAGCCATGGCTGATTTGCAAATGACTTGCCACATAATCCACTGTAACTAGTCTGTTCCACAGAATCATTTCATGTGCATGCTCAATGTTGTCATCAGCTGTGGATGTAGATGGAAGTTTTAATATAGCCAGAGTATGGATAACTTTTGATTCAACCTTGAAGTTACTTACAGCATATATATTACAGTATCTACCTATATCCTCAGCTATCTTTCCGTTAATCATACTATAGTGGCTTTCATGTTGTTTTGATGTTGGAAGCTATGCCACTACTCTTACAAATACCAGCAGTGTCACCCATAGTAGACAGGTTTCAGCAGAGCTTCCAGAGGAAGGAATAGCTGATCCAGTTCTAAGGGATTTGCTCCTGGAAGCCTTATGAATTGCAGCTAAACATAGTCTGATATAGTGCTAGAAGATGAGCTTGTCAAGTTGGAAGGCACTCAAAATACAAGTAGAGTTGACCTTAATGATGTGGATACAGCAAAGCTTTTGGGACCTTTATTTGCTAATGGGGCACAAGTCAAAATGAGAAGAAACAGCTGCAAACATTCATTAATATTCAGACCATGGAATGTACAAAGTATGACACTAGGAAAATTGGAAGTCTCAAAATGAAATGGAATACAAAGATCAATATCCTAGGCATTAATGAGCTGAAATTGACAAGCAGTGGCCATTTTGAATCTGATAATTACATGGTTTACTAGCCGGGAATGACAAATTGAAGAGGAATGAGTTTGCATTCATTGTCAAAGTGAACATTTCATGATTTATCTTGAAATACAATGCTTTCTGTGATAAGATAATATTGATACACCTGCAATAAATACCAGTTAATACAACTATAATTCAGATTTATGCACCACTGGCCTAAGCCAATGAGGAAGAAATTGAAGAATTCTACCAACTTCTTTAATCTTAAATTGATCAAACAGGCAATTCAAATACAATATTTTAGTGACTGGACTGCAAAAGTTGGAAAAAAAGGAGGATCACAAGCTAGAAAATATGGCTTTGGTGATACAAATGATACTGGAGGTTGCATGATAGAATTTTGCAAGACTAATGACTTCATTGAAAATACCTTTTTCCACAGAAATAAATGATGACCATACATGTGGATACTGGCAGATGGAATACATAGAAATCAAGTTGACTACATCTGTGGAAAGAGACAGTGGAGAATCATTATCCAAAACAAGGCCAGGGGGTGATTCTGGAACAGACCATCAATTGCTCATATAAAAGTTCAGGCTGAAGCTAAAGTACATTAAAAAAAATCTGTAAGAGCCAAAATATGACCTTGAGTATATCCTGCTTGAATTTGGAGACCATTTCTGGAACACTAGTGATCAAAGACCAGAGAAGTTGTGGGATGATGTCAAGAACATCCTATATGAAGAAAGCAAAGGTCATTAAAAACACAGGAAAGAAAGAAAACATCAAAGTGAAAATCAGAAGAGACTCTGAAACGTGCTCTTGAATGTAGAGTAGCTAAAACAAATAGAAGAAATGATGAAGTGAAAGAGCTGAACAGAAAATTTCAAAAGATAGCTCAAGGAAATAAAATAAAGAATTATAATGAACTGTGCAAAACCCTGGAGTTAGTAAACCAAAAGGGAACAACATGCTCAGCATTTCTCAAGGTGAAAGAAGTGAAGGAAAAATTCAAGCCTCCAATTAATACTGAAGGATTCTATGGCAAATGAGTGAAAGATGCAGGAAGCATCCAAAAAGATGGGAGGAATACACAGAGTCAATGTACCTAAAAGAATTAGTCGATGTTTGACCATTTCAGGAGGTAGCATCTGATCAAGAACTGATGATACTGAAGAATTCCAAGCTGCACTGAAGGCATTATAGAAAAACAGAACTCCAGGAATTGACAGAATTCCAGTTGAAATGTTTCAACAAATTGATGTAGGGCTGGAAATACTTACTAGTCTATGTCAAGAAACTTGGAAGACAGCTACCTGTTCAACCAGCTGGAAAAGATCCATTGTTGTGCCTATTCAAAAAAATGTGTCTCAACAAAATGCAGAAATTATTAAACAATATCATTAGGATAAGCATTAGACTTCTAACCAAAGGTTGGCAATTCAAATCCACCAGCAGCTTCACTGGAAAAAGAAGAGGCTTTATGCTCTCGTAAAGATCAACAACATTGGAAAACCTAGACAGGGTTGCTATGAATTGGAATCGATAATTACTGGTGGAATTGGGTTTGGTTTTTGATTGATTTATCACTGCCATCATACATAAGTACAATTTTGCTAAAGATCATTCAAAAACTGCTTGTAGCAGTACATCCACAGGGAGCTTCCAGAAATCCAAGCTGGATTCAGAAGAGGATATGTAATGAAGGGTATCATTGCTGATATCAGATACGTTTTGGATGAAAGCAGAGAATGTTAGAAAGACGTTTACTTGTGTTTCATTGACTATGCAAAGACATTCAACTGTGTGAATCATAACAAACTACCAACCTACCTACCTATATACATACCATATGTGTATAAACAATACCTTAAAAGTTTTAGGATTTGTATCTGTATATGTAAATTATAAAGCTTTTAGTTTTATATGTGTGTGTGTTTACGTGTGAGGGTGGTATTTGGTGGTACTGGTACTAGTTGTCTTCAAGTTGGTTCTGACTTATGTTGACCTTAAAAGAATGAAATGATACCTAATCCTGACCCATCTTCATGATCATTTGTATGTTTGAGTTCATTGTTGTGGACATAGTGTAGTACATTCCAACCTAAGGGGCTCATCTTCCAGCATGATAAAGGACAATATTCTGTTGTGATCCATAAGGTTTTCAATGGCTAATTTTTGGAAGTAGATAACCAGGCCTTTCTTTCTACTCTTAGTCTGGAAGCTTTGCTGAAGCTTGTCTACCCTAGATGACTGTGCTGGTATTTGAAATTCTAGTGGTGTAGCTTCCAGCATCATAACACACAAGTGGCCACAGTATGACAAACTGATAAGCAGATGATATATTCATGTTGTTTGTTATTAAGTGCCATTGAATTGGTTCCAGCACATAGTAAACTTGTATATGGTTTCCAAAGAGAGCTGTTGATGGGTTTGAACTGCCAACCTTGTGATTAGCAGTTCAGTGCTTATCCTCCAGTGCCATAGCAGTATATATATATACAACACATGTGTACATATGTACAAGGTGTGTATATGCATGTGTGTAAATGTATGTATGCATATATATATATGAGTGTATATATGTATGTGTATGTATATGCATGTGTATATATGCTTGTTGTTGTTACGAGCCATTGAGTCATTCTGACTCACAGCAATGCTGTGGTTTTCAAAGAGTGACTGGTAGATTTGAACTGACCCACCAGTGTATATGCATTCATATATGTATATATACATATATACATGTGGGAGAAACATGAGGCTTTCTGCTCACTTAAAAATTTACACCCTCAGAAACCCTGTGGAGGGTCACTATGAGTCAGAACCAACTCAAGGGCACCTAACAACAACATATATATACATACATTTAAAGAATATCAATCACTATTTAAAGAATAAGAATCATTGGAAAGCTTAAATACATACAGGTTCAAGTCTTATCTTCATCACAGTTGGACTGTTACCTCCTCAGGTCATGTTCTAGTTGTAAGACTCAAAGAATATAGTAGCCCCTAGTGGATGATGGAGTTCTTGTGTGGCACTATAGGATAAACACTGGACTGCTAATCTTGAAAACTATACAGGGTTGTTGTAAGTTGGAACTGACTCAATGACACTTAACAATAACAGTGAAAGATGGGTTCTAGAATCTGAGTGGTCATTTAGTCTACCCTTCATCTACAGAGGAATTCCTTCAATAAAGTCTTTGTTGAGTGGTTGTCTTTCTCGTGTTTGAACTTCTCCATGGGAAGCAAAGTCACAAGGTTTACTTATACCGACTACGTTCTTGAATATAACCTGTAAAAAATACAAGTTGCTAAGACATGTACCCATACTCTGCTTATGAAATTTATTTACATACTAAAGCAAATGAGTACCTTTTTGTTTTTGTGGATAAATTTCATGTTGGTAGATTTCGTCTATTGTTTAAGTAATTTGAAAACTGTTTGGCTCCTGATTATGTAAACTAGCATTCTTTTACTGATCAGCATGTTGCAGATCACAACCTCAAAGTCATTTGTGACCATATTAAACAATTCAGAACTGACAGTCCAACACTTAAGTTGGAAACCTTCTTCCAGATTTATAGTATGCCTTAAGCAGCACTGTTTGGATTATTCAACAACTTAAAAATCTTTCTACTTTATATTAGCCAGCCCACAGTCCTTTCTCAAGGATATCATGAGACTCTTGGTTCAATAAATGTCATACAAAACTCATAATAATCTTTGTTTATAAAATTCCTTTAATTCCCAGTATATAATTTTTTAAAAAGGGAAAATGCATTTAGCTTGGCATGACTAATTCTTATTAAACCCATAGTTTATAGAGATCACTGTTTAGTTTGGGAATGAGTGTAATTGCCTTTTAAATAATTAGTTCTCATCGTATTGATCATTTATTCATAATATTTATGATGTTGTTATAATTTCTTAAATATTGCTGTTATTTCATCTATTCAATCTGTAAAAATAATCATAATTTTGATAGCTAGCATGGACTGAATATTTATTATGTGTGAGGTGCTGTGTAAAAATGTTTTATATTGAATTATCATTCTAGTCCTATGAGGTATATTCTCTTACCCTAATTTTGCAGGTGAACAATGTGAAGTATAGAGTTGTTAAGTAACTTGCCAGGAAACACACTTGACCCTAAGTCTATCTGACTTCAAAGTCTTTTTTCTTAGTCGATACTTAACTCATATTACCTTTCCTTGGGATACAGTGGTTCAGATGTGGAACCTTAAACAAATTGCCTCCAGTTCCTTATCAACAGTTAGTTCTACCCTTTCCAGTTAACCTTGGTGACCAGTTTTCTGCCAGAATTAAATGAGAGAGAGAAAATGACATGATCAGTGAAGCAGTTCTGCTTCTTTGTTGTTATATGCTAACCTAACACCATTATCCTCAAGCTGGGGGCTTCCCCTCCCAGAACGCTTCCTGCTCTGAATTTCTTGTTTTCATTAGCATCCTTACCTCATTCTGAGCATTAATCTTTTTCACCAGTGTTCTTTGCAGAATTACTCAAAGTTCTTGGGCATGCCTAATTTTATCTATCTTTTATATATGCTCATTAGAAATCTTGCTGTTCAACCTAATTCATCTCGTTAGATTCCTCCACTTTTTGTTCCTCAGTGGGGCCTTTGAATTGGTCAGAATCAAAATACACACTTACCCATTGTCATAGTTTGCCTTACTTCTGGTAGAGTCATTACCATGGTATCAGTCAGCAAGTTTTTTCACTGGGCCAAGCATATGCTGCATGGTCTGCCCATTCTTTACTGACTTCCTTTGCGAAAGGACTTTGCCTGGTATTACATGCGATACATACATATATTTTTTCTAGCAAACCCTTCAGTGATGGTGGTGCAGTGTTTAAGTGCTCTGCAGCTAACTATTAAATTAGTTGGTGGTTTGAACCTACCAGCCTCTTCCAGAAGCAAAATGTGACAGTTTGCTTCTGGAAAGATTTCAGCCTTAGGAACTGTATGGGGCAGTTCTACTCTGTTCACTATAAGTTAAAATTGACTGGATGGCAATAGGAACAGACACTTCCAGCATCTTCATGAGATTTCTGGGGAAATGCACTTAGAATATCAAGAAAACAAAGAAGCTGCCATGACTATGTCATATAGAAAACCCCCCAAATTTCAGCCACAGAGTTTTTGATGTGGAGAAGGGAAGGGACATAGAATAGTGGTTTATAAGCCAGACTTGGAGTGAATCAAACTTGGACTTAAGTTTCAACTTTGCTATAGGTGACAACTGAGATGAAACTATTTCTTGAACTTTAATTTGCTCAATTGAAGGTGAGGATGTTTCTTAACGCAACACAAGTGCTCCTTTAAACTCCAAACCCCCTGTCAGTCAATTAGTCAGTTCTGACTCATAATGACTCTGTATAGGGTTTCCAAGGTTGTAAATATTTGTGGGAGCAGAAAGCCTCATCTTCACTACTAACCTAAAGGCTGGGGGTTCAGAACCACCCAATAACACCACAGAAGAAAGTCTTGATCTGCTTCTATCAAGATTGTTGTTGTTATTGTGTGCTGTCAAGGAGGTTCCAACTCACAGAAACCTTACATAGGGTTTCAGAGGAGTAGCTGGTGGGTTTGAACTGCTGACCTTGCAGTTAGTAGCCAAGTATTATCCTATAGCACTGACAGGGCTCCTTACAGGTGCTTGTTGTTGTTAAGTGTTGGGGTGTTGTTAAGTGTAGGATTTCCAAGGAGCAGCTAAGGGGTCTGGACTGCTGACCTTGCAGATAGCAGCCCAGTGCACTTAATATTACTAAGCTCCCTGTTGTTGTTAAGTACTGTGGAGTTGATTCCAACTCACAGTGACCCTGTACGGGGTTTCCGAGGCTGTAAATCTTTATGGAAGCAGAAAGTCTCATCTTTCTCCTGTAGAACCACTGGTAGTTTCGAACTGCTGACCTTGAGGTTGGCAGCCCGACTCCTAACCACTATGCTACTCAACTCCATAGCCCCAGGTAAAATTTTAATTGCCTACCCCGAGCTCCTTCAAAGCATAACCTATTATTCCCAGAATATCAAAAAACTTATGACTCCCACTTTCTAAGATGTAACCAATTTATAAAGGCTTAGTGAATATTCTCTGTATCCTGCAAGCTGTTTACTCTTGTTTAATTTTGAGTAAAGAACAGAGGTCAAATTGATTAAAAGACATAGTAGATAACTGTGATATCTTTTATGAAAATGTCTTTGGGGATCAGGACAGCAATATACAACAAGAGGGAGGTTTGTAGAGGAAAGATGTAGGTAATAGGAGACACAGCAAAGAGTGGAATAGTTCAAATGAGTAGAGGTAAATACTGTTAACTGTTGGTACATGCAGGGGATTGCAA
This sequence comes from Chrysochloris asiatica, assembly GCF_000296735.1. Taxonomy (NCBI): domain Eukaryota; kingdom Metazoa; phylum Chordata; class Mammalia; order Afrosoricida; family Chrysochloridae; genus Chrysochloris; species Chrysochloris asiatica. The sequence goes on along the minus strand of NW_006408520.1, from coordinate 22,297,399 downwards.
TCATTGTTATGAAGCAAAGTATATGATTTTCTGAATGTAAAGCTGATGATCTGCTCTGTAAACCTTTACTCTATTCACAATAAAAATTTTTAAAAAGAAAATGCCTTTGGATTTTAAAAAGAGGGGAGGGAGTTCAGGCAGTAAAAGCACTGTTCAGAGCTTGGAACCTGTTCATTCCAGTTCAACCCACTGCTAAGAATTTGCATTTCCACCCCAGATATATGGAATCACAGTGTATACATAAGGCTCACTTGGGGATCTGTAAGAATGCCAATAAACTGTAGATTCTGATTGAGTATACCTGGGGTGGAAAGGCAACTTCTCAGCAAGGGGTTGAACTGACTTGCAACAGTTTGAAGGCATGGTGTTATTCTGATGTAATTTATACAGTGCCTTCCCCTGAGGAATGAAGAGAATGTTTCTCAGTATCCTCAGCGAATTAGCCTATCTTTTTATCCCGACTCAGTCACTCAGGCAATATAATATCTGAATGCAAGAAATAAATTAGACTCACTAAATTTAAGGATTTTCACTTAAAGGAATTCCTTCTGGAGTTTCTTTTTTCCTCCCCTCATTTGAAATTGTTCTTCTTTGGGCACTATAAGGGCCATTGACCCACATTAAATTAATTAGCCATTACACAGTAATTCCACTCAAATGGCTTTGACTAATATCCTTAATAAAGATATGCCTTAAAAAGATATTGTCAACTTGAATTCCTCTCACATAGCAGAGTTAAGAAAACATGCGTTTAGCAATTCTTTCTGTAATGTGGCTTTGGGGATAGCAATGATATTGGGTAGATAAAGCTGAAGGACTATACCTTGATGAGTTGATTATTCACATTCACCCTTTGTTAAAAGTCACACAGGTATTTTCCATTAACAGTTGCTCTGGATCAGAAATCAATGCTGTGCCTAATTCCAACCAACTCCCTCCCTTCCTCTCACCTGTTAATATTAATTTCCACACTTTGGACTCACATTGGCCCCAGCACTTAAGACTCATCAATCATCAGAACTAGCTGAAATATTTTGGTATCTGCATCTCTCCTTCCAACAATTTATCTTATTAATTATTTAATGAGCATTTGCTAGGTTCCAGACATTTTTTTTTTTAACCATTCAGTGTTCCCTTGTTCTGTTCGAATTACTACCTTTTGGTCTATGGACAAGTTCCTCACGAGCATGATTAAATGTTCTGGAACACTCATTCTCTACAGTGTTAATTCATAGATTGTCATGATTCACACAATCGAAAGTCTTTGCATAGTCAGAAAAACACAAGTAAACATCTTTCTGGCATTCTCTACTTTCAGCCACGATTCATCTAACATCAGCAATAATCTCTCTTGTTCCATACCCTTGTCTGAATCCAACTCAAACCTCTGGCAGTTCCCTGTCAGTGAACTGTTACAGCCATTTTGGAATTATTTTTAGCAAAAATTTACTTGCATGTGATATTAATGATATTGTAGTATGATTTCCACATTCTGTTGTGTTTTAAATCAGGATGGATACCATCATTGTATTCTTCCACCATACTTATTCAATCTGTGTGCTGAACAAATACTTCTGAGTAGCTGGATTATATAAAAAAGAACATGGCATCAGGATTGGAGGAAGGCTCATTAACAATTCATGATATACAGATGTTACAACTTTACTTGTTGAAAGCAAAGAGGACTTAAAATACTTACCGGTGAAGATCAAAGACCAGAGCCTTCGATATGGGTTGCACCTCAATACAAAGAAGACAAAAATCATCACCACTGAACCAATAAACAACATCCACATAAATGGAGAAAAGATTGAAGCTGTCAAATACTTCATTTTGTTTGGATCCATTATAAACACTCATGGACGTAGCAGTAAAGAAATCAAACAATATATTTCATTAGGCCAATCTGCTACAAAAGACCTCTTTAAAGTGTTTAAGAGCAAAGATGTCAGTTTGAGAACTGAGGTGCACCAGACCCAAGCCATGTTATTTTCAATAGCCTTAAATGCATGTGAAAGTTGGACAATGAATAAGGTAGACCACAGCAGAATTGATGCATTTGAATTATGGTGAATATTCAAAGAATATTAAAGGTACCATGGACTGAGCTACAAAACAAAGACAGACTAGGAAGAAAGAGTGACAAACTACTTCGAATCGCTAGTCACTGAAAACTCTATGCATAGCAGAGAAACATTGTCAGATATAGGACTGGAAGGTGGGAGGGCACTCAGAAAACGTTTGTGGTAAAAAAAATGCCTCCTCAAAGTAGGGTTGACCATAATGACATGAATACAGTTAAGCTCGGGGGAGAAAAGCACACAGAACCTGCATTTGCTGATGGACA
>NW_006408520.1:22284008-22292317 GCF_000296735.1 Chrysochloris asiatica | reverse complement strand
GGATCGGACATTGTTTCGTTCTGCTGTGCATGGGGTCGCTATGAGTCGGTTCCGACTTGATGGCACCTGACAACAACAACAACAACAACAACAATGGACTGCCAGAAGAACAAACAAATATGTGTTGGAAGAAGTACAACCAGGAGGCAGGGCTTGATGGTGGATTAGGGAGAAGCATGATGCAGACCTCTGACATTAATAGCACAGGATACTGGACAAAGCAGGTTCAGGAGACTGTCCCAGAACTCTGAACTATATATAAAGGAATATTTAGAAGGATCGAAGGCTTACTGTTAGTGGCATTTATAACAGAAGCAAGAAAGGTGGCATTTTCTGGCCTGCCCTGCCAGCAGGGTGCCAGAGCAGCCATTTTGGACATGATGGAGCAGGAGCAGAGGACTGCTCCCACCACAGAAGCCTTACTGATAGTCGGAGAGAAAGGTGGGAACATTTTTTTCCTGTTTATAGGGCTCTCACTGTCTGTGCACTTCCACTTTGGTGACTAGAGGAGGTACCTGAGCAAGTGGACACCCACCCTTATCCCCAGAGGGTTCTACTATACATGTGCATGGATTTGCTCAGCGAAGACCACAGTGCACAGACTCTAAGGATAGGGAGGAATCAACAGGAACTGCTTAAAAGTGAACGGTCTCTCAGAATGGCTCCAGCCAACTGAGTGAGGTGTGTTAAAGTCATATTCATATTTTACTACTTTTTTTTTTTTTGCAATTATAGACTGTAGTATTCAATCTGGTTTTTTATTATTACTATTATTATTATTATTATTTTGCTGTTGTGGTTTTATTTTTTGTTTCTAAGTTCCCCTTTTACCTTGGGGGAACTTTTTATCTCCCTACATTAGCCAAGAAGAGACAGCAATTGTGGTTATATAGCCAAGCTATCATCACACTCAATAAAATTCCGCCATCCAGGCAAGAGCCAATACCAGCTGCTATACACCAGATAGACAGCCAACACCAGCTACTGTTACTCTGAGTTGAGTAATAAGAAATGTGAAAAGGGAAGTCTGTCTCCTGACCACATCTACCTGGAGGCAATCAGAAAGCATAATAATACATCAACATGCATTCATCTAATTATTGAAAAAAAATCTAATTATTGAAGATGTCCAAGAAACAGTTGATTTTGGCACACATCTAGAAATAAGATAGAGTAACTGAGAAAAATGTACTCCAGGTATACCTAGACTTCCCATTGCAAGGAAGGCAGGCTTTGGAACTGCCTGAGAAGGAATTCAGAAACATAATATTGATGTGCATCCAAATGTTCCACAGAGGAGTTAAGAAAAATAAGGAAGAAGTCAGGAAAGTGCTATAGGAACATTCAAATAAAATAGAAATAACATTGGAAACAATTCAAACCCTGAAGAAAGGGGTCCAAATGATTAATAATAAAATATCAGAAATGGATAATATACTGGAAGGGCAAAGGAGTAGAATTGAAGAGATGAAAGCCAGAACCAGCAAGCTGGAAAACAGATATCTTAGTCTACTAAGATAGAAAAGCAAGCAGAAAAAAGGATAAAAATACAATCTGAAGAAAGTCTAACATTTATGTGGGACAACATGAAGAGGAATAACTTGAGAATTACTGGAATCCCGGAACAGGAAGGCTCACAGAAGACCACAGAGGAGATAGATGAAAAGCTGCTGGAAGAAAATTACCCTAACATGCTGAAACACGAAAAACCCAAACACAAAAAGCATTCAAAAAGTGCAACAAACCCCAGGAAGGATAGATCCCAAAAGAAAATCACCAAGACATATCATAATCAAGCTCTCCAAAATAAAAAAAAAAGGAAAGAAAGCTGTGAGGGAAAAGAGAAGTGTTGCTTACAAAAGCAAGCAAATCAGATTAAGTTCTGATATTTCAGCAGAAACCATGCAGGCAAGAAGGCAATGGAGTGACATATGTAAAACCCTGAAAGAAAAAAAACTGCCAACTAAGAATCATCTACCCAGCAAAGCTGTTAATCAAATATGACTGTGTAATAAAAACATTCCAGGATAAACAGAAGCTAAGGGACTTTGTCAAAGCCAACCCAGTGTTTCAAAACATCCTAAAGTGTTCTATGGACTGAGAACAAACAAGAACAGACAATAACCAGAGATTGATATATGTGGCAACACCACCCAGAACTCAATCAACAGATGGAAGAGTCCAGAACAGAACGAACTACAAGAATGAATTCAGAGGACCTGGGAGGTCAGTCTATGATCAAAACAATTACAATGTGAACGAAGTAAAAATACAGGAACTGAGGTCCAGGTGTTGAGGAGGTCAGGTAGTTAGCAGGGTAAAATAGACTATCTTAAATGGAGGAAAAAGAAAATTAATACTTCACAACATACCAAGAAAATTAAAATCTAAGAAGAACATGGAAACATTAAAAATATTAAGCTTACTAAAAGAAATTTTTTTTTTTTTGCCTACAAGGGGTGAGAGGGAGGGGACAGTAGAGCACAGAGGGGATAGAGACATCATAATTTGGGTGTTGGGAGGAGAATACACAAGAAGGGGGAAGGGGATGGATGAACAAGGCAGTGAACACTTGGTCAGGTTTGCATGAGCTAAATGGGACAGAAGTAAATAGTGGTATATGTTCAACCTTGGAACAACAGGGCTTTGTGATACAGGGATTGAGGCACAGTCTGAATGGGTAAAAGAGGGGAAATAATGCTCAGATGCTTGACTGATTTATGAATGTTGGTTTCCCTTGCCTATTATTGTAAAATAGACACTTGAATGGGATAGAAAGGAATATCGGGAAACATGAGTATAGAAACAAAAATGCCCAAACCTGCAGAAAGTACCCATTTGACCTAGCTTCAGTGGCTTGATGATCAGAACTTGACTAGAGGAAGATAAAGAAATTTGATAAAGGAAACAAGTGTAAATTGCTACAATTTGGTGAACTTGACCTTTACTTATGGAAGTAGTAGCTCAAAATACCAACCAAGAAAGGAGTCTTCACATCAAGGATCAAACGTAGCTCTTCTGTACACAGGCTTGATAGGGACAGGCAACTTAGACATTGGTTACCTAAAATGAGGGCAGGGGAAAGGCTTATAAAAGCACGAAGTAGCTGACTTACAAGTGTTCAAGAGGGAGCTTAGTTTCAGAATGTGCGGGGGAGGGTAGAATTCCCACTGAATAATTTTCATCTTGTCTAGACAGGTCTGGTGTAAGGAGATGGGGATAAGATTCTTACGATTCAATAGTGAGTAATTGTTATCATGACTAATTGTGATAGTCACAACTGTAAAGGTAGAAGCTTTGTAACAGAAAAGGGGGTGGGTAGTTAATCTTACATTCCAGGAACAGAGGACCCTAGGACCATCAAGGGAGAAGTGCATGAATGGAATGTGGGACCGGATCCAGAGAAGTGGCAACACCAGAGATGAAGGCAAAGGTGATGACATTGAGAGATACAGCAGGTGAGGACTCTAGACTCATGTAAAGAGAAAGACTGTGTGCTTATGCACTGGCAGCCAGGAGGCAGGCTTACAGAATGTTTCCTTGGGTTTTTTAAAATGATTATATATTCCTGGGTGGTTTTTTGTGTTGTTGTTGTTGTTTTAATTTTACCATTCATTGCTTTGTATATTCATATACAGCCCTAGTTAGAAATCTGTTTTCACTTTTTTTTTTCACCTAGCAGTCATCTATTCATTTTTCCTCTGTATGGCTTTGATATTGGCAGCATAAATACATTATATATATGTGACAAGACATTTTATACTATTCATTCCTAATTGTAGAGTATTGGTAGCACAGTGTTTACGTGCTTAGCTGCTAACTTAAAAATCCATAGTTTGAACCTATGAGCCACTCTGCAGGAGAAAGAAGAGGCAGTCTGCTTCTCTAAAGATAATAACCTTGGAAAACTTGTCAGCTCTACTCCATCCTACAGGGCTGTAGAGTTGGACTCCACTCTCTGGCAATGGGTTTGGTTAGGTTTATTTCTAATTGCTACCTTGAGCTAAGGAGCAGAGCTCTGGTAGCATAGTGGTTATGAGTTGGGCTGCTAATCTCAAGATCAGCAGTTCGAAACTACCAGTGGTTCCACGGGAGAAAGATGAGACTTTCTGCTCCCATGAAGATTTCCAGCCTTGGAAACCCTATACAGGGTCGCTATGAGTCGGAACCGACTCCACGGCACATAATCAGAACCACCACCACCTTGAACTAATTCAGTAATAAATAACCCACTCATGGTGATCCTATAGGGCACATTATTATTTAAGTAAACACACATAAATGGAATGACCGGAGCAGCGTATAATTTCTGGTTTCTTTTGCTATTGTTCACTTGATGTTTGGATTAGATGGAGGCAATGCTAAAGTGTCAATTGTGCACTAACATTAGTGTATTTTGTAATGTGATCTCATGTAACACACTGGACAGGAAGGGCTGTATGAGAAAATCTACTCTATTGGCCAGAACGAGACATTTGGATAGCCTGGAAAATGCAAAGTTGTTTGTTTTCCCCCATGTTTATTAGTTTGATTCACAAGGATTTTAAATTTTAGAACTCTGCAAAAATCTGAAAGTTCTGGAGGGTAATTTGACAATTTGTTTCAATAACTGTGAATTTCCAGTGAAAGGCAAACAGGCAAAAATGTATGTATAACCATTATAGCATTGGCTTTAACAAAAACAAAACAGAAACAATTTAAATACATATCAATAGAGGTTAGTTAAATAAATTATGTACAACCATGAACATACTACATGAAGTATGATTATGTTAAAGGAGTCAAAAGATAAACAGATTATAATTCCATTTCTAAGTGTGTGTGTGCGTATGTATTTGGATGGCTTTTTGCCAAAATTTGTGAGGACTGCGATTATCAGGAAGTGGTTGCAGTTAAATGTGATTTTAAATTCTTTATACATTTCTGTAATATCAGTAGTTTCTCTTTATTTCTTCATTTCCCACTGACATCACTAAAACCCTCAAAACATACACACACACACATATATATATACACACACATACAAGCTGCTATCCAATGCATTTAATGTAAATCTTTTTGTTTGCATATGTTTGTGCAAAGTATATTTTTGGTTTTTTGAACAGATGTTATAAATTAGATGGTATTGCATCCTGCTTCTTATATTTTTCACCTAGTAATGTGTTTTTAAGATTTATGTGGCTATGTGTACACCTAGTCTTTTGCATATAACTACTGTTCTTTTTTTTTTTTAATGGAATAGCTATTATAAATTCTATGAATAAGTCTGTGCTTATTCATAAAGAAATAAAGCTATTTTTATTATGAATAAAGGAAGAAACCAACCTTCCACATTAAATCTGGATGTATATACTTTGTTTCTCACTAGCATAGATCATAAAGTTTTGCATGTTACTTTAAATAATTTTATCCATGTAAGTAGCCAAATGAAGAAATAATTATTATCCTAGAGATTCTATTTTACTAATCACATTTACATTAGAAAAGTACTTAATATTTCACTTTGGTGAAAAGTATTTCAAAGTCTTTTCTATAAATTTAGAAAATTCAAAAAGAGCATATTTCTATTTCTTTCTATGAAGATTTTAAATTCCTTGACTTAAGAAGCAAAAATTTCAAAAGACAAAGTTATTTTTAAAGTGAAATGTAGTGAAATGAACTTATTACAGTGTGTTCTCACTATATATTAAAAATGAAATTAAAATCATTTAAAAGAAAAGAAATATGATATTGTAATACAAACAGAAATTGAGGAAAGTCCCCAAAGGATAAAAAATGATTGATAGACAGCACAGGAAAATGAAATGACAATCAGAGAAAGCAATAAAGTCTACTGGGAAAAACCTGAAATTTATATATTGAAAGTTCATAATTTTTAACATAAAAATCTAATAATAACTGCTAATCCCTTTCTCTTTTTTAAACTTTAATTTAAACTTTAATAGAGCTTCAGGAGTAACTTTATTCAGTCATATCTTTATAAGACAGATATCAAATATTCTCAGTAGAGATTTGTATTTAACTTCCAAACTTTTCTTCAAAAGAATATATTTCCAGATGAGAGATGTACAGAAACAAAATTAAAACATATGACTATGTAATATGTTGTTGTTGTTGTTAAGTATCATCAAGTTTCATAGCAACCCGGTGTAGGGTATCTGAGGTTTTCTAAATCTTTGCAGAACCTAAAAGCCTCATCTTTCTCCCATTGAGTGTCTGTGGGCTCAGACCATCTACCTTCAGGTTTGCAGTCTAGTGCTTAGTCTATGGAGCCACTATATATTATGTGAAAAAATGGTGAAATGAGACACATTTTAAAGCAGATGTTACTGATGTCTAAGATCTGAGAAAATGGTCCCAAAAGCTCTGTGTCTTCTCTTTCTCATTTAAGCAGGTTTTCACTAATAACAACAGAGCAGCTTTGTAACATTGAAGACAAAACCAAGTTGCCCTTAATAAAAGTATTTTGTTGAAAACAGAGACGCCCTTTCTTTTCTCTCTCTTTCCAGCATTTTGGGTTTCTGGAAACAATGAAGCTGTTGATTTAGAAGGAGGTGGGAACAAAGAGGAAAGTATAGAAGTTTAAATGTGGAAAATAAAATGGTGATCTGGTGGTTCAGGAACAAATAGAATGAAGAAGGTGTATACAAATGTTAATAGAGTGTAAAGGGGGGAAAACACCCCACTGCCACTGAGTAGATTCTGACTCACAGGAACCCTGCAGGACACAGTAGAACAGCTCCCCAGGATTTCCAAGGCTGTAAATCTTTAAGCCTCATCTTTCTCCCAATGAGCAGCTGCTGGATTTGAACCACCAGCCTTTCAGTTAGCAACCCAACACTTAACCCACTGTGCCATCAGAAAGCCTAGAAAGGTGCAAAGCCTACTATAATGATCTAAGGAGAAAGTCAAAGAAATTTTTCTTCTTTGGAAACTAGAGTTAAACCTAGAAACCGAGATTGTAGGCTGTGTCTTGGCTAAGGGCCGTTGTAAATTTGCTTAGATTCTCCAACAGAAAAACCCTAAAGATTAGGAACACATGGATTTTGATGTTACTTTAAAGATGTAGTCAGTATTTCATCCATTTCTATGAAGTGTGAAATAGTGGTTAAGCTAAAGACTCTTGACTCTCAAAAGATCAAGCTTGCGACCTTGTGTAATTTATTCAGCTTCCTCATGAACAGAATATAAACATACCAAGAGGATTTACCTCACAGGGTCATTGAAAGGCCTAAACTAGATAGTCCATCTAAAGGGCTTAGGACAAATTCCGACACCTAGCACATACTCAGGAATTGTTGACTTAGACTAGTGGTAGTTGTAGTAGCAAAGAAACAGAAGGAGGCTGTGGTCGCCATTTGCACAGCTACCTGAGATCCAATCTGAGTTTTTATTCGAATGGAGATTGTTGCTGTGAATTTTAGTCTAGTGGGTTCTGACTCATAGCAAACCTGTATAAGGCTTCCAATCAGGAGTTGGTGGGTTTGAACAGCTGACCTTGTGGTTAACAGTCCAGTGCTTATCCAACAGTGCCACACCAACATGTTATCTTTAGTATATTGTAATATTTTTGATAGATCATATTAAATATGAAGATACTATATGCTACTAATTCAATAGGAAGAGTCCTGGTGTGGTGCTGTAAGATAAGCACTCAACCATAAGGTCAGTTTGAACAGCAAGGTGGGCGGTTCAAACTCACCAGCGGCTCCTTGGAAACTCTATACAGGGTTGAAACCAATGCGACGGCACTTAACAACAGCAATACAATATGGGGAAATGAGATTTCTTGCATAAATTTATTACTATTATCAACAGAGTCCTGGTGTGGTGCTGTAGGATAAGCACTGGACTGCTAACCCTAAGGTCAGTAGTTCAAACTCACCAGCCACTCCTCAGAAACCCCATACACAGTTGCTATGAGTTGGAATCAACTCAACAGCACTTAACAACAGTAATGTAGTGAGTACAAATCTCAGGTCATACATGATTTTAAGTATGCTAGAAATATTCTATTTTAATGTGTGTGTCAAGCTCTCATACATGTTGATAAAACAATCTTAGTCAACTCGGGCTTTCCATCCACCTACACTGGAATTGTATGTATATTTTATGGAACTACCACCTAGATTAGGAGTCCTGGTGTGGCACTATGGGTTAATGCGTCAGACTGCAAAGCCCTGTGAACTGCAAGGTCGGAAGTTCAAGCTCACCAGCTGCTCCTCAGAACTCCTATATAGGGTCGCTATTGATAGGATTATACCAGGATTGATAGGATTAGGAGAGAACATCTTGATTGTATCTTGATT
>NW_006408520.1:22273931-22280963 GCF_000296735.1 Chrysochloris asiatica | reverse complement strand
GGTGAGGTTGGCCCAGGATCGAACATTGTTTCGTTCTGCTGTGCATGGGGTCGCAATGAGTCGGTTCCGACTCGATGGCACCTGACAACAACAACATGGGTCGGAACCGACTTGATGGCACTTCACAACAACAAACCACCTAGATTGTTAACCACAAGGTCAATGGTTCAAACCCACCAGCCACTCCTCAGAAACCCTATACAGAGTGACTATTATTTCTGTGTCATTAGTGTAGGAATAAGGGAGAACCCTGGAATCTTGCCATTTTTATCAACTAAGTTCCTTTTGTTCTTAGATCTTCAAAATCATGTGGAGTTCCCTACACCTACCCCACTTCAGAAAAAATCCAGGAGAGACTAGGACTCAAGTACCTTTTCAGGCATTCAGCATCTAAGTTCTTTTTTCCTCTGACTTCTCTTTTATCTTGGAGTTTAGTCTTTTATCTTGGAGAGTGAAAAAACAAACTGATTTATCTTTTCAATTCTTTGATCTCAAGTCTGGATCTTAACTTTTGAAATAATAATGATAATAAAAGTCAAGCATTTGACAAACCTTTCTTTAGGAATGTCTACTTCATAGCCCTGGTGTATTGCTCTGGGATAAGCACTGAACTGCAACGTTGTTTGAACTGCAGAATTGCAGTTCTGCAGTTCTGCAATTCTGCAGTTCAAACCCACCAGCCATTCCTCAGAATCCCTATACAGGGTTGCTATGAGTTGGAACTGACTCAAAGGCATTAACAACAACAACTTCATAGTCTACCTGCCTCAATGAGGTAAGGCAACAAGACAAACACAACAACCAATAACATTGGTTAATACACCAAAATATATCAAAGTAGGGAAGGATGCATGTGTTTTCCTTTCCATCTAAAATTACATTTTAAGTACATAAAAGTAAAATACTTTAACTTTCCATAATAAAACCTTCCTTTTGCATTATTAGGAGTTTCCTTTAAAACTATAAAAACATAAACAACTTTATATACAGCTGATAAGTACTTGATATTATCATTTCCTTTCAGTCCAAATTAAAAATAGATTGCATATATTACATGTAATAAACTTTCACTGCCACTGAGTTAATTTCTACTCATAGTGAAACAGTATAGGGTTTCTGAGGCTGTAAATTGGAGCAAAAGCTTCATCTTTCCCCCGTAGAGCCAACCTTGCAGCTACCAGCACTTAATCCACAGTGCCACCAGAGCTCCTTTTATTGTAAAATTAGCCTTCCAGATGGGCATGTTCATCGTCTTCAATTCTTTCTCCTTGCTTCTTTTTCTCTTTTCATAAGAAATCTGTCAATTTCTGTCCTCAATTATCTTGTTCTTCATTAAATTTACTGCATCCTCACTTCATCCTTTTTGTAATTCACTATCCAAAAGAAGAATACGTAGTTTTACTTTCTGTAATATTAAACCAGGCCTGCACATTATCTTTTTAAGAAATTCAGACATTGCTATAAATCTTATGTATAATCCAGACAAAACTAGAAATCAGAAATATTTGGTAAAATAATACGCTGGTGATATTAATTTTTAAAGCTCTTGATAACTTCAAAAAATCATCTTTTATTGTATTTTGATAACTCTTACCTGGACCAACTATGAGCCACCCCTTGAAACATGATTTGGTCATACTCGTTCCAGCACTAGCATGAAACAATGGGTATTATATTGGTTGAATGAAATAACATTTTCAACAATGTTGTTGCTGTTATTAGGTATCATCGAGTGGTACTGACTCGGCGACCCTATAGAATAAAACACTGCCCATGTTTTGTTTAAAAATTAATATCATCACCAGCATATTATTTTACCAAATATCTCTGATTTCTAGTTCCTGGGCCAACCTCACAATTACGGTTATGCCTGGGCCCATTGCTGCTGCCACTATGCCACTCCATCTTGTTGGTCTTCTCTGTTTCTCAAACCCTTCACTTCACCAAACATTATGTCCTTCTCCAGAGATAATATGTCTAAAGTATGAGAGATGAATTCTGGCCATCCTGGCTTCCAGGGAGCATTCTGGCTGTACTTCTTCTAACATAGGTTGGTTTGTTCTTTTGGAAGTCCATGGTACTTTTAATATTCTCCTCCAACACTATAGCTCAAATATATCAATTCTTCTATGGTCTTTTCTTATTCACTGTCCAAGTTTTGCATGCATATGAGGTTATTGAAAATACCATGGTTTGGGTCAAACACACCTGAGTTCTCATACTGACATCTTTGCTCTTAAATATTTTAAAGAGGTCTTGTGTAGCAGATTTGCTTACTGCAATATGTCATTTGATTTCTTGACTGCTGCTCCCATAGTGTTGATGGTAATCCAAGCAAAATGAAGTCTCTGACAACTTCCAACATTTCTCCATTTGCTGTGATACTATTTATTGGTTCAGTAGTGAGGTATTTTGTTTTCTTTACATTAGTCTTTGATCTTCATCAGTAAGTATTTTAAGTCCTCTTCACTTCCAGCAAGTAAAGTTGTATCATCTGCATATCTCAAGTTACTAATGAGTCTTCCTCCAATTCTGATGCCACATTTTTCTTCATATAATCCAGCTTCTCATATTATTTGCTCTGCATACAGATTGAATAAGTATGGTGAAAGAATACAACCCTGGCACACATCTTTCTTAACTTTAAACCAGTGTTCCCTTATACTGTTCGAACAACTGCCTCTTGGTCTATGTACAGGTTCCTCATGAGCACAATTAAGTGTTCCAGAATACTCATTCTTTGTAATGTTGTCTATAGCTTGTCATGATCCACACAATCGATAGTCTTTGCATAATCAATAAAGCACAGGTAAACATTTTTCTGGTATTCTCTGTTTTCAGCCAAGATCCATCTGACAGCAGCAATGACATCCCTTGTTCCATGTTCTCTTTTGAATCCAGGTTGAAACTCTGGAAGTTCTCTGTCAATGTATGGTTTGCAGTTATTTTAATATTATTTTTAGTAAAATTTTACTCACATGGGATATCAATGATATTGCCCTATGGTTTCCTCATTCCATTGGGTAACTTCTCTTTGGAATGGGCACAAATATGGGGATCTCGTCAAGTCAGTTGGCCAGGTAGTGAGTGCCTCTAGTGCTGTATCAGTTTGTTACAAGATTTCAATTTTTATTCTATTTCCAGTGCCTTGTTCATTTCCAATGCCTTCAATGCACCTTGGACTTCTTCCATCATGATCATTGGCTCTTGATCATATTCTATCTCTTGAAATGGTTGAACATCAATATTCCTTTTTGGTACAATAACTCTGTGTATTCCTTCCACCTTCTTTTGATGCTTTCTGCATCATTCAATATTTTGTCCATGTTGTTGTTGTTAAGTGCCATTGAGTCAGTTCCGCTCCATAGAGACCCTGTATAGTGTTTCTGAGAAGCGGCTGGTGAACTTGAACCACTGACCTTGCAGTTCAAACCAACTTTGCAGCCTAATGCAGTAACTCACAGTGCCACACCAGGACTCCATTTTGCTCATGGAATTTTTCAATATAGCAAGTCTTGGACTTAAAATATTTCCATTCCCTCAGCTTGAGAAATGCTGTGTTTTCTTTCCTTTTGGTTTTCTAACTCCAAGTCTTAGCACATTTCATTGTAAATTTTTGCACAATAATACATACCAAATACACAATTCTAACCTGCATACATATACAGTTAGTGTCTGCAGTTTTGCAAAAGTATAAGTATAGTAACAGCTGTGGATACAATTGTATTTAGACTTAAACTATTATTGTTCATAACGGGAAAAGAATTCCGTAATACATTTAAAGAAAAGAGTGGATTTAAGTACATTTTATACCTCTGATCAAAAGATTAAAAGTTTACAAGAGTAGGCATGAGATATAACCCGTAAGTAGGAAAAACAGGGGATCAATCTGTGTTCCAGCTCTGGATCTATCAGTAATTAGCTGAGTTATGGGCAAGTAATTTAATATTTTGGAGACTAGGGTTTTCTTTCTGCCAGTTCAAGTTTTGGACTAGAATCTCTACAATTTTTTCATCACTATCCAAATACTTCCCTTGGTTAAAATATGTCACATAGCAACATAAAGAAAAATAATTTAAAATAAAACTCATGTAGTAGATTAGTCAATAGAAAAGATTGCTCTAAAATTCCTTGTAACATTTTTCCCATTTTCTAATTTTTAAATGGTACAAATGTTAAGTTTCCAAATTGATCCTTATAGAAACTAAATAAAAAGACAAGTTTGTTGTGTGTTTAGTTTCTTGTGGATTGAAGCCATCTACTGTCCTAAGGAGGTATTTCAGGCAAATGCTAATGTCAGCTTAATTTTAATTCCTTTTTAATAAAAATTTATAGCTGTAACATATAATATGCAAGTGCAGGTTTATGCACATTTTTGTAAATCTTTGAGACTATAGTGGGGTTTTTTTTATTTCTGTTTTGTTTTGCTGAAGCATGTAGGGATTTTTAAGGCATCTGTTTATTTCCAAATTGAAATGTTACAATAAGAAGATGAAGATTACTCTTTTGAATTATCTGCTTTTATTATGTTAATTAAAACAAAATTCCATAGAGCATCTAAGTGCCTCTCAAGCTACATAAAAACACCCAGCTGATGCATGAGAATTATAAAGATAATTTACACAGTTGGCGAAGAAAACAACCTATACTGAGAGGCAGTTAAACAAGAGCTATATCACTATGTTATATTTAAAACAGGGAATACACATGCAGAAAATGAAGTAATCATCATCACTCTTACACTTTTCTGCTCGAATAGATTCTCTTACTTTTCTGAAATTGTCTCTTTTCCATTTCTTACTACTGTAAACAAGTCTTCTCAAATTTTAATGTGCACATAATCAGCTGGGGATCTTGTTAGAATGCAGATTCAGATTCAGAGGTCTGGGGTGAAGCCTCATATGTTGCATTTCTACCCAAATCCCAGGAGATTCCCACTTTACTGACTTTGGATGGGCTTTAACTATTGGCAGTCAGGAACTGAGATGCCAAATGAAAAGAACTACAAGGGTTTTCCTTTTGGCTTTGTTCTAGTACCTAACCAGAGCCCAGACTGAAATTCTCTTTATCCTGACTTTCTTCTCTAGTAGTCTTATTCCCACAGAAGTGAAAGTGATTACATATGCATGTTGTTGCTAAGTGCTGTCGATGCAGTTCTGACTCATAGTGACCCTGTGTAGGGTTTCTAAGAAGCAACTGGTAAGCTTAAACCACTAACCGTGGGGTTCAAACCAACCTTGCATTCCAGCGCATTAACCCACAGTACCACATCAGGACTCCATATGCATAGTCACTTATTATTATCCAGATTTTCACAGGTAAATATCCATGTAGCTAGCCCACTGCCTTCAAGTTGACTTTGATTCATAGCCAAAGTAGAACTGTCCCATAGGGTTTCCAAGTAAGCACTGGACTGCAAGGTAAGTTTGAACTGCGAGGTCAACAGTTCAAACTCATCAGCTGCTTCTCAGAAACCCTATATAAGGTCACTTTTAGTCAGAATTAACTTGATGGTACTTACCAAACACAACAATCTTTACAGAAGCAGACTGCTATATCTTTCTCACACACAGAGACTGGTGGATTCCAACTACCAACCTTTTGGTTGGCAAGGAAATGATTTAACCATGACAACACCAAGGCTCTTATGCAAACCCTGTTGTTATTAAGTACCATTGAGTTGGTTCAGACACATAGCGACCCTGTATAGGGTTTTCAAGGAATGGTTAGTGGGTTTGAACCACCAACCTTATGGTTATTAGGCCAGTGTTTAACCTACAGTGCCCCACCAGGAGTCTGAGTCTACAGCAAAACAATAATCAATTGTCATGGAGTCAATTCCTACTTATGTGACCCCATGTATGTCAGAGCAGAACTTTGCTTTGTACAGTTTTCATGGTTGTGACCTTATGGGAACAAATCACCCTAACTGATTTACACTTTCTTCCTAAGTTTGCTTATCACCCTAAGTGATAAGCACTTTCTTCCTAAGGGTTTCTGGCTGCTACTCTTTCTAGCAGCCAGCCAAGTGCTTCACTGCTTGTACCACTTAGGGCCTTAGGTGTCCCCAAAGAGTGGTTCTTTACAATGCTTGATGAGAGTGAGTTTTAGAAATGGGGCCATAGAAAAAAGATTCTACAGAATACTGTTAAGTGCCATAGAGGGCTCATAGTGACCTGCATAGGCTTTCCAAAGAGCCGCTGGAAGGCTTGAACTATTGACCTTGTGGTTTGCAGTCCAATGCTTATATTACAGCTCCACTCCAGGAGTCCAAGAAGAGTCTACAGTGTTTCCTCCTTTACATCTTTGCAGTGTCAAGTACAGTGCTTCTCAAGTAGTTGACCACCATAAGTCTAATTGAATTAACTTGATAGTATATAGTGTCCAACACTATGTTTGCAAGATGACAAGATTGAGGCACACTATTTTTTTCATTTTAATGGTGTTTAATAACTTGGTGTGACACTGTAGAATAAGCACCAGACCCAAGCACAATCCCAAGATTGGTGGTTCAAACGCATCAGCTGAGTCAGCACTGACTCAACAGCACTTAACAACATTTAAAGGTCATAGCATGATTAATTCACTGGTAGAAACATTTCAATTATGAAAATGGCTAACATAAAGAAATCGCTTGCCCTTATTTTTCAACATAGAAATAAAGTCTCTCACTTTGTCCTAAGCTTTTAATTTATATTTAGTACATATGATGTTTCATAAATGAACAACCATGAGCACTTGTGTGGTGTTGTAGTATAAGCACTGGACTGCTAATCTCAAATTCAAACTCACCACCCACTCTGGGAAACACTATGCAGGGTTGTTATGAGTTTGAAGAGACTTCTTGTTAGGCACCATTGAGTCTCATAGTGACCCTATGCACAACAGAACAAACCAATACCCGATTCTGGGCCAATCTCACAATTGTGGCCACGCCTGAGCTCATTGATGCTGCCACTTTGCCAATCCATCTCGCTGGGGGTCTTCCTCTTTTTCTCTGACCCTCCACCTTACCAAACATGATATCCTTCT
>NW_006408520.1:22237793-22273513 GCF_000296735.1 Chrysochloris asiatica | reverse complement strand
TTGCTTATTGGTCCAGTGGTGAGGATTTTTGTTTTCTTTACATTGAGATGCAATCCATACCAATGACTGTGGTCTTTGATCTTCATCAGTAAGTATTTTAAGTGTTCTTCACTTTCAGCAAGCAAGGTCGTATCATCTGCATATTGCTGGTTAATGAGTCTTCCTCCAATAACACACTTTTCTTCATAGAACCCAATTTCTTGTATTATTTGCTCAGTATATAGGTTGAATAAGTATGGTGAAAGAATACAACCCTGTCACACAACTTGCTTAATTTTAAATCATATGATGGTCCAATGTTCTGTGTGAACAACTGCCTCTTGGTCCATGTACAGATTCCTCATGAGCACAATTAAGTGTTCCAGAATACTTATATTTCACAATGTTGTTCATAGCTTGTCATGATCCACACAATTGAAAGGCTTTGCATAGTCAATAAAGCACAGGTAAACATCTTTCTGGTATTCTCTGCTTTCAGCCATGATCCATCAGACAAAAGCAGTGATATTCCTTCTTGTTCCACATCCTCTTTTGAATCCATCTTGAACCTCTGGAAGTTCTCTGCCAATGTATGTTTGCAGCCATTTCAGTATTACCTTTAGTAAAACTTTATTCTCATGGGATATATCAAAAGATATTGTACGATGATTTCCATATTCTGTTGTGTCACTTCTCTTTGTAATGGACACAAATACAGATCTCTTCCAATCAGTCAGCCAGATAGTTGTCTTCCAAATTTCTTGGCATAGATGAGTGAGTGCCTCCAGTGCTGCCTCACTTTCTTGAAAGATTTTAATTTTTATTCCATTAATTCCTAATGCCTTGTTCTTTGCCAATTCCTTCATTGCACCTTGGACTTCTTCCTTCGTATCACTGGCTCTTTAGCATATGCTACCTCTTGAAATGGTTGAACAGCAACCATTTCCTTTTGGTACAGTAACTGTCTATTCCTTCCATCTTCTTTTGATGCTTTATGCATCATTCAATAATTTGCCCAGAGAATCCTTCAATAATGAAAGTCAAGGCTTGAATTTTTTCTTCAGTTCCCCCCAGCTTGAGAAATGCTGAGCGTGTTCTTCCTTTTTGGTTTTCTGACTCCAGATCTTTGCACATTTTGTTGTAATATTTGACTTTGTCTTCTCAAGCTGACCTTTGAAATTTTCTGTTCAGCTCTTGTACCTCCTCATTTCTTCCATTTGCTTTAGCATCTCTACACTGGAGAGCAAGTTTCAGTGTCTCTTCTGACATCCATTTTGACCTTATCCTTCCTTCTTGTCTTCTTAATGACTTTTTGCTTTCTTCCTGTATCTTGTTCTTGATGTCATCCCATAACTCTTCTGGTCTTCGGTCTTTAGTGTTTAATGTATCAAATTTGTTCTTCAGCTGGTCTCCAAATTCAGGTGGGGTACATATATTTTGGCTCTCATGGACTTGTTTTCATTTTCTTAAACTTCAGTTTGAATTTGCATATGAGCAATTGATGGTCTGTTCTATGATCTGCCCTTGGCCTTGTTTTGGTTGATGATGTGGAGCTTTTCCATCGTCTTTTTCCACAGATGTAGTAAATTTGATTTCTGTGTATTCCATCTGGTGAGGTCCATGGGTATCATCTCTTATGCTGTCTAAAGAAGGTATTTGAAATGAACAAATCATTGATTTAGAAGAGACTAGGTGGCACTTAATAACAATTAAGACCATAGCAATCTCATTTAGAAGTTTCTCTTCTTTACTTCTCTTGTCTCTAAGGGTTTTTAAATGGTCTGTTTGTCAAACTGTAGTAGCAGAAACTGTGGAGCTGTGGTGCTAGAAGCTATGCCACCAGTATTTTAAATACCACAGGTTCACCCATGTGGACAGATTTCAATGGGATTTCTACACTAAGACAGACTAGGAAGAAGGAGAGGCAGACCACTTTTGAAGAGTTAGTCATTGAAAACCTTGTGAATAGCAGTGAAATACTGCCTGGTAAAGCGCTGTAAGTATAGCCTCTCAGGTTGAAAAGCACTGAAAATATGACTGGGAAATACTGTCTCCTCAAGGTACAGTTGACCTTAAGAACATGTATGAAACAAAGCTTCTAGACCTTCAATTGTTGACGGGCACAGCTCAAAATAAGAAGAAACTGCTGCAAATATCCATTAATAATCAGAACGTGGAATGAACAAAGTATGAATCTAGAAAAACTGGAAGTTGTAAACAATGAAATGGAATGCATAAAGATTGATATTAGTGAACTAAAATGGGCTAGTAGTGGTCATTTTGAATCTGACAGTCATATGGTTTACTATGCTAGGAATGACAAATTCAAGATGACTGGATATTCATAGTAAAAAAGAACATTTCAAGATCAATCTTGTAATACAATGCTGTTTGTGATAGGATAATATCTATATGCCTACAAGGAAGAGCACTGGACTATTAACTGAGCTAAATGCAAGAATAGCACTTCAAACCCACCAGCTGTTCACAGAAACCCTATAGAGGGTCATTATGAGTTATAACCAATTCAATGGTACACAGAAACAATAAGGAAGACTAGTTAATAACAATATTATTCAAATATACACAACAACCGCTAAAGTCAATGATAATGAAATTAAAGTCTTCTACAAACATCTGCAGTCTGAAATTGATCAAATAAGCAATCAAGATGCACTGGAATACTGGTGATTGGAATGCAAAAGATGGAAACAAAGAGGAAGGCACAGTAGTTGGAAAATATGACCTTGGTGATAGAATAAGAAACAATGCTGCAGATCACATGACAGAATTTTGGAATATCAATGGCTTATGCATGCAAAAACCTTCTTTCAACATCATAAACTCTGACAATACGTGTGGACCTCACCAGATGGAATACACAGGAATCAAAGTGATACGTGGGACTAGACAATGGAAAAGTTAATATTACCAGCTAAAACAAGGCCAGGGCCAACTGTGGAACAGACCCTCAATTGCTTATATGAAAGTTCAGGCTGAACCTGAAGAAAATTAAAACAAGTCTACAAGAACCAAAGTATGACCTTGACCATATTCCTCTTGAATTTAGAGATCATCTCAAGAACAGGTTTGATACATTAGAAAATAATTAACAAACACCAGAGGAGTTATGTGATGACCTCAAGAACATCATACATGAAGAAATGTCATAAAGTGACAGATAAGAAAAAAAAGACCAAAGTGAATGTCAAAAGACACTCTGAAACTTATTCTTGAACATAGGGAAATTAAAGCAACTAGAAGAAATAATGAAGTAACAGACTTGAACAGAGAACTTGTCCTTGCGAAGGACAGCCCCCAAAAGCAAAGCATTATAATGAAATGTGCAAAGACCTAGAGTTAGAAAACCAAGAGAAATGAATGTTCTCAGCATTTCTCAAACTGAAAGAACTGAAGAAAATGTTCAAGACTTAACAGTATTGAAGGATTCTATGTGCAAAATATTGAATGATGCAGGAAGCATCAAAAGAAGATGAAACAAATACACAGAGTCACTGTACGAAAGGAATTGGTCGATGTTTAACCATTTCAAGAGACAGCATATGATTAAGAACCTATGGTAGCAAAAGAAGAAGCCCAAACTGCACTAAAGGTATTGGCAAAAAACAAGACTTTAGAAATTAACAGAATATAAATCGAAATGTTTCAACAGACAGATGGAGGTACTTACTCATCTACGCCAAAAAATAAGGAAGGCAGCAACCTGGCCAAACAATTGGAATAGATTCATATTTGTGCCCATCTCAAAGTAAGGCCGCCCAATGGAATGCAGAAATAATTTGGCAATATCATGTTGTTGTTGTTGTTGTGAAGTGCTGTCGAGTCAGTTCCGACCCATAGCAACCCTGTATAGGGTTTCCGAGGAGCAGCTGGTGAGCTTGCACTGTTGACCTTGCAGTTCACACGGCTTTGCAGTCTGGTGCATTAACCCACAGAGTAAAATTTTGTAGCACTGTGGGTTAATGCGCTGGACTGCAAAGTCAGGTTGATTCGCAAGGTTGATGGTTCAAGCTCACCAGCTGCTCTTGGTAACCCTATACAGGGTTGCTATGGGTCGGAACCGACTCAAACAGTTGTAGCAGTACATCGAAGCTGCCAGACATTTATACTGGACTAATGAAGGATATAATTGCTAATGTCAGCTGAAGTATATGAAGAAGAATGTGGCATGTGGACTGGAGGAAGACTCATCAACAGCCAGCAATATGCCATCTGCACAACCTTACTTGCTGGAAGCAAAGAGGACTTGAAATGCTGAAGATCAAAGACTACAGCCTTCAGTATGGATTGCACCTCAATGACTAATATATATCCTCACAATTGGACCAATAATAACATCATAATAAATAGAGAAAAGATTGAAGTTGTCAAGACTTCATTTTGCTTGGATACACAAAACTGATAGACACAACCTTCAAGAAGTCAAAACTGATATATTTCCTTAGGCAAAATCTGCTCCATCCAAAAGATCTTTTTAAACTGTTAAAGAACAAAAATATCACTTTGAAGATTAAGGTGAGCCTGACCCAAACCACAGCCTCATATGCATGTGAAAGTTGGAAAATGAATAACAAGGAGAAAAACTGATGTATTTGAATTATGGTGTTGAAGAAGAATTATGGACCTTCAAAAGAACAAACCATCAAAAAAAACAAGCTAAATGAAAACAGCAATTTATATTGATTTATGTTTTATTTATTGCTGTTCAAAGTTATGTAACAATAGGTTCAGTAAGCTGATGGATCTTAAGAAAACAAAAGATGTAAGAACAATATTGGTGAATAATCCATACAATAAATAGATTCATTGACTAACATTACTTTTGCCTTTATAGAATACTTATTTCTTGTCAAGAAAATGAACAATGAAATTTTAAATTGATTCTAGTCAAAATCCAATGAATAGCAAAGTAATTATTTCTAACTTAACTATCAACTTACTTTAAAAAAAACACAAAACACTATAAAAGTGCTTTTCAAGAAGTTACGATCGGAAAATAAATGTCCAACAATTTGATTTTGTTATAAAAAAGTGATAAAACTGATCAAATACAAAAGAAAAAACTGAAATTATTAACTATTTCTTAAAAATAAAAAGCATGCTTTGTGATAAGGTCACTTTATACTTAATCTTATTAATACAAGAAGCAATTTTTTTAAAAAATTGCTTTAGAAGATGTCATCAAATATTCCCAGGTAAGATTTCATTTCATCAGTTGCCTCATTAGGATGATATCTACTGGAAGAAGAAAAGCAAATAAAAAAATAACTGTCTTTATAACATCATTTAAAAAATATAACATAAAAGACATACATTTCATAATTTTAAAATAATAATGTAATAACACACTGCTGTTGAGTCAATTCTGACCATTGGTGACCTTATATAATGAATATAAAATGAATAAACTTGAAGATTCTTATAATATTAATCTATTAAATAAACTTCAGTATGCCTAATCTTATAAAAAGTGTAGAGGTGGTAAGGTTAGATTTTGTAAAATGGTCACCAAGAGTTGAAATCACTCAAAGACAAGAGGATTTTTAAATGGTGAAAAAGACTCTTAGACATTTCTTTAAACACCCTAAAAAGTAATACTATTAATCAAAATGTGAACAGGTATCTAATCTTTGACTTTCCGAGGAGAAGAGGGAAGTTGCTATATAAAATTGGCCCACAGGGAGAGCACTGATTAAATTTAATCTGACTTTTTCATTGAACCTTTTAAACAGTAAAAGAACTGACTGGGCTAAGTTAGATTTCAGCTTTTGAATAATTAACTTACCTTATGTGATGGTGCTTTCCATAATCAATTAAACTGTTCTCGAGTGACTTTATGCTTTGTACAATCAATATATTGTATGAAAATTACTTACAATTAGTCAATTCAATGTAATTTTAAATAACAATACTAAACATCTAAGTTCTCAAAAATCCAGATATTTGATGTTATAAATTATCCTAAATTTGGCTTACTATGGGTCTAAAATTCTACTGTCTTTATTAAATTAAATGTTTAGGCTCTATTCTTTAAAATTAACCTTGGAACCAGGGAAAAAGGAGTGCTCTTTGTAATTTATTTGCAGAAGTTTTCATTAATAAAACATTGAAATATTTTTAAAGTGTTCTTACTTGAAATCAATTTCCTTTTTACATTCATTTTGCCTGATAAAGAAGTCCATTTTCTTAGTAAACTTTGAAGAATTTGATTTATTTTCAGAGTGAGTAAAATATAACTTTTTAATCTCAGGTGAAAGACTTTGTTGTTTTGTTTCTTGGAAATGAACCTATATTTTGAGGTAAAATACAGTCATCATTGAAAGTTTAACTCTCTAGTCAGAATTTAAAAGTAAAACAAAGAAATGCATCTTCTTACAATATTTGTATTTCCAGCTTCTAGAGGTAATTTCATCATGGAGGATGTACTGAGCTTGGAAGTAGCAGAATTTGATAAATAAATATCTGACTCATCATGCGATGAAAGAAAACTAAAAATTAAAATTATTTAAAAAAATGAGTAAGTAAGATAAATAAACCATTATTATTTGGCTCAATGGTTAATCACTTGGGAATATGACTAAAGTTTATCAAATTTATCATAAAAAATTGATGCTGTTTCTTAGACTCATGACAAACTTGGCTTATCTTCTTTCTTTGAGGCCAAATTATAATTTTTATATTCTTAATAGATAAAAATTCAGCAATTAAAAACAATTAACTATCTCCCAGAAGTCTGTATATCTGTTTTAAATCCCAGTGATGGTAGTGGTGTGCTGTGGAGTCTTTTTCGACTCATAGCGACCCTGTATAGGGTTTCAGAGGCTGTAAATCTTTACGGGAGCAGAAAGTCTCATCTTTCTCCCATGGAACAGCTGGTAATTTCGAACTGCTGAACTTGAGGTTAGCAGCCTGACTTAACTTTACCGTTCACTGTACATACTTTTGCATATTTTGAAAACAAATTGAAACCACAGTTAAAATGAATTTAAATGTATATTTATTACATATATAAAATTTTAATATATGTAATATATTAAAAAGGACAATACAAACCTCCAAATATCCAATCTTCCCTTAATAATCAGTTATGGATTTATCCACAAGAAACTTATCATTTTAGTTTAAACTACCTCTTAAATGTAAATTCTCTGAATTATTATCTCATTGGGTGAAGCACAGTTTATTCTTTAGAATATATACATATATTTATTGTTTTAGGTGAACGTTTCCACAGCAAATTAGGTTCCCATTCAATAATTCATACACAAATTGCTGTGTGACATTGGTTAAATCCTCACCATGTGCCACGCTCACTGTTTCCATCCTGCCTACTCTGTTTCCACCCATCCAGTTTCCCTGCTCCTATTTGCCTTTTCATTTTTTAAAAAAATGTTTTATTGTGAATTATGTGATAGTTTACATGGGAGAACATTAGCTTAACATTCATTCTCTCATATATCATTTCATTGCCATGGTTACAATCCCCTCCATGCATCATCAACCAAGCAAAGGGTATACCCTACAAGCCTGTCCCCCAGTTGTCAGCACACAGCCCCTCTCTCATTCTGGGTCTAGAGTCCTCAGCCACTCCATCTCTCCACATCATCGTCTCTGTCTCCATCATCGGTGTCACTGCTTCTCTGGGTAGGGTCCCGCTCTCTGCTCTTCTCCCTTGATGGTCCCAGAGACCTCCGCTCCTGGACTGCAAAGTCAACCAATCCCCTCCTTTTGCTGCACAACGTCTACCTTTACATTTCCAACCCTCACTGTCAGTCCTGATAGCAATTATTCTCTATTGTATCATAAGAGACCTATCCCCATCTCCTTTCATTAGCCCCGCCCAGACAGATTGGATACTACTCAGTGGAGATTCTACCTTCCTCCGTGCCCCCTGGATTTAGGCTCCCTCTTGAAAGCTTGTGAGCCAGTTACTTCTTGCCTTTGTAGCCTCCATTTTTGGGTGCCAATGTCCAAGTTGCCCATCCCTGTCTACCCTGTGTAGCGAGGGGGTGGGAATGATCTTCACTGTAAAGATTTATTCCCTCTTTTGAGCTACTGCATCCATAGGTATAGGTCAAGTTCATCAAATTCTATCAGATTACTGTTTTTTTCCTCTTCTTTCCTCTCCTAGTTGAGCTCTGTTCATCCAGTCATTGAAGCCAGGTCAAGTGTGTATTATCTGCAAGTGTGGGTGTTCTTATGCATATGCCCTCTCTTCTTACTAGCTGGCTGCGTCACTCTCCACTCTAGTCCTCTGTGGCTATGTCACTGAATCTGGGCCCATGAGTCCTCAGGTCTTGCCATACTGCTGGCCAACCAGGTCTCCACTCACCACTTGACCAATAAACAACATTCTTATCAACGGAGAAAAGATTGAAGTTGTCAAGGACTTCATTCTTCTTAGATCAGCTTTCAACAACTCATGGAAGCAGCAGTCAAGAAATCAAACGACGTATTGCATCAGGCAGATCTGCTGCACAAGACCTTTATAAAGTGTTGAAGAGCAAAGATGTCAGCTTGATGACTAAGGTCACCTGACCCAAGCCATGGTAATTTCAATAACCTCATATGCATGCAAAAGCTGGACAGTGAATAAGGAAAACCATAGAAGAACTGATGTTGGAAGAGAATATTGAAAGTGCCATGGGCTGCCAAAAGAACCAATAGATCCATTTTGGAAGAAGTGCAGCCAGAGTATTCCTTGGAAGCCAAGATGGCCAAATCTCATCTCTAATACTTCGGACATATTGTCAGGAGGGACCAGTCACTGGAGAAGGATATCATGTTTGGTAAGGTGGAGGGTCACAGAAAAAGAGGAAGACCCTCAACGAGATGGATTGGCCTAATGGCAGCATTGATGGACTTAAGCATTGCAACAGTAGTGAGGTTGGCCCAGGATCAGGCAGTGTTTCGTTCTGCTGTGCATAAGGTCACTATAGGTCAGTACCAACTTGATGGCATCTAACAACAACATTGAATGTTGTAGGGTTTAGCTTGCAGCTTCATTGCTGTCTTTCCCTCACTTCCCCTTATTGGTGACTCACGTGGTTACCAAACGAAGTGCATGTCTGCTCATGTATTCCTGCTGAGTCTTAGTCTTGGCAGTGGGTTTGCCCTGAGGGGACCTGACCACTTGCCTTGATGTCTCCTGGGCGAGCAACTTGCTTGTTCTTGTAGTAATCTGTCAGACTGCCATTATTGTTTTGTATTTTCCTGTTGGTCTTTCTTTCAAGAAGTATGTTCAGTCTTCTAGCTGCTCCAGACTGGTCTGCTTGTCCTTTCAGGTAGGAATTTCCCACCTCAGAAGACTCTGGATGGGGTTCAGGATTTCATCTATAATCTTATACAATGCAAAGGCTCCGCAGGAAGCCTCCTTCATTGGGCATGTTGTAACCCCATTTTAGGTATGCCAAAAAGTTATAGGCTGAAGACGGGCTTACAAGTTTTCTATAGTGATATTTCTGGCTGTTCCTTTCTCTCCCCCTCAAGTGTCTATTTTATAATGGTATGCCAGGGAAACTAAGATTCAAAAGACAGCCAAGCATCTTAACATTATTTCCTCCCTTTTGCCCATTCCAACCATGTCTCAATCCCTGTATCGCAGAGCCCTGTTGTTCCAAGGTTGTGCATACATCATTATTTACCTCTGTCCCAATTAGTCCATGTAAACCTGCCTAATTGTTTCCCCATCAGCCTTGTTCTTCCATTCCCCCCCCTTCTTGTGTATTGCCCCCCTCCCCAGCACCCAAACTATCCTGTGTTCCACCTTCCCCTCCCTCCCGTCACCACATCCCCCCCACATCTTGGTAACCAGCAAAGAATGCCGCCCCCTCTTTAGCGTGGGTTCTTTTTCTTAGTCTTTTACAATAGTGGTCCTATGCAGTATTTCTCCTTTTGTGACTGACTCATTTCACTCAACATAATGTCCATGTTATGTGGTAGCTCACAGCTTCCTTGTGCCTTTTCATTTTTGCTGTTGGGTAACTGTTGATCCTTTGGATAGTTGATTGTCTAAAATATCACCTTCATGAATGGGTGACACTTTATTTTATAGTCCTATCTATTATTTCTAAAGGCCTATCTATAATTCCTAGAGTCCTGGTGTGGCACTGTGGGTTAATACGCTGGACTGCAAGGTCGGTTTGAACCTCAAGGTCAGCACTTCAAGCTCACCAGCCACTCCTCGGAAACCCTATACAGGGTTTCTGTGGGTCGGAAAAGACTGGATGGCACTTAACAATACATACATTATTTGAGGAGTCCTGGTGTGGCGCTGTAGGATAAGCACTGGACTGCAAGGTGGTTTGAACCACTAGCTGTTCCTCGGAAACCCTATACAGAGTCTCTATGACTCGGAACAGACTCAAAGGCACTTAATAACAATAACAGGTGTGGTACTGTATAGGACAAGCACTGGACTGCTAACTGCAAAGTTGGAGGTTCAAACACACCAGTCACTCCTCAGAAACCCTATACAGGTTCGTTATGAGTGGGAACACACTTGACGGCACTTAATAATTGTTGTTGTTAAGTGCTATCGAGTCAGTTCTGATCCACAGAGACTCTGTATAGGGTTTCCAAGGAGCGAGTGGTGAGCTTGAACTGCTGACCTTGCAGTTCAAATGACTTTGCAGTCTGAGGCATTAACCCACAGCACCATCGAGTTTTGATGTGGCACTGTATGATAAACACTGCATAGTTAACTGCAAGCTCTGTGGTTTAAACCCACCAGCCACTCCTCTGAAACCCTATACAGGTTTGTTGTTAAGTGCTGTCAAGTCAGTTCTGAGGTTTCTGAGGAGCAGATGGTGGGTTAAAACTGTCCACCTTGTGGTTTGCAGTTCAGTGTTGATCCTACAGTGCCATACCAGGAGTTACTTAACAACAATAACATCTATTATTTGGCTAAAAGGTGACCTCTGGGAGAAGCTGCAGTTCCAGGTTAAAAGGTGATTTTAGGCGACAGTCTCCAGGATTCATGTAGTTTTGGATCATCAGTACAATTGTGTTGTTAAGGGCCTTCCAAATGATTCCGATTCATAAAAACCCTTTGCACAACAGAACAAGAGACTGCCCAGTCCTGTGCCAACCTTATAATTGTTGTTACACTTAAGCTCATTGCTGCTGCCACTGGACCAATCCAACTCACTAGGGGTCTTCCTCTTTTTGCTGACTCTCCACTTTACCAAGCATGATGTCCCTTTCTAGGGACTGGTTCCTCCTGATAATATGTCTGAAGTATGATACACAGTCTTATCATCCTGGCTTCTCAGGAGAATTCTGACTATGTACTTCTTCCAACATAGATTTGTTTGTTCTTCTGGAAGTCCATGGTACTTTTAATATTCTTCTCCAACACCAGAACTCAAAAGCATCAATTCTATGGTTTTCCTTATTCCTGCCCCTATTTACCTACACATCTGACTTAATGACATACTTAGGAATGGCTCTTGATCATAAACCAGAGATAGCCTGTAATCACTTGCCCCTTTTAGCATGTTTTACTTTAGAACTATTTGGCCTCCCAGCCTGCCCTTGGAGAATTATTAGTCCATGGAATCTTACATGTGTGAAACTGGTAGACAATAAGCCAACAGCATACATTCCACTTTGGATTAACTAAAGCAGTGCTTCTCACTGTGTGGCTGGTCCCCAGATGAACAACATCAGCATCCCTGGGCACTCACTGTTAGCCATCTAAATTTTCAGATGCCAGCCCAGGCCTCTAGGAACTTGAACCTACTGATAACATTTCCGAAATATGAGAGATGAAGTCTGACATCCTGGCTTCCAAGTAGCATTCTGACTGTACTCCTTCCAATAGAGACGTGTTTGCTCTTCCAGCAGTGCATAGTACTTTAAATATTCTTCTTCAACACCATAACTCAAATGTATCAATTCTTCTATGGTCTTCCTTCTTCATTGTCTTTCACATGCATATGAGGCTATTGTAAATATCATGACTTGGGTGTTGTTGCTAGGTGCTGCTGAGTCACTTCTGACTCACAGCAACTCTGCACTGCGTTTTCGAGGAGCAGCAGGTGGGTTTGAACTATCAACCTTGCAGTTAGCAATCCAGTGCTTATCCTACAGCACTACACCAAGACTCCTTGCTTGGGTGAGAACATCTTAATTCTCAAACTGGTATCTTTGCTGCTGAACACTTTAAAGAGGTCTTCTGCAGCAGATTTGCCTAATGCAATATACTGATTTCATGAATGCTGCTTCTATGAGTGTTGATTATGGATCCAAGCAAAATGAAGTCAGACAATTTTGATTTTCTTTACATTTGTCATGATGTTATTCACTGGTCCAGGTGTGAGGATTTTTGCTTTCTTTACATTAAGGTGCTATCCAGACTTAAGGCTATAGTTTTTGGTTATCATCAGTAAGTATTAGTGTAGTGGTTATGAATCGGGCTGTGAACTGCAAGGTCAGCAGTTCGAAACTATCAGCTGTTCCGCGGGAGAAAGATGAGGCTTTCTGCTCCCATAAAGATTTACCGCCTTGGAAACCCTGTACAGGGTTGCTATGAGTCGGAACTGACTCCATGGCACATAATAACAACAAAAATTTCTTCTAGCAAGCAAGGTTGTATCATATGCATATCACAGGTTGTTAATGAATCTTCCTCCAACCCCAATGCCATGTTCTTCTTCATATAATACAGCTTTTCAGATTATTTACTCAGCATACAGATTGGATACATATGGTGAAAGAAGACAACCCAGTCATACACCTTTCCTGATTTTAAATCACTCCATATTCCATTTTTATGTTCAAACAACTGTCTCTTGGTCTACATACAGGTTACTCATGAGCACAATGAAGTGTTCTGGAATACTCATTATTTGCAATGTTATCCACAGTTTGTCATTTTATCCAAACTCAAAAGCCTTTGCGTAGTCAATAAAGCACAAGTAAACATCTTTCTGACATTTTCTGCTTTCAGCCAAGATCCATCTTACATCAGCGATGATATCCCTAGTGCCACTGACAGCATTTGAATCTGGTTTGACTTTCTGGCAGTTCCCTGTTGAGGTACTATTGCAGCCATTTTTTAAATTATCGTTAGTAAAATTTTCCTTTTATGCTGTATTAATGATATTGTTTGATGATTTCCACATTCTGTTTGCCTCCTCTCTTTAGAATGGGCATAAATATGGATCTCTTCCAATTATCTGGGCAGGTAGCTGTCTTCCAGATTTCTTGGTATAGATGAGTGAGTGCTTTCAGTGCTGCATCAGTTTGGTGAAAGATTTCTGTTTGTATTCTGTCAATTCCAGGAACCTTGTTTATGGGAAATGCTTTCAGGGTAGCTTGGAGTTTTCCCTTCAGTACCACTGGTTCTTTTCTTTTTTTAGAAAGAAATTATTTATTCATTTATTATTATTATTACCTTAAACTTTTTATTGTGAATTGAGTGAAGGTTAACAGACAAGATCATCAGCTTTACATTCAACAAACCATATGCCTTGTTTCATCTCAATGAATACAATCTTTTCCCTGCAACAGCAGTTATCCTACTTCTTCCTTGTGGCTTCCCTTTTACATATTATATTAATAATGAACAAAGCAAAAATATTTGATGTACACATTGGCTCTTGAAGTTACACTACTTCTTGAAATGGTTGAAGACTGACCATTTCTTGTTAATACAGAGACTCTGTGTATACCTTCTGTTTTCTTTTGATGCTTTCTGTATTTTGTCCATGTTGTTGTTATGTGCTGTGGAATCGGTTCCAACTCACAGCAACCCTGTACAGGGTTTCCGAGTCTGTAAATCTTTATGGGAGCAGAAAGCCTCATCTTTCTCCTGCAGAGCAGTTCAATATTATAAGTCAAGGCTTGAATTTTTTCTTCAGTTCTTTCAGCTTGAGAAATGCTGAGGGAATGTTTCCCTTTTGGATTTCTAACTCTATATCTCTGCACATTTTATTATAATACTTTTAACTTTGTCTTTTCTAGCTGTTGTTTGAAATTTTCTGTTCAGCTCTTTGACTGCCTCATTTCTCTATTCTGTTTAGCATCTCTCTGCTGAACAGCAAGCTTCAATGTCTCTTCTGACATCCATTTTGCTCTTTTTTGTTTTTCCTGTCTTTTAAACAACCTTTTGCTTTCTTCCTGTATGATGTTCTTAATGTCATCCCACAACTCTTCTGGTGTTCGGTCATTAGTGTGCAATGCATCAAATCTGTTTTTGAAATGGTCTCTAAATTCATGTGGGATATGTTCAAGGTCATATTTTGGCTCCCATGGATTTATTTAAATTTTCTTCAGTTTCAGCCTGAACTTTCATATGAGCAATTGATGGTCTGTTCCACAGTCTACCCCTTGGCCTTGTTTTGGCTGATAATATTGAGCTTTTCTTCCAGTATATTCTATCTAGTGAGATCCACATGTATAGTTACCTTTAATGTTGTTGGAAAAAGGTGTTTGCAATGAATAAGTCGGTGTGGTCTTGCAAAATTCTATCATGTGATCTCCAATATCATTTCTCTCACCAAGTCCATATTTTCCAAGTATTGATCCTTCTTATTTCCAATTTTCCCATTACAATCACCAGCAATTATCAATGCATCTTGCTGCATGTTTGATCCATTTCAGACTGGAGAATTTGGTGCAATTCTTCAGTTTCATCATTACTGGCTTTAGTGGTTGGTTCATAAATTTGAATAATAGTGGCTTTAACTAATCTGTAGGTTAGTGGCTTTAACTAATCTTACTTGTAGCAGTCCAGTGCTTATCCTGTAGTGTTAAACTAAGGGTGTGTGCATATATGTTGCTGTTAAGTTCCGCTGAGTTGGTACTGATTCATAGCAACCCCAGGTAGGGTTTCCAAGAAGTGGCTGGTGAGCTTGAACTGCTGACCTTGCAGCTCAAAATGACCTTATGGTCCAATGCATTAACCCACAGCACCACACCAGGACTCCCTATATATATAAACATACACATACAATGTTGTATGGAATCAGTTCCAACTCTTAGAGATCCTGTATAAGGTTTCCAAGGAGCAGCTGATGAGTTTGTACCACTGACATTGTGGTTAGCAGTCCAGTGCTTATCCTACAGAACCACACCAGGAGTCCTACACATATACAGTAATGTTGGATGATGATTCAAGGGTCCTGTTGTATAGGTACTGTATGGCATTTAAAGTTCCCTTTAGCTTGGATATTCTCTGAAATCTTTGGTTCTTGTTATCCTGATGCTAATGATCAGGAAAACGACAAATAACAGCAAGAATTCCAAAAGACACTAAAAATTTAGAGCTTTATAAAAGAGAAATAAATAATCCTTAATTAGAAAATTGTATTCTAAATATGAAGTTGTCAGTATTTCTTCTTTGAGGGAAGTTTTGGTTATAGCTATAATTTACTTGCTTCATTTTTAATCATGTTCAATATTTCCAAATGCACTCTGGACTTCTACAAAGGCAATTTAAATTGACCATTTCTAAAGCTATTATCATTTTCCCTTCCAAATCTCTTACGTTTCCTTGAGTTCAAACAGACTGTGTGGTCTAGTGCTTATCCTCAGACAGCATCATCTTTATTTATCAGATGCCAGGTTAGAAAACTTGTATTTAACTTTAATTCTTCTTTCTTCCTCAGTACTGTACATTAATTGCCAAATCCCATCTGCTTTATCTCTGAAATGTTTCAAAAATCCAACTTTACTCCTCTGTTTCCATCTCTGCCTTAGTTTTATTGTTGTTAAGTGTTGCCATTGATTCGGTTCTGACCCACAGCAACTCTAAATAGGGTTTTCGAGGAGTGGCTGTTGAGTCTGAATCACTGTCCTTGAAGTTCAAACAAATTTTGTGGTCTAGTGCTTATCCTACAGTGCCACATCAGGACTTCCTGCCTTACTTTAGGTCTTGCTGAAGTCTACCTTTCTCATTTGCTACCTTGCTTCTGGTAGTCTCAGCCTATAATATTCATTCTATTTATAATTGCTAGAATTATTTCTGATCAATGTTTCCCCTGTGCTTAAATATCTTTGGTAGCTCCTCACTTCACACCCTGGAGGTAATAAAAAAACTAGTGACCATTGGGCTATATCAGGCCTACAGATATTATTTTTTGGCAGGGGAGGGAAGCACTACATTAAATTACATTAAAAAAATAAGTTATCAAAGAATTTCACATAAAAATATCAAGTCAAATTTCAGATTCTTAGCTTTTTTATTAGCTTTCTGTCAGAATATTTGATAACACTTGACTCATATTTTCTGTGTAGCAATGGCTAAATGGAACTAAAGTAGTGATTGCTAGCCTTAGATGGTGCTCTCTACAATTGGTTTTCGCCTGCTAAACCCAAAAAGCATTTGAACTTGTGACCCTGTCCTACTGTGTTTAAGCCCTTCTCAATCAGGTCTTGGCAATTTAAGTCTTAGTGCTGTACAGCCCTACATACCACAGTTTATTGACCCTTGTAATGCATTTTCAAGCTTTATTCCTTTATAGGCACTTCTTTCTACCAAGAATTTTATCCTTTTCTTTTCCGTCAAACTCCTGTTTATTTTTTAAGCATTGTAAAACATGAAGATTCCTTGGTTCCAGCTTCAGAGACTATGATTCAATAAGTACAGACTGTGTTATAGGAATGTGCATTTAAAATAAGCTTCTCCTCCAACCCCCAAATGATTCTGATGCAGGTGGTCTGACAACAGCATTTGGAAAACCACAACTCTAAGATTAAGAGGGTTTAGGTTGACTAATACCTGATAGTTTCTCTGACATCAAATAACTTGATCCCCATCTCCAATTACATGTCAGGAGGATGTAAAGTTTTAAATATTCTTTACCAAAGTTCTAAAACTTGCCTTTTTGACATTTCTCTTTGGAACTGGCTCTTTGACTCTTGGAGGGTTTGCTTATTTCCCCTGGTACTTGAACTCAAAGTGTTTCCAAATCCTATGTAAAGAGATAATGTTTTGAAACATAATGCCAGGAAACAACAGAATGGAGCTCTTTACAAGTTTTATAAAGACTCTCTCTCATAGATAGGATCTGGTTAGGGAAAGCATAATTCTTGTCAATAATCAAATTGAATTTGAATAGAGAAATAAGGGGTAAACCTAGGAAGTAAAACTACAAAACATATAAATTAGCTTCTTTGGCTCAAAGGATGAAACCCAAGAAACCTAATGCTGTTGAGTCAGTTCTGACTTACAATGATCCTATAGGACAGAGTAGAACTACCCTACAGGGTTTCCAATACTGTAAATTTTTATGGAAACAGACGGCCTCATGTTTCTGTCACTAAGGGGCTAGTTTGAACCACTGACTTTAAGGTTAGCAGTTCAATGCTTACCCCACAACACTACCAGGGATCCTTAAATGATAAAAAGCCACTATTATTAATATTTTTTAATTCACATAAATAACCAAGTATAAGTTCATTGAATATTTCAATAGTTTGCATGTAAAAAAATCATTTAAAGTGCTCTATAAATGGAAGGAAATAATGGCATTTATTGAGGTTGATTTTCCCAATACCCATATGTCTACCTCCAAGCATCAGTACACATTACCTATTAGCTTGTAGTACTTCTGAACTTTTAACCTTGGGTAGGGACTGGTAGTTTTTCAATGATATAGGAAACTGCCTACTGATCCCATATCATAGAGATTTTACAGGCCTATTTTGTGAAGGTGGTTAATACCCTTCCTTTGGAAGGAGCAGTTGCTCTTTTGATAATACTTAAGCCTTGAAACAATAATATTTGGATTTCTAATTTATAGATATTTTACTTAAAAAAAAGAGAGCGAGAGCAGGGGCTTATAAGAGGTAACTATAACTGTGGGAATAGGTAGCTACACTAAAAAGGCTAAGGGATTGATTTCTTTCTCTCAGTCCTCATGTAAGAAAGTATATCCATCTTACCAAGATTTTAACTTTTTTATTTGCGTGAATTAGCCAAAAATTCAAAAGATTAAGTCTCATTATTTTGGGATTATGTATGTTTTAAATATAATATACAACATAAGAGAAACAAATTCTTTTTCGATGTATTTCTACTAGAAATAAAATTGTGTTTTATTTTCTTTGAGAGCAGAAGAATCATTTTTTAAATGAAATAATTTTGTCCTTTACAAACATTAGCGGGTCACTTATGCTGTCAGAATGGAGAGCAGGATACTCTGTGTTAATGAGAGAAAATTCATTCAACAATCTGAATGTGATTAGTAAACCAATGGAGATTTTGCACTTATATTATAGGAAAAACTCATTTGTTACATCATCATAATGTAATAATAACCTTAACTTCTATCCGTGGTGTGGACAAGGAATGCTATTTATGGAAAGGTTGAATTATCAGGTTTGCTAAAAAATAAAATACTAAGAAACCAAAGATAATGAAATAAGCACACACATAAAAATGTAAAGGAAATTAGTCCCAAAAGTCAAACTTAAAAATATTAAAATAATTTCTCATTAAATTATTTCATACTAAAATACAACTTTACCTGATGTTTTGGTCTTATCAGCTTCAATTAAAAAGTTAGTCACCTCTACTAAGTTTTCATCATCAAAATCATCCCAAACTTCATTTCCCAATTCAAAGTTCACATCCAAAACTTGTGAAAATGAGGAGTTGCAATTAGTTCCATCATCTAAATTTTGGTTTCTAGATGCAAATTTTCTGTTCCATTGCATGGTTTGAGGGACTTTCTCATTTGAAGTTGTAGGATGGTTCCATCTAGAAAAATCTGTTATGTTTATATATAAAAGAATATAGGTATTTTATAAAGTCCAGGTATAATTTTAAATCAAACACACCTTTCAATTACTAAACAGAGGTCTTCAGCAGTAGTTTTCAAAAGTACTAGGTTAAACATTGTTGAATACTATGTTAACTAATATTTACTATATTTGTTGTTGTTGTTAAGTACCATAGAGTCAGTTCCGACTCATAGTGACCCTGCATAGGGTTTCTGAGGCTGTAAATCATTACGGGAGCAGAAAGCCTCATCTTTCTCCTGAGGAACAGCTGATACTTTCGAACTGACAACCTTGAGGTTAGCAGCCCGATTCATAACCACTATAATATTTGAACTATTTAATTTGCAATGGATTTTTATGTACAGAATTAAAAAAAAAAAAATCCTCAATGTTCTCTATGTATAGTCTGGTTTTAGAGAAGACTACCTGGGTGAAAATTCCACCTTTCTCATTTATTATCTATGTGATATTGGACAAATAATTTAAATTCTCTAAATCTAGTTTTCACCTTTGCAACATGGGATAATAACAGTATATATACCTCATAAGACTGTTATTGAGACTAAATTATTTTACTTGTACAAATTTCTATATTAGTGAATTGATAAATGTATAGTAACAACGTCCTTAAAACATATATGCATATATATTTATGAATTTATTGCAACTATTATTGAAATGGAGCTCTGGTGTGATGCTGTGGGTTAATGTATCAGACTGCAAAGCCATGTGAACTGCAAGGTTGGTGGTTCAAGCTCACCAGCTGTTCCTCGGAAGCCCTATACAGGGTCACTATAGGTCTGAACCGACTCAATGTCACTTCACAAAAAATTGCCATAATAAGATACATAGCAGACAGTTGACAAAGAATCACAAAATATACAGCATACTTAACAACAAATTCTATATATCTAATTGATTGTCACAGAATGCTTTCACTGAGTTTTTTCAAATGCTGTAGCTATTGTCTGTCTATTGCTGCAATTGAAAAAATGAGCGTACTCCTCACATGACTATTATCTGACGTGTTTGTTGACTTTAATAAGTATGATGAAAGTGAAAACACGAAGAACTATATGTTGGAGCTTTACCCGTATATCACTGATTTACGCAACTTTTTTTGCTGAATTAGTTTTTAAATACTAGAAGAATTATTTCCAGCATTTGTGTGATTTTATATAATATAATGGCCACAGACACAAAGCTGTTAAGTTTAATCTGCATTATTAACATTTTCTCTATCATTGAGTTAAGTATAAATAATATATCAATAAATCAAACAGTATAGTGTTTTCTGATATCCATGGTACAAATCAAATATTCTGATCATAACTGGTTTCAAGCTATCAATGCTGCATTACTGAATGCTAAGGTAGGGAGAAATGCACAGTAGTAGCCCACTATATGGAAGGGATAGAACAGATAAGAGAGATGTTTAGGAGTAAAGAAGATGTAGGTTAGGTATTTAGGATGTCTTTTTGTCTTTAGCTCACTACCATCAAGTGGATTCTAATTTACAGTAACACTGCATAGGATTCCAGAGGTTGTAAATCTATATGAGAACAGAAAGCCTCATCTTCTCCCAGGCAGTGGCTGGTGGGTTTGAACAGTGGACTTTGGGTTAGCAGTTCAGTGCCTGTCCTACAGAGTAAGCAGCTTTCAAAGGAGGAGGGCTTATTCACTGAGATAAGGAACATAAGAAAAGGGGGTTGGCTGAGGTAAAGAGAAGCCTGAAAGTGTAAGGATGCTGCCATATTAACTTTTAGGTGGATAGATCCAAAAACGTGATTGGATACATGGGTCTAGTGTTAGACAGAAGGCTCTATCTAGATGGGAGATACAGATTTAGAAATAATAAAATATAGTTAGTAATTGAAGCCCTAGAGTAATTTCTAGGAAAAGTTTATAAAAGTGACAAGAATAAAAAAGCAAAAACAATATTTTTGCAACACTGACATTTAGAGGGGCTGGAAAAAGAGCACAGGCAACCTAAGAAGTAGTAGGAGAACCATGTTGTTGTTAGGTGCTGTTGAGTCATGTCTGACTCATAACAACTCGATGTATAATATAGAAAGAAACACCGCCTGTTCCTGTGCCAGCCTCACAATTGTTATGTTTGAGCCCTTTGTTGCAACTACTAACAACAACAAAGGAAAGATAGTAATTACATATATACAGAGGTGAAAGAGAATGAAAAATGAAAAGGTCACACTGAATTTAGCCTTAGGAGATCACTAAAATTACTTAAGAAAAAAAAAAAAAAAAGGGAGCCATAACCCAAATTTTAGTGAATGAAGAGTGACTATGAAGTAAAGAAGTGAACACCCTGAGTGTGAATTGTTCTCTCAAGAAGTTTTAATTTTAAGGTAAAACAAAAAATAAAATGTATAGGGACTCGGCTCTGTTTTTTTTTTTTGTCTGCCTGGCATGCTTTTCCTTGTTTGAGCAAAATTATTCATCTTCTCCTCAACCCCGTGTGATCCTGGTGAAGCTGTCAAGCATTGTAGCCTGTCTTTCCATGGGCAATATAGATAGAACACATGACCCAATCCCATACACGGACTATGGGACTGGATAATGTGTTCTATAGGGATTGATCAAGGATGAACACACAATGACTCAAACAGAGAAGACTATCTTTTTCTACTGACATTGCCGAACTGGGAAGATAATAATTAGGGGATACTAGTCACCATCCTACTTGCCATATGGGAAAACCTTTTTAAAGAATGAATCTAATTATCAAAAGGCATAGTTAAAATGCTGAAAGAAAGCCAGAGGCATGATGTAATCATTTGTGTCCCTGGATATGGTGGTGGTGGTGTCCCTGGATATAGTTAAGATTAAATCCAGATGCCTGTCTGAACTTTTCCATTTACTTGGTACTTAAGTTTCTTTTTATTTGTAAAAACCCTTTGAGTAGAATTTGTGTACCTTGTGATAAAAACTAGCTAAATGAAACTAGGGGACATGGAATTAAAACAGGAAGAGCCTTGAGATGAGAGGAAAGAAACACTACAGGAGTTGGAGCGCTCTGGCTGCACTTTTTCCAAAACGGATCTATTGGTTCTTTTGGCAGTCCATGGCACCTTCAATATTCTCCTCCAACACCATAACTCAAAAGCATCAATTCTTCTACAGTCTTCCTTGTTCACTGTCCAGCTTTTGCATGTATATGAGGTTACTGAAAATACCATGGCTTGGGTCAGGCGCACCTTAGTCCTCAAGCTGACATCTTTGCTCTTTTACACTTTAAAAAGGTCTTGTGCAGCAGATTTGCCTAATGCAATACGTCATTTGATTTCTTGACTGCTGCTTCGGTGAGTGTTGATAGTTGATTCAAGAAGAATGAATTCCTTGACAACTTCAATCTTTTCTCCATTGATAAGAATGTTGTTTATTGGTCCAGTGGTGAGGATTTTTGTTTTCTTTACATTGAGATGTAATCCATACTGAAGGCTGTGCTCTTTGATCTTATGCTGTCTAAAGAAGTTACTTGAAATGAATAAATCATTGATTTTGCAGAATTCTATCATGCGATCTCCAGCATCATTTCTATCACCAAGGCCATATTTTCCAACTACTAAAGCTTCCTCTTTGCTCCCAACCTTTGTATTCCAATTACCAGTAATGATCAATACATCTTGATTTCATGTTTGATCGATTTCAGATTGAAGAAGTTGGTAGAATTCTTCTACCTCATCGTCACTGGTTTTAGTGGTTGGTGCGTAAATTTGAATAATAGTGGTATTAACTGAGCTTCCCTGTAGGCACATGAATACTATCCTATCATAGTGTTGTACCTCATGACTGATCTGGGTATGTTCTTTTTGAATGCAACACCATTCCTCTTCTATACTGTATCTGACAGTGTTTCTCTGCTATTCATAAGGTGTTCAGTAACTAAATATTCAGAAGTAGTTCGTCACTCCTTCTTCCTAGTCTGTCTTGTCTGGAAGCTGATCTGAAACCTGTCCACCATGGGTGATCCTGCTGGTATTTAAAATACCAGTGGCATAGCTTCCAGCATCATAGCAACTTACAAGCCACCATAGTAAAACAAACTGACAGACGAGTGGTGGAACTTATAGTTAGGAAAGCATAAAGTGGTAGCATGAAGGAAAGAGTGGATATAGAAGCTAATTCTATGAGCATAAAGTTATTTTCAGAAAACTTCAAGTTTACCATTTAAATATACAGATAGTTGAACAAACAACTCAATAGCCAGGATTATTTCTCATACATTTTCACCAACTGAGTTAATGACATAACTCAGGGAAATGATGCTAAGAAAGGCAGGGTTCAGAGTAATGATGAACCAGACACAGTTTTGTGGAATCCATATGCAGTATCTCATAAATTTAATGAAACACTGATATGATGCAAATCTAGATTATACACCACAACCTATGCTATATTCTATTATCATAAATGTAAGAATCATAGAGCTAACTATTGGAGAGATATGAAAGGTCACCCAACTCAATCCCTTCATTTTAAAACAAAAGGTTAAATAATTTGCTCAAGGTCCCATAGCTATTTTGTATAACTGGACTAATTTTATAAATACAAAAATCACATAAAACATCCTAAAAATAAAAAAATAATCATTTAGTAGTTTAATATTTTGAACACCAAAGGATTCTTGTTTTTTTCAGCTTTTCCTCATATTATCTTTTAAATTTAAATAGTTCAACCTTGTATAGAAGGGATTTCTTTAAAAATCTGTCAGACATAACAGAACCATCTGAAATAACAGACCAAGAATTTAAAATAGGTTCAGTGACCCAAGGGATAATTGCCAAGTTAATAACCGTAATAATTACAAATGTTGGTTTTTAATAACAGTACTTGTCAATCTGAAGTAATGATAAATTATATTCTTTCTCAAATCATATATCAATGATAATTTACCTTTGTTTTGATATTCAGATGGTTCTTGTTGGTGATATTTTCCACAAATTTCACTCTGATCCCACTGTTCCATTATATGCGATTTAAATGCGTTTGAATATTCTGACCTTTATAAACATAAAGCCATAAAATGCTTTTAAAAAAGTATTAAAATTAATCTGACTTTGAAAAACACTATTTATGAAAAAGAAAAAAATATGGTTTGTCCATTCAACACTTCCCTGACTAAACTGTGTCAGCCAGGTAGGAAAAGATAGAAATAGGTGTTTAATGGAAGTTACCTATATTTGTTGTTGTTAAGTGCTGTCAAGTCAGTTCTGACTCATAGCGACCTTGAACAGTTTTAAGGAGCAGCTGCTGGGTTTGGACTGACAACCTGTAGTTCTCAGTCCAGTGGTGATCCTCCAGTGCTATGTTGTTAGGTGCCATCGAGTCAGTACCAACTCATAGCGGACCCATGCACAACAAACAGAACAGAACACTGACTGATCCTGAGCCAACCTCACAATTGTTGCCATGTTTGAGCCCATTGATGCTGCCACTTTGCCAATCCATCTACAGTCATATTTTGAGTGCCTTCCAACCTGGGGGGCTCATTTTCTGGCACTATATCTGACAGTGTTTCTCTGCTATTCATAAGGTTTTCAGTGACTAAAGATTCGGGAGTAGTTCCTCACTCTTTCTTTCTAGTCTGTCTTTGTCTGGAAGCTCATCTGAAATCTGTCCACTATGGGTGACCCTGCTGGTATTTAAAA
This sequence comes from Chrysochloris asiatica, assembly GCF_000296735.1. Taxonomy (NCBI): domain Eukaryota; kingdom Metazoa; phylum Chordata; class Mammalia; order Afrosoricida; family Chrysochloridae; genus Chrysochloris; species Chrysochloris asiatica. The sequence continues at coordinate 22,249,112 of NW_006408520.1, read as the reverse complement.
CACCAGTGGCGTAGCTTACAGAATCACAGCAACTCACAAGCCACCACAATACGACAAACTGACAGACAAGTGGTGGTTTCTTTACATACCCCAACAGATAGATGCTCTCTGGAGAGCCTAAAACACCTTATTGCTAATGCTACTTTAGTTAGCTAACAAGAGCAAGATCTCTAGAAGTAATGCTGGCATCTGTTCTGATTGGTCAGAACCTGTTCTGAACTGGTTAAATATATATTGAATGTTACTCCATAGAAGGTCCTTTGCTGAAAGGGTAATTATGTATAATATAGCCTCTATTTCTATGTCAGCAGTTCACACCCATCAGCCACTCCTCGGAAACCCTATACAGAGTCACTAAGAGTTAGAACTGACTTGATGGTACTTAACAACAATAACAACATCACCTCTAGGCATCGTGAAACACAGAAAGATACTGAGAATTAGGCCTTCTGCTTGCTTACTAGGAGTATGAGCCCTGGGTTTTTTAGCTATAAAACAGAATTAAAATATCTCATTTTATGAGTCAGGTTGTTATTAAGGTCAAAAGTGATGATATGCAAAAATATGATATAAATAATAAAGTACTTTATAAATCTGAGGCATTATCAATATGGAGTGGGCCCTTAAACACAGTTACTCTTCACACACAAACCTAATTTCCCTTTCTGAAGTATAGTCTTGTCACCTGGGAAGTTTAGACGGTAGATAGAGCCTGAGGGGAAGATATACCATGGGTAGATTCCCAGGAAAGATGATAGAATGAACGTTAATATATTCTATAACTATAAAGTTCTAAATAAATTGAGGGTATATGAAAGAAAATTTAAATCTTATGTTTCAATGCCTTGTTAAGGAACTAAATAATCACTGTGATTGAGAGTAGCCAGTGGTCACTCTTCCGTGAGTAAGTGATTATCTGTAGGAATACAAAATTAATGGTAAAAATTTTATCTGTGATATTAACATTGTATTTGTACCTTGATATACTGGGAAGGGAAGATTTTGGAGTAAAGCTAAACTCTTGAACGTCCACACTTTGAGGTTTATTCATTTGCATCTATTAATGAAAAAAATTAGAAGTTCAACTATTAGCTTTATATCAATATATTTAAACAAATGAGCCAAATAGCAAAATTTCTGCTTGTACATAAAGTCTAAAAATCAATAAATTAAGAGGAACTCAGGGTGGTTCTCAACTCAAGTCTCCCTCTTAGGCCCTTCTTCTTTTTTAATGGTTGTACATATACTTATATATGTACTTATTGATATATAAACATATATGTACAATAATTAGAGATATATAACTATATATAAGTATATATATATTGTTGTTGTTAAGTGCTGTGGAGTCGGTTCCAACTCATAGCGACCCTGTACAGGGTTTCCAAGGCTGTATATCTTTACAGGAGCAGAACACCTCATCTTTCTCCCGTGGAACAGCTGGTAGTTTTGAACTGCTGACCTCGTGGTTTGCTGCCCGATTCATAACCACTACGCCACCAGAGCTCCATATATATATATATACATTGTTAACTGCTCTATGTGTGTGTGTGTGTTATTGGTGTTGTTAAATGTGGTCCAATTGGTTTGGACATACATACATATATATGGGAGCACAGTGGCTCCATAGGATAAGCACTGGACTGTGAACCACAAGGTTGGTGGTTCAAGTCCACCAGTCGCTCCACAGGAGAAAGATAAGGCTTTCTGCTCCCTCAAAATATTTAAAGCCTTGGAAACCCTATACAGGGCCTCTATGAGTTGAAACTGACTCCACAGTACTTAACAACAACATATATATATGGCAGTTGCACATGATTAATGTACTTGATATCACTAAATTGTACATGTGAAAAAAAAATGTTGCTATATACATATATTTCATAACACCAATGTAACTTTCTTCACATATACAATTTGGTGATATCAATTACATTAATCGTGTTGTGCAGCTGTCACCAATAATTGTCAAATTTTCCATCACCAAAACCAGAAAACCATTGCTTCTCAAACAAAGACTCCCTTTTCTCTTCTCCCTCCTGCCCATGGTAAACCACTAATAAAACTTTGGTCTATACCTTTGCTAAGTCCTTCTTAAATATTGGAATCCCTCAGAGTCCTTTATAGGTCTTCCCTTGCTTTACACATTCTCAGCATAGGTCTTATTTACTATGTCTTCAATTACCATTTATGTGTGAATGACTCTCAAATCTGTATCTGTAATACAGCTCTTTCCTGATTGTCAAGGAGTTGCAGCAAACTTTCCATAGAGCATTTCTACCTAGACATCTTGCTGGTCTCTAAATTTAGTGTTTTCCAAATTAAACTTATCATGTCTGTATTCTGCCAAACTTGTAGATTCTACCTCTGAAAAATGTTATTACCCTAGCCATTTCTATTACTCTGCACTCCTTTCTCTGTCATGCAGTCCTGTTGTGGTGCTACAGGATAAACACTGGAATGCTAACCAATAAGTCAGCAGTTCAAACCCACCAGCCGCTCCTCAGAAACCCTATACAGGGTCACTAGGAGTCAGAACCAACTCTACAGCACTTAACAACAACAACAACAACACCTTAGATTAGGCCATCTAGCTTAGATTCTTGTAAAAACCACCTAATGATTCTCTATTTTCCTAATCTATCATCCTCCGATCCAGTCTCCAAATTGTTAACTCGAGTGAACTTTATAAAGCGCTGTATAAATTCAATAGTCTCCCAATACTTTCAGGAGAAAGTTCAAAACCTTAAAATAGCAAAAATGTCTTCATGTTTTAGTCTTCAGTCTCACCTCTCTTCATTTCCCTTAGTTAGAGTTGAACTCTAGACATACTACATTGAGGTTGTTAAGTGCAGTCAAGTTGGTTCCAACTCATAGTGACCCGGTATAGGGTTTCCAAGGCTTTAAATCTACACAGGAGCAGAAAGCCTCGTCATTCTCTCACAGAACGTGTGGTGGGCTCTAGCCATGGACCTTGTGGTTTGTAGTCCAGTGATTACCACCATGCTCCAGACTTTACTGTATTACTTAGTTCTTCTGAAGATTTTCCTCTCATCTTTCCCCTCCCTCACCTCTCTGTACATTCTCTATTTTTTAAATAGTTTTCCATCCCTGCTCACCACCATCCTAGTGCTGCTCCATACTTGACTTATGCCTATACTTCTTTCAGGTCTCAATCAACTAGCAATTCCTTCCTGGCCCATCAAATACGGATTCAGGATACTTTTCATCAAAATGCAAGCATCTTATATGCATTCTGCTGTCACAGAAGTACTTCATAATTAAAAAGCCTGTTTACTTATTTGTTTCTTTCACTCAAGTATGTTGTTGTTGTTGTTGGGTGCCACTGAGTCAGTATCTGCTCATAGTGACCCTATGCACAACAGAACGAAACACTGCCCGGTCCTGGGCCAACCTCACAATTGTTGCCATTGAGTCCGTTGATGCTGCCACTTTGCCAATCCATCTCACTGGGGGTCTTCCTCTTTTTCTCTGACCCTCCACCTTACCAAACATGATATCCTCCTCCAGTAACCGGTCCCTCCTGACAATATATCCGAAGTATGAGAGATGAAGTTTGGCCATCTTGGCCTCCAAGGAGCACTCTGGCTGCACTTTTTCCAAAACGGATCTATTGGTTCTTTTGGCAGCCCATGGCACTTTCAATATTCTCCTCCAACACTGTAACTCAAACGCATCAATTCTTTTACGGTCTTCCTTGTTCACTGTCCAGCTTTCACATGCATATAAGGTTACTGAAAATACCATGGCTTGGGTCAGGTGCACCTTAGTCCTCAAACTGACATCTTTGCTCTTCAACACTTTAAAAAGGTCTTGTGCAGCAGATCTGCCTAATGCAATATGTTGTTTGATTTCTTGACTGCTGCTTCCATGAGTGTTGATAGTTGATCCAAGAAGAATGAAGTCCTTGACGAGGATTTTTGTTTTCTTAACATTGAAATGCAATTCATACTGAAGGCTATGGTCTTGGATCTTCATCAGTAAGTATTCTAAGTCCTCTTCACTTTCAGCAACCAAGGTTGTATCATCTGCATATTGTTAATGAGTCTTCCTCCAATCCTGATGCCAGGTTTTTCTTCACATAACCTAGCTTCTTGGATTATTTGCTCAGCATGCAGGTTGAATATATATGGTGAAAGAAATCAACCCTGTAGCACACCTTTCCTAATTTAAAACCATTCAGTGCATCCATGTTCTATTCGAACAACTGCCTCTTAGTCCATGTAGAGGTTCCTCATGAGCACAATTAAGTGTTCAAGAATGCTCATACTTTGCAATGTTGTCCATAGCTTGTCATGATCCACACAATCGAAAGCCTTTGCATAATCAATGAAGCACAGGTAAACATCTTTCTGATATTCTCTACTTTCAGCTACAATCTATCTGATGTCAGCAATGATATCAATATTCCTTGTTTCACGTCCTCTTCTGAATCGGCTTGAATCTCTGGAAGTTCTCTTTCAGTGTATGGTTGCAGCCATTTCTGTATTACCTTGAGTAAAATTTTATTCTCATGGGATATAAAAGATATTGTCAGATGATTTCTGCATTACGTTGGGTCACCTCTCTTTGGAATGGGCACAAATACGGGTCTCTTCCAATTGGGACTAAAACTGTCTTATCACTGGTGGTGGTAGTTATATACTGTGGAGTCAGTTCCAACTCATAGTGACCCTATATACGGCTTCCAAGGCTGTCAATCTATATGGGCGCAGAAAGCCTCATCTTTCTCTCCTGTGGAACTGCCAGTTGTTTTGAACTGCTGACTATGAGATTAGCAGCCCAATTTGTAACCACTACGCTACCAGAGCTCCTTTATTTATCACTAACCCCTAGCATAATGTTTGGCATGTTGTTGGTGATCAATTAATATAGAAGTGAGGAAAGAGAGAGAAGGAAAGAAAGAAAAAAAACTTAGGTTACAAAAAAAAAAAGAAATCTTAGAGAAGGTGGTGACCATCTCAAACTTCATGCCTCTCTCTGTTTCTCAATATTGTTTTATTTCATGGCTTAGAATCTTCATTCTTATAAAGGCTCTAGAAAAGATATGGGAGTCTTCCATTTTCATAGTTTGGTTCGGGCCTGCAGCTATTTTTTCCTGGATATGATGTCGTAGGCTTAGGATAAGTGTCTAACCTATCAACCAATAGCAACTCCCATTTCTTCATCACTTGGAATGTTCATGTTCAATACTCATCTAGTGCATGAATCAGTATTAACTTCAGACTTTGCAGTCCAGCACTAACAGAGCCAGAAAAGGGCAACAATGTCTAGTGCCCTTTGCTGAACCAAGCCAAGATACATATCCTTCCTTTTACCTGTTCTTTGGTTAAAGAAAAAAAAGTTAATGAGGAAAGGGGCTAGATAACTATTTTTCAAACTAGACAGACGGGTTTGTTATCAATAACTGAAAATGTCTTATCCTTTAGAAACAATATTGTGAATAATGCTCATATTCTTAGTCAAGCCCATAGTAAAGTAAACTACAGATAACTGTCTGGTACATAAAACAAATGTGTATTCAAATTCATTTTATTATAGATTAAAGGGATGAATGTTATTAAAACTAACCTTGAGACGTTTAACTGGAGGAAGAGATGAAACAGCATTCCTATTTCTTAAATCTGATAAATATGAAGAAATTGTTGGATCTTTCATTTCTAACTTCTGTGTAACTCCAATTTTACCTATGGGAAAAAAGTTAGATCTTTAATTTAAGCTTTCAGTATTATTTACATAGAGCCAAATTTCTTCAAATCAGATTTTTTTTTCCATTTTTGCCCAAAAAAGAAAGAAAATTACTTGAGGGTTATAGAACATACATATAAATTTCATACATCAATAATTAGGATGTTATTACTATTCATCAATTAATATAGAAGTGAGGAAAGACATAGAGAAGGAAATATTTTCAAAACTGGAAATACATTTGTTTCTTGGAACTCACAGCAGTCATGTCCACATGTATGCTTATTTTTACAGTGATGATTACATTCTCGCTTTCCCAGTTTTTTGTAGGCAGTCATTCCTAAATATAAGAAAAACAAACCAATTTGTTACTATATCTGCTACTGTGAGTTTGACATAATTTATTTTTATCCACTTATCTTTCTTTCAAATAGTACAAAAACATTATGATTTTCACGCTTCCTCAAATGTTGTTATTAAATGCCATCATGTCAGTTTGGACTCATAGAGACCTTATATAGGGTTTCCGAGGAGCGGCTGGTAGGTTTGAACCACTGGTCTTGTGATTTAAATTGACCTTGTGACCCAGTGCTAATCTTACAGTGCCACAGCAGGACTCCTCTTCAAATGTTAACCCATGTGACATAAAAATCTTAAAGGATACAAAGATATTTCTGACAACAGTCCCTACCCCACTATGAGCTTCATCCCAGCTTTTCACAAGCCTCTCTCATAAGCTTCTCTCATCCATTATGACTGGCTAATAAATACGGTAGAATATTAGTTAATATATTCTGAATAAAGTGATAATGGAGGTGGGGTTTTGCAACATTTCTTCTGGTTTATACTTAAGTCTGAAGAGCCTGGAAAGACGTAAACTTCATTGTATTTTCATTTCAACCACTTACAGCAGCAAGTAGATAAGACTCTATACATGTCTAATAGACATTAGAAATAAGTGCTTTGGGGGCTGAAGACACTTGCTATATGAATTCATAGAAAGGAGCAATTGCTTTCAACTTGATTCTTCTAAGTTAAAATTAATATATCTAAATATATAGTCTATATTTATTAGATTTTAAGCAGGCTTTTTCATCTTAGCGCTCATTAGTAGCATGGGGTAGGGGAGAAACATTTGAAGGACAAACAGTGTTTGGACATGAAAAGAAAACAAGGGAAACATATTCCAGGTTAAACCTGTTGCCATGAAGTTGATTCCAACTCATAGTGACCCTACAGGACAGTGTAGAACTGCCCCATAGAGTTTCCAAACCTGGTATGGCATTGCAGGATAAGCACTAGACTGCTAACTTCAGGGTCAGCAGTTCAAATCTACTAGCTGCTCCTTGGAAACCTATACAGGGTTGCTATGAGTCGGAATCAAATTGATGTAACTTAACAACACCAACAATATTTATGAAAGTAGACCACCATATCTTTCTCCCATGGAGTGGCTGGTGGGTTTGAACTGCTGATCTTTCCATTAGCAGATGAGCACTTAACCACTGCACAATCAGGGTTCCTTATATTCCTGGTAGAGGGCATAATACCCTAAGAAAGCAAAACTACAGACTGCTGTTATTGTTGTTAAGTACCATCGAGTCAGTTCCGACTCATAGTGACCCTGTGTAGGGCTTCCTAGGAGCAACTGGTGAGCTTGAACCACTGACCCTGTGGTTCAAATAGGCCATACAGTCCAGTGCATTAAACTCACAGTGCCACAGGAAGAGAAATCAACTTATCTTTTCTGGAGCATAGATTTTGAAGCAAACTAGTAATTTTAGAGATAGTGGGGAGCTTTGAAAATCTTTACCCCCTTAATTATTTTTCTTTTTGTGTATTATTACTCATTCAACCCTTTCAACTCATGGCAAAATTAAAAAGATGATAACATATATAGCACTCTTGAGTAAATGGATGAGGCTGCACACCATATGGGAAAACTGGCTGGTGGTCTTTAGGGCTAAACAGATTAATACATAGAGTACTGATAAAGTAACAAAACATCACTGACAGTTGAAATCTGACAGCTAAACCATTATGTTTATGAGTATAAGTAACTTTGGCAGTTGTTGTTGTTATGTGCCGTGGAGTCGGTTCCTACTCATAGCGACCCTGCACAGGGTTTCCGAGGCTGTTAATCTTTATGGGAGCAGAATGCCTCATCTTTCTCCTGTGGAGCAGCTGGTAGTTTCGAACTGCTGACCTTGCGGTTCGCAGCCCGATTCGTAACCACTACGCTACCAGAGTATATAGATAATATTCAGACAAGGTTACCCTATGACAATAGTAGATAACAAAGTTTTGAGCACCATGTAATTACTTCTGAAACTTCAAAGAGACAGGGATACTCAAGAACCACAAAAATAAGTAAACATTTCTCTTTTCTAATGCAAATAACCACTATTTCTTTAATCTTCCTACCTCCGAGATTAAATGTACTTGATACTGTATTTTCTGAGAACATCCAATCTAGAACTAGCTTCTACTTTCCCAATCTTCATAAGAATCACCCAGTACAAACCTAAATCCTAGAATAAATTTCTCCCCAGTCCCTAAAATGACCTACAGTTCCGGTATTGAGCCCTCCTTTGCTGCAGTGAGTTAAGTAAGCCTAACTTTCTTAAAATACACATGTCTGTCTTCCTGGTGATCTCTGGCTAGAGAACCATTACACTTTGAAAGGTGTGCATGACTCAGGGATTGAGAACTTTTGCTCCAGTTCATGCCTTTAGTATCTTTCATTTAGGTTATAACTGGTTTCCTTGAATACGATCCTACTCTGTTATAATTTATTCTACACACAGTTGCTTAATTAAATCCTCTGAAAATTAAACTCTGATATGATCTTTTAATGTTAGTTGTTAACTTCATTATTCTTATTAGGTACCATCCAGTTGGTACTGACTCATAGTGATCTTGTGTACAACAGAACAAAAACCTGCCAGGTCCTGTGCCAACTTCACAATCATTTTTACACTTAAGCCCATTGTTGCTGCCACTATTCAATCCATCTCATTGGGGGTCTTCCTCTTTTTTGCTGATCCTCCACTTAGCAAGCATCATGTCCTTCTCCAGGGATTGGTTCATCCTCATAATATAGCTGACGTATGAGACATAAAGTCTGGCCATCCTGGCTTTTAGGGAGCATTCTGGTTGTACTTCTTCCAACACAAATTAGTTTGATCTTTTGACAGTCCATGGTACTTTAATATTCTACTCCAACATCATGACTCAGATGCATCAATTCTTATACTATCTTTCTTATTCACTGTCCAACTTTCACATGCATATGAGGGTACTGAAAATACCATGGCTCAAGTCAGGTGCATCTTTGTCCTCAAACTGACATCTTTGCTCTTCAACACTTAAAAAAGGTCTTGTGTAGCAGATTTGCCTAATGCAATACGTTGTTTGATATCTTGACTGCTGCTTCCATGAGTGTAGATGGTTGATCCAAAAAGAATGAAGTCTTTGACAATTTCAACCTTCTCCCCATTTATCTTGATGTTATTTATTGGTTCAATGGTGAGGATTTTTGTTTTCTATACACTGAAATACAACTCACAATGAATGCCGTGGTCTTTGATCTTCATCAGTAAGTATTTTAATTTCTCTTTGCTTTCAACAAACAAGGTTGACCATCTGTGTGTATCTCAGGTTGTTAATGAGTCTTCTTCCAATTTTGATGCCATGCTATTCTTCATATAATACAGCTTCTCAGATTATGTGCTCAGCATACAGATTGAATAAGTATGGTGAAAGAATATAACACTGGAGCATATCTTTCCTAATTTTAAATCATTTAGTCTTCCCTTCTTCTGTTGGAACAACTGCCTCTTGGTCTATGTACAGGGTCCTCATAAGCACAATTAAGTGTTCCTGAATACTTATTCTATGCAATGTTGTCCATAGCTTGTCATGATTCCCAAAAATTCCTTTGTGTAGTCAATAAAGCACAGGAAAGCACCTTCTTGTATTCTCTGCTTTCAGCCAAGACTCATCTAATGTCAGCAATGATATCCCTCCTTTCACACTCCCATCTGAATCTGGCAGCCATACATTTGCAGGGAACTGGCAATCAGAATGCAAAGGTTGGATACAAAGAAGAAGGATCAGTCACTGGAAAATATGGTCTTGGTGATAGAAATGATATTGGATATCATGTGACAGAATTTTGCAAGACCGATGTATTCTTCATTGCAGAAACTTTTTTAAAACATCATAAAAGACAACTATACCCATGGACCTCACCAGATTGAATACACAGAAATCAAAATAACTACATCAGTGGAAAGAGATAGTAGAAAAGTTCCATATCATCAGTCAAAATTAGGTTAGGAGCAGACTGTGGAACAGACCATCAATTTTTCATATGCAAGTTCAGACTGAAGCTGAAGAAAATTAAAACAAGTCCACGAGAGCCAAAATATGACCTTCAGCATACCACATCTGAATTTAGAGATCATCTCAAGAACAAATGTGATGCATTGGACACTAATGACGGAAAACCAGAAGATTTGTGGATGACATCAAGAACACTACACAGGAAGAAAGCAAAAGATCATTAAGAAGACAAGAAAGAAGAAAGAGACCAAAATGAATATCAGAAGAGACTCTGAAATTTGCTCTCTAGCATAGAGATGATGAAGCAAGTAGAAGAAATGAGGAGGTAAAAGAGCTGAACAAAAAATTTCAAAGGGCACCTCAAGAAGACAAAGTCCTATATTACAATAAAATGTGCAAAGATTTGGAGTTAGAAAATTAAAAGGGAAGACCATGCTCAGCATTTCTCAACCTGAAAGAACTGAAGAAAAAATTCAAGCATCAACTTACAATACAGAAGGTGTCTGTGGACAAGATATTGAGCAATGCAGAAAGCATCAAAAGAAAATGGAAAGAATACACATAAACACTGTACCAAAAATAAATGGCCAAAAAATCATTTGAAGGGGTAGCAAATGTTCAAGAGCCAAGGGTACTGAAGGAAAATGTCCAAGGTGCAATTAAGGCATTGTCAAAGAACAAGGCTCCAGAAACAGATGGAATACAAACTGAAATTTTCAACAAACTGAGGCAGCACTAGAGGTGACATGTACACCCATGTTCATCGTAACATGATTCACAGTAGGAAAAAGATAGAGACAGTCTAAATGACCATCAATGGGAAAATGTATAAACAACTCTGGTGTATATATACGCAATGGAATGCTATACAACACTGAAGAATAATGGTGAATCTGCAAACCACCTCATTAACATAGATGAATCTAGAGGACATTATGCTGAGTGCTGAGTGAAATTAGTCAACAATCACAAAAAGACAAGGAAAGGTTTCACGCTAAGAGAAACATCCTTTGGTGGTGACCAAGAATGGGAGGGAACGGAGAGTGAGTCACTCATTATAGAGTTGTTGTTGTGTTGTTGTGAAGTGTTGTCGAGTCGGTTCCAACCCATAGCAACCCTGTATAGGGTTTCCGAGGAGCAGGTGGGAGGAGCAGGTGGTGAGCTTGAACCACTGACCTTGCAGTTCGAATGGATTTGCAGTCTGGTGCATTAACCCACAGCGCCACACCAGGACTCCCATTAGAGGGTTGTTGTTGTTAAGTG
>NW_006408520.1:22218930-22236083 GCF_000296735.1 Chrysochloris asiatica | reverse complement strand
GTGCTGCCTCCCTTTCTTGAAAGATTTCAATTTTTATTCCATCAATTCCTGGTGCCTTGTTCTTTGCCAATTCCTTCAATGCACCTTGGACTTCTTTCTTCAGTATCATTGGCTCTTGATCATATGCTACCTCTTGAAACGGCTGAACATCAACCATTTTCTTTTGGTACAGTGACTCAGTATTCTTTCCATCTCCTTTTGATGCTTTTTGCCATCATGTTCTGATTATTAATGGATGTTTACAGCTGTTTCTCTTCATTTTGAGTGTGCCCCATCAGCAAAAGAAGGTCCCGCAGGCTTTACTCCCACGGGCTTTACTCCATTCACTCCATCACGGTCAACTCTACTTTGAGGAGGAAGCACTTCCCCTGTTGCATTTTGAGTGCCTTCCAATTTGAGAGGTTCATTACCCGGCACTATATCTGACAGTGTTTCTCTGCTATTCATAAAGTTTTCAGTGACTAAATATTCAGAAGTAGTTCGTAACTGCTTCTTCCTAGTCATCTGTCTTCGTTTGGAAGCTCATCTGAAACCTGTCCACCATGGGTAACCCTGCTGGTATTTAAAATACCCATGGCAAAGCTTCCAGAATCACAGCAACTCATAAACCACCACAATACGACAAACTGACAGACGAGTGGTGGATGAAAACTCCTTAGACATTATCAAATACATTCAGGGAATGAGTTGCTGGGTCTATGGGATTAGAATCATAGTCTTGGGGGACACCTTTGTCAGTTGTCATATGATAGTCCACAAAAACAACATTCTACATCTTACTTTTGTAAGTAGCAAGTGGGCTCTTAAAAGCTCATGAGCAGCCATCTATAGTACAACTATTGGTCTCTCTCTCTGTGTAAAGGAAAGAAGAGTGATGATGTTTGAAATTAAGTAGTCCAATGGACTAATGGAACATGTGAACATCAGTCTCCATAACTTTGAGACCAGAAGAACTAGATGGTGCCTGTCTACCACTACCAACTTTTCTGAAAGGGATCACATTACAAGGTCCTAGATAGAGTAGGAGAACATGTGGAATGAAATTCAAAATTATGAAAAACAAATAAACAAAAAAATCAGGCTTACTGGTCAGAAAGAGACTGGAGGAAGCTGAACCTCAGTTACCCTTCAGGTCTGGAACTGAACTCGCCCTCATGACTCAGTTTTCAGTCACGCAATAGAGGTATACAGTGGGGATAATACTAGTAGGATCTGCTCGCTTGGATTGGACAACCATTCAAGATCAAAAGGGCAGCATTTACTTAAGGATAAAGTTCAGAAAGTTTTTGGGAAGGGGGTGGCATGTAAACAAGAATCACATGGAGGAGGTAAATGACTGATGTTACTTGGAAGGAACTGCAATTATTAAAATGAAATGAACCCTGTATAGGGCTTCCAAATACCGGCTGGCGAGCTTGAACCACCAACCTTATAGTACAAACTGACTTTGCAATCCAGTGAATTAACCCACAGCCACACCGAAACTCTGAAGAAGTTGGCAGAAGTCTTCAATTTAATTTTCACTGGCTTTAGAGGTTGGTGCGTAAATTTGAATAGTGGTGCTAACTGGTCTTCCTTGTAGGCATATGGATATTATCCTATCACAGATAGTGTTGTATTTCAATGTGTGAAGACGAATACTAATAAAATTAGACAGTTAATCAGAAAAGAAAAGTCAAAGGGTCCATAAATAGTGTATTCAGTTCAAAAGCTTAAGGAAAGGAAGAGCCAAGATGACAACTAGAGGACAGGCCTAGATTGCATTAGGAGGAGGATAGAGCCCCATGGAAGGAAGTACCTATGAAAGGAGAATAAATAGATGAGGTGTTTCCATGTATTTGTCTTCATATTTGAAATATTGAATGAATTCAAAGAAAGAGATATAGACTAGAAAGAAGACAATAAATTTCAGGAAAAATAAAATGCTCCTCCACAGAGAAAAACACCAGGCCTGATTCTGCATTAAAAATCTCAAAAATACTGTTGCCATCTAAATATCTCTCACATCAGTCTATTTTTATTTCTACTGCCACAGCCACTCTAGACTGACCTACCATCATTTTCCTTCCTAGACTACTACCAGTATCCACTTAACTAGTTTTCTTGCCAACACATTTTCCATATTGCACTTTATAGAGTGACTTAGGGGGGAGTCCTGGATAAGCACTGCACCACTAACTGCAAGGATGGCAGTTTAAGCTCATCAGCCACTCCTAGGAAACCCTACAGGGTCACTGTAAGTCAGAACTGAATGATAGCACTTAACAACAGCAGTGTAAGTTTTAAAAATGTAATTATACGGATTCTATTTTCTAGCCATCTAGTTTTTGGTATTTTTTGCCAATTGTTGTTTTCCTTCTCCGTTCTCTTTCTATCTCTCTAATTAATGTTTTTTGCTTGTTTGTTTTAATAGCATCCTATGCTGCTTCATGTTGTTGTTGTTGTTAAGTGCCGCTGCGTCAGTTCCAATGCATAGTGGCCCTGTTTAGGGTTTCCGAAAAGTTGCGGCTGAGCTTGAACCACTGACCTTGCGTACAAACCAACCTTGCAGTCCAGCACACTATTCCACAGTGCCACACCAGGATTCATGGTTATAATATAATCTTTAATTTCTTCAAAGTTACTAATTAGAATTTCATTTTTACCTTCCTATATTTAAAAATCATCCTGTTGCTCTATCATACATTTTATATTTTGAACTTTCTTTTTACATGCTTCAGATGTTCTTCAAACTCATCATCTTTAGCTATCTACTAGTAAGACAACCCTATTTCTCCATTGCACAGATGATAAATTAATATAAGGTTAAGTAGCATGCTTGTTTTTTAAAAAGATTATACAATAATTAATAAGTAGCAAATCTGGGGTTTCAATTTATAGTCTAATTCTAGGACCTACTCTCTCAAACTTCTGCCTTCTTAGTTATTCTAGCTGCCTAGTTATCGTAGTTATCCCAAAGAATTCATTTAAATTATAAAAGGAACCTTAGAGGGATTTTTTGGTGTGATTTTTTTTGAAGAGTTGTTGTTGTTGTTAGGAGCCATCGAGTTGGTACCAACTTATAACGACCCTATGCACAACAGAACGAAACACTGCCCAATTCTGGGCCAACCTCACAATTGTTGCCATGCTTGAGACCACTGATGCTGCCACTTTGTCAATCCATCTCACTGGGGGTCTTTCTCTTTTTCTCTGACCCTCCACCTTAGCAAACATAATATCCTTCTCCAGCAACTGGTCCCTCCTGACAATATGTCCTAAGTATTAGAGATGAAGTTTGGCCACCCTGGCCCTCCAAGGAGGACTCTGGCTGCACTTCTCCCTACACAGATCTGTTGGTTCTTTTGGCAGCCCATGGCACTTCCAATATTCTTCTCCAATACCATAACTCAAAAGCATCAATTATTCTATGGTCTTCCTTATTCACTGTCCAGCTTTCACATGCATATGAGGTTATTGAAAATACCATGGCTTGGGTCAGGCACACCTTAGTCCTCAAGCTGACATTTTTGCTCTTCAACACATTAAAAAGGTCTTATGCAGCAGATCTGCCTAATGCAATAATACATCATTTGATTTCTTGATTGTTGCTTCCATGGGTGTTGAAAGCTGATTCAAGAAGAATGAAGTCCTTGACAACTTCAATCTTTTCTCCGTTGATAAGAATGTTGTTTATTGGTCCAGTGGTGAGGATTTTTGTTTTCTTTACATTGAGATGCAATCCATACTGAAGGCTGTGCTCTTTGATCTTCATCAGTAAGTATTTTAAGCCTCTTCATTTTCAGCAAGTAAGGTAGACTGAAAGAAAATGCCTTGCAAGTCATTGTTTTGCCATGAGGGCTAAATCAGGTACTTTTAAGTTGACTCTGATTCATGGATTTTCCATGTTTTAGGCTGGGTTCTCTACAGAAGGAAAACCAGTGCAACTTATGTATATAAAGAGAAGTTTATATGAAGGAAATGGCTCACAGTTGTAGAGATAGGAGAGTCCCAAATGCAAGCCAGGTGAACCAGGTGGGCCTGGAAGGCAGAAGTCCCAAGTCAGGACACAGAACAGATCCTAAGTGTTGGAGCAGGGGCAACAGCAGAGTGATGGGCAACCAGGCCTGGGAGGCGCACTGTAGAACCAGCGGTGCAGAGCACACAGGAATAGGTGTACAGGGCTCTCCAGTGGGCATCTGGTTTCCCAGGCACACTTGGCAGCAGGGCCAGCAGGCAAACACACAATAGAGTAGGCCACTGGCTCAGGTTCAAAGAATTGGGAGGTTGGAGGATGACCCAGATGCGAGATCCAGATCCAGTGTGGAAGAGAGTGAGTCTTCCCTGTGTGTCTATTATATTGGGATCAGGCCACGCCCTCAAGGAAACATCCTTTTAATTGCTCATAGTCAATCTTCATAGAGTTAACTATCAACTGCCAAACAACTGAGAATTCAAGCTCAATCAAGTTGACATAGAATCTAACTATCATACCTCATATGTGTCAGAGTAGAACTGTGTTCCATAGAGTTTTCTTTGGCTAATTTTCAGAAGCAGGTCACCAGGTCTTTCTTTCAAGGTGCCTCAAATCTCTAACCTTTCAGTTAACAGGCAAGCATGTTAATAATCTGCAAGGGTTACTCCAAAGACTTTGACAAAGATGTATTTCTAGATGTAACCACAAGATGGTGCATCGTGACTATACACATTTTCTCCCTGTGATGAAAACTAACTTGGATATGGTAGTCTTTTTGAGATTCTGAGGGCTCTTAAAGTTTGGGAAAGTGTAGTTGGCAAATCTTGTTAGTAATGAGGACTATACACAAGTTTGTTTATAATACTAGTACACAGATATTATCTAACTGACAAAAACTTTGAACTGTATTTCTGTTAGAAATGGTACTTAAAAAATATGTGTGTACTGGGCCACTTGTGAGTGGAAGTAGGGGAAATGCAGCAAAGACATGGGCTGAGAGTGGCCATATACCATAGACACCTGAAGACCTTGAGATGAGAGAGCTGGCTGGTTTGAATTTCAGGGAGATGTACGAACCTCTAAGCTAAAAGACACTGACCTAGCCACTGGTGGCTAGAGTTAAGAATGAAGCAGCCAGCTGATCTGAAGAGGGGAGAGGCATGTGAGAACTCCCAAATATGCAGACAATACTCACTGGAACTAGTATGGAGGGTTTTCTGACTAGAATTCGACCAGGTGAATAAGTATGATACAGGGATCAAGCATAAATTGCGACAACTTGGTCAACTGGGGCCTTGCTTATGGATGAAGCTGTCCCAAATTCCAACAAAACAGGGAAGGATTCCTCATATCAAGGATCCTCAACACACTGAATTGATAGGGGCCAGCAACTTAGATTCCAGCTACCAAAACTGGGGAGCTATGAAAGTACAAAGTGGCCGGCTTACATGCTTTCATGAGGGTGCTTAGTGTCAGAATGAGGGGAGTAAGAAAGAAACCCTACTGAACAGTTTTCCTCATGTCCAAATGGTTCTGGTGATAAGGGGGGTAGGATTTTATGATTCAATTGTGAGTAATTGATTTCAGGTCTAATGGCGATCATCACCATTGTAAATGTAGAAGAGTTTCAACTAAAAGGGGGGAGCAGTCAATCTATCATTTCAGGAACAGGGGACCCTAGGACCATCAAGAGGGACCATGAGAGGAGCGAGGGATCCTAACCAGAAAAATAGTGACAACAGCGATGGTGGAGACAGAGACAGAGCGGCAGGTTCATGGACTGAGAAAAGCAGTGTGCCTGCGGGCAGGAGGCTGGCTTGCAAAATGTGCCCTTTGGACATTTAAATGAGTATGTATTTACAATGTGGTATGCATACTTCAAAAAAATAAACAAATAAAGGTAAAAGAGGTAAATACTGTTGACTAAAGGTGCATGGAGGGGATTGTAATCATTATGATTTGCTGAATGTAAAACTGCTGATCTGCTCTGCAAGCCTTCACTCACTCAATACACAATAAAAGCTTTACATATATATACATATATATACCTCCTCACCCTACATTCACAGAGATATATAACTGGATGAATGTGGTCTTGGAGAGTATCAACCTAAACCACATTCTTTGGTATACTTTAACAGATCCCACACTCTGAAATGCGTATGTTTTCATAGATTTTCCACATATTAAAATAACTGTATGTTTTAAAGCCCAAGATTCATAATATTTAAAATAAATGTATTAATGACATCAAATAGTAATATACTAAAAGAAAATATTCACAGTGTCTTTAACAGGGCCAATAATGGCTGGTGGGGCAAAGGATCTGGTGCCTAAAAAAAACACCTTGGGTTGAGGCGGGAGAACAGCTGACATCTCTGATACACTTAGCCTTATATCCTAGTTGTAAATTCAAATAATTTGGTCTGTGTAAATGCTACTAGAGTTAATATTTCTAAAAGAATAATGCAGTGACATTTTCAGTTTCTAGTTTACGTTAATCATAGATTTATACATGTTTTTGCTCTTTTTTAAATGATGAGAGTAATGTTTTAATTTTTCCATCAAATGTTAGCTTATCATTTTATTGTTTATTTATTAAAAAAAAAAAGAATTACACTGTTGAACTGTAGTCCTTGAATTTTCAATGTAATGCATACTTGTATACCAAGGAGTATAAAAAAAGAACTGCCTTTTCACTAGTATTTAAATGTTCACACTTGCAATGTGTTTGAACAGTGGATTATCCTGCCATATTTTCCCAAGTACATTAAATTTTCATACTAAAAATGACAGCAAATGCAAATGAATTTATTAATGTCAAATCAATTTTCTTCAAATTAAATGAAGCTTATACTTTTTATTGACAGTGCATTTAATGGATGTTGTTTGTTGTTGTGTGTCCTTGAGTTGGTTCCAACTCAGAGTAATCCTGTAGGGGGTTTCTGAGAGTAGCTGGTGGGTTTGAACTGCTGGCCTGGTGGTTACCAGTCCAGTATTTATACTACAGTGCCACACCAGGGCTCATTTAATGGTAAGAAGTTTTAATATCTAAATTTCATATAGAAGAAGTAATTGACCTGGAAAATAATTTCATCTTTGTTTTTACAAATAAAAAATAATATATTTTTCACATTGTTGTATATTAAAATTTTTTAAAAATTATTTTTCTTCAATTAAAATAACCAACTCTTGGAATTATAACCATATATGAGAAACTGCAGCTAAAATAATGTTTTATAGTTTTTTGCTGTTGGGTGTCACTGAATTGGCTCTAACTCATAGCAAACCTCTCTATTTACATCCCTTTGTACATCCTCACAATTGTTATATTTAAGTCTGTTATTGTAGTCATTGTATCAGTCCATCTTCTTGAGGGCTTTCCTCTTTTTCGCTGGCCCTCCACTTCACCAAGTATCATGTCCTTCTCCAGGGATTAGTTCCTCTGATAACATGCCCAAAGTACGAGAGGTGAAGTCTTGCCATCCTTGTTCTAAGGAACATTCTGGCTGTGCTTCTTCTAAGACAGTTATTCCTTCTTTTGGCATTCCATGCTATATTTAATATTCTTTGCCAACATCATAATTCAAATGTAACAATTCTTCTTTGGTCTTCCTTATTTATCATCTACCTTTCAACATGCTTATGAGGCAACTGAAAATACCATGGTTTGTATCAGGTGCATCTTAGTCTTCAAAGTGACATCTTTGCTCTTTACTTTAAAGAGACCATTAGGACTTTATTTGACTGATAGAAAGCATCTTTTGTTTTCCATAGAAGTGTGCTGAATATGAGGGAGAACTTTTTCCAAAAGTAGTAACACAGTTAAATTTTGGGAGGGACTGGAACAAGGAAAAGGAAAACCAGGAAATGGGAATGTTCTGGTATTCTCAGTCTTGCTTCTCTCTGTACCTCTACTTGAGTCTTCTCTTCTATAGTCCAGCTGGAGTGCTGGTGTGGCACTGTGGGCTAATGCATCAGACGGCAAAGTCGTTTGAACTGCAAGGTCGGTGGTTCAAGCTCACCAGCTGCTCCTTGGGAACCCTATACAGGGTCGTTAGGGGTCGGAATTGACTCAACAGCACTTAACAACAACAACATAGTCCAGCTATCTTTGACTAGTTTTGATTATTTTTGCCTGTGGTAAGAGATGCCCACTGACAGCTCTGAATTTACATTACTTTGTTGTTGTTGTTAATTGCCAACTAGTCAGTTTTGACTCATAGTGACCCTATATAGGAGGAGTGGCTGATGGGTTTAAAACACTGACTTTATGGTTGGTCTAGTGCTTAACGTATAATGTCATACTGGTGGTGGTGGTGGTGATGTGCCGTGGAATCGGTTCCGACTCACAGCGACCCTGTACAGGGTTTCCGAGGCTATAAATCTTTATGGGAGCAGAAAGCCTCATCTTTCTCCTGTGGAACAGCTGGTAGTTTCGAACTGCTGACCTTGCGGCTCATAGCCCGATTCATAATCTATTATTTCAGAGCAGTACTAATTCCAAATTAAGGAGTCTTCATGGTACAATGGTTATGTATTTGGCTGCTAACAGAAAGGTCTGTGGTTCAAACCCACCAGCAATTCCATGAAAGAAAGACCAGGTGGTGTACTCTGTACAGAACGTAGATTAAGAAACTTTGGCTACTCGATCTATAGGGTTGCTTCATAGGAATCAAATCAACAGCACACAACAACCAATTCCAAACTGTCTTTCTTAAACTGAGGAAAATCATTCCTTCTGGGTATTTGGACTTGGGAAGGAAAGAACGAAGGTTACCAGATTTACTGATAATTTTGCAGTCAGAAAAATAGTGTCCAGAATAGATGTTGAAGAGAGTGTATTATAAATAAGACAATCATAATCTATTTTTGTAATATGAGAGACAGTTCTAAGAACACAGAGTGACTGAAAGCTAGGCAGAAATCTTTCTTCCTTTTATTTCCTACAAGACACCCTACCTTGCCCTCCATATACAAACACATACACCACGAGATTAATTTTTCTTAAATAGTCACAAATAGGCAAATGTAAAATATTTCTCACAAAGGAAAAAAATGGTGTAACATCAACAATAGCAACATTAGTTTACAAAGCATTTTCATATGCATTTTTCATTGCTTATTAATGTAACAATTTATGAACATATTCCTCCAACTTCATTCAACATATACTTACTGAGGGCTTAAAATATAACACTCTCAAAGACATATTTTGAAGACAGAATGACAGGACATGCTGACATATTGGCTGTGCAGTAAGGAAAAACAGTAATCGAGGCCTGGAACTGAACTCACCCCTGTGGCATAATTTTGAGCAAAACAGTAGAGAGATCTATAAGGAGAAAACTAACACGAAGGAAGTATATAATCCTTGGAATAATACACCATTTGAGACCAAAAGGGCAGCAGTTGCCCAAGGGCAAAGTTCAGAAGGCAGGAAGAGTTGGGAAATGAGGAATGAAATGAGAAACACAGGGAGGAGGTGGAATTAATGATATTACATTGTGAAGACTACAATCAATGACTTGAAATAAATTGTGTATGAATTTTTGTATGGAAAACTGATTTGTTCTGTAAACCTTCATCCAATTCACAAAAAACAAAACAAAACAAAACAAAGAAAGACTACTGAATTACTGGACTAAGCAATTTGGTGTTGGGTAGAGATAGTACCACTAACTGAATGAAGACTGGGTAGAAATACGTACAACAGATGGTGGATAGAGAGAAAAAAGGAGAAGAAAGCATAAATTCAGATGTGAATATATTGAAATTTTCTGATCTAAGAGCTATCAAAATGGAGATGTTTATAATGTTGTTGATAAGTGCAGCCCATTCAGTTGCGACTCATAACAATTCTGTGTAGGGTTTAGTTAGCAGTCCAATGCTCATCCTCCAGCGTCACACCACGACTTCTAGATACATAAAAGCTTAGAAAGGTCTGAGTAGGAGATATAAATTAGGGAGTCATCACTATATGAATGGACTGGAAAAGATCACTAGGAAAATAAAGGAAACAGAAAAAAAGGCGGCCTAAGACGAAGACTTAGATTACTCCAACTTTCAGAAGTCAGGGAAATAAAGAAAGTTAAGAAAAAGATTATGAATAAATATAGCCTTTGAGGAAGGAGGCAAGTCAGGGAAGAGAAGAACCACGGAAAACTTTTTTTTTTATTTGCTTATTAACATAAACAAGTGCTCCTCTTTAAAGGGTATGATCAGTGGTATTGAATGCTGCCAAGAAATATTATTAATAAGCTCATTTTACAGATTTAGAAAATGAAACTCAGAGAAATTATAATTTGCCAAGATCACAACAGCTAGTATGTATCTTAACCAGGATCAGAATCCATGTTTCTAAATCAAATCCTGAGTTCTTTTTCTGTTAAACTGTCTATTGAATTTATAAATATGGGAAAGTACATATATAGTTACATGTATAGCTCATGAGTTCGCACATACTGAACATACCATGTAACTAGCACCTAACATTTTTAGTTCATTAACACACCCCCAAATCCAGAGTTGTACTTCCTTCTGAGGATTTTTTTTTTTTTTATCAAGGGTAACTCTTATCCTGATTTTTGTCAGATTAAATTGTCTGTTTTTGCAATTTCTAAAAGTAGAAGCATAAAGTGTTACTTTTTTGTAGCTGGCTTCTCTGACTTAACTTTATGTTTGTGAGATTAATTTATATTGCTGCATGTCATTATAGGTCATTCAATCTCACTGATTTATATATAGTAGGCCAACTGATGCAGAAAGCATCAAAAGAAGGTGGAGGAATACAGAATCACGATACCAAAAGGAAATGGTCGATGTACAACCATTTCAAGAGGTAGCATATGATCAAGAACCAATGATACTGAAGGAAGAAGTCCAAGATGCATTTAAGGCATTGGCAAAGAACAAGGGGCCAGGAATTGATGGAATACAAATGGAAATCTTTCACAAAAGGGAGGTGGCGGAATGTGGGACCTTATCCAGAGAAGCAGCAACACCAGAGACAGAAGCAGAGATGGGGACATGGAGAGAGGGAGCAGCTGAGGACTCTAGATTAATGGAAAGAGAGGGACTAAGAGCTGGCGGCTAGGAGGCAGACTTGCAGAATGTGCCTGTTGGTGGTTTAAATTATTATATATGCCTGAGTGTTTAAAAAACAAAACAAAAAAAGAGCTAAAATGAATAGAAGATGGAAGGAATACACAGAGTCACTGTATCAAAGGAAATGGTTGATGTTCAACCCTTTCAAGAGGTAGCATATGATCAAGAGTCAATGATACTGAAGGAGGAAGTACAAGGTGCATTGAAGGAACTGGCAAAGAACAATGCACCAGAAATTGATGGAATAAAAATTGAAATCTTTCAAGAAAGTGAAGTGGCACAGGAGGCACTCACTCACCTATGCCAAGAAATTCAAAAGACAACTATCTGGCTGACTGATTGGAAAAGATCCGCATTTGTGCCCATTCCAAAGAGAGGTGACCTAACGGAATGTGGAAATCATCGGACAATCTCTTTAATATCCCATGTGAGTAAAGTTTTACTAAGGGTAATACAGAAACAGCTGCAAGCATACACTGACAGAGAATTTCCAGAGGTTCAAGCCGGAGTCAAAAGAGGACATGGAACGAGGGATATCACTGCTGATGTCTGATGGATCTTGGCTGAAAGCAGAAAATATCAGAAAGATGTTTACCTGTGCTTCATTGACTATGCAAAGGCTTTCAATTGTGTGGTTCATGACAAGCTATGTACAATATTGCAAAGTATGAATATTCCAGAACACTTAATTGTGCTCATGAGGAAGCTGTACATGGACCAAGAGGCAGTTGTTCGAACAGAACATGGAAACACTGAATGGTTCAAAATTAAGAAAGTTGTGTGACAGGGTTGTATTCTTTCACCATACTTATTCAACCTGTATCCTGAGCAAATAATCTGCAAACCTGGGTTATATAAAGAAAAATGTGGCATCAAGATTGGAGTTAGTCTCATTAACAACCTGCAATATGCAGATGATACAACCTTGCTTGCTGAAAGTGAACAGGACTTAAAATATTTACTGATGAAGATTAAAGAGCACAGTCTTCAGTATGGATTGCATCTCAATGTAAAGAAAACAAAACTCCTCACCACTGGCCCAATAAATAACATTCTTTTCAATAGAGAAAAGATTGAAGTGGGCAAGGACTTCATTCTTCTTGGATCAACTATCAACACTCATGGAAGCAACAGTCAAGAAATCAAACGATGTATTGCATTAGGCAAATCTGCTGTACAACACCTTTTTAAAGTGTTGAAGAGCAAAGCAAAGATATCAGCTTGAGGACTAAGGTGCGCCTGACCCAAACCATGGTATTTTCAATAACCTCATATGCATGCAAAAGCTGCACAGTGAACAAGGAAGACGGTAGAAGAATTGATGCATTTGAGTTATGGTGTTGGAGGAGAATATTGAAAGTGCCATGGCTGACAAAAGAACAAACAGACTTGTGTTGGAATAAGTGCAGCCAGAGTGCTCTTTGGAGATCAGGATGGCCAAACTTCAACTCTCATACTTCAGTCATGTTGTCAGGAGGGACCAGTCACTAGAGAAGGATATCATGTTTGGTAAGGTGGAGGGTCAGAGAAAAAGAGGAAGTCCCCCAGTGAGATGGATTGGCAAAGTGGCAGCATCAATGGGCTCAAGCATGGCAACAATTGTAAGGCTGGTCCAGGACCAGTCAGTGTTTCATTCTGTTGTACATAGGGTCACTATGAGTTGGTACCGTCTCGAAGTCACCTAACAACAACAATGACAACAAATTAATGCTGGGATGATATATCATTGTTGTTTTGCTTTACATATCTCCAGTGGCTAATGGTTGGTTGTATTTCTTCACTTGTTTGTTGACCACCTGAATATCTTATTTAGTGAAGAGTCTGTCCTCTGACCATTTTCTAATTGTGTTGTCTTTTTTAAAAATAAATTTTGAGGATTTGTCTCTTGTATTATATGTTGTTAAAAAAAAAAAAAATCCCCCAGTCTGTGAGATGTTTTTACTCTTTTGGCAAAAGGTAAATATCTAATTGTTAGAAGGTACCAGTCTTCTGTTTTGTCTTCTACTGTTTGTGTGTTTTTAGGTATGTCTGACAGTATATTTATGTCATGTGCCAGAGCCTCTAAGTTTGTCCCTGTTTTTTCATTGATGATCTTTATAGTTCTAGGTTTGCATTTAGATTATTTGATGCATGTTGAATTTTTGTGGTGTAAGATATGGGTCTTGGTTCATTTTTCTGCAAATGGATTTCCAGTTTTGCCAGTACTGTTTGCTGAAGAGACTATCTCTTCCCCATTTAATGTATTTTGACCCTTTGCCAAAGATCAGCTGACTGTATGTGGATGGATTTACCTCTGAGTTCTTTATTCTGCTCCATTGATCTATATATCTATTGTTGTACCAGTACCAGGCTGTTTTGAGTACTGTGACTTTGCAGTAGATTTTGAGGTCAAGAAGTGAGAGGCTTCCAAGTTTGTTCTTCTTAAGCAATGCTTTGCTTATCCAAGATCTCTTCCCTTTACACATAAAATTAGTGATCAGTTTTTCCACCTCTTTAAAGAATGGTGTTGGAATCTGGATTGAGATGGATTATATCTATAGATTGCTTTGAGTAGTGTTGACATTTTCACAATGTTAAATCTTCCTATCTATAAGCATGGTATATTCTTCCATTTTTGTTACGTGTCTTTTGGTTTCTTGTAGTAGTATTACTATTTTGTAGTTTTCTTTGTATAGGTTTTTTTGTATCTTGGGTTAGATGTATTCCTAAGTATTTCATATTATGAGTGGCTATTGTAAATGGTTAAGGTTCTCCTGATTTCCTTTTTCAGAGTTCTCTTTACAGGGATGCAACAGAATTTTGGATGTTGATCTTATACCCTTGCCACTTTACTAAATCTTCCAATGAGTTCCATTAATCTTCTTGCTAAGTCTTTAGGATTTTTCTTAGAGTAGTATCATCTGCAAACAGAGATAGTTTTACTTATTTTTTTTTTCCAGTTTGAGTGCCTTTAATTTCCCTTTCTTGCCTGGTAACTCTGGCTGACACTTTCAACACAATACGGAATAGGAGTAGTAATAAAGGGTATCCTTGTCTGGTTCCTCTTTGCAAAGGGAATGCATTTGGTTTTTCTCCACTCAGAGTAATATTGGCTGTTAGATTTGTATATATGCCCTAATTGTGTTGAGGAATTTTCCTTCTCTTCCTATTTTGTTGAGTGTTCTTATCAGGAAGGAAATTTTGGATTTTGTCAGATGTCTTCTTTGCATCAATGGATATGATCCTGTGGTTCTTTTCCTTTGTTTTATTTATGTGGTGGATTCTGTTGATAGTTTTTCTAATATTAAGGCATCCTTGTTTGCAACCCTGGTATGAATCCCACTAGGTCATCATGTATTATTTTTTGGATATGTTGTTGAATTCTATTGGTAGGATTTTGTTTAGAATTTTTCCATCTATGTTCACGAGGGATAATAGTCTATGTTCCTTTTCAGTGAAGTTTTTGTCTGGTTTTGGTATGAGGGTTATGCTGGCATTATAAAATGTGTTTGGGAGTTTTTCATTCCTTTTCATGTTCTGGAATAGTTTAAGTAATATCTTTGGTTCTTGATCATATGTTACATCTTGAAATGGTTGAACATTGACTTTTTTTGTTTTTTTGGTACAGTCACACTGTATATTCCTTCCATCTTCTTTAGATGCTTCCTGTATCATTCAGCATTTCAAGTTTAGGTTTATATTTTTTCTTCCATTTTTTCAGTTTAATAAATATTGCATATGTTCTTGTCTTTTGTTTTGTAACTTCAGGTTGTTGCATATTTCATTATAATACTTCACTTTGTCTTCTCAAACTGTCCTTTGAAATTTTCTGCTCAGCTCTTTTACTGCTTAGTTTCTTCCATTTGTTTTATTATCTATGCTGGAGAACACATTTCAGAGTCTCTTCCGACCTCTATTTTGGTCTTTTCTCTGTTTCCTGTCTTTTTAATGACCTTTTGCTTTCTTCTTGTATGATGTTCTTGATGTCATTCCACAACTCTTTTGGCCTTTGGTCATTAGTGTGTAATGCATCAAATCTGTTCTTGAGATAACTCTAAATTCAGGTGATGTATGTTCAAGGTCATATTTCAGCTCTTGTGGATGTAATTTTCTTCAGCTTCAGTCTGAACTTGCAAATGAGCAATTGATGATCTGTTTCACAGTCTGCCCCTAGCCTTGTTTTGGCTAACATGGGGCTTTTCCACCATTTCTTTCCACAAAAATAGTCTATTTGATTTCTGTGTATTGTATCTGGTGAGGTCCATTTGTATAATCATATTTTATGTTGTTTGAACAAGGTATTTGCAATGAATAAGTCATTGGTCTTGCAAAATTTTATCTTGTGATCTCCAGCATTATTTCTGTCACCAACACCATATTTTCTAACAACTGATCCTTCCTCTCTGTTTCCAATCTTTGCAGTCCAATCATTAGTAATGATCAATACATCTTGATATCATGTTTGATCAATTTCACACTGAAGACTTTGGTTTCATCATCACTTGCTTTAGAATTTGGTGCATAATTTGAATAATGGTGGTTTTAACTGGTTTTCCTTTTAGGAGTAAGGATATTATCCTAAATAGACAGCATTTTACTTAAGATAGATCTTGAAATGTACTTTTTGAGGCTGAATGCAACCTATATCTTATAAAAATGTTCACTGTCTATCTTTAAGAAAAAGCTTGCCAACCCCTATAGGATTCCACTGGGTCAATCAATATACTACAATTTATCTATTCACTGAACTGCTGATGACCATTTGGTTGACTTCCATTTTGGGTCTAGTCTGACAGTAATACTACGAACATTCTAAAATATATCTTTTGTTGAACATATATTGTTGTTGCTGTTGCTGATGCTAAATGCTGTCAAGTTGATTCTGACTTATAACAACCCCATACAGGGTTTCAGAGGAGTGGCTGATTGGTTTGAATGACTAATCTTGTGGTTAGAAATCCAGTTTTTATCCTACAATGCCACACCAGGACTCCTGAACATACATACACTCCAGTAATTTGTTTTCCTTAATTTCCATTTAGTAAAGAGTTTTAGTTTTCATGCAGTGGTCTTGAAAATCTTGCTAGCTGTATCCCTGGGAATTTAAGACTTTTGATGCTATTGTAATATTTTAAAAATTATAATTTCTATCTCGATATTTATTGGAAAATGAGCCCTGGTAGTGTAGTGACTTATGAGCTGGGCAGGTAAACACAAGATCAACAGTAGACTCTACCAACTGCTCCAAAGGAGAAAGATGAGGCTTTCTGTTCCCGTACATATTTATAGCCTTGGAAACCCTATACAGGGTCGCTATGAATTGGAATTGGCTCAGTGGCATATAACCACCACGACCACCACCACCATACTTATTGGAACCCAGGTGGCTCAATGGACTACAAGTTGGACTGCTAACTGAAAGGCTGGGGTTTTGAACATACCAACTGCTCTATGGGAAAGATATGAGGCAGTCTGCTTTTGTAAAGATTTACAGTATTGGAAACCCTATGGAACAGTGCCACACATCCTACAAAGGTCACTGTGAGTCAGAATTAACTCAGAAGCAGTGAAGTTTTTAAAAAATTTGTTCATATGTAGTAATACAATTGATTAAATTTTTAATTGAAATATAATTCTTACCATAAAATTTACCATAAAATATAAGTCAGCATTTTGTTTGTATATTCATAAGGTTGTACAACCATCAAAAAGCAAACAGATAGACAAAACTAGTTGCCATTGAGTATATTCTGATTCATGGCAACCCCATGTATTCCAGAACATTGCTATCATCCCCAAAAGAAAACTCATACCAATCAGCAGTCAGTCCCCATGACTACCAGTCCCTGGCAACTACTGATCTATTTCCTATCTTTACAGAGTTGCCTATCCTAGACATAGATGTAAGAAATCATTTGCAAGTTCTCTGTGTATAGTAAAGACTGGGAAATTGAATTGGAATTATACAATAAATACACTCATATAGTATCTGGATTGATTTCTATTAATTAGCATAATGCGTTCAAAGTTCAGCCATGTTGTACCATATGTTGTTACTCTTGTTAGGTGCTGTCGAGTTGGTTCTGATTCATAGTGACCCTATGTACAAGAG
>NW_006408520.1:22216400-22218405 GCF_000296735.1 Chrysochloris asiatica | reverse complement strand
TTTGACAATTTCAATCTTCTATCCATTTATCATGATGTTGTGAGGATTTCCATTTTCTTTACACTGAGCTGAAATTTGAACTGAAGGCTGTAGTTTTTTTTTATCTTATTCAGTATTTCAAGTCCTCTTCACTTCCAGCAAGCAACGTTGTGCCATCTGCAGGCTGTTAATAAGTTGTTGTTTTTTTTCAAATCCTCATGCCATATTCGCCTATATAATCTAGCTTCTCAAGTGATTTGTTCAGCATTCAGATTGAGTAAATATGGTGAAATGCTGCCATCCTGCCACACACTTTTCCTGCTTTTAAATCATTCAGTATCCCCTTGTTCTGTTCTAACAACTACCTCTAAGTCTATGTACAGGTTCCTCATGAGCACAATTAAGAGTTAACAAATATCCATTCTCTACAATGTTATCCATAGTTAGTTATGATTCATATAGTCAAATGCCTTTGCATAATTACTAAAGTACAAGTCAACATCTTTCTGATATTTTCTGCTTTCAGTCACGATCCATGTGACATCAGCAATGATATCCCTAGTTTCACATCCTCTTCTGAACCAAGCTTGATTTTCTGGCAACTCTCTGTCCATATATTGTAGCAATTGCTTTTATTTTCAGCAAAATTTTACTTGCATGTGAATATTAATTATATTGTTTGATGATTTCCACGTTCCATTGGGTCACTTTTTTTTTTAATGGATATTAATATGAATCTTATCCAATCAATTAGCCTTGAGAACTGTCTTTCAAATTTCTTGGCACAGATGAGTGAGCATTTCCAGTGCTATATAAGTTTATTAAAACACTTCAATTTTTATTCCAACAATTCCTAGAATCTTGATTTTTTCCAGTGCCTTCACTGCAGCTTGGGTCTCTTCCCTCAATAACACTGGTTCTGGATAATACAGTACCTCTCGAAATGATTGAACATCAGCCAATTGTTTTTGATACAGTAACTCTGTATATTCTTTCACTTTCTTTTGATGCTTCCTGCATTATTTAATACTTTATCCATAAAGTCCTTCAATATTGCAACATAAGACTTGAACTTTTTTCTTCAATTCTTCCAGCTTGAAAGTGTTCTTCCCTTTTGTTTTTCTAACTCCAGGTGTTTCATTATAATATTTGACTTAGTCTTCTAAGCTCTTTTATTTCATCATATCTTCTAGTTGCTTTAGCTTTTCTAGGTTCAACAGCAAGTTTCAGAGTCTCTTCTGGCATATACTTTGGTCTTTTCTTCCTGTCTTTTAAATGACCTTTTTCTTCCTGTATGATGTTCTTGATGTCATACCACACCTCTTCTGGTCTTTGGTCATTAGTATCTAATGCATTAATCTGTTCTTGAGATAATCTCTAAATTCTGGTGGGATCTACTCAAGGATATATTTCGACTCTTATAGACTTGTTTCAATGTTGTTCAGCTTCAACCTGAACTTGTACAGGAGCAATTGATGGTCTGTTCCACTGTCTGCTCTGACCTTATTTTGGCTGATGATATTTAGCTTTCCCACTGTCTCTTCCCATAGATGTAGTCAATATGATTCCTGTGTAATGCCATTTGGTGAGGTCAGGTCAACATGCATACTTTGTCATATATATTGTTGAAAATAGTATTTGCAATGAATAAGTCTTTGATCTTGAAAAATTCCATCATGCAATCAATAACATCATTTCTAACACCAATGCCATATTTTCCAACTACTGATCCTTCCCTCTTTTGTTTCCAACTTTTCTTTCGTATTCCTATCACCAGTAATTATCAATGCACCTTAATTGCATGCCTTATCAACTTCAGACTGAAAAGGCTGGTAGAATTCATCTATTTTTTTATCATCATTTGCTTTTAGTGGCTGGCCTGTGAATTTGAATAATAGTGGTTTGAACTGGTCTTCTTTGTATACATATGAATAGTATCCTATCACAGACAATATTGTACTTCAAGGTAGATCTTGAAATGCTCCTTTTGATAATGAATGTGATGCTATTCATCTTCAATTACCTG
>NW_006408520.1:22213228-22215715 GCF_000296735.1 Chrysochloris asiatica | reverse complement strand
AGTGGTGAGGATTTTTGTTTTCTTTACATTGAGATGTAATCCATACTGAAGGCTGTGCTCTTTGATCTTCATCAGTAAATGTTTTAATTCCTCTTTGCTTTCAGCAAGCAATTCCATGATCCAGTTATTAATAGATGTTTGCAGCTGTTTCTTCTCATTTTGATTTGTGCCCCATCAGCAAATGAAGTTACTGAAAGCTTTGCTCTGTTCATCTCATTATGGTCAACTCCACTTTGAGGAGGCAGCTCTTCCCAGTTATATTTTGAGTGCTTTCCAACCGGATGGGCTCATTTTATCGCATTATATCTGAAAATGTTCTCCTGTTTTATTCATAAGGTATTCAGTAAGTTATCTAGCAGTGGTCTGCTTCTCCTTCTTCCTTGTCTGCCTTAGTCTGGAAGCTCTGTTGAAAGCTGTTTATCATGAGTGACACTGCTGGCAGTTAAAATAGCTTCCAGCATCATAGCAACAAAACTGATCGACGAGTGGTGGGTTGTACTATATATTACTACTTTATTTGCCAACAAAATATGGTATAGTCAAGCAACAGAATAATATTCAGCCATAAAAAAGAATAAAGTTATACCATGTATCATATCAGTACCTTATTCTTTTTTTATGGCTGAATTGGAAGAAGTGTAGCGAGAGTGCTCTGGAGGCCAGGATGGTCAAACTTCATCTCTCAGACTTCGGACATATTGTCAGGAGGGACCAGGCGCTGGAGAAGGATATCATATTTGCTAAGGTGGAGGGTCAGAGAAAAAGAGGAAGACCCCTAGCAAGATGGACTGGCAAAGTGGCAGCATCAAATGGGCTCAAGCGTGGAAACACTAGTGAGGTTGCCCCAGGACTGGGCAGTGTTTTGTTCTGTTGTGCTTTGGGTCGCTGTGAGTCAGTACTGACTCTATGGCACCTAACAACAACAACGTTCTATTGCTTCATTATACCACATTTTGTTTATCCATTCATCTGTAGATGGACACAGGACAGTTTCTTCTTTGAATAATGTTGCTATATATATTCTTATACAGGAATACATATTTCATTTTACTGTGCTTTGCTTCATTTTGCTTTTCAGATGTTGAGCATTTTACAAATTGAAGGTTTGTGCTCAACACTGAATTGAGCAAGTCCATTGACACCAATATTCCAATAGCATGTGCTCATTTCATATCTGGCTGTCACATTTTGGTTATATAGTATTTCAAACTTTTTCATAATCCTATTACACACTTAATAGATGACAGCATAGTGAAAACATAACTTTTATATGCACTGGAAAACCAAAAAATGTATGTGGCTTGCTTTGTTATGATATTTATTTTATTGTGATGGTCTGCAACTGTACCTGCAATATCTATGAGGTGTACCCATACAAGTCTTTATGTGAACATGTGTTTTCAATTCTACTTCATTTATACATACCTGGGAGTGTTAGTACTTGGTTACATGGTAATAATACTCATCTTTTTGAAGAACTGTTTTCCAAAGCTGTACCATTTTATACTCTCACTAGCAATGTATGAGCATTCCATTCTTACACATGCTTACAACACAAATCATCTGGCTTTTTGATTAAAGTTACTCTAGTAGGTGAATTTGGCATCTCATTGTGGTTTTGATTTGCATTTCCCTATTTACTAATGAGTCCTGGTTATACAGTGGTTTAAGCATTTGTCTGCTAACCAAAAGATCTGTGGTTCTAACCCTACAGCTACTCAATAGAAGGATAAGGCTTCAGTGATTACAAGGGTAAGTCACTCTAGCTGTAGAATTTATTTTAATCAACTTTTAGAAAACACAAATACATAATTTTTCAACATAATCTCCTTGATTTTCTAAACTTTTTTTCCATCTGTCAACAAGCTTTCATATCCTGTTATTAAAAAATATTTTAGGCTGAGCTGTGAGCCACGAATGCACTACTATCCTTAAATCTTCATCAGAAATGAATCTTCGTCCTTGAAAGGTTGCTTTCAGGAGACCAAACAAATGAAAGTCTGATGAAGCAAGATCAGGACTATAGGGAGGATGCTCTAATACCTCAAAACAAAGTTTCTGAAGAGTGTCAACAGTGTGGGCAGAGGTGTGCAGACATGCATTGTCATGCAAGATTACAATGCCCTTGAATAGCAGTCCTCTGTGTTTAATCCAAAATTTAGGCTTCAGCTCTTCAGTGAGCATTTCACTGTAATGAGCACTGTTGATTGTTGACCCTTTTTCCTGATCATTTTCCAATACTGGCCCTTAAGAATCCCAGAAATCCAGCTGATATGAAGTGAGGGGAGATGCACAAGAATACCTGAACTTGCAGATAGTACCCATTTGACCTAGTTTTGATGGTTTGATAATCAGAACTCAACTAGAGGAAGATAAAAAACAAAAACAATTTTTGATAAAGGAAACAAAGGTAAATTGCTACAATTTGATGAACTTGACCTATACTCATGGAGGTATTAACTCTAAATACCAACAGAGAGGGAAGGA
>NW_006408520.1:22208803-22212262 GCF_000296735.1 Chrysochloris asiatica | reverse complement strand
AAACACTTCCATTTATGCTTTTCTGTGAACTGTTTTGGTACCCATCTCGCACAAACTTTTTGAAAGCCAAGTCTGTTGTGGATCATTTCATATAGTTACGGCTGATTTGCATATGATTTGTCACATAATCCACGGTCACTCTTCTATTTGAAAAAATCACTTCACGTTGTCATCAGCTGTGGATGTGGATGGGCATTTTAATATAACCAGAATGCAGATAATTTTTTACTCACCCTCATATTTGTATAGTCTTAGAATCCCTAGAAAATGTTCTATTCTGTCCTATTGGGTCAATATGAGTTGAAATTGATTTAATGGCAGCATTTATTAATGATAACAACATCTTCCCATGTGCTTATATGCTTCTGTCTGCTTTTGTGTATGTCTTAAAATTCCCATAGTAAAAAAATTAATTCATCGTCATCCTGGTTTGACTTATCAAATTCTAAGGTTCCTGTACTTTACTTGTACTCCCTGATGGTGTTTATATGAATAAAATGAATACAGGCAAAAGAATATATTTATCAAATGACTACTCAAAGAATTTGTGCCTTAAACATTACTTCAATCTGATAAATATTAACTCTGAAAATAATTCCTACTATATTTAATTAATGCAATTGTTATGAAATTTAAATGTCTAACTCCAGAACATCAACAGTGTGATTGAAGCCAAGCTATAATACTGATACTTCTCTCTTACTGTATCTTTGTTCCTGGTGTGGTGCCGTAGGATAAGCACTTAACTGCTAACCTCAAGGTCAGAGGTTCAAACTCACCAGCCACTCCTCAGAAACTCTATGCAGAATATCTATAAGTTGAAACCAACTCAACAGCACTTAACAATAATGCAAAAATAGGAATTACTATGGATACTTACCTTTATTGGGTTCTGCTACAGATTTATCTAAATGTTTAGGATGGGAAATCTCTGTTTCTGATTTTCTTTGCATAGTTATTTGATTTCCAAATTTCTTGGGTCCTAAGTAAAAGACGGTGAATTTTTGCTGAATATCAAGTCCAGCTGGAAAAAGAAAACAATAAGTACATATTTAAATTATGTAAATCCATATGACACCATTTATTTATTTTTGTACCTCCTATATTCTTATAAGAGTCCTGGTGTGGCACTGTGGGCTAATGCATCAGACTGCAAAGTCGTTTGAACTGCAAGGTCAGTGGTTCAAGCTCACTAGCTGCTCCTCGGAAACCCTATACAGGGTTGCTATGGGTTGGAACCAACTCGACAACAACATATTCGTATAAGAGTCCTAGTGTAGCACTGTAGGTTAATGTGCTGGACTGCAAAGTTGGTTTCAACCACAGTGGTTCAAGTTCACCAGTTGGTCCTCGGAAATGCTACGCAAGTTGCTATGGGTTGGAACTGACTTGACAGCACTTAACAAAAACATATTTTTACAGGGGTCCTGGCCTGACAGGATAAGTGCTGCACCGCTAACCACAAGTTCAGCAATTCCAACTTACCAGCCACTCCTCAGAAATCTTATACAGGGTTGTTATGAGTTGGAATCAACTAGATGGCACTAACAACACCATATTCTTATAATTTTTTGAACTAGAAGAGTTACAGAAGTTCAGAAAATTAAAAATTTTTAAATGTTAAAAAACATAACAAATAAAATTGTACACATCTATCATTATAAAAAGGAGCTCTGGTAGCGTAGTGGTTACGAATCGGGCTCTGAACTTCAAGGTTAGCAGTTTGAAACTACCAGCTATTCTGCTCCCGTAAAGATTTACAGCCTCGGAAACCCTGTACAGGGTCATTATGAGTCGGAACCGACTCCACAGCACACAGCCACCATCATTATAAAGAAGTCCTGGTGTGGCGCTGTAGGTTAATACGCCAGACTGCAAAGCCATCTGAACTGCAAGGTCGGTAGTTCAAGCTCACCAGCTGTTCCCCAGAAACCCTATACAAGGTCACTATGGGTAGGAATTGACTCTACGGAACTTAACAACAACATCATCGTAAAAATCTGTGTCCCTACAATAACTGAAATTTACCTATCTTGGAAGATAAAATATCTAGCATTAATACACAGATAAAATTTTAATAATGTTATCCTGGCACACTTCAAAGTTTATTCATATTATCTAAATATATGATTTTTACATAATATCATTTTTCTTTTTTTTCTGTTTAAGCATAAAAGAAACAAACCTTAAGTGTAATTTTATGATCATGTCCTTACTTCAATTAACTTACCATATTCAGAACTAAGTAGATGTATGCTAAGATCGTCAGATATAAGTGCTCTTTTTACATTAATCTTTTTTGTCCAGTTTCCAGCTTTTAGCAAAACCGAATCCCTGAAAAACAGTCATGCATTATTTAAAAATTGATCCAAACACTGAATGCAATATTAATTTTCAAGGGCTAATTGTTCTTAAGACAGATAGCTCCTTTCTGAGAATAATTATAAATGATTAACAACTTCTTTTCCCCAAATTCTACGGAGAGAAATGAACTATCCATAGAATTTTATCAACCATAATTTTCTAACTACACATTGATCCTATGATTCCAGTTGCACTGACTCATTTTAGTCCCATATGGATTATATATTAAGCCATAAAATTGCTCCTAAATCATGATCAATTTAAACTGACTATATGCAAATTAGGAGTTTTGTTGTGGTGCTGTGGGTTAATGCACTGGACTGCAAGATCAGTTTGAACCACAAGATCAGTAGTTCAAGCTCACAAGCTGCTCCTCAGAAACCCTATACAGAGTCTCTGTGAGATGGAACCCACTTGACAGCACTTAACAACAACATACACAAATTAAGGATCCTTGTAGTTTTGTTGGTTAGGCACTGGGTTACTACATACATGTTGGAAGTTCAAACTCACCAACCACTTGAAAGGAGAAATATGAGTGTGTCTGTTCCTATATAGATTTACCGTCTTAGGAAAAACTGTACAGGGTTGCTATGAATCAGAATCAATTCAATGGCAGTAGGTTTGGTTTGTTTTTTATACATAAATTATATATATTTATATGTATTATGAGAAAAACTTTAATATCTTTACAAATGATACCAAACAGTATGTATCTAATAATATTACAAAATAGAAACCAACTTTATGCCTGAACTGAAAAATCTGAAGCAAAAATGATACAATGTCATGCCACAGAATTAGCTATAGGGGAAATGTTGTTGTTGTTGTTGTTGTTATGTGCCGTGGAGTTGGTTCCGACTCATAGAGACCCTGCACAGGGTTTCCGAGGCTGTTAATCTTTACGGGAGCAGTACGCCTCATCTTTCTCCCGTGGAGCAGCTGGTAGTTTCGAACTGCTGATCTTGCGGTTCATAGCCCGATTCGTAACCACTACACTACCAGAGCATAGGGGAAATAGCTTCTTTAAAAATAAGGGTACTTTAGAAAAGTATTGCTACTAAGGTTCCAGTTCATATGTGCACAGGTTTATTC
>NW_006408520.1:22206551-22208098 GCF_000296735.1 Chrysochloris asiatica | reverse complement strand
TCTCCATTGATAAGAATGTTGTTTACTGGTCCAGTGGTGAGGATTTTTGTTTTCTTTACATTGAGATGCAATCCATACCAAAGGCTGTGCTCTTTGATCTTCATCAGAAGATATTTTAAGTCCTCTTCACTTTCTAGGGTGTCTTAAAATAAAAAAGGGTTCAATCAAAACAGTGGCTTTCAAGGGGATCTGCTGGACAGAGATGTCAGATCAGACGGTTATAATGAGATTCCAAAGGGAGTTGTCTTGACAGATTTTCTTGAAGGACACAGGACAATCATGGGGACTCATTATGAAGACATTTTAAGAATACTGAAAACTACATTGGTGAGAAAAATGCCAGGAAAGTTGAGCCAAGGAATTTTTCTCCATCACGACAACACACCTGCTCATTGTTCAAGGGCAGTCAGGATTGTCCTATAAGAATTTCTTTGGGAAACTGTACCTCATCCAACCCACAGCCCTTATCTTTCCCCTTCAGACCTCCTGTTGTTCCCCAAATTCAAATAACTTTGAAAAGGAATATGGTGTGAGATCCTTGGTGATTCCAAAAGTTCTGTTTTGATATGGTATAAATTAATTAGTATATAATTCTTCAGGGAAGAGTTAGAAAGATGGCAATACTGCCTTCAGAAGTGTATAGACCTTAATAGAGAAACAATAGCTTTATGTTTTGATATTTTTAATTAATAAAAATTTTATGATTTTGTGCAACACTTTTTGACTTATCTTATACTTGACCTGGTTGTCTACATCCTATAGTGAAGCTATAGTAATTTGATAGATTTTAATTTGAAAATAAAAGATATACCTTGTGGTAATTAAAAGAGGATTGTACCCCAAAATTAGAAAGATCATGAATGAGTAGCAAAAGGCCCAAAATAAGAAAGTTCAGCAACAGTGGACTACAACTACTTCTAAGGGTCAACTGTTCACTTGCTTTGGATCACAGTGATAGAATTTATACTCTGTTCATTTAAGTACTAAAGATAATAATTTAAAAATGTTATGGCCAGTGTTAAATCTATCTGATACTTTCTTTAATAGACACACAGAAAAACTACCTAATTATAGTGTCAATGAAATGTAATCTTACTTCTCTTTATTCCAGTGGAATTGTTCTTTTATAGTATATGCTTACAGATAAAGTATCAGAAATTTCACACTTACATAATTTTGTGCTTAAAAGTCACTTGATTATCTGCATTGCCTATTATGAGGGTAACATAGTGAGAGTCTGGTGCTGTCCTTTTAGTTCGTAGCTGTTCAAAGTTTCTTAAAATGATGGTTACCAATATTTCTGCCACGGTATCACTATATCTTGTAATCTTTGAAGAAGGATAGACATAAAAAATGTTAAAAGGAACTTTATTACTCAAAGTCAGCTCCAAGCCTAGCTATGGATATCTTTATTCCTGAAGAGAAAATGAAAACATTTGTCACAAAAAATATTTACCTGTTCTACTTCAAGTTGGTATTTTGGTAGATGCATCACAGTTTCTTTTATCTGGGTTCCAAAAGGAGGATGCCTACTTAAAATCTAAAAA
>NW_006408520.1:22193274-22206451 GCF_000296735.1 Chrysochloris asiatica | reverse complement strand
TTAATAATGCTCATTACCCAAAACTTTGATAAGTTTTAATATTTATGACTCTGAGAAGAATATTTTAAGGTAGAAATAAAGATATAAAAGGTAAGTTTTAGAAATAAGATAGAATTTAGGTAACTTTAGAATAAGTGAATATTAAATACCAGTTCGAGTTCCCTGGCATCTGTTTCTTCTATTTTTTTAAAGGAAGTTAAACCTGCATTTACCATTGCATTTGACAATGTTATACCTGTGGAAAATTAATCAAATAGCAAATTTTAAACAACTCATTGAAAACTAAATTTATATATTTAACAACTGTATTAGAAAAAAAATGAGCAATTCAGTGAAAGCACTAATATTTAAAGTTTTCAAAAACAGTTTAGAGTTGCAGCATTCCTCAACTGTTCAGGTTCATGTTTTCAAAATGAAAGAGATGAGTTGTTTTTATGTATGTGATATCTTGTCTCTCTCAGGCTACCCTGTAGTAGTATTCTTTGTCTTTCATTTTTGCGAATTATATGCTAGTATAAATAAATTTGGGGTGGTTCTATCCTACTTGGAGTTTGTTAAGCTTCTTGGATGTGTAAATTTGTGCTCATCAGCAGATTTGGGAAATGTTCAGTAATTACTTTTTTAAAAAAATTCTGTCCTTTCTTTTCTCAAGTTTTCCTTCTGGGACTCATATAATGTGTATATTATTCTACTTGGTGTCCCACAGCCCACTGAAGCTTTATTTATTTATTTATTTTTGCTCTTTGGATTACAGCCTCTCAATTTGTTTCATCTTCACATTTACAGATTCTTCTTGATAGATCAAATCCCTTCCCAGATAATTGCTCACAACTGTACTTTTCAGCTCTAGTATTTTTTTTCTCTTTATAGAAATTCTTGTCTGTTCTTTTATCTTTTCCCTAATTTCCTTTAGATTTTTCATGTTATCCTTTAGCTCTTGGACATGCTTACTATTGTTGCTTTAAAGCATTTGTTTATCTGTTCTTTCTTGGGGAAGGTTTTGGTAACCTTCTCTTGGTCTTTTGCTTGGGCTATTCTTTTTTACCTCTTCATATGCTTTGTGACTGTTTGTTGTACTAGAAACATTGAACTATTTTACTGAAATAGTACTGGAGATTAGATTCTTTCCCTTCTTCAGGGTTTGTTCTTCTTATACTTTATCATTGTTTTTATTTTATTTTCTGCATCACCTCCATACAGATATAATGTATCTACCCCATGTAGATATAACTGCTGTGGTTCTTTCTGTATTGGTTTTCCTGTTCATTGACATCAGCCATCATTGCTTTCTAGGCTTCCTGATTGGGAGTCCTGGCAGTGCCACTGCAGCACCCAACTGTATGACTTGTAACATCTGTTGCTGCTGCTTCCCCATGAGATATTAGGGACACTGTCTATGTCACTCTGGTACTGGACTCCCCCCATCAGGGCACTTGCCCCTTCAGTGTCTCACCCTTCCCCAAATTTGGGATTACTGGCTGTCTTCGATTGCTAATCTCAAATGTTTCCCCTCTGAACACAGCCTGGCCTCAGACTCCCCCTACTCCCAGAGCTTCAGCTGTTGAAGATGCACTGCAAGTTTCCTTTCCCAGTGACATCACCTGTACAACAGCCTCAAAGTCCCACACCAAAAGCAGTAGCTGTTGTTGACTTATGATGTGTCTTTACTATTCATGAATTCAGGCTTGTGCTATGCTCCTTATAATGTTCTTTTCTAGGACTCATAGGGATTCCAGTCCCTCATGCCGTCACCACACCACTCTGTCCCTAGTCTGCCTGCTCAGGTGTTCTAGCATGTGCTGTATTGACTGTCTGTCACAGGCCTGACTATTCATAAAGTCAGGCCCATATTGTGTTCACTTTTGTTCTTTCCTGGGACTTATAGAAATTTGGGGCTACACTATGCCTGTCATGCTTTCCAAGGTCTTCCTACTTGGGTATACCAGCCCACACTGCCTTCATGATGAGTATCTGTCCTAGACCTGTCTACACATAAAGTCTGGTCTGCATCTTGGGCACATTAACACATTACATAATGGGTCTTTTAGGATTGTCTTTAAGACTT
This sequence comes from Chrysochloris asiatica, assembly GCF_000296735.1. Taxonomy (NCBI): domain Eukaryota; kingdom Metazoa; phylum Chordata; class Mammalia; order Afrosoricida; family Chrysochloridae; genus Chrysochloris; species Chrysochloris asiatica. The sequence continues at coordinate 22,204,386 of NW_006408520.1, read as the reverse complement.
GTTATATTTTAGATAACACATGTGTCCGCTTGTTTTATGAGGAATTCCTCTTTTTATTTCCATAATGTTTTGAAATCTAGGGTGGCAGAAGACTGACAGGGAGTCATTAGAGTTAGATGAAGAAGGGGATTGGCTTGTGAAGGTAACATCAAAGTAGGAGATAAATTCCTAATAAAAAGGTTCACCTTCCCACAGAACTCTTTGGAAGCCAAATGTCACAATCATCCCACAAAGGCAACTCTCACCACACTGCTCCTTTCAGGTATTCAAGGTGATTCCAGCTCACGTTGAACTCATAATGTTGTTTTGTCCCTGGTGAAATGCTGGGGTTTCAAGCTTACTTGGTGCTCCCTGGCTTCACTGCTCGGATGGCCAGTCCACACCTGTGTCCAGAGCTGATTACTCAGTACCTCCAGTCCACTCGGTGTCTTCTATACTGTTTTAACCCTAGATTTATTTAATGCCCAAGGGTAACAGTTACAGCCACCCCAAGATGACTATGTTGAGCTGAGGTAGGGGTGGGCTGAGGATACTGTGTCTCCTGATGTCTGTATGCTACCTTTTTCTTGATTCAGTGTTCATTATTCCCCTTGGTTCTCCAACCCTTTAATGTCTAGATATTTGAGATGATCGATTTCATTATTTTTTTTTTCCCCTTCAAGAATTGTTTTTTCCCTTCAAGAATTGTTGTGGGGAAATGAGAGCATACAACTGTTTACACCATCATCTATACCTCATTACTTTGTTATGATAGTAAGAACTTTAACTTGTCTTCTGTTTGGATTTTCCCCCACTTTTCTATTATATAAATTTTATTAGACAATATGTGCTTCCTTATGCTTATCTGTGCTTGACAATCTAGAAAAGATAGAATGCAACTGATACCTAGACTGACAATTTTCTAAGAAGTCAGAAATACTGGCTTTTTAAGGTCTGATGTAATTTTTATTTAACTATTTAAGTAACTATTTAATCTCATTTCAAAATCTTGCTGTAAGTTGCTATTTTCTAAATGTCACATGGAACCTCTTTCCCAATTCAGAACAGTTGCCTTTATGGGATGGGTGTAATACTTTGCTTCCCGAGAGTTCTGTAGGAAAGTGAAACTTTCCATCAGGAATTTCCCCCTACTTAGATGTTACTTTCATCCAGCTCCTAAGACTCCCTGGTCAGTCTTCTGCCAACCCAGATATCAAGCATCCTGGAAATTAAGAAAGGAATTTCCTCACAAAACAAGCGGACACGGGTGTTATCTAAAAGATAACAAGTTTTAAAGACAATCCTTTTAGATGCATTATGTAATGTTTTAATGTACTGACAATGCATACAAAATTGTAAAAATAACAAAGTTTGAAATAATAATTCTCTTTTTGGAGTTCTGGCTCTCTAAGAGATGAAAAGTAGGGTCATAAAGCCAAATTCATTACACTGGAAAACTCCAAACTGCACTAGTCATATTTCAGTCTTTGTAAATGGTACTTAATGGAGTTTTCCAGTTTATAGCCTGAAATGGGTTCTGATACAGAGGAAATAACTAGGCATTATCTTTTGAAGATCAATTAATATCTTGTTGCTGAAAAAAAAAAAAAACCAAGAAAAAATAAAGATATAAATAGCTGGCATAACTTTCTGCAACTAGGAATGCCAGAACTGTTAGCTTTGTGTCTTGTCACTGACAATAAAACAAAATATTGGTCATAAAAGTGGAAATTACTAAAATTAAATTCAGTTACTAAAATAAAATTTTACTTGGTTTGGAAAATTTTTTTAAATTAGAATATTAAAGTATTAGGTTTCTCATACACTATTCATTTGATTCCAAATAAAACCCTTTAAGCAGAAATAAATTAAAACATTTTCAAGAAAAAGAAATTAGAGTAACTTATTTACATCTAAAAACAAATTTTAATTAGAATAATCATTATATGACAATTTTCTTCACAGAGAAATAATGTATTACAGATATTGATAAATTGCCTACCTGTATTCAGTACCTACCAATTTTTTCCAGCTGTTTGGATACATGCAGAGAGTTTTCCCAAAGTTTACACCTAAAACATTTAGCTAAAATCAAACTGTTCAATAGAACAGCAAAATTATTTTCCTGAGCAGCCAGAAAATCTGACAACCCTAAAAAAAAAAAAAAAAAAGTTATGAAGATTAAATCTATTATACAAATCTACTGTTAAAAAAAAGAAAATCCACTATCCTATAACATACATCTTGTAATTCGTGAGCCATTTCTGAAAATCTTCGCTGTATCTTGTGTCAAAGAAAAGTCCTGTATAGGAATGCATCCTAGGTGAGCCTGAATAAGACTGGGGAAGAGAAAAAACTTAAATGTTTGTTTTAAAAGTTATTATCTTAAAGTATTTGACATAATTGACCAAAATATCCCTTCTTAAAATTCTTCTCTGTCTTATACTCTGTGACAGGAGGTTAATATAAATCATTTGTATTTATTGTATTTGTCTCTTCTTAAACTCTTTCTAAGGTCTAAAAGTTCAGTCCTTATTTCTCCGATTCTTTTTCTTTTTTCGCTTAATCTTTCTTTCAAAACTCTTATTTTGTCTCAAGATATTTATTATAATCTCTAGCATGATAAATTGAGTTATCTTTAATTAAACATAGATAAACTACTGTCATAATCTCCACCAATAAATCTCTGGGTTTTTTGTTGCTTTACTAGTCTTTTCAAAGTATAGACAAATAATACAAATAGTTTAATCAGCAAATATTAAGTAAGTTCCTACTGAGTTCCAAGCACAGTGTTAAGAGTTTAGGATTTTGTTTATGGTAGTAAAATAATGACTAAATCAGGAAAGGTATACACCAGGCTTGTATCCTTTCACTATACTTATTCTATCTGTATTTTGAGCAAAGAAACTGAGATGCTTAACATTATGAAGAAGGATACAGCATCAAGACTGGAGAAAGGTTCATTAACAACCTGCGATATGCAGTTGGCACAGCCTTCCTTGCTGAAATCAAAGAGAACTTAAAGCGCTTGATGAAGATCACATAATACAGCCTTAAGCCTGGATTACAACTCAATGTAAACAAACCAAAAATTCTCACAACTAAATCAATAGACAACATCATGATAAACGAAGAAAAGATAGAAATTTTCAAGGATTTCATTTTACTTGGGTCCACAATCTATGCTCATAGAGTAATCAAGAAATCAAACAATGCACTGCATTGGACAAATCTGCTGCGAAAAACCTATTTAATGTGTGTTAAAGAGCAAAGATGTCACTCTGAGGCCTGTGGTGCACTTTACTCAAGACATGAGTGTTGATAGTTGATCCAAGCAAATGAAGTCATTGATTTTCTCCATTTATATGAATGTTGTTTATTGGTCCAGTGGTGAGGAGTTTTGTCTTCTTTACACTGAGGTCCAACCCATACCGAAGGCTATGGTCTTTGACCTTCATCAGTAAATATTTTAAGTCCTCTTCACCTTCAGCAAGCAAGGTTGTATCATCTGCATATTGCTGGTTGCTAATGAGTCTTGCTCCATGCCACTTTCTTCATCATATAATTCAGTTTCTCAGATTATGTACTCAGCATACAGATTGAATAAATATGGTGAAAGAATACAACCCTGATGCACACCTTTCCTAATTTTAAATCATTCAGCATTCCCTTTTTCTGTCTGAACCACTGTTTTTTGGTCTATGTACAGGTTCCTCATGAATATAATAAAGTGTTCTGTGATATGAATTCTCTGTAATGTTTTCCATAGCTTGTCATGAACCACACAATTGAAAGCCTGTACATAGTCAATACAGCACAAGTAAACATCTTTCTGGTATTCTCTACTTTCAGCCAAGATCCATGTGACATCAGCAATGATAATCCCCCTTGTTTCATGTCCTTGTCTGAATCTGGTCTGAACCTCTGGCCGTTCTCTGTCAATGTACGTTGCAGTGTTTTTGGATTATCTTTAGCTAAATTTTACTCATATGAGATATTGATGCTACTGATCGGTGACTTCAACATTCCATTGGCGCATCTCTCATTGGAATGGGTACAAATATGGATCTCTTCCAGTCAGTTAGCCAGATAGTTATCTTCTAAATTTCTCAGCATAGATGAGTGAGTGCTTCCAGTAATTCATCAGTTTGCTGAAAGATTTCAATTTGTAATCCATTAATTGCCAGAGCCTTGTTCTTTGACAATGCCTTCAATGTACCTTGGACTTCTTCCTTCAGTATCATTGGCTCCAGTCATATCGTACCTCTTGAAATGGTTAAACATGGATCATTTCTCTTTGGTACAGTGACTCTGTGTATTCCTCCATCTTCTTTTGATGTTTTCCGCATCATTTAATATTTTGCCCATAGAATCCTTCCATATTGCATGTTGAGGCTTGAATTTTTTCTTCAGTTCCCTCTGCTTCAGAAATGCTGTGCATGTTCTTCCCTTTTGGTCTTCCAACTCCAGATCTTTGTACATTTTTTATATTTGACTTTTGTCTTCTTGAGCTGACCTTTGAAATTTTCCATTTGCCTCCTCATTTCTTACATTTGTTTTAGCATCCCTATGCAGAAGACCAAGTTTCAGAGTCTCTTCTAACATCCATGTTGGTCTTTTCCTTCATTCTTGTCCTCTTAATGATGTTTTGTTTTCTTCCTGTATGATAGTCTTGATATCATCCACAAATCTTTAGTGTCTAATGCACCAAATCTGTTAAGAATATCTCTTAATTCAGGTGGGATATATTCAAGGTCATATTTTGGCTCTCATGGACTTACTTTTCTTCATCTTCAGCCTGAACTTGCATATGAGCAATTGATAGCCTGTTCAACAGTATGCCCCTGGCCTTGTTTTGGCTGATTATATGGAGTTTTTCCACCATCTCTTTCCACAGATGTAGTCAATTTGATTTCTGTGTAGTCCATCTGGTGAGGCCCAAGTGTATAGTCATCTTTTATGTTGTTTTAAAAAGGTATTTGCAATGGAGAAGTCCTTGGTCTTGCAAAATTCTATCATGAGAACCAAGGCATTAGTGGGCTGAGATGTACTGGTATTGGCCATTTTGAATCAGGCATTCATCACCAAAAAAGAACACTTTAGGATTGATCTTGAAGTACAATGCTTCCTGTGATATAATAATATCCATACGCCTACATGGTAGACTGGAGTCCTGATGTAGCACAGCAGAATAATGCACTGGACTATAAAGTCAGGTTGAACCACAAGGTCACAGGTTCAAACTCACCAGCCACTCCTCAGAATCCCTACGATTAAGAACTGACTCAATGGCACTTAATAACAACAATAAGGAAGATCAATTTATGGGCCAACCTCTAAAATCAATGATGATAAAATTGACGAATTCTATTAACTTCTTCAATCAGAAATCAATCAAACATGCAATAAAGATGCATTAATATTTACTGGTGATTAGAATGTCAAAGTTAGCACAAAAAGAAAGGATCGGTAGTTGGAAAATATGGCCTTAGTGATAGAAGTGATGCTGAAGATCTCATGATAGAATTTTGCGAGACCAATGACTTCTTCATTGCAAATATCTTTCTTCAACAACATGAAAGGTGACTATAAATGGGAACTTTGCCAGATGGAAAACTGAAGAATCAAACTGACTACATCTGTGAAAAGAGACAAAAGAGACGCTTGATATCATCAGCCAAACAAGGCCAGGGGCAGACTATTTAACAGACCATCAACTGACCATATGCAAGTTCAGGATGAAGCTGAAGAATATTAAAAGAAGTCTGCAAGAGCCAAAATATGCTCTTGAGTATATCCCACCTGAGTTTAGAGACCATCTGACAGATTTGATGCATTAGACACTACTTACCAAAACCCACAACAGTTGTGTAATGACATCAAGAACATTATACAAGAAGAAAGAAAAAGGCCATTTAAAGACAGGAAAGAAAGAAAGGACCAAAGTGGATTTCAAAAGAGACTCTAAAACTTGCTCCTGAGTGTGGAGAAGCTAAAGTGAAAGGAAGAAACGATAAATAAATGAACTGAACAGAGTATTTTTAAAGAAAAGCTTGAGAAGCTAAGGTCAAGTATTATACTGAAATGTTCAATGACCTGGTGTTAGAAAACCAAAAGGGAAGAACACACTTTGTATTTCTCAAGCTTAAAGTACTGGAGAAGAAATTCAAGTCTCAGACTGTAATATAAAAATTATGGGCAGAAAGTTTAATGATGCTGGAAATATCACAAGAAGATGGAAGGAATACACAGTCACTGTACCAAAAAGAATTGGTAGACATTCAATCATTTCAAGAGGTATATGATCAAGAACCAATGGTACTGAAGGGAGAAGTCAAAGCAGCAGTGAAAGCATTGGTGAAAAACAAGGCTCGAGGAACTGACAGAATACAAACTGAAATGTTTCAACAAACTGATGTAGCACATGAGGCATTCACATGTCAATATCAAGAAATATGCAAGACAGGTACCTGGCCAACCTATTGACTGGAGGAAGAGTCATCAACAACCTGTGATATGCAAATGACACAACTTTGCTTGCTGAAAACAGAGGACTTGAAATAATTACTGATGAGATCAGAGATTATAGCCTTCAATATGGATTGAATCTCAATGTAAAGAAATCAAAAATCCTCATAACTGCACCAATAAATAACACCATGGTAAATGTAGAAAAGACTGTCTTTGTCAAAGACTTCATTTTACTTGGTTCCATAATCAATGCTCATGGAAGCAGCAGTCAAGATATCAAAAGATGTATTACATTAAGCAAATCTGCTGCAAAAGACTTCTTTAAAGTGTTCAAGAGCAAAGATGTCAGTTTGAGGACTAAGGTGACCCTGACATGAGCTATGGTATTTTCAATGACCTCATATGTATATGAAAGATGCATAATAAATAAGGAATACTAAAGAAGAATTGATATGTCTGAATTATGGTGTTGACAAATAATACGGAAAGTACCATGGGCTGCCAGGAAAACAAACAGATCAGTTTTGGAAGAACTACAGCCAGAATGCTCCTTAGAAGTGACAATAGGAATATTTGGTTTCTCATACTGTAGACATATTATCAGGAGAGACTAGTCCCTGGAGAAGGACATCATTGTTGAAAAGTAGAGGGTCAGTGAAAAAGAGGAAGACTTCCAACAAGATGGATTGACACAGTGGCAGAAACAATGGGCTCAAATATAACAACAGTTGTGAGGATGGTACAGGACAAGGCAGTGTTTTGTTCTTTTGCACATAGGGCACTATGAGTCAGAAGAACTGGTATGCAGTTAACAGCAACACGGGTTAGGTCAATTTCAAAGTAAGGGCAAGTTTACATAACATTAAAGGGAAAGTATGAGTTATTCAGGGAAGTCTGCAAGACAAGTTTATAACCTGGGGATTGCATTTACCTTGAGTTGTGTGTTATGTGAGAGGCAAAACAGCCTATCTTGCTTAGACTATTATGCTTTCATTTTATTATTATTTTTGCAAGTTGAACTGAACCCTAAGAATGACAATAAGACAAAGATCTTCCCAAACATGATACAAATTAGAATTATGACAGAAAAGTCTAAGATGTATTATTTTATAGTAATTTTTCAGTATAAACCTAATATGTATGAAGGTAGTCTCAGAAGGGTCATGGAAAAATTCATTTATCTCTTATTTCAATTTTTCAATGAACCAGCTTAAGGCCCCATGCCCTCCTAATAAACGCGCAAATTTGAAAATATGGCAAAACTTTTTACTGATCAGATTGGCAAAAAATTTTAAAGATACAAAACCAGTATTAAAGAGGATGTGTGGAAATAGTCATTCTTATTACACCATGGATGGAGGAACTATGATTCAGAGAAGTCTTTTTGCAAAGCAAGTCAGCATCATATTTAAAAACTTTTCATGTGTTTAATTTTTAGTCAAATCCTTGAAAACATGGTATATATACAAGAAAATTTATCTTAGCAACTTTATAATGGAAAAAAATTGGAAGTCACCTAAATTTTCATCAATAAGGGAATACTATGTTTATGTGTACATAAAAAAAGATCTTCATGGCATATCACAGAGCAATGTTTATAATATGATCCTATCCTACAGTAGAAATTATGTTTGTATAAAAACAATTATAGTCATCAACTTTTAAATCTGACAGCCCACAGTCAAAAGAATGTATGATCTAATTTAAGGGCAATAATTATGGAATCATTAAAGTTGCAAAAAAAAAAAAAAGTACACACAAGAAGATGTAAGATGAAAACTAAACAAATTTGGATTTTATTGGACTCAATAATTGGTACAACAAGAGTATATTAGGAAAAAAAATACTGAGAGAATCAACAGACCTGGGCTATGTAGCTGTACACTGTCCCTTATTACAGCTACATACTCTACATACAAATCAAACTCTATCTAGACATCACTCACTTCATTTATAAGATGAGGGATTGGGATATATGACCGAACTCTAATGTTTCTATGATCTCTTAGAGTATTTGAATTTCTAAGGAAATATAGCTAAGAAAAAGATTAACTTCAGTGGTCCAAGTTAAAAATCTGTCTTGATAAGTTGTAGACAATCAGAGGTTTGTGTCATGGTCTTCAAAGTATTTGGGAGATAAAACTTTTAAGATGACAGAAAGTGTCCCAAAAAAGACATCCTCCAGATGGTAGCATAGTGGTTAGGAATCGGGCTACGAACCTCAAGGTCAGAAGTTCGAAACTACAAGCTGTTCCACAGGAGAAAGATGAGGCTTTCTGCTGTCGTAAATATTCACAGCCTCAGAAACCCTACTGTACAGGGTCGCTATGAGTCGGAACCGACTCCACAGCACATAACAATAACACCACCTAAGGAGGAAAAAAAAATTCTTTGGCTAATTAGCTTTATTGAGCTACATGTTGTTGTTGTTATGTGCTGTTGAGTTCTTAATCATAGTGACCCTGTATAGGCTGTCCTAAGAGTGGTTGGTAAGCTTGAACCACTAACCTTGTGGTTCAAATCAACCTTGTAGTCTAACACATTAACCCACAGCACCACACTAGGACTCCTACTTACATATTAAAAAATTGTCACCTCAAAGTACATCATTTAAAGAAAAACATTCTAAAATTAAAGTCTAAGTACTCAGAAACCCCAGTATTTATCATAGCAGAAAATATTATTACATTTGTGATTAGAAACTAGGTAAAAGTCACTACAAGTTATAGTGTAATCTTCCTTTATCCCTATACAAACTTTCCATTATCACCATTCCTACATCCATAGATTTTCAGTAACCATCTCTCCCAGAATGTCACTACTACTCAACAGACATTTATTACATGTGTTTTTATACTGTTCATTATTTGTTATATACATGGTATTACTCCACTTAACTTGGAAGCTCTTTATGGTGAGAAGCTTGTATTCTTTCTATACTCTACCTTGTCTAAACAGAACACATTCTCAATGCTTGTTGACAAAAATAATTCATGGGAAGGCAGCAAGATGACAGACTAGGCAGAAATGCTACATAGACCCTCTACAAGAAAGATCCAGAAAACCAAATGAAATAGATGCAGTTGATAGTCCTTGAACACTGAGCTTCAACTGAAGAGATATAGAAGTGAACTAAATGCCTATTAGAAGAGGAAACTGAACAAATGCAGCAATAAAAGGAGATAGATTGGTGTGCTAGCTAACCAGACATGCCATCTTAAATTTTTGTGAAAAGCTTTAGAGAAAACACAGACTTGGTGGTGCAGAAGCACATCAGTGATTCATGGAGAGAAAAAAAAAAAATGATTTTTTTCTTGTTTCCCACACTCTCCTGGTGATCAGCAGCATGACCAGCTCCCACCCACATATACCCCCAGGAAAATGCCCACTCAACCAGTAGTTGGAGCCTCATGGTGGTGAGCCACACAGTTGTGAGATCATCAAAATTAGTTGGGTACTATCTGCACCAACCCCAAGGCCTGGATTTAGGTAAGCCCTGATCAAATTTGCAGAGCTAGTCCTGGCCAGATTGAACTACAAGGAAAAGCAGCTGAACTGATGTGGGATTAAAAAAAATAAATAAAAAAGATATGTGCCTGCCTACCAGTGGCTTTGTGACACAGCGGCATATCACTTACTGGTGGAGAGAAAGGGGCATTTATTTTTTCTTGTACTCATTACCCTGGTAAATAGAGGTGAGGCCATCCCTCACCCATGTACAATCCCAGCAAATCTCTGGCTCTCCTGATGGTCAGAGCCACACGGTGGTGAGCTGCACAGTTGTGAGTCACGTCAAAGTAAGTTGGGAGCTATCTGCACTAACCTCAGCACCTAGATTCAAGTGAGACCTATTCCAGACCTTCAGAGCCAATTCTAGCCAGCTGTGGACTAGTGGGAACTCTCACCCCTGGCTGCCCTCTGCAACGGAAAGATACTGCTCCTCCAGCTGCTTTGGGGTCTACACTAACTACTTCCAGATTGGGTGACCAAGACAGACAACACCTACGCTTAAAGAAAGTCCATCTAGGGCTATTTTATCCCTTACCTACTTATCACATGAGCTTCTCGGTTGATGGGAAACCCCACAATTTTCTCCTCTCTGGGTTTGTCACTTGTCCTGATTTTTTCCTTTCATTGTTACTGTTTGACTATTCTTTCTTCCCCTTCTTTATCTCTTTACCTTTCCTTGTATTTTATTCTGTCTCTGCTTTCATTTGTTCTTATTTTCTGTTTCTCTTTCCCTTCCCACCCTCTCACCCCACCACTGCCTCCGCTTCTTCTTTTTTCTTTTGCTCTTGATTTTTCTTTACTAATCACTGGTCACTTTTTCTTCGACTCATGTTGCTGTTGTTGCTGCTGGCAAGTCAGTTCCAACTCAAAACAACTCCTGTATAGGGTTTGTGAGGAGCTGCTAGTGAGATTGAACAGCTGACCTTTCTGTTCAAATCAACCTTGCAGCTGTGCTACACCAGGACTTCATTTATTCATACCTCTCCCTAAATGTGTTTAGTGCTTTCTTTTTCTTTTCTCTCTTATTTTTATCTTCTGTAGTTTTTTTTTTTTTCTTTTTCCTCTCCCTCTTTTCTCTTTTTAGATATTGGTGGTTTTGTTTTGTTTTCCCTAGCTGTTACTTGTTGTTATGTTGGGGGCTTTTTCATTTAC
>NW_006408520.1:22187077-22193174 GCF_000296735.1 Chrysochloris asiatica | reverse complement strand
TTTTTTTTTTTCTCTCGTGTGTGTGTTTTCTCTCTTGTCACACCAATAGGGGACAGCAACTATGACCGTATGGTCACATAATTGTACCCAGTCATAATCGTACCCTATGAAGCCCCACCCACTGCTATACAACTGATCAACAACAACCAACATCAGCCAAACTCATCCTAAAATGAGCTGCAGAAACAGCGAACAGAGAATGGTTCACAGGCTCCCATTCTCTAATCACATCCACCAGGAGGCAGTTGGTGATTGCCTAATAACATCAACATGCATTACTCAGTTAAATGCAACAACACAGCAATGTCTAGAAAGCAACAGACAATTTCCATTCACATGAAGAAACAAGACAGAGTGGCTCAAACAAGTGACCAATAGGCAGAGCTAGGAAATGTTTTGGAGGAGAAAAAGACACTGGAACTCCCTCAAAAATTACTCAAAAGAATAATATTTAAGTTCCTTCAAATGACTGACAGAAGGTCGAGAAAAAATAACTAAAGACACTAAAGGAACAAGCAAACTAGACAAAACAGTGGAGATAATACAAAACCTGCAAACAGAAATCCAGAAGTGTTAATACTAACACTTCAGAAATGGATAGTACATTAAAAGGGCAAAGGAGTAGATCTGAATCAATGGAATAAGAACTAGTTAACCTGAAAATAAATCTTTCAGTATTTGTAAGTTAGAAAAACAATCAGAAAAAGGAAGGAAAAAACCTGAAGAAAGCCTAATTTTTATGTGAGAAACAATGAAAAGGAATAACTTATGTGTGATCAGCATTCCAGAACAGGAAGGAAGACACAAAGAAAAGACAGTAACAGACTTGTTTGAAGAAAACTTCTCTAGCATTATGAAAGACAAGAAATAAACATTCAAGAAACTTAACGAGCCCCAAACAGAATAGACCCCAATAGAAAATCACCAAGACATATCATAAGCAAAGTCTCCAAAATCAGACAAGGAAGAAATCCTGAGATCAGCTTGTGAAAAATGGTAAAGTTATCTACAAAGGAGAACCAAGAACTAAGCTCTGATTTCTCAGCAGATACCATGTAGGCTCTGGTAGCTCTGGTAACGAACTGGGCTGTGAACCATAAGGTCAGCAGTTCGAAACTACCAGCTGCTCCACGGGAGAAAGATGAGGCTTTCTGCTCCCGTAAAGATTTACAGCCTTAAAAACCCTGTTCAGGGTCACTATGGGTCGGAACCGACTCAACGGCACTTAACAACAACAACAACCACGTAGGCAAGAAAGCAATGGGAAGAAATATACAAAACTCTGAAAGAAAAAAACTGCCAACCAAGATTCATATGCTAAGCAAAACTGTCCCACAAATATGACAGCAAAATGAAAATATTTCCAGATAAAGAGAAATTAAAGGAATTTGTAATACCCAGACCAACGTTATAAAAAATACTAAAGGGAGTTCTTTGGACTGAGAACCAACAACAACCTGAGATTAACATATACACCAAACCCTTTCAGATCTCAATCCACATATGTTGTTGCTGTTAAGTGCTGTTGAGTCTGTTCTGATTCATAGCAACCCTGTACAGGGTTTCTGAGAAGTGGCTAGGGAGCTTGAACCACCGACTTTGTGGTTCAAACTGACCTTGCAGTCCAGTGCATTACACCGCAGTGCCACACTAGGACTCTACATATAGAAGTATCCAAAAGTAAAAAAACCCACTAAAAACAAGGAACCAGAGATACCAATTTATAATGAGGATATTAAAAAGCAAAAAGAAGAAAAAGTGTAGTTACAGAACTTCTAAATGGTGAGGAAGTCAAGTGGATTTCAATTAATAAATTAATAAATTACAAGGTAGCCTCAAAAAGAATTAATACATCCTCATATCAAAATAAGAAAAATGTAAACCATAAAGATTCAGTAAACATTAAAATAACAGTAATAAAGAAAATGACAGAAAAATGCCCCAAAAAATGAATTCAACTTAAAAAATTGTGTGTAACAAAGAAACTAGCAGCCCTACAAAAAACATACATAGCAAAATTACAGCAATCAGTTCATACCTATTGATAATTACAGAGAACATCAGTGGATTAAATGCACCAGTCAAGAGACAGAAGAACAGATAAGAAAACAGGATAGTTCAACATGCTGTCTACAAAAGATACCTTAAAGACAAAGACAAAAACAGAATAAAAACCAAAGGATCTAAAAAGATATATCAAGCTAACAGAAATAAAAATGAGCAGGAATAGCAATATTAATTTCTGATAAGACAGACTTTAAGACAAAAACCAGCATAAGAGACAAAGACATTATCTCATGATTAAAGAATCATAAATAAAGTTTCCGGTTCCTCCATTCTGTTTCTGACTAGTAAGCCCAGTTGTTTTTTGTAATTTTGAGTTTTGTTATACATTTTGTCCCACTCTGTCCAAGACAATCTAACGTGATCCCTTTCAGATCAGCTGGCAGTGGTAGTTGGAACTGTTCTTCGGATCTCAGAGAACTACCCTCAACCACTCTTCAGGTCTGGAACGGAACTCACCCTCACGGCCCAATTTTCAGCCAAGCAGTAGATAGGTATATAGAATGGACAACAACACTAGCAAGGTACGCTCACCATTCGAACCGTTCAAGATCAAAAGGGCAACATGTACCTAAAGACAAAGTTCACAAGGGTTGGGAAGGAGGGTTGAATAGAAATAAGAACCACAGGGAGAAAACGGGATAACTGTTGTTACATGGGGAAGTTTGCAATCTTTGAGATGAAATAAATGTATTATTTGTTAAATGTAAAACTGATAATCGGCTCCATAATCCTTCACTCAATTCACAATAAAAAATTTCCAAAAAATTAATAATTTACAAATCACCGATTTTAATTAAAGTCTGAAAGTTCTTAGAAATTAATTCCACATGTACATCTGGCTCCTTATCCTTATTTAAGTGTATTATTTTGGGTATTTAAGGAAAACAAACTTAAAATAATTTTTTAAACTATATACAACTTATATAAGTATGAATCATGAATCTATTTTAAGATATTTAATAATTAATTAACTTTACCAATTTATTTTCATTTCTCTAGTTTTAATTTTTCCTTCCATTGGAAACCTGTAAATATAAACACAGAAGAAAAATTTTACTATTCTTTATTTGAACTAACTAAATCTTTTAAAAATAATTGTAAACATATTTACTTTTTTTTGTACCTGATAGTTATCCGATTTGGATCTTTGTTCAAAATATTCAGTGTTTTCTTTTCACTTATCCTTAACTGGACATCCAGAAACTCCTTGCAGCTGGCTATCATTGTGACCTATAAAATTTTAGCATATGTCATTTTCCCTCATCCTCTTCCTCTGTATTTATTTATTTTTCCACCTGCCCTTGAAGATAATAGTTTTATCAATTACCACAACAGTGCTAAAAATCTGCTTTATATCTTTGATTCATCCCTTCCTAACAAATGTTTGAAAAACACTTGGTATATGTCATATTGTACTAGATATTGAAAATACACTAATAGTAATGATTAATCATAAAATTTCAAATATTCAGCACAATACCTAACACTTAGTAAACACTCTTACTATTTGTAGCTCTTGTTATTACTACTATTGTTACCACTAATCACCCACCCTGGTATGGCATTATAGGATAAGCACTTGGGGTGCTAACCATAAGGTCAGTGGTTCAAACCCACCATAGTCTATACAGGACCGCTATGAGTCAGAGTTGACTCTAAAGCACTTAACAACATACTTTACAAATCATTATCCCAATTTAAGTTAAACTGTTAATGGAAGGAATGATTTAGATAAAGAAATTTTAATTCTAGAACCTAGTTCTGCCACATGATTTTGAACAAAGCACTCTTTGTGCTTTGGTTTCTCATGTCTGTATAAAGAAACTAACACCTGTTCTAATTATCACACATTTGCTGTGAAGATCAGATGAGGTAGTGTTATCACTGGGTATTTTTTACTCTTGATTTTCTTCTTATGTAAGAATAATATGAGTATTTGCATGAAAAGATAAACTTTTTTTGGGTCCATGTGACTACTTACTGGAAATTTTTTATGTTCTATTTTTAGTGTAAGTTGCCCATGTTGGTATGCTCTTAACTGCTAACTAAAAGGTCAGTGGTTGGAACCCACTGGTTACTCCACAGGAGAAAGATGTGGCAGTCTGCTTCTGTAAATATTATATGTTAGAAAATTTGGCAGGACAATTCTACTATGTCATGTAGGGTCACTGAGTTGAAATCAACTTGACAGTATGCAACATTTTTAATGTAATACCCACAGAAATCAACTTAGGTATTTTAAACACATATTATCAAAATTAGATCCCTCATGTGGCATGCAGGATAAGAACTAGACTGCTAACTCCAAGGTGGAGCTGACACAACAGCATTTAACAACAATAACACCTAAATTGGTAGCGTAGTGTTTACGAACTGGGCTGTGAACCTTAAGGTCAGCGGTTCGAAACTACCAGCCGTTCCACGGGAGAAAGATGAGGCTTTCTACTCCAGTAAAGATTTACACCATCGGAAACCCTGTACAGGGTCGCTATGGGTCGGAACAGACTCAAAGGCACTTAACAACAACTACAACATAATTATTTTATTTCATAAAATCTTGCTTCATATTCATGTACCCAATAACAGGAGAAAAAACCAATATAGTCAACAGGTACCAAGAGTACAATTAGAATTTTATTTCCTCCTACAATTGAAGAACGGTTCCAACTACTGATATCTTAGAAGGCCTTGTAGCATAATGGATTATGAGCTAGGCTGCTAAACCAAAGCCCAGCAGTTCAAATCTACCAGTTGCTATGAAGGGAGAAAGATAAGACTTTCTGCTCCTGTAAAGAAACTCTATACAGGGTTCTGATGAGTTGAAACCAACTTTTTTTGGACCATCACCAATACTATTCTATTTCCACTGTTACTGCTATTCTGATGCAAAGTTTTAGGGAGGAGTTGCAAATATATAAAAACATGCTAAAACTCATTGCCCCTCACTCATAGAAGATTTGCCTAATATATCAAGCCACATGGTCTTGGAATCTTTTTCAAAAATATCACTGTTAGTAAAACTCAAAGATAACACATGTAGAGTTTTGTGTGCTTGCTGACAACAGTTCTGGTCAACTTGTGAGTGGAAGGGGTTGAAATGCAGCAAAAGAAGACATGGGCTGAGACTGGCCATGTTTCATAGATGCCCGATGACCTTGAAATGAGAGAGAGACGAGAATGGGTTAGCTGGTTTCAAGTTTAGGGTGATGTGTGAACTCCTGAGCCCCAAAACACTGACCTAGCAACTGGGAGCTAAACATAAGAATGAAGCAGCCTACTGATCTAAATAGGTGTGGGCATGCAATAAGTCCCAAACTCTCAGACAGTACCCACTGAACCTAGCATGGATGGATGGCTGTCCAGAATTTGACCACATGAAGATAAAGTATGATACGGAAGCAAGCGTAAATTGCTACAACCTGATCAACTGGATCCTTGTTTAAGGGTGAGGCTGCTCAAAATCCCAAACAAATAGGGAAGGATTCCCCATATCAAGGATAAAGCATGTCTCCTCAGTACACTGGGTTGATAGGGACGGGCAACTTAGAATTTGTCTAACCAAACTGTGGGGCTATAAAGGCATGAAGTGGCTGGCTTACAAGCTTTCATAAGGGTGCTTAGTCTCAGAACGAGGGGAGTAAGACAGAAAACCTACTGAATAGTTTTCCGGAAGGCCCAGATGGGTTTAATGATGATGGGGATAGGATTTTATGAGTCAATTGTGTGTAACTGCTTTTAGGTCTAATGGTGATTGTCACAATTGTAAATGTAGGAGAGGTGCAACTTAAAGAGAGGAGCAGTAAATCTGTCATTTGAGGAACAGGGGACCCTAGGACCATCAAGAAGGAAGAACATGAGAGGAGCAAGGAACCCTGACCAGAAAAGTGGCAACATCAGAAATGGTGGCAGAGGTGATGGCGTAGAGAGACAGAGCAGCAGCGGACTAACGAATGAGAAAGGCCTATGGGCACGAGGTTGGCTTATAAAATATGCCTTTTGGACATTTAAATGAATATATATATATATATAT
>NW_006408520.1:22169966-22179871 GCF_000296735.1 Chrysochloris asiatica | reverse complement strand
ATTCTGCTGTATATAAGGTCGCTATAAGTCGATACCGACTCGATGGCACCTAACAAAAACAATGTGTGTATGAGTATTTACCTTTGCTGCAAGCACACCCATGAATGTGGTGGAGCATACATGGGGCAAAATGATGAAAACTTCTTAGATATTATCAAACCTCTGAAGGCAATGACTTGCTGGGTCTGGGGACTCAGGACCATAGTCCAGGGACACCACGGTCAATTGGCATAACAGAGTCCACAAAGACAATATTTTATATTCTACTTTGGAGAATAGTGTCTGGAATTTAAAGCTCCCAGAGCAGCCATCTAAGGTGCAACTGTTGTTCTCTCCATGTGCAGAAAAAAGGATAGTGATGAAAATTGAAGATGCTTGGCATAAAGTAGTCCAATGGAATGGAGCAGATGAACATCAGTCATCATTACTCTGAGATCAGAAGAATTAGACAGTGACTGGCTACCACTACCAACTTCTGTGAAAGGAATCACATTAGAAAGTCCTGGATAGAGTGGGAGAAAATGCAGAACAAAACTCAAAATTATAGTAGTCATAAAAAGACTGGAAGAATCTGAGACTGTGGCCCTTGACCACCCTTCAGTTCTGGAGCAGAACTTAACCTCATGGCCCAATTTTCAGCCAAGCAATAGATGGGTATGTAGGGTGGACAGTAACAGTAGTAGGGTATGCTCACCATGGAATGGTCAATCATTCAAGATCAAAAGGGCAACATTTACCTAAGGATGAAACTGAGAAGGAATGGGAAGTATGGTGCCATAGAAATAGGAACCACAGGGAGGAAGTAAGATAATTGTTGTTGTATGGAGGAGATTGCAAACATTGAGATGAAATAAAGTATATGGTTTGTTGAATGTAAAACTGTTGATTTTCTTTGTAAATCTTCAATCAGTTCACAAACAAAAAGTTTTTTTTGTTGTTGTTTTAAAAAAAACAAAAAAGTGCCAAAGAGCTGGTTCTGACTCATAGCCACTTTCCAAAGATTGGCTAGTGGTACCGAACTGCGGACTCTGCAGTTAACAACACAATGTTTATTCTACAGTCCTGATGTGACTGCTATAAAAGGAAAACAACAGTGTATGCTTGAATAGAGTACCAAGAATGTGATGAGAAGTGTCATTATAATTGGATACTAATGACAACTCTCTAACAGGAGCACATTATTGTTGTCATTAAGTGTTACTGAGTCAGTTCTGACTGAAAGCGACTCTGTGTAAGGTTTCCAAAGAGTGGTTGAATTTGAACTACCAACCTTGCGGTCAGTGCATTATTCCACAGCGCCACACAAGGACTCCAATTTTCTTAATTACCCATTATTAACTTAACTTCTATTCAGTTATCAGTAAAGGAATAATGCTTACAATTCTTCGTTACTGTAAGTTCTAGATTTATCACTGTTATTGTTGTAAAGCGCTATTGAATTGGTTCTGATTCACAGAACCTATATAAGGGTTCTAAGGAGTTGCTGGTGAGTTTGAACCACTGACCTTGTGGTTGGCAGTCCAGTGCTTATCCTACAGTGCCATACTGGGACTCTAGGTTTACCATGGTGAACATGATAAAATTCCTCCTCTGAAGAACTTTTATTTTACTAAAGAAAACCTTCAATAAACAAATAATACCAGTTCAGGTGGTGAACAGGTTCTATGAAGACAGATAAAGCCAAGAAAGGACCTAAAGAATGACGGTAGTAGATTTCTTAGCAAGCTTTTCTAATAAAAAGCTATATAATTTCTGACATAAAGAAAAATTTATAGTTACCTTAAAATTTCAAAATTAACTTTTCTAAGAATTAGAGAAACAGCAACAATAACAACAACAAACAGTTTTCTTTCCTCTCAATAAAGGTGGTTTAAACATAGTTCAGGAAGGTCTTTCTCAGGAGTTATTTGAGCAGAGATCTGAGTAAACGCTTGGATTTCCTGAGTGATTGGAGTATCTGTTATTCATGGAGCACACACATAACAATGTAGGTTAATGAGTGGCTCTTGGTGGAGGCCAGAACAACCTACTATGTGTTACCAGGTCAACCACTGGGGAAAGAAGAGAGTTTTAATTCACTCACATAGACAACGAATCAATTCATCATACTTGTGTAAGGAAATCTCGGTAAAAGATTTCCTTTTAAAGTCTCTGAACACCAAAGCCTGTGTGAACTTCCTGGTGGGACAGCAGGAGAGTAGCACATACCAGAGGACACAGAAGTTCCACATTTAGGACTCTCCCAGATTTTGCCCCAAGAGTCTCTTCTCTAAATGGAGTTTCAAATTGGGGTACTGGTATCAGAATGACAAGGCCAACATCAGTCCCAGGAAGCAATAGATCAGGATGTACAAGTTGTAAACAATTTGTTCCTGGGAAAAATGTGTTCATGCCTGCTATCATGTATAATGGAACTGGCTAGCATCACTCACCCAGTTGGTAACTCATTTTCTTTTAGCCAAGTAGCTGACCTTTATATTTCAATGGACTTCAACCTGAAGCTGATCTTAGATCTAACCAATCATTAAACCCCTTGTTCTCTAAGTATGTAGCCCACTCTAGGCCCTGATGGAGTTGTAGGATAAGCACTGGACTTGGCAGTTTAAATCCACAAGTAACTCCAAGGGAGAAAGATGAAGGTATCTACTCCTGTAAAGATTTTCATTCTCAGAAATACAAAGGAGTAGTTCCACACTGTCCTATAGGGTTGCTATGAGTCGGAATCAACTTGGCAGTAGTGTGTGGTGGTCTCTGCTAGAACAGTGGAGTGCTGTGTATTTTTACTTAGCACTGCCCAGCTTGAACTATTGGTGGCAGTTGTGTGCTGTCGAGTCTTCCCAAGACTTCCAGTACCAGCTCCAAGCCACTTGCATTTCTGACCAATTGGGAAGACTTGGCAGTCTGAAGGACTGTGTGCTTAATGTGTTAAAATCTGACCTATTTCCAAGTAATCAGAACAGAAAAACTGCATTGGATTTGTGTCAGAGTTGTACAGAAGAAGAATTGATTTTAGACTACAGAAACATTCCATTCCATAGTATATTAAATTGAGCTACTCTCCTGTACAGGTAAAAATAAGCTTTACCTAGGACGACTGAAGATAAAAGAAATATGAACTGTGATTCTATCAATTTAACAAAAGAAAAACATAACAGCTATAGAAAGTATATCTTGGATTTTCTTAATTCTAGTGTGTATTTGATCAATTATAATAAAAATAATTATTTTACTTTAAATACTTCATTATAAAAATTGGTTAAAAAATAGAGGATAATACAACTATTTTATAGGTCTGTACCTCAATAGCACATGCCAATGTGTATTCCATGTTTCAAAAGTATGTATTTTTTACTGCTTCATCCTTATTCTTATAGTTGCCATACACTCATATATATATCCAAGTACGAATAAATTAAAGTTGGTTAAATACTTTTAGTGGATATAATAATGCTTTTCCTGTTACTATATGAGAGTATTAGCAAAATGAAGAAGTAGCTATTTCTAATCCTAATAAATTCCCAACAATATTTTCTATTTTAAAAGATAGGTAATGGAATACTGAATGATAACTGAAAAATAAAGCTGAGGCTTCGTAGAAATACACTTTTGGTACAGATTGGCATAAAAAAGCCCATAATCAATCTAGGCTTATACTTTAAATTGAAAAAAGAATTGTGTATCTATAAACAACATTTTCAAAGACGAAGATAATTTTTAAAGCAAAAATCAAATAAATCAGGTTACCATATTATGAAAAGAAGATATTCTTATATGAATTAATAGAGTAATGCAGAAAAAAGTACACATGCCAAGCTTCATTTATGTAAAAGAAAAAGTAGTTGATTGTGGTTGTTAGCTTTATTTGTCAACTTGTCTAAGCTACATTGCTGCTCTTAAATGCTGTCAAGTCTGTTCTAACTTAATGTGACCCTTAACAGTACTCCCTAGGAGCAGCTGGTGGGTTTGAACTGCCAATCTTGTGGTTAGCAGTCCAGTGCTTATACTATAGTGCCATACCAGGACCCCTGGACAGGATATAATACCTGCCTAATCCATCAAATACTAATATAGGTGTTACTGTGAAGGTATTCTGTAGATGTGGATAATATTATATATTTTATATATTCTGTCTCTCTAGAGAACTCAGATACATTCATATATATATATACATTTGTTGTTGTTGTTAAGTACCGTGGAGTTGGTTCTGACTCATAGTGACCCTACATAGGGTTTCCAAGACTGTAAATCTTTACAGAAGCAGACCGCCTCATCTTTCTCCCACAGAACCACTGCTGGTAGTTTCGAACTGCTGACCTTGAGGTTAGCAGCCCAATTTGTAACCACTATGCTACCAGAGCTCCATATATATCTCTACAAATAAGGTTACCTTGTAAAAAATAATTTTCAAGAGTATTCTTACCTTCCAAGGAACTGACCTTTCTCACTAAAATTTATAGAACATAATTTTGTTTTAGAAGGAAACACATCTAACCTTGTAATTTTGCTTCAATTGCATCCTTGTTCAATCCACATGCAAAACCTGCATAAGATATAAAAATTTATAACAATAAAATAAAACAGATTTAATTCATTTTTATAAGCTCAGATTATACCTCAGTTAGTTTGAGTAGTTTTATTAAGTGTCATATAGGAAAAAAGTAGCTTAATGAGTTCAAAAAAAGCTTAAGTATTTACAGAAAATGTTGTTGTTAAATGCTGTCTAGTTGGTTCCAACTCACAGTGACCCTGCAAAGGGCTTCCAAGGAGCAGCTGGTGAATTTGAACCACTGACCTTGATGTTCAAACAGACCTGTGGTCCAGTGCTTGTCCTACAGCACCACAGAAAATAACCTATAGAAAATAACCACTGCTTAACATCCTTTACGAATCAAGAGGCTTTGGCTTATATTATTGTGTAACAGTGACTAGGGATACTGTTTAGGCATACTTTAGAGATTCTGCGGGTTCTGTTCCAGATCACCAGAATAAAGTGCTTATCACAATAAAATAAGTCACACACATATTTTGGTTCCCCAGTACACACAGAAGTTCTGTTTACACTGTACTGTAGTCTATTGAAAACTCCTGCCTTGTGACAAGAGTTCTGAAGGTGCTGTAGGATACCACTGGACTGCTAACAGCAAGGTCAGAGGCTCAAACCCACCAGCTGCTCCATGGAAACCCTATACATGGTTGTTAAGAGTGCAAATAGATCTGAAACTTAACAACAACAACAAAAGCACAATGAAAAAGTTTGAAGTATTTTTAGAATAATCAAAATGTGACACAGAGACAAGAAACATATGCATGCTATTGGGGAAATGGCACCTTCAGACTTAATCAATGTATAGTTGCCACAAACTTTAAATTTTTAAATAACACAGTATCTGAGACGTGCAGTAAAGTACAATAAAATGAGGAATGCTTGTATTTTAACAAGAATAACCCACAAAGCCAACACCACTGTCAATGATATTTGTTGTTGTTATTAAGTGCCATCAGGTAGGTTGCAATTCTGTGACTCTGTAAAGAGGGTTTCTGAGGAGCAGATGGTGAGTTTGAACTGTTGACCCTGTGGTTCACAGTCCAGTGCTGATCCTACAGTACCAAGCCAGGAGTCCTAGTATAGACTAAATATTTTACACACAACACATTTTTGTCAAATGATTACTATTTTCTAAGAGACTTTCAGGGAGTCCTGGTGTAGCGCTATAGGATAAAGCACTGGGCAGCAAAGTCAGTTTGAACTGCAAGGTTGGCAGTTCAAACTCACCTGCTGCTGTTTGGAAACCCTATACAGAGTTGCTATGAGATGGAACTGACTCAATGGCACTTAGCATAGTATAAACAGACTTCCATTATAAAACGGATGTTCCTTTAAGCAAGTATTTGGTAATTCAACCATTTTGGAACACTGTGTTATTTAGTTATTTGATAACACAATAATTTCATTCCTGGGCACATACCCACAAATATGAGCACATGTGTAACAATGGCACATATGAAAATATTCATAGCAGCCTTATTAAAATTAAGAACTTTTAATTCCTCAAAAGATTCCTTAAGAAGACTAGGCAGATGCACTAAATTACAAGATACCAAATAAGACAGACACAGATGACAATCCTAGAACCCTGAACTTCAGAAGGTTATAGAAGTGGATTGAATATTTGCTAGGAGATGCTGACCAGGGACAGCTAGAGAGGGAGACTGACTCATGAATGACTGGACAGATGAGGCGTGACCATCTTGAGCCTTTGTGAGCAGCTTTGGCCACAGAAGGTGGCCTGGCAGAGAATAATCACACAGGTGACTGGAAGGTGTTATTTCTTCTTTCTCCCCATACTCCCCTGGTGACCAGAGGTGTGGCCAGCTCTGGGAATTTGAAGCAACATGGCTGGGAGCCACACCAGTGACTTTTTTGGTGTGTCGTTTTGGTAACTGGATTCAGGTGGGCTCAGTTTAGGACTTGCAGAGCCACCAGATTGCATTTAACCAGTAACCATGCCCTCGGTTGCCCTGTAGTCCTAACAGACACTAAAACCAGGTCCATCAAGGGTCTCCAGAATGAGTCCCTGGACATAGATAACACTAAGGCTGGCAGGAACTCTATCTAGGGTCAGGAACTCTAATGTCACATCTCTCCCATACCTACCTCCTGAGATCCCTGACTTACAGGAGCCCCCCAGAATTTTCTCTTATCTGGGTCCAATAGCTGCACTCTTTTTTATTTCTGTTTTTGGGTTTGGTTTTTTTCTTTTGCTGTTTCATTATTTTTGTTTTATAATCCTGTCTCCTCTTTCTATTCCCTTGAATTTTATCCTTTCTAACTCCATTTTTATTTTTCCTCCTTTTCTTCAGTCTCTCATTTCCCCACTTCTTCCCCCCGCCCCCCACCACCCCCACTTTTGATCTTTCTTTACTACTCTGTACTCTCTTTCCCTTTTCAACTTTCCTATCTCTGGTGTGTCTAAGGATTATTATTTTTTCTTTATTTTATTTTCTCTTCGTTGTTGTTAAGTACCGTCAAGTCGATTCCAACCCATAGCAACCCTGTATAGGGTTTCCAAGGAGCAGCTGGAGAGCTTGAACCAACGACCTTGCAGTTCAAACAACTTTACAGTCTGACGCATTAGCCCACAGTACCCTTTTTTCTCATTTTAGTTATTCTGTTTTTTCCGTTTTTGGTTTTGGCCAAACTTTTTATTTAGTATTCTGTAGTTGTTTAACACACATTTAAATGGTCTTAATGGGGGGAGAGGGCAAGGAGAGGATCTTTCAGAATCCCAAGAAAATGCCAGAAAGGCAATATATGGCTAACATTATCCTTTTATTTTGGGTTTACTGAGTGAAT
This sequence comes from Chrysochloris asiatica, assembly GCF_000296735.1. NCBI lineage: Eukaryota > Metazoa > Chordata > Mammalia > Afrosoricida > Chrysochloridae > Chrysochloris > Chrysochloris asiatica. The sequence goes on along the minus strand of NW_006408520.1, from coordinate 22,172,517 downwards.
AGCACTTTCCTTACTTAAGCATCTGTCTCAGGTTTTGCACACTGAGAACACTGAGATTTCATTTTGAAGACACCCTGAAATCTATGAGTAGCAAACCCAACCACTCTTCTAATATCTAGCTTGTTTATATAGGCAGAATAATTCCTCTCTCCATTTTAGATGGCTAGATGTTTGTGGAAGATCTTAGTATTGCTTGCCCCATTTACTGGGAAAAATCAAATTGGAAGTAGCCTTCAGGGACACTTAAGAGAATTACAACACTAATACACAAGTCAAGTTTTACACATTTAACATTTGCTTGTTGAAAGCAATGTCATAAAATCATAAAATTAAATAAAATTAAACAGATTTTACTTTACTTTTTCCTCACAAGAAACATAAAAATTATGGAGGAGTACTTAACAGGAAATATTTTTTAAAGTAACACAATTTTTCCTTTTAAGAGTCCTTGGGTAGTTATAACAGAATAGGTTCCACTTTTTGTTTCTTTGAGCAGGGATTTTGGTCCAAAGTTTTGTTTGTTTTTAGTATCTGCTTCTGCCTCCCCCTCTATCAGATTGGCTTCCTCCACAGCCATCACCTCTTGGTGCTCCATGGCTTGAACTGCTGTAGGAATCATGTGGAGGAGGGTATTCCCTTTTCATAGGAGGAAGCCCTCTTTCTTGTCTGCCAACCCGATCACGCCCACTTGAGTAGAGATCATTTCGGCTGCTTGAGTAACTGTCATAATTTCCACCATATCCATCTTGTGAACTGCTGTAATCATCATAGTGACTGCATCCACCAAAAGATGGCAGGGGCCCTCGAGTAGGTGAAGTACTATGTGAGTTACCATAGCTCTCATAGGAATCTCTGTAGGAGCCTCCACTTGGATGGTCTGAATAGTCACAATCACAACCATAGCCGCCTCTATCACTATAGCCTCTGGATGGATAGTCATCACATGAACTGGAATGACCATAATCACAATATGTATAATCTCTTGGTAGTGGTGCATAATCTCTTGTATCATGAGAACTTATGTAACCTCTGCTTGTATTTAGTGGAATATCCATCATCTCTTGGTGACAGATACACATCTCTATGAGAGGGCAGGGTTTCCTTTCTTTGTGGGTCTCCATAACTATCTCTTCCACATGATACACGAGCTCTGCTTCCGATACCACTGCTACTGCAAACTGGTCCTGAAGGAGCTGATCTTGGGCCCATCACTTTGTGGTGGTAGTCCTCTTTTTATTGGAAGCAGTCCCCTGGAAGAACTCATGTCAAAAATCATGTAATAGCCACCATCATCTATGTGTCCCCCACGTGAAGGGGGTCCCCTAGTTCCTCTATTGCCTCCTCTTCCATCTCTAAGGCCTCTTGGTTGGCCCCTGCTTCTTGGAGGTGGTGGGGGTTCACGCCTGCCACTTTCAAATGTTGGTTTAGTGGCTTGTTCCACCTTGATAGCTTTCCCATCCAAGGACTTTTCATTCATATCTCTGGCTGCATCTTTGGCATCTGCTGGGCTTTCAAAGGTGACAAAAGCAAATCCTCTAGATTTGTTGGTTTCATAGTCTTTCATCAAGAGTACTTTGACAATTTGTCCATATTTGCCAAATACTGCTACCAGGGCTTTCTTGTTGGTTTCTGTATTGAGCCTTCCAATGAAGAGCTTTCCAGGGCGGTCGGCTTCAACCATTTTTCCCCAGCAGTGAATGTTCATGAAGTGACCACCGTTTCCAGATCCTACTTGGCTTTCCAGAAGGCGATTCCATTGTGACTCAGCACGAGGGCTGACTGCTGAGTTAGAGAAAGGAAGGAGGAAGCCTTTAACACTACTGCATAACCCCTGCTTGCTTTTGATTCTCTTTTCTCATTATTTCACTTTTCATTGTTGGTTACTTTTTTGTTTATTCTGTTTTGTTTCCTGTTGTGTGTGTGGTGGTGGTGGTTGGGGAAGGGATAAGGGGTTCTCCTCTTTCTCACCCTACAAGAAACAGCAACTGTGTCATACAGCCCAGCAACAATCATACCTTCTGTAGCAACACTCATTGGGCAAGAGCCAAAACCCACTCCTATACCACCTGATCAATGATAGACAGCAACCAGTACCAGCCAAACCCACCCTAAACTGAGGTGCATGAACAGCAAATAGAGAACAGTGCATGTACTTTCATCCTCTAACTACACCTAAAGGAGACAGCTGTTGAGAGCCTAAGACCACATCAACAATCATACGTTAAATACAAATAGGAAAACACCACAATGTCTCAGAAACAACTGACAATTTTAGCTCACAGAAAGAAACAAGAGAGAATAGCACAACCAAATGACCACAATGCAGATTCAAAAACTGTTTCTAAGGAAGAAAAGGTAATGGAACTAACTGAAGCAGTATTCAAAATAATGATATTTAGGTACTTTCAAAGGCTTGATAGAAAGATCAAGGAAAGTAAGGTTGTGGTTATGTGCCGTGGAGTTGGTTCTGACTCACAGCGACCCTGTACAGGGTTTCTGAGGCTGTAAATCTTTATGGGATCAGAAAGCCTCATCTTTCTCCCATGGAACA
>NW_006408520.1:22167100-22169866 GCF_000296735.1 Chrysochloris asiatica | reverse complement strand
AAAAAAAAAGGTAATAGAGGTAAATGTTATTGGCTGGGGTGGCATGGAGGGGATTGTAATCACTGCAATGATTTACTGAATGTAAAAATGGTGACCTGCCCTGTAAGCCTTCACTCATTCAAGACAAAATAAAATCTTTAAAAAAAAAAATTACACTTGAGAGCCATTATCAAGATAATTAACATTATAAATTAAAGTTACTTGCCATCCCTACTTTAGGTTGCTGTTGTTGTTAAGTGCTGTTGAGTTAGTTCTGATTCATAGCGACCCTGTATAGGATTTCCGAGGAGCAGTTGGTGGATTTGTACTGTTAACCTTTTGGTCCACAGTCCAGTGCTGATCTCACAGCATCACATTAGGACTCCCTACTTTGGGTATGTATATACATTTTCTTAGGTCTCAAACAGAGCTACAACTAAAAATAAAATATATTTGTAAGAGAAATATTCCGTATTTCATGTTCAGAGGTATAAATGAGGGATACATAGCCATTATTGGAAAAACTTTCTTTTCTGCTCATTCTTTCTTAAATTACATGATACAAATTAGTTGTTTCTCTAATATTATTCTATGTTATATCATTTTGTTTTTATTTCCTAGTAAAAAATAATTACCAGATCTGATAAAGTTTCTTTCCCACTGATAGCACAAAATTTCTTCACTGTCTCAAATGTAATATAATACCAAGCCATCAATCTTCCTATCTCTGTAGGGAAATATGGGAAAATAAAAACGGTTCCCATCAGCTGAAACAACTTGCATTTTCATCAGCTTAACAAACATTTACTTAACATCTATTCTGTGCCTACAATGGCACCAGGCACAAAAGACACATGAAAAATGAAGAAGACACAGTCTTTGTATTTTTTCTTTCTTTTGTAGAGAAAAGAAGCCTAGGTAACCATCCAGATAATCAGTGTTCAAATAATTCAAAACTGGCAAAAGGATATTTACAGGAGTTTTAACAGGTCTGAAGCAGCCCAACAATTTGAGAGCACTTCAACCCTCTGCTAAAACTCTGTCAAAAAAGCAGTTTCAGAATTTTATAAATAAGACTCTTGTATAAATTTATCATGTTTTACAGCTAATAATTATGATATCCTGTTGAAAACTGAGATCACAATTTAGTTTTATCATCACCCAAATTTTAGGAAAACAAATTTTTTATTTTATTCTTAACTAAACAACTGTTAAATTTACTAACAATGACAGAGAAATTACCAGTTGGCTTGAATTCATCTTCATTCATATTTATCAACTTTAAAGATGACAGATCATTCAAATTCTTCAAACATAATTCTGTCAATTATAGAAAAGACTTTTTATTTTAGTAAAATAAGAAACCAAGGCAAACTAGAACTTACTATTAAATATGCTGAAGTTGTGTAACTGTAATTGTTGCAGTAAGAACTATAGTCTCTACTTAAGCAGTATAAAAAATACTCACTTAAATAAAATCCAATGAATATGCTAAAAATGTTTGTAATAACAATGGCAACATAAATAAGAAATAACACTCAATAATAAAACATTTACAACTAGATGCATTATAAATGTTACACGTTTTACCTTATTTAATCCTTAAAATAACACTTGTTGCCGTTATTATTATTGCTAGCTGTCATCAGGTCAATGAAAACTCTTGGCAATCCATGTGTGCAGAATAGAACTACAATCCTTAGAGTTTTCAATGCTGTGAACTTTTGAAGTAGATTACTAGGCCTTACATCTAAAGTACCTCTACGTGAGGTTGAACCACCAGCTTTTCAGATTATATGAATGATTAAAAACACAACTGTTTTATAAAATCTTGCAACATTAAATTATTATTACAACATTAACTGAACAAAAGCTTTTTTTGTTTTTGTTTTTCTCCTTCTTTTCCTTTACTTCATTCTCAAAAATTAAAATATGTTCACTAGTTACCACAATACTACAAAGTTGTTTGAAATGCAAGGTCAGTGGTTCAAGCTCACCAGTTGCTCCTTGGAAATCCTAGGGTCGCTATGGTCAGAATTGACTCGACGGCACTTAACAACAACAACAATTACCATAATATTGTAGCTAAAACATCAAAAATATTAAAAAAAATCTGAGCCTATAAAACACCTTTTGTTGAAAACAATTGCTGTTGAGGGTGTGGAGCAACTGGGATCCTCATACACTGTTGGTGGGGCTGTAAAATGGTGCAACACTATGGAAAATAGGATAGCATTTCCTCAAAAAGTTGGAAACAGAAATTCCATATGAACCAGCAATTCCTCTATTTTAAATATCCCCGAGAAATAAGAGCCAAAACATGAGTAGATACATGCAAGTCCATGTTCATCGTGGCACTATAGACAATAGCAAAAAGATGGAAAGAGTCTAAATGCCCATCAGTGGATGAATGGATAAACAAACTTTGGTGCATACACACAATGGAACACTATATACAACGTTGAAGAATAACGATGAATCTGCGAAAACATCTCACAACATGGATGAACCTGGAGGACATTATGGCTAGTGAAATACTAAAGGACAAATATTGTATGAGACCACTATTGTACAAACACAAGAAAAGGTTTTCATGCTAAAAGAAACATTCTTTGATGGTTACAAGGGGTGAAAGGAAGGGAGAATAACTTACTGACTACTGGGTAGAAAATGAAGGGAAACAACAAAATGAAGAGAAACAGCTGTAAACATCCATTGAAAATCGGAACATGGAATGTACGAAGTATGAATCTGAGAAAATTGGAAGTTGTCAAAAATGAAATGGAA
>NW_006408520.1:22164422-22164982 GCF_000296735.1 Chrysochloris asiatica | reverse complement strand
TATAATCAAACTTTCCAAAGCCAAAAAACAAGGAAAGAATCCTGCAAGTGGCTCAGAAAAAAATGAAAAGTTACCTACAAAGGGGAACCAATAAGACTAAGCTCTGATTTCTCAGCAGAAACCATGTCAACAAGAAGGAAAGAATGACATATACAAAACTCTGAACAAAAAAAAATTCCAGCCAAGAATAATATACTCAGCTGTCCCTCAAATACAACAGCAAAATTAGGACATTTCCTGATTAACAGTAAAACAAACCTATAAGATTGAATATAGGGAACCAAAGATATAAATTTATAATGAAGTTGACTACAAAGATAAAAGAGGGAATAATATAAAGAACTTTTAAATGGTGAGAGAGTTGAGTAGATTTCAAGATAAAACATACTGTTTAAAATGGTGAAATAAATTAATAAATTACTGGGTAACCTAAAGAAACACCTTCACATAAAAATGAAACAAGAAAATCAGAAATATTTAGTAGACATTAACATAACAAAAATGAAGAAAATTGAAAGAAAACCCACAAACAAAATGAACTCTGTACAGACGTGGAACAG
>NW_006408520.1:22161260-22163607 GCF_000296735.1 Chrysochloris asiatica | reverse complement strand
CCTGTATAAGGTATCCAAGAAGCAGTTGGTAGGTTTGATCTGCCGACCTTCAGTTAAAATACTAGGAAATTTTAATACACCTCTTTTGATGATTTTAATAAGCCACTTTTGATGAAGGACAGAAAAATTAGAAAGAAACTCAACAAAGACACAGAAGAACTAAACAATATAATCAACCAACCTCATATATACATGGGGGAGGGAGGGAGAGGAAAAGGAAGAGAAAGAGGGAGAGGGAGAAGGAGAGGGAGAGGAGAAGAGAAGAGGAGAGCACTCAACCCAGCCACAGCACAGTATACATTCTTTCCCAGTACACATGCAACGTTCTCCAGAACAGACCACAGGTTAGGCCACAAAGCAAACCTCAATAAATTTAAAGACATTAGAAAATTAGAAGTCAATAGGTAAATCAACCAATCACATGAAAATTTAACAAAACCCTACTTAATAGTGTCTTGGTAATAAATCAAATAAAAAACAAAAGTGAAACCCTCTGAATCAAATGAGAACAAAAATACAACTTACCAATACCTTTGGAACACAGTAAAAGCAGTGTTCAGATGGTAATTTATAGAAATAAATGCACACATCCAAAAGAAAGAAAGGACCAAAACTAATACCATAACTAAACATCTCCAATAATTAGAAAAAGAGCAGCAAAGTAAACCTACTGTAAACAGAAGATAATCAATTAAAAAGGCTAGAGAAGAAATAAATGAAATTGAAAACGGAAAACAACAGAAAGAACCAAGAGAAGAAGTTGGTTTTTAGAAAAGAATAATAAAATTGGCAAATCACAAAAGGACAAATATTACATAAGACAACTGTTATAAAAAGTTAGGATTTTCCTGTTAAATGAAACATTCCATGATGGCTACAGGGCTAGTGGAGATGGGGGGAGAATAAGTCAGTAGAGGCAAATACTGTTAACTGATAGATAGTACATGAAGTAGATTGCAATCATTGTAATGACATGAAGCGTATGATTTGCTGAGTATGGGAATGATGATCTGCTCTCTAAACCATCACTCAAGTCACAATAAAAAGGTAAAAAACAAAAATAAAAAAAGATTCCATAAGAATGTGAATAAACTCCTATACTACAAGAACTAGATGGTGCCTGACTGCCACTACAGGCTGCTCTGAATGGGATCAAAACAGAAGATCCCAGACAACCCATAGAAAAATGTAAAAGAATAAAATCACAAAAATGAACAGCTTGCAGGTCTTACAGAGACCAGATGAACATCAGAGTCTATGGCCCTAAGTCACCCTTCTGGCCTGGACCTGAAGCTATTTCCAGTGACCACATTTCAGTCAAACAGCAGACAAATAGATAAAATTAACAGTAACACATAAGAGGAATGTGCTCCTGAGAACAATCAATTATACTAGACCAAAAGCAAACAGAAGAAAGGGATAGAAAATTTGGACTAAAGGAAATACAGAACCAAGGGTAGAAATGAGGAGAGTGATGACACATTGGAGAAAATGCAACCAATGTCATAGATCACTTTCTGTACAAACTATCAAATGGAAAACTACTTGCTCTATAAATTTTCACTAAAAGCATAATTTTAAAGAAGGAAAGAAATTGAATAGGTAAGATACAGACTGAAAGACAAGAAGTGAATACATATGTTTGACATAGGACTCTTACCTACATTATATAGAGAAATCTATGTGGTGTTGCAGGATAAGCACTGGACAGTGAGGTCACTCTGAACTTCAAGTCAGTGATTCAAAACCACCAGCCACACCTTGCAAATTCTTTACAGGATTGCTCTGAGTTTATACAAACTTGATGAAACTTAGCAACAACATACATTAATAATAAAAACGACTTAATTTAAAAATAGATAAAATAATCACACACACTCTTCACAAAATGTTGCTGTTGATATTATTGTTGCTAGCTGCCCTAGAGTCAGTTATGACTCATAGTGACCCTATGCACAACAGAATGAAACGCTGCCTGGTCCTGTACCATCTTCACATTTGGTACTCTTAAACCCATTACTGCCACCACTGTGCCAATCCATCTTGTTAGGGGTCTTCCTCTTTCTTACGGACCCTCTATTTACCAAGCATGATGTCCTTCTACAGGGACATATCCCTCCTGATAATATGTCTGAAGTACGAGAGACGAAGGCTTGACATCCTGGCTTCTAAGGAGCATTCTGACTATACGTCTTCCAACTCAGGTTTGTTTCTTTTTCTGGCAATCCATGACACTTTTAATTTTCTTCTCCAAAAACAAAACTCAAACACATCAATTTTCTATAGTCTTCCTTATTCATTGTCCAACGTTCACATGTATATGAGGTTACTTAAAATACTATGGCTT
>NW_006408520.1:22158909-22160305 GCF_000296735.1 Chrysochloris asiatica | reverse complement strand
ATCAATTTCCAGTGCCTTGTTCTTTGCCAATGTTTTCAGTGCACCTTGGACTTCTTCCTTCAGCAACACTGACGCTTGATCATACGCTACCTCTTGAAAATGGTTGAAAACTGACAATTTATTTTTGGTATAGCAATTATGTATATTCCTTCAATCCTGATTTGATGCTTTCTGAATCATTCACTATTTTGCCTATAGAATCTTTCACTATTTCACCCTTTCATTATTTTTTTCCTCAGTTCTTTCAGCTTGAGAAATGTTGATGGTGTTCTTCCCTTTTGGTTTTCTAATTCCAATTCTTTGCACATTTCATTATAAAATTTGACTTTGTCTTCTCAGGCCACCCTTTGAAATTTTCTATTCAGCTCTTTTGCCTCCATATTTTTTCCATTTGATTTAGCATCTCTACGCTGGAGAGCAAGTTTCAGAGTCTCTTCTGACATCCATTTTGGTCTATTCCTTCTTTCTTGTCTTCTTAATGACCTTTTGCTTTCTTCCTGTATGATATTCTTGATGTCATCCCACAACTCTTTTGGCCTTCAGTCATTAATTTCTAATGCACCAAACCTGTTCTTGAGATGGTGTCTATATTCAAGTGAGATATGTTCAAGGTCATAATTTTGCTCTCATGGTTTTAATTTTCAGCTTTAGCCTCAACTTGCATATAAGAAATTGATGTTCTGTTCCACAGTCTGTCCTGGGCTTTGTTTTGGTTGATGATGTGGAGCTTTTCCACCATCTCTTTTCACAAATGTAGTCAATTTGATTCCTGTGTATTCCAGCTCATGAGGTCCATGAAATAGTCATCGTTTACGTTGTTTAAAAAAGGTATTTGCAATAAAGAAGTCATTGGTCTTACAAAATTCTAACATGTGATCTCCAGCATAGTTTCTATCACCAAGATCATGGTTTTCAACTACTGATCCTTTCTCATTGTTTCCTACCTTTGCATTACAATCACCAGCAATTATCAATATATCTTGATTGCAAATTTGATCAATTTCAGACTGAAGAAGTTGGTGGTGGTGGTGGTGGTTATGTGTCATGGAGTTGGTTCCAACTCATAGCAATCCCTGTACAGGGTTTCCAAGGCTGTAAATCTTTATGTGAGCAGAAAGCTTCTTTCTCCCACAGAACTGCTAGTAGTTTCAAACTGCTTATTGTGAGATTAGCAACTCAACTTGTAACCACTAAGCTACCAGAACTCTTTGAAGAAGTTGGTAGAATTCTTCAATTTCATTATCACTGGTTTTAGTTGTTGGTACATAAATTTGAGTAATAGTCGTAATATGGATATTATTCTATCATAAACTGCATTATACTTTAAGATAGATCTTGAAATGTTCTTTTGATGATGAATGCAATACTATTCCTCTTCAATTTTTCATTCCCAGCA
>NW_006408520.1:22131186-22132558 GCF_000296735.1 Chrysochloris asiatica | reverse complement strand
AGCTTCTTATCCTGTTGATTTTTTCTATAGTTTTTCTGTTTTCTATCTCATTATTTCTGCTCTGATCTTTATTATTTCTTTTCTCTTGGTGACTGTAGGTTCCCTCTGTTGGTCTGTTTCTAGTTGCTGGAGATGTTTTGTTAATGTGTTAATTTTTATTCTTATTTCTTTTTGGACGTGTGCATTTATCGCAATAAATTGTCCTCTCAACACAGCTTTTGCCATGTCCCAAAGATTTTGGTATGGTGTGTTTTCATTCTCATTTGTTTCTAAGAAGTTTCTGAAGTCACGTTTAATTTATTCTATTATTCAGTCGCTCTTCAGCAGGGTGTTATTCAGTCTCCATGTGTTAAATGTTATTTCCCTGGTTTTCTTATTGTTGATTTCTAATTTTATGGCATTTTGATCTATAAAGATGCTTTGTAGTATTTTGATGTTTGTAAATGTATGGAGGCTAGCTTCGTGACCTAACACATGGTCAATTCTGGAGAATGTTCTTAATAATACCTTACCTATGCGATCTAGCCATAATTTTCTTTTTAAGCCAATTGCTGTTATTGTTAAGTGCCATTGAGTCAGTTCTGACTCATAGCGACCCCATGTAAGGTTTCCGAGGAGCAGCTGAAACTGCTGACCTTGTGGTTTGCAGTCCAGTGCTGATCCTACAGTACCATTTATTATCATTCATAAATTTAATTAAAAAAAGGGAGTTAACACATGGGTCTGGGTTGTAGGAGGAAAACCTCCAGCTGTATATAGGTCACTCTGTTTACAACTGGGCGGCGCTTTCCCACATCAGGCGCAACAGCTGCACTTGTTTGATGCCTCTCTGCAGATGCAGCTCGGGGCACACTTGGCACAGTCCATGGGGCAGTAGGAGCAGCAGCTCTTCTTGCAGGAGGTGCATTTGCACTCTGCACTTGCAGGAGCCACAGCAGACAGATGCAGGAGCCACCAGTGCCCAGCAGGGGCAATGGGGTACATTTCAAGTGAGATGGGCGAGGTTGAAGACAGGTGACAAAGAGGTTGCTAGGATGGTGGTAGGTATGGGCGCTAGCCATATTTTTTTTTTACAATACACTTTCTGTTAAATTTATTAGTTGATTGACATAATTTTTTTTCTAAGACCAAATGGCAGGATATTTCATAATTCATAAAAAACTGAGAGATTAAAATTATAACTTACATCTTCAGCATTTGGAATTGTTGCAGACACAGCTATAAATCTCATTGGAATAATAGTGCTGGTATTGTCTAAAATCTGAGATAAAGACTGTATTGTTTTCATTCTGCTGACTACAACTTCAAGAGTGGGACCACGATTTTCATCTTTTACAATGTGTACCTATGCAAGAAATCAAGAAACAACCAT
>NW_006408520.1:22127637-22129604 GCF_000296735.1 Chrysochloris asiatica | reverse complement strand
TACAGGGTCTCTATGAGTCAGAACTGACTCCACAGCACATAACAACAACAAACCTAGTATATAGCCACAGAAGTCAAAGCAGCTGGGTACTGGTACAATGAAAGATACATATATCAAAGGAAAAGAATTGAGAACCCAGATATAAATCCATCCACCAGTTAATCTTCAACAAAGAGTCTCTTCAATAAATGGTGCTGGCAAAACTGGAAATCCATTTGCAGAAAAACAAAACAAGACACACATCTCACACCACCTATAATAATGAACTCAATGTGGACTAAAGAACTAAATGTAAAACCTAAAACCATAAAGATCATCAATAAAAAACTACAGACAAATTACAGGCTCTGATACATGGCACAAATACACTATCAAACATAACTGAAAACACACCAACAGAAGACAAAAAAGATGACTGGGACCTCCTAAAATTTAGACACAAATATCAAAAGATTTCACCACAAAGAAAGAAAAAAAAAGAAATGGACAGATTTCTAGAAACACCCAGCCAACCTAAACTGTCACAGAATGAAGTAGAAAATTTGAATAGGCCTATAACACAAAATTAACCAAGTCATTTAAAAATTCCCAACTAAAAAAAGTCCAGGCTCAGATGCCTATACTTGTAATTCTACCAAACAATCAGAGAAAAAGTGACACCAATTCTAGTGAAACTATTGCATAATATAGAAAAGAATGGAAAACCCCCAAATTCATTTTATGAAACAAGCATAACTCTGATACCAAAACAAGGCAAAGATATCACTAAGAAAGAAAATTATAGGCCAATATTTCTCATGAACATATATGCAAAAATTCTCAACAAATCCAGCAAATAGACTAGGATAATACATAAAAAAATTAATATATATCATGACCAAGTAGAATTCATACCAGGTATGCAGGGATGACTCAATATTAGAAAAACAATCAACCTAAACCACCACATAAATTTTAAATGGGTAAAAAAATCACAAGATCATGTTAATTGATGCAGAAAAGGCATATGACAAAATCCAGCCAGCCCTCAATCCTGATAACCAGCTCTGGTAGCATAGTAGTTACAAGTTGGGCTGCCAAACTCAAGGTCAGCAGTAAGAAACTACTAGCTGTTCTGTGGGAGAAAAAGGAGGCTTTCTGCTCCTGCAAAGATTTACTGCCTCGGAAACCCTATAATATAGGGTTGCTATGATTCAGAAATGATTCCAGAGAATGTCATCACCACCATCACAGTTAGCTGATCTTTGACAAAGCGCCAAAATGCACTAGTCTCTTCAACAATTGGTGCTAGCAAAATTGGAAACCCATTTGCAGAAAAATGAAGTAAGAACCATATCTCATACTACATACAAAAATGAACTCAATGTGGATTAAGGACTAAATGTAAATTCTATAACTATAATAGATAATCAATGAAAAATAGGGACAAACATAGGAGCCCTGATACATGCCATAAATACACACAAATAGAAGAAAAAAATAATAAATGACTGGGACCTCCTAAAAATTAGACACTGCTGTGCATCAAAGGACTTTATCTAAAGAATAGAGAACCCACAGACTATGAAAAAATATTTGGACATATCAGACACAGAATGGCTCTCTAATATTTATAGATAACTTCAACACCTCAGTAAGAGAAAGAAAAATAATCCAATTAAAAAATATGCAGAGGACATAAACAGACACTTCACCAAAGAAGACATTCTAGTGGCCAACAAACACATGAAGAATGCTCGTGATCATTAGCCATTCCAGACATGTAAATCAAAACAACAACATATCATCTTGTTGTGTTGTTGTTAAGTGTTAACAAGTTGGTTCAAACTCATAGTGACCCTATGCACAACAGAATGAAACCATGATGAGTCTTGCACCATCCTCACAACTGTTGTTACACGTGAATCCATTCCTTCTGCCAATGTGCCAATCCACCTTACTGGGGTCTTCCTCTTTTTCACTGACCC
>NW_006408520.1:22124586-22127052 GCF_000296735.1 Chrysochloris asiatica | reverse complement strand
CTTTCAGCAATCAAGTTTGTTATCATCTGCATATCACATCCTCCAATCCTGACACATTCTTCTTCATAAAATCCTTCTTCTCAAATTATTTGCTCAGCATACAGATTAAGTATGGTAAAAGAATACAACCCTGGTGCATACCTTTCTTTGTTTTAAAACATAGTGTCCCCTTGTTCTGTTCCAACTACTGTCTCTTGGTCTATGTACAGGTTCCTCATGAGCACAATTTAAGTGTGTCCTGGAATATAAATTTTTCACAATGTTGTCCATAGCTTGTAATGATCCACACATTCGAGAGCTTTAGTGCAGTCAATAAAGCATAGGCAAATATCTTTTTGGAAAATATCAACCTGATGCCAGCAATGATATCCCTAGTTTCTAGCAGCTCTCTGTCAATGTTCTGTTGTATCTGTTTTTATATTGTCTCCAGCAAAATTTTACAGGCATGTGATATTAATGGCATTGTTCAATGATTTCCACTTTCTATTGGGTCACCCTCTTTGGAATGGCAACAAATATGGATCTCTTCCAATATCTTGACAAGGTAGCTGTCTACCAAGTTTTTTAGCACAGATAAGTGAGGGCCTCCAGTGCTGCATCAGTTTTGTTGAAATTTTTCAATTTGTATTCCATCAATTCCCAGAGCTGTGTTTTTCACTAATGACTTCAGTGCTGCTTGGACTTCTTCCTTTAGGTAGCATTGGTTATTGACATGGTTGAACGCTGACATTTCTTTTAGGTACAGTGATTCTGTGTATTCTTTCCATCTTCTTTTGATGCTTTCTGCATCGCTCCATATTTTTCTCATAGAATCCTACAGTATTGCTAAACAAGGCTTGATTTTTTTCTTCAGCTCTTTAAGCATGAGAAATGCCAAATGTGTTCTCTTTTTACTTGACTCTGTCTTCTCGAGCTGCAATTTGAAATTTTCTTTTCAGCTCTTTTACCTCCTTATTTCTTTCATTCACTTTAGCATCTCTATGCTGGACAGCAAAATTTTAAATTCTCTTCCGACATCCATTTTGGTCTTTTCTTTCTTACCTGTCTTTCTAATGACCTTTTGCTTTCTTCCTATATGATGTTCTTAATGTCACCCCACAACTCCTCTGTTTTTCAGTCATTAGTGTCAAATGCATCAAATCTGTTCTTCAGATGGTCTCTAAATTCAGGTGGGTTATGTTCCTGGTCATATTTTGGCTTTCATAGACTTGTTTTAACTTTCTTCAACATGCACTTGCATATGAACAACCGATAGTCTGTTCCATAGTCTGTCCGTGGCCTTGTTTTGGCTGGTAATATTGTGTCCTTCCACAGGTGTAATCAATTTGATTCCTGTGTATTCTGTGTATAATCACCTTTTATATTATTTGAAAAAGGTATCTGCAATAAATAAGTCATTAATCTTGCAAAATTCTATCATGCAAGCTCCAGCATCATTTCTATCACCAAGGCCAATTGTTTCCAACCTCAATCACCAGTAATTATCAATGCATTTTTAAAGCATGTTTGATCAATTTCAGACTGAAGAAGTTGGCATAACTCATCAATTTCATCATCACTGGCTTCAGTGGTTACTGCATAAATTTGAATAACAGTGGTATTAACTGGTCTTCCTTTTAGGCATATGGCTATTATTCTATCACAGACTACTTTGTATTTCAATACCGATCTTAAAATGTTCTTTTAGATGATAAATGCTGCTCCATTTCTCTTGAATTTTCATTCCAGGTATAATAAGCCATCTGCTTGCCATATTAAAAATGGCTAATACCTGCCCATTTCAGTTCACTAGTGCCTAGGATCAATATTGATGTTTATGCATTCCATTTCTTTTTTGACAACTTCCAACTTTCCCAGATTCATACTTTGTACAATCTATGTTCTGATTATTACTGGATGTTTGCAGCTGTTTCTCCTCATTTAAAATTGTGTTCCATCAGCAAATGAAGGTCCTAAAAGCTTTACTCCATTTAGGTCATCGTGGTCAGCTCAACTTTGAAGAGGCATCTTTTCCCCAGTCTTATTTTGATTGTCTTCCAATCTGGAGGGCTCATCTTCAGGCACTAAATCTAACAAGATTCTTGTGCTATTCATAATGTTTCATTTCCACCATTATATCTTAGAGTATGCCACTGCTATTTATAAGGTTTTCAGTGGCTAAATCTTCAGAAGTAGTTCACCTCTCCTTCAACCTAGTCGGTATTACTTTGGAAACTCCACTGTAACCTGTATACCATGGGTGACTCTGCTATTATTTAAAATACCAGTGGCATAGCTTCCACCATCACAGCTACATGCAAGCCACCACAGTACAACAAACTGAGACATGAGTAGTGCAAGATATAACCATACTCCAGCAATATTAAAAAAGTTCAGAAAAACAGCAAACAAATGCTGGGGAGGATGTGGAGAGACTGGGGCTCTCCTACATTGTTGGTTGGACTGTAAAATGGTGCAACACTGTGG
>NW_006408520.1:22117719-22123331 GCF_000296735.1 Chrysochloris asiatica | reverse complement strand
TCAACAAATAAGGCCTTGACAGGAATTGATGTTAAGTATGCTTTTGTTCACTGCAGCACTATTCAAAATAGCAACAGAATGGATACAGCCTGAATGCCCATCAACAGAAGAATAATTAAACAAACTTTGGTACATACTTACAATGGAATACTAAGCAACTCTGAAGAATAAAGATGAATACGCAAAATACCTCACAAGATGGATGAACCTGGAGGAGATTATGCTGAGTGAAATTAGTCAACCACATAAGAAAACATAATGTATGATACCACTGTTTTAAAAAGTTAAGAAAAGGTTTTCTTGATAAAAGAAGCATTCTATGATGGTTACCGGGGTGGGATGGAAGCAAAAATTATTCACGGTCTATAGGGCATGTACACATGTTAACATGGGTGATGGGGAAGGCAATACACAACAAGAGGGAAGATGGCTGAGGAAAGATGAAGGCTAGTTCTCTATATGTTTTTGTTTTGTTTTACATTGCAAATATCTTCTATCTTTATTTTCTTTATCTTTCCCTCTTAGTGAAACGAAATATATATTTTCTTATAAACAAAGTAAATAATAAATTATAAATAGCACCTACTGGCGTTGTCATAATAATATGGGCATGCTGAATCTCAAACAGATCATCCATGACAGTATCCCCAGTGAGTTCTTTACAATTCAAGCCTATTGGTCCAAATTTTTCTTTCCAGTCATCAAAACGCTGACTACACAGGGCTTTTATTGGTGCCACTACAACAATATAAAATGTTTATATAGTATGTTAATGTAATTTAAAAATTATTATTACAACTCCTGCTTAATAAAGTTAGGTTAAAATATCAAAATTGCCCAATATTGATAAATTTTAAAATAGTATACTTTCTAAAGGCATTATCACAGAAGAACTAAAACTGTAAGTATTTAGAAGGCACTGCCTCTGGGAAGTATCACTAGGAACTAAAGAGATAGGAGGGGACACTACTGTTTTCATTACATACCTTCTTATGATAGTCTTTTTCTTTTTTTTTTAACCAAGTGCATGTATTACTTTGGTGAAAATTATTTTTTCAAAAAATGCTAAAAAGGGAATGCAATAGTTTCCAATGTAAATGTCAAGGATTATAAAATGTTTGATTTTTTAAATTATGTTTTAAAAATAAGCATGTAGAAGTTAAATTTCAATTCAAATATTACGTTTTACTTATAAGTAAAGGAAAATGTGTTTTGAAATTAAAGTAATGGACAAAACCAACTGTGATAGGACTTTACTAAAAAGTAGCAAAAGACAAATAATAATTCCTATGAATTGCCGTTGAGTTTGTTTAATAGTTTTGCATCACTGTTTCTTTCATTATTATAATCAATTATCACTTTTATATAACATATAAATACTTACTGTAAACAACTTTAATACTCAACCAAGGCAATGGTACTTCCATCAGCAATCTTGTTATAGCTAGTTCAAACACTACAGTTTTCCCAGAACCAGTTGGTGCACTGATCACAAAATTTCTATCTGTGTAAAGAAGCTAAAAAATAAAATGTAGCAAATCATATAATATGTAGAATTTCCACACACATTCTCAATTTGGTAGAAAATATGTCTTAGGAAAGTCTTTAAGAAATAATAGCTAAACAATGGGTAACCTTAAAAATTACTAGAATTATAACTTTCTCATCTCTCCCTTGAGAGATACATATAAAACTATTCATAATTTGTTACCATGTTATATTTGTCAAAGTGATATGCTAGACACAGCTTTCAGAGAAATTGTTATAAACCTAATAAATACAAATCAACATACCTGTGAAATCACATGTATTCAATGAGTATTTTTTGAGCACCTACAATGTACCTGGTGTGGCACTGTAGGATCAGCATTGGACTGAACATAAGGTTGGCAGTTAAAAACTCACCAGCTGCCTCTCAGAAACCCTACACAGCATCACTATGAGTTGGAACAAACTTGATGACACTTAACAACAACGTACCAATCACTAAGTATGACATGAGAGACATAAAGTTGAATGAGCTCTAGGTTCTAATATTAGGATAAAATCTAATGAGAAGAAGCACATTAGAAAATAGTTAAAATAAAATACTCACATCATCAAAGGCCTTGGACTGTATATAGTTGAAATATGGAAATTCTTTGAAAATACTTCTAAATTTTGCCGCTTAGTATAACATTAAGGATTCAAATATATCTCTCAACACTGAACAAAGGCAGAGTAGTCCTTGGACATCTTAATATATACAAACAAACATACATACACATTTCCTTGATGCCATTCAATCTCATGACTTTAGAGCTCCAGATTTTTGGTACATAGTAAGTACTCGCTTAATATAGCTTTGCATTTATTAAGTCAAGCAGATAATATTTATAAATCTTTATTTTAATTTCAGTTGTGAAGAGTATCAGAACATTTGCCAAAACAGAAAAACAATTTAAAGTTTATCAATCCATCATTTTTTGAAAGAATCTCATTTTTCCCTTAAAACATGTTTCTTGTTATAAAATATTTGTAACAAACCCACAAGTGGCCATCATGCTGGTTTTCCTCTCATGAAGTCGCTCCACATCAATTTATATTCATGAAAATGAATCTTTGTTTCAGAGTAGACGCAGAATCAGTATTTCTAGCTCAAGAGAAAACTTGACTGCTAACATCATTTATTATCACTATCAACACTTATAATAAATTGTTTCCTTTTGTTCAACAAACTCTCAGCAGTGGCACGGCAATTATATGTAATAATGGTGAGAACTGTCTATAGAACTAAAAATGACAAGATTATTGTGGCAAGATGGATCTGACAAAAGTTCTGTTGTCCTGAGGATTCAAATACAGAAAAACACTAAAGAAATAAACAGAAAATAAGTTTGTGTCCAAACAGTACAGAAACTGAAATTATCATAAATAGTGTTCACTCTTGCACCTAAATAAACACTTAGAAAGAGTAAAGTATAGCAGTTTGGTGAATCTGGCAACATATTAACTTTATAGACAATAAAGCAATGGACAAAAGTGTACACAATAGTCTTAAATAAGGAAAAGCTTATAGTAAGGGATAAGGAAAATGTCAACACCATATAGATCATGAAACTACCAGTTGCTCCACAAGAGAAAGATGAAACTTTCTGCTCCCATTAAGATTTATAGCCTCAGAAATCCTACTGAGGGTCACTATGAGTCAGAATCAACTCCATACCACCACCACAGGTAATGAAACAATCTGTAACTGCTCACTGATAACTTATCTCTTATGTTCCCACCATTACTGAGATCACCAGAGAGAAAGAATTGCAATAGCAATAAGATACACGCTGAAAAGAACATTAAAGGCTGTACACAGTCAGCCTTTAGTGTTCTTTTTCGGCATAGAATCTTAATCCTACTGTAATCCTTTCTTTCTGGTGATCTAAGAGAGAAGGAATTGCAGCAGAATTAAGTAACCATGCATGAAGTTCCCCAAATATCTGTCAGTTTGTTGTATTGTGGTACCTTGTGTGTTGCTATAATGCTGGAAGCTATGCCACTGATGTTTCAAATATCAGCAGAGTGATCAATGGTGGACAGGTTTCAGAAGAGCTTCAAGAATAAGAAGAGATTAGTTTGGTGGTTTAAAGTCATCAGCCAATCCTCAGAAACCTTATACAGGGTCTCTATGAGTCAGAACCTACTCAACAGCTCTTGACAACAGGAAGAAATAATAGGTGGCCCACTTCTGAGGGATCTGCCACTGAAAATCATATAGATAGCAGTGAAACACTATCAGATACAGTGCTGGACGACGAGACACCCAGGTTGAGGGCACTCAAAATATGACTGAAGAAGAGCTGCCTTCTCAAAGCAGACTCGATCTTAATGATCTGGGATAAAGGAAAACTTTTGGGACCTTCATTTGCTGATAGGGCAAAGTGAGAAGAAACAACTGCAAACATCCATTAATAATCAGAAAGAAGAATGTACAAAGTATGAATCTATATTGGAAGTCATAAAAAATGAAATGGGAACACAAAGATTGATATCCTAGGCACTGCTGTTATTTTTGTTGTTAAATGCTGTCAAGCCAGTTCCAACGCACAGTGATAATTTAGCAGTTAGCAGTCCAGTGCTTATCCTATAGGACCACATCAGAACTCCATTAGTAAGCTTAAATGAGTTGATACTGGCCGTTCTGAATCAAACAACCATATGGTTTACTAAACTAGGTATGACAAATTCAAGAGGAATGATGTTGCATTCATTGTCAAAAGAATATTTCAAGATCTACTTGAAGTACAGTGCTGTCTTGTTATAAGCTATCTATATACCTGCAAGGAAGACCAGTTAATTCAACTATTATTCAAATTTATATACTACCCACTAAAGGCACTTATGAAGAAACAAGAATTCCACCAATTTCTTCAGTTTGAAATTGATCAAATATGCAATCTAGATACATTGATAATTGTTGTTGTTAAGTGCTGTCAAGTCAGTTCTGACCCATAGCGACCCTGTATAGGGTTTCTGAGGAGCAGCTGGTGAATTTGAACCACTAACCTTATGGTTTAAATCAGCTTTGCAGTCCAGCACATTAATCCACAGTACCACATTAGGACTTCACATTGATAATGGTGCTGAAATGTGAAAACTGGAAACAAAGAGGAGGAAATAGTAGTTGGAAAATATGACCCTGGTGATAGAAATGACACTAACACTGAGATTGCATGATAGAATTTTGTAAGACCAGGAACATCTTCATTGCAAACACCTTTTATCAATAACTTAAATGGCAACTATGTGTGGACCTCACCAGATGGAATACCCAGGAATCAAATTGACTACATCTGTAGGAAGAAACAACGGAGAAGCAAAATATCATCAGTCAAAATAAGATCAGGGCCAAATGAGGAACAGACCATCAATTGCTCCTATGCAAGTTCAGGCTAAAGTTGAAGAAAATTAAAACAAGGTCCTAAGAACCAAAATATGATCTTAAGTATATCCCACTTGAATTTAGAGACCATCTTGAGAAAAGATTTGACACAAAAGACACTAATGAATGAAAACCAGAATAGTTTTGGGGATGACAACAAGAACACCATAGAGGAAGAAAGCAAAAGGTCATTAGAACACACAGAAAAGAAAAGATGTGGATGTCAGTTAGAGAGCTGCAAATCAAAACAACAATGAAATAATCATCTCACACCAGCAGTAACAGTGAAGTACAAAAAAGCAGAGATGTTGAGAGAGTAGGGTCCTCCTACATGGTTGGTGCAACTGTAAAATAGTTCAGCCATTCTGGAAAATAGTCTGGTGCTTCCTCAGAAAGTTGGAAATAGAAATACTTTGTTGTTGTTGTTGTTAGGTGCCATCAAGTTGGTACTGACTCATAGCAAACTTACGTACAGCAGAACGAAACACTGCCCAATCTTGGGCTAACCTCACTACTGTTGCCACACTTGACCCCACTGATGCTGCCATTTGGCCAATACATCTCGTTGGGGATCTTCCTCTTTTTCTCTGACCCTCTACTCTACCAAACAAGATATCCTTCTCCAGCAACGAGTCCCTCCTGACAATATGTCCAAAGTATGAGAGATGAAGTTTGGCCATCCTGGCCTCCAAGGAGC
>NW_006408520.1:22115983-22117124 GCF_000296735.1 Chrysochloris asiatica | reverse complement strand
TTTTCTTCATATAACCCATCTTCTCTGATTATTTGCTCAGCAAACAGGCTGAATAAGTATGGTGAAATAATACAACCTTGTCGCACACCTTTCTTAATTTTAAAACATTCAGTGCTCCCATGTTCTGTTTGAACAATTGCTTCTTGGTCCAGGTACGGATTCCTCATACTTTGCAATGTTGTCCATAGCTTGTCATGATCCACACAATCAAAAACCTTTGCATAGTCAATAAAGCACAGGCAAACTTCTTCCTGATATTCTCTGCTTTCATCCAAGATCCATCGGACATCAGCAATGATATCCCTCATTCCATGGCCTCTTCTGAATCCAGCTTCATCCTCTGGAAGTTCTGTCAATGTATGCTTGTAGCCATTTCTGTACTTGTTGTTGTTGTTATGTGCCATGGAGTCGGTTCTGACTCATAGCGACCCTGTACAAGGTTTCCGAGGCTGTAAATCTTTACGGGAGCAGAAAGCCTCATCTTTCTCCAGCGAACAGCTGGTAGTTTTGAACTTCTGACCTTGTGGCTCGCAGCCCGTTTCGTAAGCCCGTTTCGTAACCACTATGCTACCATAGTTACTTGCATGGGATATCAAAGAGACTGTCCGATGTTTTCCGCATTCCGTTGGGTCACCACTCTTTGGAATGGGCACAAATATGGATCTCTTCCAATCAGCTGGCCAGATAGTTGTCTTCCAAATTTCTTGGCATAGATGAGTGAGTACCTCCAGTGCTGCCTCACTTTCTAGAAAGATTTCAATTTTTATTCCATCAATTACTGGTGCCTTGTTCTTTGCCAATTCCTTTAATTCCCTTTGGACTTCTTCCTTCAGTATCACTGGCGATGTTCAACCATTTCAAAAGGGAGCAAATGATCAAGAAATACCTTATGATCCAGCAATTTCTCTACTTGGTATATATACACAAGAAATACGAGCTAGGATGTGAGTAGACACATGCACACCAGTGTTCATTGCAGCACTAGTCACAATAGTAAAAAGAAAGAGACAACCTAAGTGCCCATCAACAGAAGAATAAAGAAACAAACTTTGGTACATACACACAATAGAATACTATGATACCTTGAAGAATAATGATGATGCTGCAAAACATGGATGAACCTTAAGAACATATGCTGAGC
>NW_006408520.1:22112655-22115353 GCF_000296735.1 Chrysochloris asiatica | reverse complement strand
GAAAAATGAAGTCTTTGACAACTTCAATCTTTTCTCCGAGTGAAAATAGTTAGGCACAAAGAGCAAATATTGCATAAGACCATAATTGTAAAAGCTTAAGAAATGATTTTCATACTAAAAGAATAATTATTTGAGGGTTACCAGGGATGGGAGGGAGGGGACAGTAACTCACAGGTTACGGGATAGATTCATGATAGCTCAGATGATGGGGAGAGCAATAAAAAGGAGGGGGAGGGCAATGCACAAGAAGGGAGAGGAAGTAGCTCAATGGGGATGATAGGGAAAGACTTAGGGAGGTATGCATGGGCTAAATGGGATAGAGGTAGACTGTGATGTATGCACAGCCCTGGAACAACAGGGTTCTGTGACATAGGGATCAAGACATAGTCTGAATGGGTAAAGGAGGGGACATAATGTTAAAGTGCTTGACTGTTTTGTGGATATTGGTTTACCCTGCCTACTATCGTAACACAGACATTTAAGTAGGAAAGTAAGGAATATTGGGAAATATGATTACAGAAGACTTGTAAACCCATCTTCTACCTGTAATGGATTAGATTACCTAAATGGGTACTAGATTATGCACAGGCAAACATACTTCTTGTTAAGCCTTTGGTGGAATACGGGGGCCTTAGGTGGAATCCTGAGTCCTAACCACAACAGTCAGAGGTGGGGCATTCCCAATTGAAAAGACATGCAAATCAATCTGTAATAGCTAGAGGAA
Organism: Chrysochloris asiatica; assembly: GCF_000296735.1. Taxonomy (NCBI): domain Eukaryota; kingdom Metazoa; phylum Chordata; class Mammalia; order Afrosoricida; family Chrysochloridae; genus Chrysochloris; species Chrysochloris asiatica. The sequence continues at coordinate 22,114,629 of NW_006408520.1, read as the reverse complement.
CAGAAAATACTTCTTGAAAGAAAGATCCACAGAAGGGGGGAAAGGAAAGGAAGACAGAGACAGACTGTTTGCCTGTGACAATATCAAGCAAGCTGTTTGCCTTGGAGCCATCAAGGCACGAATAGTCAGTTCATCAGTCCTTTCCAACACTGAAACTCAAGAGGGAACACATGAACAGTCTTGTATGCTTGCTGGTGAACCACCCTGGTCAATTTGTGAGTGAAGTGGGGGAAATGCAGCAATGAAGACATGGGTTGAGTTTGACCATGTTCCATAGATACCCGGTGACCTTGAGCCGAGAGAGAGAGAAGAGGCTGGCTGGTGTGAAGTTCAGAGAGATATGTGAACTCCCAAGTCCAAGGGCATTGGGGGCTAGAGTTAAGAGTAAAGCAGCCAGCAGGTCTGAAATGGGGGGAGGCGTGTAAGAACTCCCAAACTTGCAGATAGTACCCATATGACTTAGCTTGGATGGCTTGCTGACTAGAACTCAATCAGATGAAGATAAAGAAGTTTGATACAGGGAATAATCATAAATTGGTAACTTGATGAATTGGACTTTTGCTTATGGATAAAGTTGCCCCAAATTCCAACTGCAAGGAAAGGAGTCATCATATCAAGGATCAAGCTTGCCTCTTCAGTACACTGGGTTGATATGGATGGACAACTTTGACTATCAAAATTGTTGTTGTTGAGTGCCGTCAAGTTGGTTCCAACCCATAGTGATGCTGTATAGGGTTTCCAAAGACCAGCTGGTGATCTGGAACCACTGACCTTGCTGTTCAAACCAACTTTGCAGTCCAATGGGGAGATATAAAGGCACAAAGTGGCTGGCTTACAAACTTTCATGTGGGTGCTTAGTTCCAAAATGAGGGGGCGTAATACAGAATCCTCACTGAATAGTTCTTCTCTTGTTCAGATGGTCTGGTGATGATGGGAATACGATTTTATGATTCAATTGTGAGTAAATGCTATCAGGACTAGGTGATTGTTACAACTATAAATGTAGAAGCGGTATAACTAAAAGCAGGGAACAGTTAAATCTCATTTCAGGAACAGAGGACCCAAGGACCATCACGAGGGAGGAGCATGAGAAGAACGAGGGATTCTAATCAGAAAAGTGGTGACAACACAGACGGTGGCAGAGGTGATACCATAGAGCGATAAAACAGCAGAGGACTATAAGCCCATGGATTGAGAAAGCCAGTGTGCCTGCAGGCAGGAGGCTGGCTTACAAATGTACCCTTTACACATCTAAACAAATATATATTTTCAATGTTGTGTGTGTACATCAAAAAAAAAAGCAATAGAGATAAATACTGTTACTGATGGTGCGCCGAGGGGATTGTAATCATTACAGAGATTTGGTGAATGGCAAACTGATGATCTGCCCCGTAAACCTTCACTCAATTCACAATAAATTCTTTGGAAAAAGAAAAAAAAGTAGATGTCAAAAAACTGTGAAATTTGACCTTGAATGTAGAGTAACTAAAGTGAATGGAAGAAATTGAGTAAAAAGTTGAACAGGAAAATTCAAAGGACAGCTTGAAAAGACAAATAAATGTATTATGAAGAACATGCTCAGCATTTCTCAAGTTGAAAGAACTGAAGAAAAATTTCAAGCCTCAACTTGCAATACAGAAGAATTCTATGAGCAAAATAGCAAACAAGGCAGGGAACATCAAAAGATAATGGAAAGACTCTCAACAAAAAAAATCTAAGCCAAGATGGTTTTACTGATGAATTCTAGCATACATCTAGAGAAAAGCAGACATCAATTCTACTCAAACTAATACAGAACATAGAAAAGGATGGAAAACTCCCGAATATATTTTATGAAGCAAAATACCAAAATCAGGCAAAGACATCATTAAAAAAGAAAATTATAGACCAATATCCCTCATGAACCATACTTGTTCAATATGTATGCTGAGCAAATAATACGAGAAGCTGGGTTCCATGAAGGAAAACATGGCA
>NW_006408520.1:22107742-22111240 GCF_000296735.1 Chrysochloris asiatica | reverse complement strand
AATGAATGTAAAGCTGATGTTCTCCCATGTAAACTATCAATCAATTCACAGTAAAAACTTAAAAATAAATAAGTACAATTCCTATCATATCTCACTTAAAAAAAAAATTAAAGATATCCAAATTTACAAAGAACTAAAACTGTCTCTATTTGCAGATGATATGATACTATATATAGAAAATTCCAAAGACTTAGCAACAAAATTATTGGAAGTCATTGAGAAATCTAGCAAAATGTCAGGTTACAAGATCAACACACAAATCACTTGGATTCCTCTACATTAATAAAGACAGCTCTGAAAAGGAAATTAGGAAACAATATCATTTATAATGGCCACACAAAAGATGAAATATTTAGAAATAAATCTCATCAGAGAAACAAGACCTATACAAAGAAAACTACAAAACATTACAACAAGAAATTAAAAAAAGACTTACAAAAAATGGAACAACATATCATGCTCATGGATAGGAAGATTTAACATTGTGAAAATGTCAATATTAACCAAAGCAATTTAGCAAAACTGGAAATCCATTTACAGAATAATAAAACCCATATCTCACACCAAATACAATAACAAACTAAAAATGGATAAAATAACTAAATGGAAAATCTAGAACTATAAAGATCATCAATGAAAATATATTGACAAACTTAGGGACTCCAATACACGGCAAAAATATACCATCAAATATAACAAAAAGAAAACAACATAGAAAATTGGGATATCCTAAAAATTAGACACTTTGTATATCAAAAGATTTCACCAAAAGACAAAAAGAGAGCATATATACCGGGAAAAAAATTTCTGCAATGACATATCTGACAAGCAACTAATTTCTAATATTTATAGAAAACTACAACACCTCTCCATATGATAAGCACTGAACAGTGAACAACTGTGGTTCAAGGTCTGGGATACAAACCCACCATCCTCTCCTCGGGAGAAAGATGAGGCTTTCTGTTCATGCACATATCACTAAAACCTCAGATACTCTATAGACGGGTCACTGTGAGTCAGAATCAACTTGATGGCACTTTAACATCAACAGCACTACAAGAAAAAGATTAACAATCCAATTTAAAAATGGGCAGAGGACATAAACAGACACTTGAACAAAGACATTCAGGCAGCCAACAAACTTATGAAGAAATGTCAGCAATCATAAGCCATTTTTGTTAGATGCCATTGAGTTAGTACCAACTCATAGTAACCCTTTGCACAACAGAATGAAACACTGCACGATCCTGTGCCAACTGCAAAATTATTGCTACATTTGAACCCACTGCTGCTGTCACTACGCCAATCCATCTAGTTGGGGGTCTTCCTCTTCTCCAACTCTCCACTTTACCAAATATGATACCCTTCTCCAGGGACAGTCCCTCCTGATAATATGTCTGAAGTATGAGAGAAGAAGTCCGGCCATCCTGGCTTACAAGGAGTATTCCAGCTGTAATTCTTTCAACACAGATTGGTTTGTTCTTTTAGCAGTCCATTATACTTTTAATATTGTCCTCCAACACTATAACTCAAATGCATCAATTCTACTGTCTTCCTTATTCACTGTCCAGCTTTCGCATGTGTATGAGACTAGTGAAAATACTATGGCTTGGGTCAGGCACATTTTAGTCCTCAAACTGACATCTTTGATCTTCAACACTTTACAGAGGTCTTGTGCATCAGATTTGTCTAATGCAATAAGTCATTTGATGTCTAGGCTGCTACTTCCATGAGTATTGATAGTGGATGCAAGCAAAATGAAGTCTTTGACAACTTTACTCCTTTCTCCATTTACCATGATATTACTTACTAGTCCTGTGTTAAGGATTTTTGTTTTCTTTGCATTGAGGTGTAACCCACACCAAAGGCTGTGGTCTTTGATCTTCATCAGTAAGTATTTTTAAGTCCACTTCACTTTCAGCAAGCAAGGCTGTGTCATCTGCATATCACAAGTTGTTAATGAATCTTCTTCCAATTCTAATGTCCTGTTCTCATATAATCCAGATTTTTTAATTCTTTGCTCAGCATACAGACTGAATAAGTATGGTGAAAGAATTCAATGCTGGTGTACACCTTTCCTAATTTTAAACCATTCAGTGTCCCCTTGTTCTGTTTGAACAGCTGTCTCTTGGCCTATGTACAGGTTACTTATGAGCACAATTAAGTGTTCAGGAATACTCATTCTCCATAATATTTTCCATAGTTTTTTCATGATCATCACAATTGAAAGCTTTTGCATAGTCAATAAAGCACAGGTAAACATATTTCTGGTATTCCTGGCATAGATGAGTGAGTGCCTTGAGTGCTGGCTCAGTTTGTTGAAAGATTTCAATTTGTATCCCATCATTCCCTGGAGACTTGTTCTTTGCAAATCATTTCTTCAATGTACCTTGAATTTCTTCCTTCAGTATTATTGGCTCTTGATCATATGCTACCTCTTGAAATGGGTGAACATTGACCATTTCTTTTTGGCATAGTGACTCTATGTATTCCTTCCATTTTCTTTTGATGCTTTCTGTATAATTCAATATTTTACCCATACAATCTTTCAATATTGCAAGTCAAGGCTTAAAATTTTTCTTCAGTTCCCTCAGCTTGAGAAATGCTCAGTGTATTCTCCCCTTTTGGCTTTCTAATTTTAGGTCTTTGCATATTTAATTATAATATTTGACTCTGTCTTCAAGCTGACCTTTTCATTTTTTCCATTCGCTTTAGCATCTCTATGCTGAAGAGTAAGTTTCAAAGTCTCTTCTGATATCCATTTTGATTTTTTTTCTTTTTTTCTTGTATTCTCAATGACCTTTTGCTCTCCTCCTGTATGACACTCTTGATGTCATCCCACAACTTTTCTGGTCTTTGGTCTTTAGTATCTACTGCATCAAATCTTTTCTTCAGATGGTCTCTAAATCCAGGTGGAATACATTCACGGTCATATTTTGGACTTGTTTTAATTTTCTTCCGCTTCAGCCGGAACTTTCATGTGAGCAACTGATGGTCTGTTCCCCAGTTAGCCCCTCGCCTTGTTTTGGCTGATGATAAATAGCTTTCCACTGTATCTTTCCACAGATGTAGTCAATTTTATTTCTGTGTGACGGTCATGTGTATACTCATCTTTTATATTATTTTAAAAAAGATATTTGTTACAATATGATGAATGTAAAACTGATGTTCTCCCATGTAAACTATCACTCAATTCACAATAAAAACTTTTAAAAAAAAAAACCAAACAGGTATTTGCTATGGATAAGTCATTGATCTTACAAAAATTCTATCCGTTGATCTCCAGCATGGTTTCTAGCTCTCAGACCATATTTTCCAATGACTGACCCTTCCTCTTTTTTTCCAACATTTGCCTTTCAAATGCCAGTAATTATCAATACACTTTGATTGCATGTTTGATCAATTTCAGATTGAAGAAGATGGTAGAATTTTTTAATTTCATCATCACTGGCTTTAAAGGTTGGTGTGTACATTTTAATAATAGTGGTATTAACTGGT
>NW_006408520.1:22100436-22103657 GCF_000296735.1 Chrysochloris asiatica | reverse complement strand
AAAAGAAATCAAATGATGTATTGCTTCAAAGACCTATTTAAAGTAGTGAAGAACAAAGATGTCTCTTTGAGGACTAAGGTGCACCTGACCAAGTCATGGTTTTTTCAATTGCTTCATATATATGTGAAAGGTGGACAATGATTAAGGAAGACTAATGAAGAACTGATGCATTATAATTGTAGTTTGGTGAAGAATCTTGAAAGAACAATGGACTGCTAAAACAATGACAAATCTGTCTTGGAAGAAGTAAGCCAGAACATTCTTTAAACATAGGATGATGAAATTTCATGTCATGCGCCTTGGACATGCTGTCAGGAAGGACCAGTTACTAGAAAAGGATATCATGTCTGGTAAAGTGTATCAACAAAAAAGACCCCCAACAAGATGGAGTGGCAGTGGCTGCCACAATGGGCTTAAACAAAACTAGAACTCTGAGCAAGGTGCAGGACCCAGCAGTGTTTTGGTCTATTGTGAATAGGGCAGTTATGAGCCAGCATCAACTCAACAGCACCCAACAACAATATGCATGAAGTTACTATATTACCATGCACAACCCTGCTATTACTCCCTTCTCACTGTAACTCAATTCAGGTATCTGCATTGGGGGCCATTTTTTAAAAAGTAGTCAAGCAAACATTGTCTTACCATACTTTGGAAGCATTTCAGATGACCGCCAGAATACCCAGAATTAGAGTCAATGTCCTCTGGATTTCTCTGGCTCAATTGCCTATTATCTGGAATTCAATTTCTGGTTTTCTAACTGTATCATAAATTTTATGAATTCTAGAGCCTTCCTCAGTTTTAAATTAAAAATGCCACATTTCTAAAGCATAGTTTTGATGTAACTTAACCTACTAAAAAATACTATATGATTTCTCCTTATTGCTTAATGAATTTATGAAAAGCAAAAATTGTAACACTCTTGTATTGGTATTCATGGCATTATATTATACTATCCAAAGATCCTTATTTCACAGTATTTCCTACTATTCTTTTCATAATATCTTTCATTAATGCCAAATTGAATGCTGTTCTTCTCTAAGCATATCCTAAACATTTTATTTTACTTTTGCTCATATCTAGTCCTTTTTCAAAAGAACGTTTCTTACTAAATCTACCTTTTGATTTATCTGCAGATAAGAAGAAAAATAAAATATAGTCCTTATTATCTAAGGAGTTCACATAAACAGTTGATAAATTATAATACAATAGAATTAATACATCATTGTGGATAAATACAGTATATTAAAGCATCAAAAAATTACCTCCAAAACACACATACTAAAAAATATTTACACTGTAAGTGCCCAGATATGAAAATCAAATTATATATTCTTTAAAAAATATTAGATCTGTAAAAACGTTCCCAACTCACAGTATCTATTCTATTCTCATCCATTTCCCCTTCCTAACGTTCATTTTGTGGACCTATAGGGTAAGTGTTAACCGCAGGTCAGCGATTCAAACCTACTAGTCACTCCTCTTAAACCATATACAATCTTGCTATGAACTGGAAAAGACTAAATGGCACTTAATAACAGCAACAGCATGTTCAAACCAATCCTGTTCTCTTTACCCAAAGTATGATGGATTATTTGTATATAGTTTTAAGTAAATTCAGAGTTCAGCTAATAATACTAATCTAATATCTTATTTTATCACAGGCTAGCACTACTCTGCAGGCCTCACTTTGAGCAGAACTGACTATAATACAAATTGGTAGTTTTACATAACCCAAAATATTCTCTTTTCTCTCTTTTTGTCAATAAAAACAAACACAATGAAGCAAAACGTTTAACTTACAATTTCCTAAGTAAAACAACTGTTGTAAAATAATTCAAAGGATACGTATTTCTGTGACAGGCTTCAAAGAGCCTAAATCTTTTTCAATCATCCCTAAAAAAAAAAAAAAATTCTAACATAATCATATGAATAAAAAATATTATCAAGAAAAATTGTTTCAGTGAGAGTTACATAACTCTTATCAAGAGCATATTTTTCAAAAATAATGTAACATAAGAAAGAAATGCAGAAAATGTGTAGAGAGGTAACTTACTCAAATTTACTATAGTTTTATATTATTCCCTATGCTAAGAAACACAATTTGTACTTTATAAAATGAACAAAAAAGGAAAGTGATTACCTTGAGTAGTATGAGACCAGGATGCAACTGAAAAAGATGGTGCTTTTAATACGCCTTCTCTGATATCAGAGGCTGAAAAAGCATCACTTGCTGTAAAAAGATTAATGTCTGAATACTGGTGTTTCTGTTTATTATTGCTAATGTTCCATGATTTCCCTTTGTTAACTTTTGTTTGGACAATATTCACTGAGTCAATGTGAGAATTCAAATTTGCACTTCCATGTATGTTGTCAGATGTTTTAAATAATCTGGAAAGAAAAAACAATTTTTTAAATTTGAAATAGTGCTTAGAATGTGAAACGTTAACATAAAATTGGTTCCCTTAAAAATACCTATATATTATGATTTATTCAACCAAGAAAAGCTAATAATCCTCCTGGATTATGGCCTTGTAAGTTTAGCACTGAATGATGTCTTTTTACTTTCATAAAACTCAGATAAATACATTTGTGGTAGCAAGCCACCTAGATGGCTCTTCTGATTCTAGCCTCTTCTTATGTTGAATTAGGGCTGGTCTGTGTGACTAGAATGATACTGTGGAAGTGCAAGTGTGACTTCCACAGAAGGGCAATAAACAACATTTCACTTCCATATGGTCTCTTATATTGCTTACTCTAAGGGACACTGTTGTTGTTGTTAAGTGACATCGAGTCAGTTCCGACCCATAGCAACCCTGGATAGGGTTTCCGCAGAGCAGCTGGTGAGCTTGAACCACCAACCTTGCAGTTCAAATGGCTTCACAGTCTGGTGCATTAACCCACAGCGCCACACCACCAGTAAAGATTCACAGCCTCAGAAACCCTGTACAGGGTCGCTATGAGTCGGAACCGACTCCACAGCACACAGCCACCAAGGGGCACTCGCCAACCATAATTCAAGCAACTTTATGAGAAGGCCTATATAAAACTCTGGTAGCGTAGTGGTTACAAGTCGGGCTGCAAACCTTAAGGTCAGTGGTTCGAAACTACCAGCCGCTCCGCGGGAGAAAGATGAGGGTTTCTACTCCCGTAAAGATTTACACCCTCGGAAACCCTGTACAGGGTCGCTATGGGTCAGAACCGACTCGACGGCACTTAAC
>NW_006408520.1:22096698-22100336 GCF_000296735.1 Chrysochloris asiatica | reverse complement strand
TCTTCCCCAGTCGTGTTTTGAGTGCCTTCCAATCTGAAGGGTTCATCTTCTGGCATGATATCTGACAATATTCTAGTGCTCTTCAGCATGTTTCAATGTTCAATTTTCTAACTGACATTGTTCCACTGTTATTCATTAAGTTTTCAGTGACTAAATATTCGGAAGTATTCCATTCCTCCTTCCTAGTATGTCTTCAACTGGAAACTCAGCTGAAAACCTATTAACCATGGATGACCCTGCTGGCATTTAAAATACCGGTGGCATAGTTTCTAGAATCACAGCAACACACAAACTACCACAGTACAGCAAACTGACATTAGCCATTGTTGTTGTTGTTAAGTGCTGTCGAGTCAATTCCGACCCATAGTCCAACCCATAGCGACCCTGTATAGGGTTTCCAAGGAGTAGCTGGTGAGCTTGAACCACTGACTTTGCAGTTCAAACAACTTTGGCAGTCTAATGCATTAGCCCAGAGCGCCACACCAGGACTCCAACAATAGCCATTAGAGATATGCAAATCAAAACAACAATGATATATCATCTCACCCCAGCATTAATAGCAAAGTTCAAAAACAAGAAAACACCAAATACTGGTGAGTGTGGAAAAACTGGGACCCTTCTACTACATTGCTGGTGGGACTGTAAAATGGTGCAACTACTAGGGGAGATGGTACAGCACTTCCTCAAAAAGTTGGAAGTAGAAATAACATATGATCAAGCAATTCCTCTATTTGGTATATAACCACAAAAATAAGAACCATGACATGAGTATATGCACACTGATGTTCATTCACTACAGCACTATTCATAATAGCAAAAAGATGGAGATAACCTAAATGCCCATCAGTAGAAGAGTAGATAAAGAAACTTTGGTACATACACACAATGTAATACTATGCAATGGTGAAGTAATAACGAATCTGTGAAATACCATACAACATGGATGAATCTGGAGGACATTATGGTGAGTTACATTAGTTAATTATAAAAGGACAAATATTGTATGAGTCAATAGTTAAAAATCAAGGGAAGGTTTTCATGCTAAAAGAAATAATTCTTTGATGGTTACCAAGTGTGGGAGGGAAGGGAGAATAATTCACTGTCTAGAAGGTAGACACAAGTTAACTTGGGTGATGGAGAGGGCAATATACAAAATCAAGGAGGTTGGCAAAAGAATGATGAAGAAAGGTGAAGACACTGGAAGGTATGCAAGCGTTAAAGGGGATACATGAGTCCTGGTGTGGTGCTGTAGGTTAATGTGCTGGACTGCAAAGTCAATTTGAACTGCAAGGTCAGCATTTCAAGCTCATCAGCCACTCTCTCGAAACCCTACACAGGATCACTATGTGTCGGAACCGACTCGATAGCACATAACAACAATGTAAATAGTATTATATACACAACCCTGGAACAACAGTGTTTTGTGTATGGGTAGATACAAAGACAGATAGGTACACAGATTGAACAGGTATGGGTGGGAGTGTGGGAATATGCCCACAAATATATAAGGGTTTGAAAGAGGATATTTGTACATGGGTATTTACCTTTGCTGCAAACATGCCTATGAATGTGGTGGAGCATACAGGGGGCAAAATTATGAAAACTTAGATGCTATCAAACATCTGAAGGCAATGAGTTTCTGGGCCAGGATCTCAGGACCATAGCCTCAAGGGACACCCTGAGACACAACTTGTATACATTGTCCACAAAGACAATGTTCTAAATTCTAATTCGGTAAGTAGCATCTGGGATCTTAAAAGCTCATGAGCAGCCTTCTAAGGTGCAACTACTGGTCTTTCCATGTGCACAAGAAAGAAGAGTGATAAAAACTGAAGACACTTAGAATTAACCAATATATCAATGGAGCAGGTAACTATCAGTCACCATGACTGTCTGACAAGAATTGGATGGTGCCCAGAAACCACTACCAACGACCACTACCACTATCACATTAGAGGGTCCCAGATAGAGTGTTAAGAAATGTGAAACAAAACTCAAAATTATAAAACAAGACTGAGCTTACTGGTCAGAAAGAGACTGGAGGAATCCGAGACTATGGCCCTCAGCCACCTTGCATGTCTGGAATGAAATTCACCCTCGTAGTCCAATTTTCAGCCAAGCAGTAGAAAAGTATATAGTAGGGACAACAACACTAGTAAGATATGCTTACCATAGAACAGTCAATCATTCAAGATCCAAAGGATAACATTTACCTAAGGACAAAGTTGAGAAAGGATGAGAAGAAGGAGGGTGGAATGGAAACAGGAACCAGAGGTAGGACATGGGATAACTACTGTTACAATGGAAGGGACTGAGATGAAATAAGGTATATGATTTGTTGAATATAAAACTGATAATCTTCTCTGTAAATCGTCACTCAATTCACAATAGAAGGTTGGGGGGGGGGGAGGAAATGGGAAAAATATACAGAATCCCTATACCAAATTCAACCATTTCAGGATGCAGCATCTGATGAAGAATCAATTGTATTGAAGAAAGAAGTTCATGTTACACTGAAGGTATTAAAAAAAAACAAGGCTTCAAGAATTGACAGAATAGCAATTGAAATGTTTCAACTAACTGGTACAGCACTGGAAATACTTTTAGTCTATGTGAAGAAATTTGGATGATAGCTACCTGGCCAACCAACTGGAAGGGGATCAATATTTGTACCCATTCCAAAGAAAGGTACAGAATGTGGAAATCATTTAACAACATCATTAATATTACATGTAAGTAAAATTTGCTGAAGATAATCCACAAACAGTTGCAGCGGTGTATCAACTGGGTGCTGCCAGAAACTCAAGTTAAACTTAGAAGAGAATGTGGAATGAAGGATATCATTGCTGATAGCAGACAGACCTTGGATGAAAGCAGAGAATACCAGAAAGGTGTTTATTTGTGCCTTATTGACTATACTCAGGCATTCTACTATGTGGATTCTAATAAACGATAGATAACACTGCAAAGAATGGGAATTCCAGACACTTAAGTTTGTACATGCAGAGACTGTAAATAGACCAAGAAGGAGTTGTTTGAACAGAACAAGGCATACTGCATGTTTTAAAATCTGGAAAAGTACATCACGGTTGTATCCTTTGAACATACTTGTCCAATCTGCATAATGAGTAAATAATCTGAGAAGCTGGACAATATGAAGAATGTGACATCAAGATTGGAGAAAAGCTCATTAACAACCTGTGATATAACCTTGCTTGCTGAAAATGAAGAGGACTTAAGACACTTGCTGACGAAAATCAAAGAATACAGCCTTCAGAATGCATTATAACTTAGTGTAGAATAAACAATTAAATCATGATAAATGGAAAAAGGTTTCTATTTTACTTGGATCCATAGTCAAGGCCCATGGAAGCAAAAGTCAAGAAATCAAATGAGCAGAGAACAAGAAAGATGGCGGATCAGGTGGACGTATAGCAGAGAGCTCCGCCAACAACAACACAGAATACCCGAACAAGTAGGCTCGGGGCTGGTCCCAGAACTCTGAATCACATATAAAGGAATAATTAGAAGGTTAGAAGGCTTACAGCTGGGGGAATTTGTGGCAGAAGCAAGAAATCTATTGCTTTCTAGTCCGGGATGCTCAGCTGCTCCAGGAGCCGCCATCTTGGGTGAGACCA
>NW_006408520.1:22087348-22089693 GCF_000296735.1 Chrysochloris asiatica | reverse complement strand
ACTCCCGTAAAGATTTACACCCTCGGAAACCCTGTACAGGGTCGCTATGGGTCAGAACCGACTCGACGGCACTTAACAACAACAACAACAACAATATAAAAATGTACTAAGTTAGCACGCTATCAACAACCAACCTGCCAGCCCCTGTAAGCAAGTCACCTTGAAAGCGGAACCTTTGGCCTCTGTCAAGTCTTTAGATAACTGCAACCTGGCCAAGTTTTTGGTTGTAACCCCATGAGAGCCCTCCCTAACATATGCATGCTTTTTCAAAAAAGACCCCCAAGCCAAAATGATCAGTCAAGTTGTTCTTAAATTCTAATCCACTAATACTGAGAAAGATAAAAATGTTTACTGTTGTTTTATGCAAAAACTTTTGGGATAATTTGTTATATAGTAATGGGTAACTAATATACTGCTCCCCCTTCTCCCGTTTCTGGACTCAGCTCTCTAAAACCTTGGCTGCCATCTAGAATTCTGAGATCTCACTTTTTGCTTGCTTTAAATCATTGTTTAATATGGGTTAGTTGCTGGAAGATAAGTAGAATTGACTGCTCACTTTATCATTTTGCCCCACCCTTCCTTTTTACTTTATAATCTTTTCCTCTCAATCTAAAATTCTGTCCAGAATTCTGGGTTACTTCAACATTCACGTAGATAATTCATTCAAAATTCTGGTTTCTCATTTCTTAAGACAATTCATCTTCAGTAACATTTTCCTTCACATGGCTTCACTCATCTATCCTCTCATCTTAAACTTTATCATTATCCAGAACTGCTCCTGCTGTTAAGTCAATAATTCTGATTTATCATTTTCTGACCACAGTCTATCCTTTTAGCTTATTTGCTCAAAGTATCAATAAAGTTGAATAACAAATATTTAAACTATCTACTTCCTTAGGAAAGCATTCTTTGAATATAGCATAGCAAGTCTCAAAGGATGATCTGGGAGGCTCTTTTAGGAAGCCCATAAAATCAAAGCTATTTTCATAATACTAATAAGGAGCCCTCATGTGGCATTGTGGTAAAAGCACTGGACTGACAAGGTGGTGGTTCAAACCCAACAGCTGCTCCTCAGAAGTCCTATGCAGGTCAGTCACTATGAGCCTAAACTGACTCGGTGGCATTTAACAACAAGGCACTATTTGCCTTTTACTCTTTCATTTTCTGACTAGTATACATGGAGTTTCCCAAAAGTTACATGTCATGTGATATTACAACAGCATGAATGTAAAAGCGGGTCTGAGAATAAAGTTGTTTTCTACTAAGCTAGTCATTATAAACATTTTTAAAGTATTCAACAATGCCATTGTCCTCATTATTTTTATATATGATAAAATACCATTTATCTTAATAAATTTATTATTATTTTAAATGAATTCAGACATTTTTAAATTTAATTTTAATTTCCATTATGATTAATATCAATAGATATAATACATATAAACAAAATGTCTTTGGAAATTACCAATAATTTTTAAATGTAAAGGGGTAATGACAACAAAAAGTTTGATAAACTCTGTTCAAATTGTATATTTCATCAAAATAATTCTGATATTATACAATGTTTAACCAATTATTTTTATTTATTTACTGTCTTTTCTCATTGAATTATAAACTCTTTGAACCTGAGATTAGAATGTCAGAGTTATTACAGTATCTAGCACATAGTAGAAACTACTTGTTATTGTTTTTCTCAATCAGACTATATCAAAATTCATATTGTTACACAGATATTTAACTTGATACATTGACTATTATTTAATTAATTACCTTTTTTGGAATGCTGATGTGCTCTCTCTTTTATTGTCTGCAAAATTAATTAATTTTGTGTCACCAAGGACATTTGTCTCAGGTGCTGTTTCAGTGCCAATGTAATTTTTGTATTTCTGTGAACCATATGTCAGCTTCCCAGCAACATGTGGTAAGTCATTGTTATGTGCCCTTCCGATATACAGATTATCGTCTTCGTATTTATTAGAGGGGAAGCCAAATTGGAAGTTTTGCATTGGTGAAATATAATTTGTGTCTTCCTTAGTGATCTTTAAATTTGATGTTAATTCTTTGGGCTTCTTTTCCTGACCTGTAAGAAAGGAACTTATTAATATTATACATTTTCTAAAAAACAAATTTCCAAAATGATAGTGTGAGAATTTAACAAAAACTTTGCTGATTAAATGTGAAAGATATAGAAATTATTAGCACAATAATAGGATAATCTGTAATTATCATATAAAATTTTGAGATACAGATGATTTTCGCTCTTATGGAATGGTACACCATTGAAGGGTGCTAAAAAATCAATTAAGAATTATTTAAATCAAATGAGAAATTTATATAGAATATAT
>NW_006408520.1:22077798-22082103 GCF_000296735.1 Chrysochloris asiatica | reverse complement strand
ACACAAAACCAACAGCCTACATTACTCTCAATGGAGAGAAACTGAAAGCCTTTCCTCTGTGAACAGGAATCAGGCAAGGATGCCCTTTGTCACCACTCCTATTCAATATTGTGTGGGACATCGTAGCAAGAGCTATAAAGCAAGACAGGGAAATCAAAGGCATCTAAAATTGGCAAAGAGAAAGTAAAACTCTCTCTATTTGCAGATGCTAAGATCCTATATATAGAAAACCCCAAAGACTCAGTAAAAAAGCTACTAGACCTCATTGGAAGATTCAGCAAAGTGGCAAGATATAAGATCAACATCCAAAAATCTGTTAGATTCCCTATACCAATAATGACAGCGCTGAAAAGGACATTAGGAAAGCAATACCATTTACAATAGCTGCCCAAAGGATGACATATCTAGGAATAAATGTAACCAGAGAAACAAAGGGCCTATACTAAGAAAACTGCAAAACACTATTATAAGAAACCAAAAGAGACCTACAAAAATGGAAGAACGTACCATGCTACTGGATAGGAAGACTTAACATTGTGAAAATGTCAATAATGCCCAAAGCAATTGACACATATATGCAATCCAAATTCATATTCCAAGGACGTTCTTCAAAGAGATGGAAAAAACAATTACAAACTTTATATGGAAAGGAAAGACACCCAGGATAAGTAAAGCACTGCTTAAGAAGATAAATAAGATTGGAAACCTCTCACTACCTGACTTCTAAATTTATTACATGGCTACAGTAGTCAAAACAGCTTAGTACAGGTACAATGAAAGATACATTGATCAATGGAACAGAATCAAGAATCCAGAAATTAACCCATTCATATTCAGCCAAATGATTTTTGACTAAATACCTAAATTTATCGCAAGGGGAGAGAATAGTCTCTTCAAAAGACGGTGCTAGCAGAACTGGAAAGTGATATGCAAAAGACTGAAACAAGACCTTTATCTCACGCCTTTTACAAAAACCAACTCAGCATGGTTTAAATGTGAATCCCAAAATTATGAAGGACATCAATGAAAAAATAGGGACAAATGTGAGGGCATTAATTCAGGGAATATACAGACTACCAAACATTTTGAAAACTACACAAACAAAAGTAGACAAAATAGATGATTGGGATATACTAAAAATTAAAAAATTACGTGCATCAAAAGACTTCACCAGAAGAGCAAAAAGGAAACCCACAGAATGGGAAAAAATCTTTTGCAATGACACATTAAGCCAAGGGACTCATTTCTAAAAATATATAGGAAACTACAACACCGCTACAAGAAAAAGACAAATAACCCAATTAAAAAATGGGCACAGGACATGAACAGACACTTCACCAAGGAGACCTGGGTAGCCAACAAACATGTGGAATGTTCACGATCCCTACCCATTAGAAAGATGCAAATCAAAACAACAATGAGATATTATCTCACATGAGCAATAACAGGAAAGATCATAAAAGTAGAGGACAATAAATGCTGGCAAGGGTATGGAGAGACTGGGACGATCCTGCATTGCTGGTGGGATTGCAAAATGGTCCACCCTCTCTGGAAAGCAATATGAAGCTTCCTCAGAAGGTTGGAATTAGAAATACATTATGCTCCAACAATTACTTGGTATTTACCCACAAGAAATACAAGCCATAACACGAGTAGATACATGCATACCAATGTTCATAGAAGCACTATTTACAATAGCAAAAAGATGGAGACAGTCTAATTGCCCATCAATGGAAGAATGGATAAACAAACTGTGGTACGTACACACAATGGAGTATTATGCTACCTTGAAGAACAACAAGGAAGCTGTAAGCTACCACATAACATGGATGAACCTTGAGGACATTATGCTGAGTGAAATTAGTCAGTCACAAAAAGAGAAATACTGCATAGGACCTCTACTGTAAAGGACTAAGAAAAAGAACCCATACTAAAGGGGGAAGAAGGGATTCTTTGCTGGTTACCAGGATGTGAGAGTGGGGAATAGGGAGAGGGGAGGGAGGGGAAGGTTGAGCATAGGGTAGGGACTAGACACAGGATAGTTTGGGTGCTGGGGAGGAGGGCAATACACAAGAAGGGGGAGGGAAATGGAAGAACAAGGCGGAAGGGAAAACAATCAAACAGGTTTACATGGGCTAAGCGGGACAGAGGTAAATAATGATGTATGCACAATCTTGGAACAACAGGGCTCTGGGATACAGGGATTGAGACTTGGTTGGAATGGACAAAAGGGGGAAAACAATGTTAAGATACTTGACTGTCTTTCGTATCTTCGTTTCCCTGGTATACCATTATGAAATAGAAACTTGAGGGGGAGAGAAAGGAATTAAAGCCTCATAAACCCTATACAGGGTCATTATGAGTCGGAATCTACTCCATGGCACTTTAACAACAACAACAGGGACCTTAAAGTTTCTTGCTTTTTAAATTCAATACAGTTCCGGGATCTGGTTGCTAAACCAAATGATTCTACCTATACTACAGAACAAAAAAAGAGACTGAGTAGCAATGGTAGAAGGCTAAAAAAGTAAGCGAAAATAAAATTCACAGATTAACCAGAATAGGTTTGTGTAACTCTACACTTACGCATTTATGTATGCATATGTGTATATATGTATGTCTGTACGGAGAAGGTTGGCCCAGGATTGGGCACTGGAGAAGAAAAATGGCTTTGATTTTAAAATTTAGTGATAAATATTCTGAATACGAGAAGTTTCTTACTTAAAATAGAATCTATAGTATCAGATGTTACTACTAGATTTTTTGCATTTACATGAGCTACATGGATTTGGCTTCCCAATAAACATATGATAGTTTACCTAGTAGCTTATGACTTTCTATTTCTTCCTCTAACACCTGAGTATCTGGAATTTCTGAAATCAACGGAGCAGGTGGGAGAAACCAAGATGATGATTTTTCATTGTCTGGAAAGCTATATAAAATATAAAAGTTTGAATATATGTTATCAGGATATAACATCAGACATGAGAACGATTTTATTTATTAAATATTACTCAATTAAAGACTCTTAGATAAACATCCTATAAACAAACTTTGTTATCTTTTGCTATCTAACTTTGATTAATCCCAATAGAGCAGCACTCTCAACCCTTTTTTTCCTCGTGTTGTAGGATTATGTAATATACTTGGTTGTTGCTAAATGCCATCAGGAGTCTTGGTGTGGCGCTGTAGGTTAATGTGCTGGACTGCCAAGTTGTTTGAACCACAAGGTCGGTGGCTCAAGCTCACCAGCCCCTCCTCAGAAACCCTATACAGGGTCGATATAGGTCAGACAGAACCTACTCAATGACACTTAACAACAAATGAACAACAAGTGCCATCAAGTCGGTTCCTACTCATAGCAACTTTTGTATAGGGTTTCTGAGGAGAAGCTGGTGAGTTTGAACTGCTGACCTTTGGGTTGAAACCAACATTGCGTTCCAGTGTTTTTTCTACAGTGCCACACCAGTATATGTAAGATGTTGTTACGTGCCATGGAGTCGGTTCCGACTCATAGTGACCCTGTACAGGGTTTCCGAGGCTGTGAATCTTTACGGGAGCAGAAAGCCTCATCTTTCTCCCGTGGAACAGCTGGTAGTTTCAAACTGCTGACCATGGGGTTCACAGCCCTATTCGTAACCACTACACTACCAGAGCTCCTTATACTACCTAATAATGGCTACAACTCCACCTCTTTTTATCTAATCTAAATGCCAGTGATAAGAATCTGAAATATGCTGCAATTTAAATTTTAAAAAAAGTAGTAAATCATTCTCAAATCTTAGCATCTTAAGTATCACAACTAACAAAGTACTTATTACACTAATTACAGATGGTGTTCTACAATATTCCTACAGCACTATTACAAATTTTTGTCCTAAACCCAAAACATCTTGGTCCATAACCATCTATAAGACACAGGAAATCTAAATGACCGGATGAATCAACAATTACTTCATACATCTTCAGTAATTAATGAGATTCTGCCACTTATTGGTGTCTTTAACTACCTTTCTTTACCTTTTAGCGCGGATCCTATTAATATACTGCTTTCATGTTTCTTTTCCAATCAAAGGTGACCTGTCCTTCATTAGATCAGAAAGATAAGTCATAGGAGATTTAAAAAATATAGTTGAAAAGAGTAGCATATACACTATCTATGCCAAGTTCCAATGATTTTAAGATTTGTTTCTTAATTCTCCATTTAGCATTCTGGTGACAATTTTCATTTAAAACCAAATGGCCACCACTTGTCTGTCAGTTTGTAGTACTGTGGTGGCTTGTGAGTTGCTGTGATTCTGAAGG
>NW_006408520.1:22077068-22077698 GCF_000296735.1 Chrysochloris asiatica | reverse complement strand
TTCAATATTACAATATATTATATAATACTTACTACTTTATCTTGAATTTAGAAGTTTACAAATGTTTTCATCAGGGTAATAGAACTTTAAAGGCTTCTACACAGACTTCACAAGCATTGCTGGGAGAGTTTAGGAGTATTTGAAGGCCTTGCTTTTACACATGTAAATATATTTTTATATGATGCATATAACAGTATATGTAATATATATTTACCTGTATTATATATGTTCATAAACATAAGGGGGCTACAAAAACTTTGTGGGAAAATATAATTAAAAATTAACAGAATGTTTCTACAAACTTTTTTTCAAATTTCATATGTGCATAAATGTGACATATGTGTAAATATTAAGTTTGAAAATAACATGTGCACCCTTGAACCCACCACTCAATTTAACAATTAAATTGCTTGTATCATAATGTTGTTGTTGTTAAGTGCCATGTGAATTAAATTGCTACCACTTATATCACACATATTGTTTAGGTAAACTTGTTTATGAGTTTTATAAAAATGGAATCAAACTATATATACAAAAACCATGGTGCTGGGGTTTGATGGTGGATAGGGTAGAGGTGCAGTGAAGTTCTCCATCAGCAATACCACAGAATACCAGATGAAGTGGGTTCAG
>NW_006408520.1:22075593-22076189 GCF_000296735.1 Chrysochloris asiatica | reverse complement strand
AATGGACTGGTATTGGCCATTTTGAATCAGACAACTACATGGTTTACTATGCCAGAAATGACAAATTGAAGAGGAATGGTGTTGCATTCATTGCCAAAAAGAACATATAGAGATTTGTCAACGCTGCCTGTGGTAGGATAATATCCATGCGCCTACAGGGAAGCCCAGTTAATACTACTATTATTCAAATTTATGCACCAACCACTAAAGCCAGTGAGGATAAAACAGACAACTTCTACCAACTTCTTCAATCTGAAATCGATCAAACATGCAATCAAGATGGATTGATCATTACTAGTGATTGGAATGCAAAGGTTGGTAGCAAAGAGGAAGCATCAGTAGTTGGGAAATATGGCCTTGGTGATAGAAATGATGCTGGAGAACGCATGATAGAATTCAGCAAAATCAATGATTTGTACATTTCAAATACCTTCTTTAAACAGCATAAGAGACAACTAACTATACACATGGACCTCACCAGATGGAATACATAGAAACCAACTTGACTACATCTGCTGAAAAAGACAACGGAAAAGCTCCATATCATCAGTCAAAACAAAGCCAGGGGCAGACTGTGGAACTGACAGACATCAATT
>NW_006408520.1:22074488-22075493 GCF_000296735.1 Chrysochloris asiatica | reverse complement strand
GGAAGCCCACATCCTGATCACATCTACCTGGAGACAATCAGAAAGCATAAAAAATATCAAAACACACACTCAATTAAGTATTAATGCCACAGATAAACACTAAATATGTCCAAGAAGCAAAAGCAGATGGACCATATCAGCGCATGTCCAGAAACAAGATAAAATTTCTGAGACCAATGACCTAGAGGTAGACCTTGACTACATTCTGGAGGGAGGGCAGGCCTTGGAAATGTCTGAGAAGGAATTCAGAAAAATTACACTTTACAATGGAGTTGAGAAAAATAAGGAAGAAGTCAGGGAAGCGCTACTGGAATAATCAAATAGGATGGATAAAGCATTGGAAACAATTCAAAACCTACAGAAAGAGGTTCAAATGATCAATAACAGAATATCAGAAATAGACAATACACTGAAAGGGCAAAGGAGTAGAATAGAAGAGATGGAAGGCAGAACTAGTGAGCTGGAAGACAAATCTCTCAATACCGCTAAAATAGAAGAGCAAATAGAAAAAAACATAAAAAAATCTGAAGAAGGTCTAAAATTCATGTTGGACAACATGAAGAAGAATAACTTAAGAACTACTGGCATTCCAGAACAGGAAGAATCACAAGTCCACAGAGGAAATAGTTGAAGAACTACTGGAGAAAATTTCTCTAAAATCCTCAAAAGAGATAAGACAAACATTCACGAAGTTCAACAATCCCCAGGAAGGACAGACCCCAAAAGAAAATCACCAAGACAATGCATAATCAACCTCTCCAAAATCAAAGATAAGGGCACAATCCTGAATGCAGCTAGGGAAAAGAGAAACATTACATACAAAGGCAAGCAAGTTAGATTAAGCTCGGATCTCTCATCAGAAACCATGCAGACAAGAAAGCAATGGGAGACATATATAAAATCCTGAAAAAAGTCAAAAAAGAATCCTTTATCCAACAAAGCTATCAATCAAATTTGATGGTGTAATCAAAACATTCCAGGATAAACTGAAGCTAAGAGATTTTG
>NW_006408520.1:22052072-22073352 GCF_000296735.1 Chrysochloris asiatica | reverse complement strand
GACATATTGTCAGAAGGGACCAGTCACTGGAGAAGGATATCATGTTTGGAATGTGGGGGATCAGAGAAAATGAGGAAGACCCCCAAAGAGATGGATTAGCCAAGTGGCAGCATCAATGGACTCAAGTGTGGCAGCAGTGGTGATACTGGCCCAGGATTGGGCAGTGTTTCGTTCTGCTGTGCATAAGGTCGCTATGGGTCAGCATCAACTCAATGACACCTAACAACAACAACAAAATGAAAGACCCAGTCTTTTACTTTTCTGCCTCTCATAGCTATTGTGACCATATTTTCCAAATCTATACTGTAACATTTGACAATGTCTGTTATATGTCTGACAACAGGCCTGAAGATGTGGGAGAGGGATCTCCAAACCCACCATAGACACTGGGCTTGATGATTTGTTAGGATTCACAGGACTCAGCTCATTACTGTGCTCCTGGCTATGACTCATTACAGCAAACTACAGAGCAAACTCAGCAAGAAGACAGGCAGATGAGGGCAATTCTGCAGGAAACCAGGCATAAGCTTCCAAGGGTTCTCTGCAAATGGAGCCACACAGAATGCACTTGATTTCCCCAGCAATGAGTTGTGACATGTGGAAGATGTTACTGGCCAGGGAAGCTTGTTAAAAGACTCAGAGACCAGAGTTTTTATTGGGGCTAATCATGTGACGTGATTGGAGTCCTGGTGTGGTGCTGTGGGCTAATGCATCAGACTGCAAAGTCATTTGAACTGCAAGATCGGTGGTTCAAGCTCACCAACTGCTCCTTGGAAACCCTACACAGGACCGCTATGGGTCGGAATTGACTTGATGACACTTCACAACAACAACAACATTCCTGTTACATATCCAAATTTCATATTCCCAAAAAGAAAGCAGGAATTCAATATAAATCATATTGTTTGTATGTTTAGGTACAGTAAGCCACTCTTACCAGATAATAGTGAGAATCTTCCCAAAATAAAAGTAACCAAAAGTCAGCCAAGGGCAAGCAACTGGCTTCACTGCCTCTAGGTTTATTCTCTTCTAATACATTTTACACATTCCTAGAAGGATATCATGTTTGGTAAGGTGGAGGGTCAGAGAAAAAGAGGAAGACCCAAATGAGATGGATTGGCCAAGTGGCAGTATTGATGGACTCAAGCGTGGCAACAATAGTGCGGTAGGCCCAGGATCAGGCAGTGTTTCGTTCAGCTGTGCATAAGGTCGCTATGAGTCGGTACTGACTCGATGGCACCTAACAACAACAGCCATATTAATTTAAGGTGCCCTGGTAGCGTAGTGGGTTGGTTATACATTAGGTTGCTAACTACAAGATCAACAGTTAAAGTCAACCAGAAACTCCATGGAAGATGAAGCTTTCTACTCCCATGATTTACAGCCTAGGAAACCCTATACAGGTCACTATGAGCCAGAATTTAATCAGAATCAACTCAGTGGCACACCAATGCCACCACTATATTAATGTGATATTGCTTTCATAATACTACATTTCTATTCAAAATCTTCCAAATAATGCCAAAATACCTAATGTTCTTTGGCCATCTGACACTTTGAACCATTACATGTTTCTTATGGTGTCCTGATGTGAAACTGATCAGTAAGTATGGGACTGTTAATCACAAGGACGGCAGGTTGGATCCCCAGCTGTCTGATCCCACCCAAAGAAAATGGACCACTTGATCAGCTCTTTTTGCTGCAGCAAGGGATCTGCTGTATATCCTCATTGTTGTCAAAAGTGACGACGGCCTTGGACTCGAGGGTGTACAGGAGCAGTTTGATAATTCTAATCAAAGTCAATGGTCCTATCTTTGCACTCTTGGGGGATTCCCACAGACTGGGCAATGCAGAGCCCACTGCTTAAAACTTTACTTACACGTGATATCAAAGATATTGTCCGATGATTTCCGCAGTCCATTGGGTCACCTCTCTTTGGAATGGGCACAAATATGGATTTCTTCCAATCAGTAGGCCAGATAGTTGTCTTCCAAATTTAGTGGCTTAGATGAGTCAGTGTCTCCAGTGCTGCATCACTTTCTTGAAAGATTTCAATTTTTATTCCATCAATTCCTGGTGCCTTGTTCTTTGCCAATTTCTTCAATGTACCTTGGGCTTCCTCCTTCAGGATCATTGGCTCTTAATCATATACTACCTCTTGAAATGGTTGAACATCAACCTTTTCCTTTTGGTACAGTGACTCTATACATTCCTTCCATCTTCTTTTGATGTTTTATGCATCATTCTATAATTTGCCCAGAGAATCCTTAAATAAGTAAGTCAAGGCTTGAATTTTTTTCTTTAATTCCACCAGCTTGAGAAACGCTGAGCATGTTTTTCCTTTTTGGTTTTCTGATTCCAGATCTTTGCACATTTGTTGTAATATTTGGCTTTATCTTCTCGAGCTGACCTTTGAAATTTTCTGTTCAGCACTTGGACCTCCTCATTTCTTCCATTTGCTTTAGCACCTCTATGCTGGAGAGCAAATTTCAGTGTCTCTTCTGACAACCATTTTGACCTCTTCCTTCTTTCTTAATGACTTTTTGCTTTTCTTCCTGTATGATATTCTTGATGTCATCCTACAACTCTTCTGTGCTGGGAGCTGTTGAGGGTAGAGAACGGCTTCAATTTGCTGCTTGACACAGTTCCAGCAAATAAGAAGAGTCATCTTGCAAGACAGATAGCTTTCAGAAGTCACTTTCTACTTTCTCTTTAAATTTACTTATAAACATATGCTTCTTGGACATATTTAGTGTTTATCTGTGGCATTAATACTTAATTGAGTGTGTGTTTTGATATTTTTTATGCTTTCTGATTGTCTCCAGGTAGATGTGATCAGGATGTGGGCTTCCCTTTTCACTATTCTTTTTGCTTAAGTCAGAGTAACTTTCACAGGTGTTGTCTGCCTCCCTAGTGTATGGCAGTTGGTATTGGTTCTTGCCTAGATTTTGGTGTTTTATAGAGTGTGATTGCAGCTTGACTATATGGCAGCAGTTGCTGTCTCTTCTTAGGTAATATAGGGAGAGAAAGAGTTCCCCAAAGGTAAAAGGGGGAGCATAAAACAGCAAAACAACAACAACAACAACAAAAAAAAAAACCAACAACAAAAAAACTAGGTTGACTACTGTCATCTATAATAGCAGAAAAGGGAAAAGACGGAGAGAAGGAAACAAAAAAATCTGTAGCCTAATATGAGTATGATTTTAATGTGCCCTTTCAGCTTCTTGCCTTCAAGGCCACCTGATAAATTTCAAGATGCCATTGTTGGTTTTTAAGCTGTACCTTAGGATTTAATTTAATTTTCGGCCTGTTTTGTTTTTAAACTTTCTTTCCCTCTCCACACCCTATGTTCTGGCTTTTCCCTATTAAAAAAAAAGTTCAGGGCCAGTTCTTTGGCTGCTGGTCTCTAAATGCTGAGAGTATCTGTGCGTTTGCGCGTCAGAACCCACCAATGGTGGGTGTGGTTGGTGTCCACTCACTCTGGCAACCCTTTTATTCACCAGAATGGAGGTGAGCAAACAGTAGGGGGCCAATGAACAGATACCAAAAAAAAAAAAAAAATCAGGACAAAGTATATTGTCCACCTTTGTTACAAAGTTTCCATGGTATTATTCAATGGTGTATTTGCTCCCCCACTTGGTCTTGCCACTTAGTCTTTCCCAAGTTGTTGGTTCCAGTCCGCCGTGCCTGGCAGATTCAAAAGTACATAATTTCTTATTTCAGCTACAAGTTCCACTAGCTATAAGCCTTCAAACTTTTAAAATATCCCTACCTATGTGGTTCAGAGTTTTGGAGCTCTGCTCTGAACCCACTAAAGGGAGTAATCTATTTATCTGCCTGTCTCTCTGTCTATTTTCTATCTTCTGTCTATACACATGCAATTATGATATAAGGAAGACTATGATAAACATAAGTTCAAATAATCTGTAAGAAGAGGGAAGGAAGACAATCTTTGGGAACCTGGGGCAATTACTTGGAGGAGGCAGGTTTTGAGTTTGACTTTGAGCTTGGCTTTGAAGGATATAAATTCTAGTGCATAGAGCAGTGCCTGGCACATCTTGTTGTTGTTAGGTGCTGTCCAGTAGGTTCCGCCTCATACCGACCCTATGCACAACAGATCGAAACACTGTCTGGTCCTACACCATCCTCAAAATCATTGTTCAGCATGAGCTCATTGCTGCTGCCACTGTCCCAATCCATCTTGTTGGGGACCTTATTCCTTTTTGCTAACCATCTACTTTATCAAAGATAATGTCCTCTTCCAGGCACTGATCCCTCCTGATAATGCGTCTGATGTATGAGAGACAAAATCTCGACATCCTGGCTTCTAAGGGGCACCCTAGCTGTACAGATTTGCTTATTTTTTTGGTAGTCCATGGTACTTTTAATATTCGTTGCCAAAACCAAAACTCAAAAAGCTGCAAAGCCCAACAAGCTGAAAAGCCTCTCGATTGTATTCATTTCTTCGTCCGCTGATTCCGTGTATCCTCTCGTGTCCCACTACCCCTGCAGAGAGCTGATCTCCCCGTACTTCTGGTCTTCTGTCTTTAGTGTTTAATGTATCAAATCTGTTCTTCAGATGATCTCTAAACTCAGGTAGGACATTTTCAAGGTCATATTTTGGCTCTCGCGGACTTGTTTTCATTTTCTTCAACTTCAGTTTGAATTACATATGAAGCTTCTAAACACCTAGACTCCTTTTATTTCCAATTGCATTAGTAGTGTCTATACAGGACTTCATAGGTATAATTAGGTTACATTTAACAAATGTTTGTTGACTCAATTCCATGATTTTTAACACATAAATAATCATGTTTGAAATCTCTAGTCTGTCATTTAAAGTCCTTCACATTCTACCTTCACCTTCTTTTTCTAAATTGATCAGTGTTTCCTCTTTTTAAATCTGCTTCAACAAAACTTTACTATACACTCTCTCCTAAAAGTCCTGTGATCTGTCCCATCTCCATTTCTTTTCTCTAGCTAATACATTAGTGTGTCCACTTCCTCTGTGCTATAATAATTATCACAACTTTCAAAACTCACTGAAGACCCCCAACCACTGTCATAAAGCCTGTATACCCAAATAACCTTCTCTTCAAATTTGAAACTTCTTTGCATAAATAAGACAGGACTTTAAAAGTTTATAGAATTTTTTCATTATCTTTGAATTACATTTTTCATGAACTTTTTGAAGCTCCCTTATATGCTTACCATTTACTTTGCACATATTTTTTACTTTATAACATTAGGACAATGACCATATGTTTCCATTTTCTCAGAACGGTCCTGAATAACACCTGCTGCCCAGTTTGGATGTACTCTTTCATTTTCAAAAGTGTTCCAGTCCGGATCTTAAAAGCTCATAAGCAGCCATTTAAGGTTTCTCCATGTGTGGAAGAAAGAAGAGTGATGAGAACTAAAGATGCCTGAAATCAATAAGTTGATTGTTACTGGTTGATATAACAGGTGAACATCAGTCACCATGACTCTGAAACCAGAACTAGATGGTGTCTGGTTACCACTACCAACTGCTCTAGAAGGGATCACATTATAAGGTCCCAGATATAGTAGAAGAAAATGTGGAACACAACTCAAAATTATAAAATAAGACTGGGCTTACTAGTCAGGAAGAGACTAGTAAGAACCTGAGACTATGGCCTCCAACCACCTTTCAGGTTTGGAATGGAACTCACCTTCGTGGCCCAGTTTTCAGCCAAGCAGTAGATAAGAGTATAGGGTGAACAACAACACTAATAAGGTATGCTCACCATGGAACAGTCAATCATTCAAGATCAAAAAAGCAACATTTACCTAAGGGCAAAGTTGAAAAGGAATGGGAAGAACAGTGAGATGGAAAGAAGAACCACAGGGTGGAAGTGGGATAACTGTTGTTGCATGGAGGGGACTGCAATCATTGAGACTTAAACAAAGTGTATGATTTGTTAGAGGCAAAACTGATGAGCTTCTCCGTAAACCTTCACTCAAGTCACACACAAAAAAGTTTTTAAAAAAATCAAAACTATAGAACAATTCTACTGTCTGGTGGGGTCACTATGAGTAAAAAAATTGATTCAATGGCTCCTAATAAAAACAATGTTCTAAAATAAGATAGTGGTGATGGTTGGACAACTCTGTTGTATGTGTCGAGTCAGTTCTGGCTCATAGTAACTCTGTATAGGCTTCCAGACACACTGGTGGCTTTGTAGGATGAGCACTGGACTGGCCAACCGTGTGGTTGCCAGTCCAGTTCTCACCCTACAGCACCACACCAGGGCCCTGAACAATTCTATGAAATACTAAAAACCACTGAATTGTAACTTTACAGAGTGGATTTTATGATCTGTGAATAATAATCAAAACAAAAAAGCTGCTATTAAAAACAAATGAAAAAAAAAAAAAAAGTGTCCCAGTTTGGATGATGAATTACACTGTCATTCTAATATCTATTCATGGCCTTCTCATACATATATTTAATCTCCTCAACTAGATTTCAAATGTTTCAAGCAAACTTAAATTTCATCCCTTTCAGTATTCAATTACATTTGAATGAAGAAAAAAAGTGAGTAAAATAATACATAATACAATTTAGTTAATGCTTCATTGAAACAGGATAATTCAATAAAATAAATACATAGAAAATTTTAAAATAAAGGCAATTCATATGTGAAAACCTACAGAAGTCAGAAAGACTATTTTTATTTTCTTTTGTCCCACATCTTTATTTCTACCCTACTTTCTGCCTGCACTGAATCTGCCTATCATTCACCTTTGGCCATACAGCCATTCTATTTCTAAATGTGCCATCACTCCTTTTCCTGAGCTACTTTTTAACCATTCTTCCAGTCTTTACTTTGGCCAAAATAACTTGAAAAATCAGAAATGCAGATAAATGGGAGCCAATTAAGAGAGACAGTACTCTACTTTTAAAGTAACATTTAAGATGTTAAACTTCAGTTACTCCCTTAGATGTGACATTCTATTGATGCTTCATTTATTTATATATTTATTTAAAGAAAGAAAATTTAATGGAGCTCTGGTAGCATAGTGGTTATGAATCAGGCTGGGAACCGCAAGGTCAGCAGTTAGAAACTAACAGCTGTTACACAGGAGAAAGATGAGGCTTTCTGCTCCCATACAGACTTACAGCCTCGGAAACCCTGTACAGGGTAGCTATGAGTTGGAACCGACTCCATGACACACAACCACCAAAGGTTTTTAAATTAATAAACACCATAATCTATATATTGTTTTATCATTTTTTAAAGCAGACTTACTTTTCAGTTCTACTTGGTTTTTCAAAAAACAAAGTGTCCATAGAAAAAAAGCAGTCATTTGATTTCTGCATTGTTGAAGCTCTGAAAACTGTAAGGGAGGGGGGGAGAAAGTTTTTAATTTTATTTACAAAGATGTAGAAAAATATTTTGGATAAATAAACTATAATTAATAATTTCCCAGGATGTCCAGTAAAATATAACCACAGACTACCTTTCTAACTTTATTTTCTGCAACTTCTTCCAAAGTACCTCTAAGTGTTCAAATAGATTATTCTCTGTTCTACACTCATTCATGCATTGTCACACTTGTAGGCCTCTCCTCAAATTGCACCAATGCCTAGAATGTGTTTTTTTTCCATTCCCAAATGGCAAATCCCTACTCATCCTCAAAGGTATAGGTCAAATGTCATTTCTTCTTCAAAGACTTCTCTGAATTTGTCCTCATCCCCAAAGCAAAATCAAATCATTCCTTTTGGACTCTAATGCTACTCTGTTTATCCTCTATTACAGAACTTAGAGGAGAGTAGATTTTATTGTGAATGTATGCATCTCTAAGAATATATGTATCTAAACAATAAATAAAGAAGTATGCCTTATTTATTATGTTCAGTATAATTTTGGTGGTGGTGGTAGTAGTGGTTGTGTGCCATCAAGTCAGTTTGTACTCGTAGTGATCTTGTATAGGGTTCCTGAGGCTATAAATCTTTATGAGAGCAGAAACCAGAAACCTTCATCTTCCTCCCATTCAGTATCTTTAAGAATTAAAAAATATAAACATCACTGACATAGTATACCAATTTATACATGTACTGACTTTCACAAATTAAAAGAATTAATTTTGATGTAATCTGCATGTATTTATGTATCTCCTGTTCTCGTTCTGTGTGTGTGTGTCCCTCTCTCTTCATGGTCCTATCCCCACCCTATCTCATAAACACACAGCCAGAATGCAAAATTTTAGTAGCTGCTCAAAGGGATAGTCAAATTCTAGAACATAATGAACCAAGGTTCTGAAGAACTAGCTGATTTAGTTTTCCATAGCGTTTTTCCTATTTTGCTTCCTTTTTCTCTTTCTCATGATGGTATTGGTTTGTCTTTGTCTTCACAGATTTCATGCTGACCCTGCAGGAATTCTACCAGATAATCTGCATGGCTTGCAAGAAGTACTTCTCAAAATTGTTCTATAGGAAGACAACAGGTGTTTCAAGAGATAAAGGTGTTTTACTGTCAAATAAATTTGGGATACACTAGGTTAAACAGAGTTCAACAGGATTTTTATTTTTTATTGGTAGATAAGACCTTTAATGCAATAATGTATATACTGAATCTCAAAATAGGGATTCAAAATACATCCTAGCATTTACCAAATTTATTCACCCTCACTTGCAGTTTTCTTCTAAGCATTCCAGGAGACCAATGTATGTCAGAACATTTCTTTCATTCTTTAGTAAATATTTATAGAGAAACTATTATCAGTCAGATATTAGAAAATGATATTTTATTGGTCGGAACCGACTCAACGGCTCTTAACAACAACAAAAAGACAACCTTATAAATCCTAAGAGTTTTATGCTTATCTTCAGGAAACTCACACTAATTGTTTAAGGATAGTTTGTTATTTCTTCCGGAGATATCCTCACAGATTAATGTGCATATCTTTTATCATCACAGAATACATCACTCATTTTTGTCTTCTAAATACACAGGCGATATATCTTTTGCTTCTCTTTTTTATCACCTAGTAGAACAGCACGGTATGGCATCATACGATAAGCACTGGATCGTAAAGTCAGTTTGAAATGTAAGGTTGGCAGTTCAAGCTCACCAGCCACTCCTCAGAAACCCTATACAGGGTCATTATGAGTTGAACTCAACTTGACAGCACCTAACAACAACAACAAGTACAACACAGTCTTTTTGATAGATTTTTTTCCATTTTTATTACTGCCTTGATTACACATGCTTGTAAAATAAAAGTCTATTCAAACACTAACTAGCACAGTATATGACAAATGGTAAATTTTCTCAAAAATTTGGTAAGAAAGGCTTAAATCTGGTAGACTTTTATATAATCCTTACTCCAATAGTTCTCTTAAACATAATTCTTTTGTATATAAGTAGAGTAGGATTTGGGGACGTTCTAAGTTATATGGTGTGGTGCTGTGGGTTAATGCACTGAACTGCATTGTCGGTTTGAACTTTAAGGTCAGTGGGTCAAGCTCACCAGTCATTCCTTGGAAACCCTATAAAGGGTCACTATGGGTTGAAACTGACTCAATGGCACATAACAACAAAACAACAAAATACATATATATGTGTGTATGTGTGTGCTTTTAAAGTAAATTCTTTCTACAGGCATTTTTTTGATATATTCTTTACTTTGACAATGACTGTTCTTTATGATTTAGTCCAATGGATAAGAAACTTTTAAAGAAAGTTTTGCATTCTTATAAAATCACAACTCATTTATTGAAAACTTCATTTTTATTTCTTAAAATGATAGCTAAGGAGATAGATAATGAGAAAAAACTTAAATATAAATATTTGCAATTTTAATATATAACAGAAGACACGTTACTGAAGATTGGTAGTTGGTGAACAACACATCTTCCCAAAGTTTGTATATCTAAAAACTACACTGAATCATTTGCAGATTTCCACTACTATATTAAATTTCATACAAAGCCTGTGTTTTTTATTATTTAATATACTTGTTTTAGGTTACTGATGGTTTTGCCAGTATTTAATGTTATCTAAATCAGAGAATAATTACCAAAGATGTAGTACAAGACTGGCAGTTACCTGGTGAAATAAGCTCCTTTGTATATGCAAATGTTCTAAATTCCTGAAACCTATATAGCAGAAGTTCAATTGTTTACTATATTACAGTAATAAACAACAAATCTTCATCTTACTTTCTATTTCTAAGATTTACCAGATATATTTATTTACTACTGCCTTCTCCTCTTGAATTCAGTGAATAATTTTTTTTAATTATATTTAAAGTTGATAATAAAGAATATGGTGGTGGTGGTATGCCACGGAGTCAGTTCTGACTCACAGTGACCCTGCATAGGGTTTCTGAGGCTGTGAATCTTTACGGCAACAGAAAGCCTCATCTTTCTCCCACAGAACAGCTAGCAGTTTTGAACTGCTGACCTTGAGGTTAGCAGCCCAACTTGTAACCACTACACTATCGGAGTTCCTAACAATGAATATATATACCTTAAAATAATATTTAATATTAAAATAATTATTATTCTTTTTAGATATGATACATAAGCTGTTTCTCAAATGAGCTCTTTTGTTTTAGAGTTACACGCTGAAATAAATTTGCTTCAAAATAAAGGAGTGGAAAGGTATAGATGAAACAACATTGGCAATGAGTTGTCAATTGATCAAGATACATCATAGGTATATGGGGTTCATTACAATAGTCTCTATTAATTGAGAAGTCTTGTGGTGCAATGGTTAAAGCACTGGGCTGCTAACCCAAAAAGGCTCAGGGTTTGAACACACCAATCAATCTATAGAAGAACAATGCTCTGGTGGTACCATATGTTATGTGTTGGACTGCTATCTACAAGAACAGCAGTTCAAATCCACTAATAGCTCCTAGAGAGAAAGATGAGGCTTTCTGCTCTGGTGAAGATTTACGGCCTCAGAAACTGTCTACAGGGCTACTATAATTCAGATCTGACTCAACAGCACACAACCACCACCACTTATTGTACACATTTGAATTTTTCCCAAATTAAAAATTTTTTTACAAGTTTAACACACACACACCCCATATAAAAGATATTTTTTTACATTAAGTAAAGTTACCAAAACATAAAGGATAAAAACATTCAGCTCTGGAAACCTAGAAATATAATAAAAATCTAGGGCTGAACAAAGACTTGTATGTGATATAAGACAGTAGCACCATTTCTATAGACACATTGCTTCTTTCACAATGCAATTACTTTCCCTGCACATCAATATAGATATTACATTTCAATTTTTTTCTAAATTATGAAACATGATAGAATATTCTATAAGGAAAAACATGAAATCACATACACAAATAAACGTAAATCACATTTCTATTTATTCTGAAATTCTTAAAAGATTATAAATCTTTCCTCAGTATAGAAACTAAAAATCAAAGAAACTATGAGCACCATCTTGTGGAGAAATCCACATTACCAAGTCAGATTGTTGTGTACCGTCAAACTGATTCCAACTCACTAAGTCTCTCCAGTTTTCGAGGAAGGAAGAATGTTTCATCATGCAACCCCTGAGAAAATGAAACTAATAAAAGGGTTAAATCTGTACACATGCTAGGACTCCTCTGATTGATTCCAAATACTATGTATTTTTTCCATTGTTTTAGTTATTGAGTTTCTCTCCTACTATCTGGTTAACTTAACTGTCCTCATCATTTTTCTCAAGATCTTAATCATTCTGTCAGTAGCAATATATATATATAAATAAAATAAAATGTGTGACTCTATAAATGTTAAAACAACTTAACTATATGAATGATGGAAACTTGGAATAATAAGGAAAGAAGCAGATCATTCAGACACCTTACACTAATGAAATCTTCAACATCTTCAAGTACACAATTTCAGAGCTTAAAAAAAAACACACAAAACTATTAGCAATTAAATGAAGATGCTAATCATGGCTTTTTATTATCCAAAAATTAATTCTGTCTAACAATTGTAGTAGTACTATATATTTTTAAATAACAAAATATCTTTTTCTAAATTAAAATTCACCAGATCACGTTCAAATGGCTTTCAGAATTTAAATAGAAAAATTTGTAATTCTGAGGGCAATGTTCATGTGATTAAATTCTTTATTCTAAAAGAAACTGAAAACAAGATGACCGAACTATAAATTTAAAATATTTGTTTCAGGAAAAAAACCACCAAAAACAGTTTTATAAACTGCAAAGTCCCTTATAAAACAGTAAATATTTTCAAAAGAACATTTAGTTCAATCTCTAGTGTTAGCATGAAAGAGTCTAACTTGTTTTGACTCAAAATAAAAGTATTGTGTGTATATTTTAGTTCTTGTGCAAAATAAACACACCCTCTCTATAAAATTCTCTTTCTCCTTCTTCATTGTTATTCTTTATAACACTATCTGATAGCTGGTATTATATGTTTCGTTGTTTATTAACTTTCTCCCTCTAGAGCATGCAGGAACTTTTTTATGGCATTGTAGAATAAGCACTGGACTGCTAAATGCAAGTTGGGTAGTTCAAACTCACCAGCCACTCTTCAGAAACCCTATACAGGGTCACTCTGAGTTGTAATGACATGATGGCACCTAACAAAACATTCCAATTACAAGAACGTGGCCAGGCACATACTGTTGTTGTTAAGTGCCGTGGAGTCGGTTCCGACTCATAGCAACCCTGCACAGGGTTTCCGAGGCTGTTAATCTTTACGGGAGCAGAACGCCTCATCTTTCTCCCGCAGAGCAGCTGGTAGTTTCGAACTGCTGACCTTGCGGTTCGTAGCCCGATTCGTAACCATTAAGCTACCAGAGCTCCTTAGATACTCCATAATAATTCACTGTGGAATAACTGCATTTGCCATGATTGTTGCTGTTGTAGTTGTTAAATGACAGGGAGTGGGCTCAAATCATAGAGAGTGACCCTGTGTAGGATTTCTGAAGAGCAGTTGATGGGTTTGAACAGCTTATCTTACAGCACCACACCAGTACTGCCAGCAATGACTGTTGTTGTTAAGTGCTGTGGAGTAGGCTTTGATGGCTAGTTTATAAAAAATAATTTTAAATAAAAACAATTCAAGATCATGACAAACTATGGACAACATGGCGAAATATGAGTATTCCGGAACACTTAGTTGTGCTCATGAGGAATCTGTACCTGGACCAAGAGGCACTTGTTCGAACAGAAGAACATGGGAACACTGAACAGTTTAAAATTAAAGGTGTGTGACAAGGTTATAGTCTATCACTATACTTATTCAACCTGTAGGCTGAGTTCCATTCTGGAACTTAAAAATTTATCCCCAAATCTTTTATGTTCAGTTTTAAAATGTGAATTGTTTTTGTTGTTAAAGTGCCGTTTAGTCGGTTCTGACTCATAATGACCCTATACAGGGTTACCAAGGAGCGGCTGGTTTGAACTGCCGATCATACAGTTAGCAACCCAGTGCTTATCCTACAAGGCCAAACCAGGGCTCTGGATGCTTTCTAGCTCACATAATGCAATAAAATCATGAAGGCTCAAAAAGACGATGAATTTGGCACTCTCATTGTGTGAACAGATCTTTTTTAAAAAAATACATAAAGCCCTAGAGGGACGCTGCACCCTATCAATGTGAGTTTGTGGTGTTAGGGGTGCAACATTTTCACTTAAAGAAATTTAAGTTTTAGGTTTAGGCTTGAATTTTTGGAATAAATTTTTTAATTACCTATTCCAAGTTTTTAATTTCAGCATGTAGATAAAATTATATTGCAAAACAAGAAATGATATCATTCCAAATATTTTTTATGAATGTTTGTTCCTAATATAATGTTGTTTTTGTTAGGTGCCATCGAGTCGATACTGACTCATAGAGACCTTATGAATAATTACTTACAAATTATGTTTAAAATTTTGAATTAAAATATGGTTTGTTGCCTGGGATGTGACCTGAACCCTTATCTAATTATCTTTGTGACAACTGAGCACCTATCACCTATGTTGTTGTTGTGTTGTTGAGTCAGTTCCCACTCATAGCTACTCTTTATGGGATATCCAGAGAGTGGCTGGTGGGTTTGAACCACTGGCCTTGAGGCTAGCAGTTCAGTGCTTCTCCTGCAGCGCCACTGGTCCTAAGTGATTGCAGAATGCTTTCGTATCTATATGTTATTCCGCACAGTTTTCACACTAAGAAATATACTCCTTATTGCAAAAGTACAGAAACTTCGGTATAATTCTGGGTTTGTTAGAAAAATCCATGATGAAAAAGCCCAAGCCAACATTCACTGGAAAAACTAACCATCATAAAGAATTGCAGGGATTTTGATCAAGAATGGAAATAAACATGGAAACAAATGTATTAGGAGCCTCCAAGCCTGGGTCAGGAAGGGGGCCGTACTGAGGCGACCCCTCCGTCCAGGGCTCGGACACGGCCGAGGCTCCAGCCGGGTATGAATCAGGGCCGAAAGCAAATCTCCCGGCGAATTTCCAATGGAGCCCTGCTGTGGCGCAGTGGGATTACACTCGACCCCGAGGGCGGCGGTTCAAACTCACCAGTCGAAACCCATAAAAGGCCCTGGACACACTCCCACCGTCCCTAAGAGCTCAGGCCCGGTCTCCGACTGTGAAGGGAGATGATCAAAATGGACGTGCAGGCCCGCCAGCTCAGGAGAGCAAACACACTCAGAACACAAACGCGAGCGGTTCCAGGAACCAACAAAGCAAAAGCGTTCTGTGGGCGGGCCCACAGCCCAGCTCCGGAGCGCGCCTCAGGTCGCGCCCGCCTTCGGACTGGAACAGGACTGAAGAACCTCGAGCGGGCGAAGGCCCTAGGCCGGCGTCTAACAATTCTCTGCGAGGGTACGCTGCCTGCCTGACCTTTCCCAGGTCAAGCACAGCCCAAGGGTCAAGTACAGCCCTCACCTCCCTTCCGAACGCCCTGTCTCTTGGGCCCTCACCTGTCCTCTAAGCGTCCGTGACCCCCAGGGCTCACCTTCCGGAGGCAGCCCCAAGGCAGATTGCCTATTCACCAACCAACCCTAACCCTCACCCTGGCTAAGTCGAATGCCAAGCAATGGATCCCCCCTGACCTTCAGGCTTCGTCGCTTTTTTTGTTGTTACATCTCCCAAAGTTTGAGATTGGTTTTGAATAAACATAAGACTATCGGGTACTGCAAGGATACCGTAATTTATTCTAATAAAATAAAGCTCCTACTCCTGGATTTTACCACCATTCTTCTTGTCAGTTTGTCATACTGTGGTTTGTATGTTGCTGTGATGCTGGAAGATATGCCACCAGTATTTTAAATACCAGCAGGGTCACCCATGATGGTCAGGTTTCAGATGAGCTTCCAGATGACGACAGACTAGGAAGAAGGAGAGACAGACTGCTTCCAAATATTTAGTCACTGAAAACCTTGTGAATAACCGTTAAACCCTGTCAGCACCAGAATACTGAATATTGAGACACGATGAATAGCACCGGGATGTTGTCAGATATAGAGCTGGAAGATGAGTCCCTCAAGTTGGAAGTCACTCAAAACACGATGGGGGAAGAGCCACCTCCTCAAAGTAGAGTTGACCATGATGAAATGGAGGGAGTAAATCACTCGGGACCTTCATTTGCCGGGGCACAACTCAAAATGAGAAAAATCTGCTGCAAACATCCATTAAATAATCAGAATATGGCATGTACAAAATATAAATCTAAGAAAATAGAACGCATAAATATCAATATCCTAGGAATTTATTAGTCAAAATGGACTGGCATTAGCCATTCTGAATCTAACAATCACATGTTTTACAATGCCTGTAAGGACAAATTGAAGAGGGAGGACATTGCATTCATCATCAAAATGAACGTGTTAAGATCTATCTTGAAGTATAGTGTTGTCTGTGTGATAAGATAATATCCATAAGACTAGAAGGAAGACCAGTTAATACAACTGTTATTCAAATTTATACACCAACCACTAAACTCAGTGATGACCAACTTCTTCAGTCTGGAATTGATCAAACATGCAGTTAAGATGTATTGATAACTAGTAGAGATTGGAATGCAAAGTTTGAAAACAATGAAGAAGGATCTGTAGTTGGAAAAGACGACCTTGGTGATAGAAACAATGCTGGAGCTTGCATAATAGATTTTTGCAAGACCAATGACTTCTTCATGCAAATACCCTTTTTAAACATAAAAGATGACTATACATATGGACCTCACCAGATGGAACACACAGAAATCAAAATGACTACATCTGTGGAAAGAAACAGTAGAAAAGTTCCATATGAACAGCCAAAACAAGACGTGGAACAGATTGTGGACCAGACCATCAATTGCTCATTCAGGCAGAAAATGAAGAAAATTAAAACAGGTGCATAAGAACCAAAATTTGACCTTGAAAATATCCCACCTGAATTTAGAGATCATCTCAAAAAGAGATTTGATGAATTAGACACTAATGACCAGAGACCAGAAAAGTTGTGGGATGACATCAAGGACATTGTACAGGAAGAAAGGAAAAGGTCATTAAGAAGACAAGAAAGAAGGGAAAGACCAAAATGGATGTCAGAAGCAACTCTGAAACTTGTTCTTCTTAGTATAGAGATGCTAAAGCAAATGGAAAAAATGAGAAGGTAATAAAAGCTGAATAGAAAATTTCAAAGGGCAGCTCAATAAGACAAAGTCAAATGTTATACTGAAATGTGCAAAGATTTGGAGTAAGAAAATTAAAAGGGAAGAACACACTCAGCATTTCTTAAGCTGAGGAAACTGAAGAAAAAATTCAAGCCTTGACTTGCAAAGGATTCTATGAGAAAAATATGGAATGACACAGAAAACATTAAAAGAAGATGGAAGGAATCCACTGAGTCACTATACCAGAAAGAAATGATCAATGGTCAACCATTTCAAGAAGTAGCATGATCAAGAGCCAGTGATACTGAAGGAAGAAATCCAAGGTGCACTAAAAGCACTGGCAAAAAGCAAGGCTCTGGAACTGATGGAAATACAAATTTCAACAAAGTGATATGACATTAGAGGCACTCACTCATTTATGTCAAGAAATTTGGAAGATAGCTGCTTGGACAACTAATTGGAAGAGATCCCTGCTTCTGCCCATTCCAAAGAGAGGTGGCTCAATAGAATGCAGAAATCATCAGACAGTATCATTGCTATCACATGCAAGTAAAATTTTGCTAAAGATAATTCAAAAATAGCTGCAGCAGTACCTTGACAGGGAGCAGAGATTCAGGCGAGATACAGATGAAGGACATGGGATGAAAGATATAATTGCTGACATCAGATGGATCTTGGCTGAAAGCAGAGAATACCAGAAAGATGTTTACCTATGCTTTATTGACTATGTAAAGACTTTCGATTAGGCAGATCATGACAAGCTATGGACAACGTTGTAGAGAATGAATATTTGGAATGCTTAATTGTGCTCAGGAGGAACTTGTACATAGACCAAGAGGCAGTCGTTTGACAAGAACAAGGGGACTCTGAATGGTTTAAAATCAGGAAAGGTGTGTGCCAGGATTGTATTCTTTCACCATACTTACTCAATTTGTATGCT
The DNA here is from genome assembly GCF_000296735.1 of Chrysochloris asiatica. Classification (NCBI taxonomy): domain Eukaryota; kingdom Metazoa; phylum Chordata; class Mammalia; order Afrosoricida; family Chrysochloridae; genus Chrysochloris; species Chrysochloris asiatica. The sequence goes on along the minus strand of NW_006408520.1, from coordinate 22,055,794 downwards.
GAGCACATATCCGAGAAATTGGATTATATAAAGAAGAATGTATCATCAAAATTGGAGGATGAATGATTAACAACCTGAGATCTGCAGATGACACAAACTTGTAGAAACTTGTTGTTGTCAGGTGCCATCGAGTTAGAACCGACTCATAGCGACCCCATGCACAGCAGAACGAAACAAAGTCCGGTACTGGGCCAACCTCACCTCCGCTGCCACACTTGAGTCCATCAATGATGCCACCTGGCCAATCCATCTCGTTGGGGGTCTTCCTCTTTTTCTCTGATCCTCCACCTTACCCAGTATGACATCCTTCTCCAGCGACTGTTCTCTCCGGACAATGTGTCCAAAGTAGAAGAGACGAAACTTAGCCATCTTGGCCTCCAAGGAGCACTCCAAGGAGGGGCCAGTCCCTGTAGAAGGACATTGTGCTTGGTAAAGCAGAGGATCAGTGAAAAAAGGAGACCCCCAGTGAGATGGGTTGGCACAGTAACAATCGCAATGAGCTCAAGCACAGCAACAACTGTAAGATTGGCTCAAGACTGGACGGTGTCTCATTCTTTTGTGCATAAGGTTACTATGAGTCAGTATCCACTCGATAGCACCAAACAACAACTTGGATTTTAAGTGTCTACCTGTTGTGGCACTGTCGAATAATCACACAAAACAAGGTCGTTTTGAACTGCAAGGTCAATGGTTCAAACCCACCAGCCTCTCCTTGGAAACCCTGTACAGGGTCTCTATGAGTCGGAACCAGCTCTAAGGCATTTAACAACAACCAACTGATAAACTGTTCACCAACAAAGCTCACCCTACACACATTTCAATATCCTCTTGCAAAGGTTAGACAAGCCTCAGCTCTGATACTTCCATTTTCTTATCACTTCAAAATTGTATGTTAAGTGCCTTCAAGTTTGGATTATGAACTGGGCTGCTAACTGCAAAGTCAACTGTTTGAATATACCAGTGGTTCAGGGAGGGGAGAAGATGAGACTTTTAGCTCCCATAAAGATTTATTACCTTGGAAACCCTTTCCAGGGTCACGATGAGTTGGAACTGGGTGGCACTTAACAAAAACATATAACGGTTGGGTGCCATCGAGTCAGTTCCAGCTGGTGAGTTTGAATCACCATGTAGTACTATAGGATAAGCTCTCCTGATAACCACAAACCCACCAGCTGCTCCTCAGAAACCCTATAAATGGTCACTATGAGTCAGAACCATCTCACAGCACTTAATATATATGTGTGTGTGTTGTTTGTGTGGTTTTGTAGCAATACTTTTTGACATGCCTGCATATGTATGGATGTATAAATATACATGTGTGTAGTCAAAAATTATTGCCATAAAATAATAGAAACATTTGTTTAACAAAAATATGAAAATGTGGAACTATTGCTTCTTGATATATCATCCATCTATGTTTATGCACTCCAAACTTCCCAAAAGAATTCTGCACTCTTTGGTTTACAATACATAAATATTGCAGTTAAGGCATTCTTGAGAGACTTGAATTGTGTTCCTTTTAAATGTTCTATGAATTTTTGGAGAAAAAAAAGAAGTGAAGGGTAAGATCACGACTGTAGGATGCATGAACTAATGTTTCCCAATGAAATGCTTGGAGGACAACACTTGCTACCCTGAAGAATGAATGAGTAGGTGAATTTCTGTGGTGGAAAACAAGTTCATCACCACATCTTCCCTGGACTTTTTTCACCAATGTAGTTTTCAATAGTCTCAAAACTTCTTCAGAATAGCTTCCCATGCTGGTTCTGTGTCCTTTGAGAAAATCTATCAATATTACCATTTGTCTGTTAGTTTGTCATACTGTGGTGGCTTGTGAGTTGCTGTAATTCTGGAAGCTATGCCATCGGTTTTTTAAATATCAGCAGAGTTACCCGTGGTGGACAGGTTTCAGATGAGCTTTCAAATGAAGACAGACTAGGAAGGAGAGATGAGCTACTTCCGAATATTTAGTCACTGAAAATCTTATGAATAGCAAAGAAACACTGTCAGATACAGTGCCAGAAAACGAGCCCCTCAGGTTGGAAGAAACTCAAAATGAGGCTAGGGAAGAGTTGCTCCTCACATAGAGTTGACCGTGATGCCGCAAATGGAGTAAAGGCCATGGGAGTAAAGCCCTTGGAACCTTCATTTGCTGATGGGTCACAACTCAAAATGAAGAGAAACAGCTGTAAACATCCATTAATAATCAGAGCATGGAATATACAAAATATGAATTTAGGAAACTTGGAAATTGTCAGAAATGAAATGGAACACATCAACATTGATATCTTAGGCACTGTTGTTGTTGTTGTTATGTGCCATGGAGTCGGTTCCGACTCATAGCAACCCTGCATAGGGTTTCCAAGGCTATAAATCTTTATGGGAGCAGAAAGCCTCATCTTTCTCCAGCAGAACAGCTGGTAGTGAGCTGAAATGACTGGTATTGGCCAGTTTGAATCTGACAACCACATGGTATACTACATCAGAAATGACAAACTGAAGCAGAATGGTGTTGAATTCATCGTCACAAAGAACATATCAAGATGTGTCATGAGATACAACACTGTCTGTGATAGGATTATATCCATGCGCCTATAGGGACAGACAAATTAGCACCACTATTTTTCAAAATTTAAGCACCAAGCACTAAATCCAATGGATGAAATAGAAGAGGTCTAGCAACTTCTTCAATCTGAAATTGATCAAACACGCAATCAAGATACATTGAGAATCACTGGCAATTGGAATACAAAGGTTGAGACAAAGAGGAAGGATCACTAGTTGGAAAATATGGCCTTGGTGATAGAAATGATGCTGGAGATCACATGACATAATTCTGCAAACCAATGATTTGTTCATTTCAAATACCTTTTTCAAAAAGCATAATAGAGGACTATACACAGGGACCTCACCAGATGGAATACATAGAAATCAAATGGACTACATCTGTGGAAAGAGACAATGGAAAAGCTCCATATCATCAGCCAAAACAAGGCCAGGGACAGATTGTGGACCCTACCCAGAGAAACAGTGATGCCTGAGATGGAGGCAGAGACGATGACGTGGAGAGATGGAGTAGATGGGGACTTTGGACACAGAGAGGGAGAGGGGCTGTGTGCTGACAACCAGGGGGCAGGCTTGTAGGATATAAACTTTGGTTGGTTGATGATGCATGGAGGGGATTGTAATTGTAACCATGGCAATGAAACGATATATGATAGGATGAATGTAAAACTAATGTTCTCCCATGTAAACTATCACATAATTCACAATGAAACATTAAAAAAAGAAATAAAATAATTATCTCCTTTCAATTGTAATTTCCACAGATTAATATCACCTATATTTGAACTTTATATCAGTTGATACATATTAAGACTGACTTTCTTTATTCAATATTATGCTTATTAGATTCATTCATGTTGTTGTAAGTAGCAGATTTCTTGACTTTCATTATGATGCAAATATACAAAATTTATCTAAGGATTTTGCTATTGATAGACATTTTGGTTGCTTCCATTTTGAACAAGTATTGTTGCTATGAACATTCATTTATGTGGTGTCTTGAATTTACTTGATATGGCATTTCTATCCAGTGTCTTCTTAATTACCACCAAGTGATTGGGTGTTGTTGTTGTTATGTGCCGTGGAGTCGGCTCCAACTCATAGCAACCCTGTACAGGGTTTCCGAGGCTGTAAATCTTTACGAGAGCAGAAAGCCT
>NW_006408520.1:22050583-22051767 GCF_000296735.1 Chrysochloris asiatica | reverse complement strand
GGACCATGCAAATGAAGTATACAGGACACTAAGATTGGGATTGGTTAATTTTGGCATCCAGCAATGTTTAAAAGAAGTCATCTCAGAAGCAGCGACAGTTGACCCCAGGACCATCAAGAAGGAGGAGCATGAGTGGAGTGTGAGATCCCTACCTAGAGAGGCAACAACATGGAAGACGAAAACAGATGGTGGCATGAAGAGAGACAGAATCTTTGAGCTCTAGGCCCATGGACTGAGTGAAGCTGAGTGCCTAGACTGTCTTGTAAAATGTGCCCTTTGGGCATTCACAGACTGGTGAAAAGAACTTTGGGACACTTGCTTGAGCAGGGCAAAGGCCAAGGTTCCACATGGCTAAGAGGTCCAAAACAAGAGTGAGGCATGCCATCAGTATGGCAGACAATAGGTGTTGCTGACTGGAGAACTCCTATGTCCTGAGTTGTTTTTTGATCCTGAATTTACCCAGTTCGCTTCTCTAATAAACCCCATAATCGTGAGTATTGTTATGAGTTCTGTATGGTCATTGCAGTGGATTATTGAGCTCAGATGTGAAGCAATGAGTGCTGTGAGAGGGATGGGTGATGTCAGAAAAGAAAGTTGCAGGATGGAAGCATGTCTGACCTCCACTCCACAGGAATTGGCCTTGGGCTAATTTTGAGTTTGATTCTCTTTCCCCCTTGTGAAACCAGGGTAAGTCTGACATGGTCCTCACATGGTTTTTCCAGTGTACGAGGCAATTGTTGTACCTAGGAATGTATATATGTTTGGTATTTATCTAGAAATGGGATTTTTGAGTTATACAATATACACAATGAATTTCAGTTCTATGGAAACTGCCAAGTCATTTTTCAAACTTTTGTACCAATTATACTCCATATCCTAGCCAATTCTTAGAATTGTTTTTTGTTTCTGTTGCGTTTTAGTCATTCTGCTAGGTGTGAAGTGGTATTCCACTGTGAATTTTAACTTGAGTTTCTCTTATTATAAGGAGCTTGAACACCTTTCCATATATTTAATGAACATTTTTATGATCTTTTTGTTTATGCACAAAATACCTGTCAGGTTTTTTGGCCCCCTTTTCTTATTGATTTATGGGCATTTTTATATTATATATATATGTGGTTGTTGCTAAGTGCTGTTGAGTTGGTTCCAACCCATAGCAACCTATACAGTGTTTCCAAGGAGCA
>NW_006408520.1:22033571-22050240 GCF_000296735.1 Chrysochloris asiatica | reverse complement strand
CTTGCAGTTCAAATGGCTTTGCAGTCTGGTGCATTTACCCACAGCGCCACACCAGGACTCCATTCATGACAGTTCTGCTTTAATGTCTTTGCACTCCATAATTGATGTAATGCTGCTTTAAGTCCAGTTTTTCTCATCATCTTTGCCCATATTGTGTTCTACTTTTGCTCTTAAGGTCACATTTTCTCTGCCTTCCAAGGACAGCTGCAAGGCCACCCTGGCTGTCTAGTTAAGGACCTTATTAATCTCATCTTTCTCTTTCTGGTCATGCTGACCACCCTGGCTTCAGAGGCCACACATTGTCATAGATCTCTTGTCCCAATTTCAGAAACAATGAAAAGAAAAAACACATACACAATATTTGAATCAGGAAACCAGAATTTACACAGTTGTTTGCTGACTCTGTAACCTGAGATATGTCACTTAGCTTCTTTGTTTTTGTTAGGTGTTGTGTAGTCAATTTAGACTCATAGCAACCCTATGTAAGTAGAACCACCCCATAGGGTTTTCTTGGCTGTAATCTTTACAAATGCAGATCACAGGATCTTTCTCCCACAGAACTAATGTGTGTTTCAACATTTCCTTTTGCAGCAGGGTTTTTTACTGTTACACTGCCAAAGCTCCTTTAAATTATCTTCTAATAATACCTACCCTCCCAGTCTCAGAGATATAGGGATCGAATGGCATGATGTATCATTCAAATACTTTGTAAAAATAAATGGACATACAAATATTAATTATAATTAGTTACCACAAACTTTGAATTATTTCATGAAGGGAGCGAATACGTGTACCCTGTAGTTTTTAGTGGGAAATGATATACTTCTTAGACCTATCTATTCCTTCTTGGAAATCAGCCAACTGTCTACTTATTGTTTTCTCTTACTTCAATATGTCTCATACACTTAGTTCTGGCTGCACAGAAATATTTCTAACACATTTGAGCCTTTAGATGTTTCAGTGCCTGTCTATATGGGTTGCACAAACTTGCCCTGAGACAAACAATATTTTTCAATGAAAGAAAGTCTCAAGTTAGTCTTTTGAAAAGCTGAAAGTATTGACCTATTATGTGAAATAATGATTTTTACTTCCCTGATGTTGCTGTATGCCATTAAGTCATCTCTGACTCATAGTGAACTTGTAAGACAGAGTAGAACTGCCCCCTAGGGTTTCAAGGATTTAAAACTTTATGGAAACAAATGTACATCTTTCTTCAGTGGAGTGGCTGGTGGTTTTGAATCACTAACCTTTTAGTTGGCAGCCAAGCGTTTAACCACTGTACCATCAGGGCTGCTTTTCAAATTTCTAATGAACTTTAATGATTGGATAAGTTCTGAACTGCTAGCCTCATGACTGACAGTTCAAACCCATCAGCTGCTCCTCAGAAATCCTATCCAGACAGAACCAGTAGAATGAGACTTATCACTTAGTCCTGTTGATTCCATTTACTAGTCTCAATTCCTTCCCTTACCCTTCACACTATTGCCATTGCCTTAGACAGACCTTTCTTATCATTAATGCCCTGTTATAATTCTCACCTAATTTGTTTAACTGCTTTCTAGTTATTCCTCACCACTCTCTGAAAGGTCAGCAAAATATGTCCAATGGACTAAATCTAGTCCATAAATTGTTACTGAACACAACCATGTTGTTGTTGTTGTTAAGTGCCCTTGACTTGGTTCTGACTCATAGCAACCCTGTATAAGGTTTTCAAGGAGGGTCTCATGAATTTGAACTGCTGATCTTGTGGTTGAAAAAGACCTTGCGGTCCAGTGCTTTATTCCATAGCACCACAGTATGTATATATAGTCGTGTGCTGTGGAGTCGGTTCTGACTCATAGCGACCCTGTACAGGGTTTCCGAGGCTGTAAATCTTTACGGGAGCAGAAAGTCTCATCTTTCTTCCATGGAGCAACTGGTAGTTTCAAACTGCTGACCCTGAGATTAGCAGCGCAATTTGTAACTACTACACTACCAGAGCTCCTTCACATGCATACAAGGCAACTGAAAAATACCCACCCTTGGGTCAGGTGCACCTTAGTCCTCAAACTGATATCTTTGCTTTTGAACACTGTAAGAGGTCAAGTGCAGCAGATTTGCCTAATGAAATACATTGTTTGATTTCTTTACTGCTACTTCCATGAGCATTGATTGTGGAACCAAGCAAATTTAAGTCTTTGACAGCTTCAATCTTTTCTCCATTTATCATGATGTTTTCTATTGGTCCAATTGTGAGGACTTTTGTTTTTTTTACATAGAGGTCAATCTATACTGAAGGTTGTAGACTTTGATCTTTAGTAAGTATTTCAAGTCTTCTTTACTTTCAGCAAGGAAGGTTGTGTCATCTGCTTATCACACGTTGTTGTTGATTCTTCCTCCAACCTGATGTCACTTTCTTCTTCATAGAATCCAGTTTCTAGGATTTTTTGCTCAGCGTGCAGATTGAATAAGATGAAAGGATATAACTCTGGCACATACCTTTCCTGATTCTAAACCATTTGGTATCCCCTTGTTCTGTTTGAAAGACTGCCTCTTGGTCTATGTGTGGATTCCTCATTAGCATAATTAAATGTTCTGGAATTCCCATTGAATAACAAACAATGTTATTCATAGTTTATTATGATCCACACAGCCAAACACCTTTGCATAATCAATAAAGCACAAGTACGCATCTTTCTGGTATTCTCAGCTTTCAGTCAAGATTCATCTGATGTCAGCAACGATATCACTAGTTCCACATCCTCTTCTGTATCTAGCTGACAGGCAGCTATCTGTCAGTGTACTGCTACAACTGTTTTTGGCTTATCTTTAGCAAAATTTTACTCGCACACTGTAAAGTGGTCTTGTGCAGCAGACTTGCCTAATGTGATACGTGGTTTGATTTCTTGATTGCTGCTTCCATGAGTATTGATAGTGGTTCCAAACAAAATGAAGTCTTTGACAACTTCAATCTTTTCTCTGTTTATCATGATGTTATTTGTTGGTCCAGTTGTAGGATTTTTGCTTTCTTTACATTGAAGTGAAAGAGAAACCCATACTGAAGGCTGTAGTCTTCTATCTTCCTCAGTAGTCTTTTATCCACATCTTCATTTGAATCTGGCTTGAATTTCTGGCAGTTCCCTGTTGATATATTGTTTCTGCCATTTTTGAACTGTCTTTAGAAAAATTTTACTTGTATGCGATACTAATGATACTGTCTAATGATTTCCACATTACCTTGGGTCACCTCTCTTCAGAATAGGCACAAATATAGATCTCTTCTAATCAGTTGGCCAGGTACCTGTCTGTCAAACTCCTTAGTACAGATGTGTGAGTGTATTTAGTGCTGCCTAGATTTGTTGAAAGATTTCAATTTGTATGCCATCAATTCCTGGAGCCTTGTTCTTTGTCAATGCCTTCGGTGCACCTTGGACTTTTTCCTTCAGTACCATTGGCTCTTGATCATATGCTCTATCTTGAAATGGTGAAACATGCAATCAAGATGTATTAATAATTACTGGCGATTGGAATGCAAAGGTTGGAAACAAATAGGAAGGATCCGTAGTTTGAAAATATGGTCTTGGTGATTGAAATGATGCTGAAGATTGCATAATAGAATTTTGTTCATTGCAAATACTTTTTTAAAACAACATAAAAGATGATAATATACATTGACCTCACCAGATGGAATACACAGAAATCAAATTGACAACATCTGTAGAAAGAGATGGTGGAAAAGCTCCATATCATCATCAAAAACAAGTTCAGAACTGAAGAAAAAATTCAAGTTTGACTTGCAATATTGAAGCATTCTACAGGAAAAATATTGAATTATGAGTCAAAAGGAGATGGAAGGAATACACAGAATCACTGTAAGAAGAAGAAATTGATGATTTTACCCATAGAACCATTCCATATTACAACCCAAGAATTGCATTTTTCTTCATTTCTTTCAGCATGAGAAATGCTGAGCATGTTCTTTTCTTATTTGTTTTTAACTCCATGTCATTACACATTTAATTACAGTATTTGACTTTGTTTTCCTGAACTGCCCTTTGAAATTTTCTGTTCAGCTCTTTTACTTCCTCAACTCTTCAATTCGCTTTAGCTTCTCTACACTCTCTTCAAGAGCAAGACTACAGTCTCTTCCAATTTCCTCTTTGGTCTTCTGCTCCACCCCATCCCCACCCCCGACCCCGGTCTTTTTAATGACCTCTTGCTTTCTTCATGTGTGATGCTTTTGATGTCATCTAGCAGCTGTTCTGGTCTTTGTCATTCACATCTAACACATCATATTTGTTCTTGAGATGGTCTCCAAACTCAGATGGGATATAGTGAAGGTCATATTTTGTTTTTCATGGACTTGTAAATTTTTCATTCATCTTCAGCCTGAATTTACATAAGAGCAATTCATTATCTGTTCCACAGTCAGCCGCTGGTCTTGTTTTGGCTAATGATATTGAGCTCTACCATCTCTTCCCACAAATGTAGTCACTTTGTTTCCCATGTATTCCATCTGGAGAGGTCCACAATTTTATGTTGTTGAAAAAACCATGTGCAATGAATAAGTCACTAGTCTTGCTATATTTTATGCAATCTCCAGCATCGTTTCTACCACCAATGCCATGTGTTCCAATTACTGTTCCTTCTTCTTTGTTTCTAACTTTCACATTCAAATCACCAGTAATTGTCAGCACTTCTTTAATAAATTTTAAGATACATGTAATTATCACATTGCATGTTTAATCAATTTCACACTTTAGAAGCTGGTAGAATTCTTCAATTTCATCATCACTGGCTTTAGTAGTTGGTGCACAAATTTGAATAAGAGTGGTAGTAATCGGTCTTCCTTGTAGGCATATGGATATTACCCTATCACAGACAGCTTTGTACTTCAAGATAGATCTTGACATATTATTTTTGGCAATCAATGCACTCCCATTCATCTTCACTTTGTCTTTCTCAGCAAAGTAAATCATATGATTGTCTGGTTCAAAATGGCCAGTACCAGTCTACTTCAATTCACTAGTGCATAGGATTTCAATCTTTATGTACTTCATTTCATTTTTGACCCCTTCCAATTCTCCTGGATTCATACTTCACACATTTCATGTTATGATTTTTAATGGATTTTTGCAGTTTTTCCTCTCATTATGAGTTGTGCCACACCAGCAAATGAATGTCCCAAAAGCTTAACTCCACCCATGTTATTCAAGTCAATTCTACTTTGAGAAGACAGCTCTTCCTCAGTCATATATTGAAAGCTCCTCAACCTGAGGGGGTCATCTTCCAGCAGCATATCTGACAGTGTTCTGTGGCTATTGATGTGGTTTCATTGGTTCACAATTCAGAAATGGTCAGACTCTCCTTCTTCCTAATCTGTCTTAGTCTTCAAGCTCTTTTGAAACCTGTCCACCATAGGTGATCCTGCCGGTATTTAAAATATCCATGGCATAACTTCCAGCATCACTGCAACACACAAGCCACAATAGTACAACAAACTGACAGACAAATGGTTGTAGATCTTCAGTGACCTACCTATCTATCTAGACCACCAGTCTTCTCAATACATACATATATTGTCTATGTCTGCTTTGATGCTACAACGGTAGAACTCGGCAGTTTTGACAGAGACCATATAACTATTTAGTGAGTTGAATGGTGGCTCTCAAAAAGATATGTCTACCTCCAAATTCCTGGAAATCATACATGTTATCTTATTTGGAAAAATCAGTCTTTACAGATGTAATTAAGTTAAGAATCTTAAACGAAATTATTCTCAATTTTCAGGGTGAGCACTACATTCAATGACAAATATTCTTATCATTGTTGTTAAGTGTTGTTGAGTCAGTTCCGACTCATAGAGATCCTGTATAGGGTTTCCAATGAGTAACTGGTGAGTTCCAACTGTCGATGTTGTGGTTCGAAGTCCAGTGTTTATCCTACAGTGCCATGCCAGGACTCAACATCCTTATTAAAGATGTAAAGAAGAAGGCAAACACAGAGGAGAAGGTAATGTGAAGATGGAGGCAGAGACAGAACTGATACGGCCACAAGTCAAGTAGCCAAGAAACACCAGGAGCCACCAGAAGTTGGAAGAGACAAGGAATAGACTCTCTCCTAGAGCCTCTGGAGGGAGCATGGTCCTGGGGACTCACTGATTTCAGATTACTAGCCTCCAGAATAGTGAAAGAATACATTTCTGTCTGTTTAAACCACCAAGATTGCAGTAATTTATTATTGCAGCCCTAAGAAACTAATGGAGTCTTGGTGTGGCACTGTAGCATAAGCACTGAGTTATATGGTTGGTTTGAACCACAAGGTTTGTTGTTGTTAGGAGCCATCGAGTTGGAACCTATACACAACAGAACGAAACACTGCCCAGTCCTGGGCCAACCTCACAATTATTAATTGTGCCATGCTTGAGCCTATTGATGCTGCCACTTTGCCAGTCCATCTTGCTGGGGTCTTCTTTTTCTCTGACCCTCTAAACCTTACCAAACATGATAGCCTTCTCCAGTGACTGGTCCCTCCTGACAATATGTCTGAGGTATGAGAGATGAAACTTGGCCATCTTGGCCTCCAATGAGCACTCTGGCTGCACTTCTTCCAATACAGATCTGTTTGTTCCTTTGGCAGCCCATGGCACTTTCAATATTCTCCTCCAACACCATAACTCAAATGCGTCATTCTTCGACAGTCTTCCTTATTCACTGTCCAGCTTTCATATGCATATGAGGTATTGAAACTTTACTTGCATGGACTATAAAAGATATTGTCTGATGATTTCCGCATTCCATTGGGTCACCTCTCTTTGGAATGGGCACAAATACAGATCTCTTCCAATCAGTTGGCCAGATAGTTGTCTTCCAAATGTCTTGGCATTAATGAGTGAGTGCCTCCAGTGCCGTCTCACTTTCTTGAAAGATTTCAGTTTTTATTCCATCAATTCCTTGTGTCTGTTCTTTGTCAATTCCTTAAATGCACCTTGGACTTCTTCCTTCAGTATCATTGGCTCTTAATCATATGCTACCTCTTGAAACGGTTGAACATGAACCATTTCCTTTTGGTACAGTGACTATGAGCATTTCTTCTCTCTTTTTATGATTTTGGTATCACTCAGTAATTTGCCCAGACAATACTTCAATAACGAAAGCCAAGGCTTGAATTTTTCCTTCAGTTCCCTCAGCTACAGAAATGCTGAGCATGTTCTTCCCTTTATGGTTTTGTAACTCCAGATCTTTGCACCACAAGATAGGCAGTTCAAACTCACCAGCTGCTGTTCAGAAACCCTACACAGAATTGCTATGAGTTTGAACTGACTCGACAGCATTTAACAACAACAACAAAGAAACTAATAAAACCTACAATGATAGATTATTGACTATCTGGCCCATGGAGGTCATGTTTGTTAACCTTTGCATAAGAGTCATTTTTTCTAAAACACAAATCTAATTATTTCATTCCCCTGTGACAGCAGAAAGTTCAAATCATTAGCATAAAACCTGAAGAACAACTTAACTGACTCTTCTTCCTTCTCCAGCTGCGTGTTACTGACTTTTCCTCTTCCAGCTTGCTTTTTATTTTAATAAGTGTTATTATTTTATAATAGTTTTAGATTTACAGAAAAATTGCAAAGATAGTATAAAGGGTTTCCATAGTCCCATATATCCCACACCCAGTTTCCCCTCATTATTAATATTTTATATTTGTCAGTTAATAAACCAGTAATGAATCATATTATTAACTAAATCCATACTTTATTCAGATTTCCTTGTTGTTGTTGTTAAGTGTCGTCGAGTTTGTTCTGACTCATAGTGACCCTGTATAGGGTTTCCAAGGAATTTGAACCACAAGTATGCAGTTCAAATCAGCATTATGGTCCAGTGCTTGTCCTACTATGTCACAACAGGTGTTATCTATCCTCTGTCCCAGGATTCCATTTGAATATCCATTATATTTAGTTGCCGTGTCTCCTTAGGCTCCTTTTGCCTATAATAGCTTCCTTGTTGCTTTTTAAATCTTTTTTTCTTCTTTTCCAACTTGTTTGTTTAGTTTCTGCTCTCTGCTAAATACTTAGTTTATAAATCAGACATTGCTTCTCCTTTATGAAAGTCACTGTCCAGTGAAGGAGACAGAAACTGAGAAAAAAAAAAAAAATACCGAGGAGTCGGTTCTGACTCAGAGTGACCCTGTACAGGGTTTCTGAGGCTGTAAATCTTCATGGGAGCAGAAAGCCCCATCTTTCTCCTGTGGAGTAGCTGGTAGTTTCGAACTGCTGACCTTGCAGTTTGCAGCCCAATTCAAAACCACTATACTACCAGAGCTCCTTAACACAGCATTAAGTGGAGTCATATGTAGGAGTAATCCCATGTGGTAAATTAAAAAAAAAAAAAAAAAACTGAGAGAGAGAGAGAGAGAGATTATTCTTAGAAATTTTGTGGGTAGAAGCAGTCTACTGGGATCTGCGTTTCGAGTAGTGTCACAGCTGCGCTATTTGGAACTAAGACTCGGAGAAAGCAACTGTACATATACAGCCCAGCCACAACAATACCTCTTGTTGCCTCCCCACTGGGCAAGAGTCCAACTAGCTCTTGTACCACTTGATCAATGATGGGCACCAGCCAACAGCAGCCAAACCCACCCTGAACTGTGCTGTGCAAGTACTTTCATTCTCGATCACACCTACAGGAGGCAGGTGGTGAGAGCCTAACGACACACCAACATACAATCATCAGTTAAATAAACAACAGCAATGCCCCAATTTAAAATTCTGACTAATACTGACCTAATAATGTGATTTCTTAGGCTGTAAATCTTTATGGACGCAGACAGCCTCATCCTTCTTCCATGGAGCATCTGGTGGATTTGAACCACCAATCTTGCAGCCCAATGCCTAACCCACAGCACCACCTGGGAGTCTTAGTGGGAGAAGAGGACCAGAAACACCAGCTAAGGAAATGTTTGCAATAGTCAAGTTTAGACATGATAGTGCTTTGAATTAAGGTCACACAGGGGCAACAGAATTAGAGATAGCCAAATTCCATAGATCTTTTTGAGGTAGAAACATGTTGACAAATGTAAATGTGAAAATTGCCTATAACTCATCAAACGAATCACTTGTTAGTCACTGTACTTGCCGTAGGAAGGCCAGGTGTGGAGCTGTAGAATAAGTACTGTACTGCTGATCTAAAGGTTGTTGTTCTTGTTAACAGCTGCGGTTCAAACCCACCAGCCACTCCTTGGAAACCCTATACAGGGTTGTTATGAGTCAGTACTGACTCAACAGCACTTAACAACAACAACAATGTTTGTATTTCTAGGAGGCCTTTTTGATAATGCTTCTCTACCTCCTCTCAACCTCCCAGAGTCAGAGGGCTTTACCTCCTACATCCCACCTCCCCTGTATTGTGATACTGTTTTCATTATTTGTTGTTTGAAGATATTATATAATATCCACTGTACATTTCCTGACACAGAGCTTTGTAAATTAACATTTAATTATCAATTACTTACTATAACTTCACAGAAATAGAAAAAAATATTACTTACAATTTGTACCTAAAGAGGCCATTATCACAACAGTCACTAGTAAGTCTAACTAATATTATTCATAATGTATTTATAACTTTTCATCTTTTCTAAGTATATTCCTTCTTAAAACTTGATACCTAAACAAGTCTCCTTTATTCTAAAATATATTTCAGAATATTTTTCTATTGAGAGACATCTGAAACAGAGCCATATTTTTTGTAAAGTTTCAGCTTTTTTTTTTTGACTTACAACTTTAGTTTTTAATTTTCCAAAATGTTTTACCATACAGAAGTTCATTTATCCTCATAGCAATCTGGCAATATGAGAAGAGCAACATTTACTCAGGAAATTATGTCAGACTTTTCCCAGATGGCCATTGCCCACCCCTCCAATGCCCATTTTATAGAAATTAACACAGAAATCTACTCAATTCTTCTTAAGATTCCTTCATCTGTTTTTTAAAATTCCATTAATCTTGTAGTTTCAAGTAAAACCACAGCCATATTTTCAAAAGTTAAGAACCACTTGTATAAGTCAAAGAACTAAAATTCCAAACTGGTTCATTGAAAGTTTATATGGATGTTACTAAACATGTACTGTGTTTTGTTTTTATAAATACTTTTACTCTTAGAAAAATTTTCTGTTGCATTTCAATAAAATTAGACTATCATTGTGTAGCTTATTCAGCATGATATATTTAGTCAGTTTGGATATGAGGGTGTTTTCCTTTTTACAAACAAAGATACTTGCCCTGTATTTATTTTCGTATTAAAACATGTCCCTATCTTTATAAATTACAAACTTTACTTCCTAAAATCAAGAGCAAATCCCAGCAAGAATACTTTGTTCAACTTTTTATAGGTTCCTTTCAAGAGGTTCCCTCTCCCCCCATAAAAGGATATGCCTTGCTGTTTTCTGTCCAAAACAGCCTACTATACTATAAAATACTCAGAAAGCCTGAAGTTGATTCTATACAAATGTAGTTACTTTTCAAAGCTTTTAGAATGTCACAATCTTAAAAATTCTAGCTAATTCTCTTTGAAGTAGCACTTTGGAAGTCTCAATTTTAGAGTTGGAATCAGAAAATTATGACTTATTTTCACACTCCAAAGACTAAAAGTTGATCACTGAACTTACACAAACTGTAAATGTTTTACTATTTGCTCCTATTATATGTAGGATTTTCTTCTTTATACTTATTTATAAGCTTGAGTCATTAATATCCATTTGACATTTAAATTCCTAGATGACAGACTCTGATTCTGTTGTACATATTCTATCTAGCATTTTGGATGAAGATATGTGTACATATGGATGCTTTTAAAAGAATATTTAATTATAATGTGGCAGCTTCCAAAAGCTCCTTCTGGGAAAACATTTTTTCCCCTAACATCATCACATTTAGATAAGATCATTAGACAGGCCATTCTGTTGAAGCTCTTTTTTAAAATAATCTTTAATTATTTAAAAAAAAAAAAAAATGGCTTCTGACTACTTTATTTTTAAGGAGAAAATTTTACCCTTATCTAAGAGGGAGGTCCAGCTATCTGAAAAAAGAATATCATGTTTTTATTAGCTGAATAGCTAACTGCAGGCTGCATTTTTTGTTTTGGGTAAGGCTCCCTGTCACCATCATCTCTGGAGCTAAAATGCTAAGACTTTTACTCTTATTATATACTGACACTGTTCATATTTAGATTAACTCTACCATGTTCAAGCCAAACTGAGTCAAATTGCCACCAAGATTCAGTTTAAAGATCTTCAGGGCAGGATAATTCACATCTCTAGTGATAACCATTAATACAGTAAAAGCTTTAAAAACATTTTTAAAGTAGAAAACCCTTAGGGGAGTCCTAAAAACAATATCCTTTTCATTAAAATATTTCTCCATTCTCGATAAGATTTGAACAGATGGAAATTGCAGAATGTCTAAAATTGCTATAACTGTCCCTTGAGTTTCCTCAGTGCCACCACAAGATTTCATGTCCTTTAGAAATTTGGCTTCAACTGCCACATGGAAACCAGTCAAATCTTTTTCCCTAAACACAATTGAAAGTTCAAATTGGATAGACAGTCATCATAAACATTAAATTTCTTAGAAAGTACCTGGAGCAACTTCATCAATATGAAATAAAATATTTTGGTTAGTAATCTCTTGAAACAGAATCAAGGTAAAGGGCGCTAGCTGCTTTTCAGTGTACATTCTCCCCTTGTTCCTTCAGTATTGAAACTCTGAATTTTAGCTATTCAGAATGAAGCAAAATAAAAAGTCCATTTCTCAGTACATTCTGGATCCGACTTGATGGCACTTAATATCAATTACAACAAAGTTCTTGGTCTGATCTTAAAGGTATGCCCTCTACTTGCTGTTTCTCTAGCTTGTTAACTGGAATGCAGGAGTGATGCTGAATTTGTTGCTGTTAACTGTCATTGAGTCAATTCTAACTCATAGTGACCTTGTATAGGGTTTTCAAGGAAGAGCTGGTAAATAAGAACCTTTGACCTTGTGGTTCACAGTTCAGTGTCTATCCTACAGTGCCACACCAGAAGTCCATTGCTGAATAGTTTGGGGCAATGAAGATATGGGAAATACTCTCTTATCAGGTAAAACAAAAGACGGAGCCTGGGTTATTGGGAACCTCAAAAAGCAAAACTGTTGGATTTTCTGTGTCTGGAGTATTATGCAGAGGTAGGGATCCTTGGAGTTTTAGAAGTTTCATGAAGACTAAATTAAAAACTACATTTATACTGTTACCAGTTTGCTTCTCATTCATATCTACTTGCCTGAATAGCAAATATTTATTTCATACTAGAAGGTAGTGGTAATTCCTTTTAACCAATATTTGTTGTTGTTGTTCTCAAGTGCTGTTGAGTGGGTTCCAATTCATAGTGACCCTGTATGTACAGGGTTTCCAAGAAGCAGCTGGTAGATTTGAACCACTGACCTTGTGGTTAGCAGTCCAGTGCTTATCCTATAGCATCACACCAGAACTCCTAACCAATATTTAGTACTCTTCACCTTTGTAAATCAGTTTAAAATTAGGTGCTGTTTTTTTCCAATGGTGGGTGGATTAAAGACTGACAATTTATTTCCATTTTCTGAATGTAGATGTAGACATTTTTCCTTTTTATTTGAAACATTATGAACGGCACCAGAACATTGTCAGATAAAGTGCTGGAAGAAAAATCCCTCAGGTTAGAAGGCTCTCAAAATATGACTGGGGAAGAGTTAGTCATGATGACATGAATATAATAAAGCTTTAGGGACCTACATGTGCTGCTAGGACACAAATTAAATTAGGAGAAACAGCTGTAAACATCTCTCAATAATCAGAACATTGAATGTATGAAGTATGAATCTAGGAAAATTATAAGTTGGAAAAAATGAAATGGAATGCATGAAGATCTATATCCTAGGCATTAGTGAACTGAAGTGGATTGGTATTGGCCATTTAAAATCTGAAAATCATGTGGTTTATTGTGCTGGAAATGACAAAATAAAGAGAACGACATTGCATTCATCATCAAAAAGAACACTTCAAAGTCTATCTTGAAGTCAATCTGTGAGAGGATGATATCCATATGCCTACAAAGAAGACCAAGAAGCCCTGGTAGTGTAGTGGATTATGAGCTGGACAGCAAAGCTCAAAGTCCAGTAGTTCAAATCTACCAGTCACTCCACAGGAGAAAGATGAGGCTTTCTGTCTTCGTATAACGTTTTTCTGCTTAAAAACTTTTTATAGGGTCAGAATAAGTCAAAACCAACTCAGTGGCACACAACTACCACCACAAGGAAGACCAATTAATACCTCTAGAATTCAGATTTATGCCCCAACCATTATAACCAGTGATGATGAAATTGAAGAATTCTACCAAATTCTTCAGTTTGAAATTGATCAAACATGCAATCCAGATATATTTAAAAATTACTGATGATTGAAATACAAATGTTGAAAACAAAGAGGAAGGAACAGTAGTTGAAAAATATGGCCTTGTTGATAGAAATAGTGCTGAAGATTGCATTTTAAAAGTTTGCAAGACCAATGACTTCTTCATTGCAAATACCTTTTTTAATATACATAAAAAAGGACCATGCACATGGGCCTCATCAGATGTAATACAGAGTCTACATCTGTGGCAAGAGATGGTGGAAAAGCTCCATATCATTAGCCTAAACAGGGCCAGGGGAAGATTGTGGAAGAGATAATTATTCATATGCAAGTTCAGGCTGAAGCTGAAGAAAATTAAAACAAGTCCACAAGAGCCAAAATATGACTTTGTACATATCTCACTTGACATTAGAGACCATCTGAAGGACAGATTTGATGCATTAGACACTAATGAACGAAGACGAGTAGAGTTGTGGAATGACATCAATAATATCATACAGGAAAAAAGCAAATGGTCATTAAGAAGACAAGGATGAAGGCAGAGACCAAAATGTATGTCAGAAGAGATTCTGAAACTTACCCCTCCTCATACTTGTGTACAGATGCTAAAGCAAGTGAAAGAAATGAGGAGGCAAAAGAGCTGAACAGAAATTTTCAAATGACACCTCAAAAACATTCAGTAAAGTACTTATGAAATGCACTGAGACCTGGAGTTAGAAAAGCAAAAGAGAAGGTCATGCTAAGCATTTATCAAGATGAAAGAAATGAATAAAAAATTCAAGACTTGATTTGTGATATTGAAAGACTCTACATGAACTTCTGGTATGGCACTATAGGATAAGCACTGGACTACTAACCACAAGGTCAGTGGTTCAACTCTACCAAGGGCTCTTTGGAAATCCTATACAGGATGGCTATGAATCAGAACCCACTTGACAGCACTTAGCAACGACAATGGGGAAAATGTTGAATGATACATAAAGCATCAAAAGAAGATAGAAGGAATACACAGAGCCACTGTGCCAAAAAGAAATGGTCAATCTTCAACCATTTCAAGAGGTAGCATATGATCAAAAGCTAATGGTATTGAAGGAAGAAGTCCAAGATACACTGAAGATAATGGCTAAGGACAAGGCTCTAGGAATTAATGGAATACAAATGGAAATCTTTCAACAAGCTGAGGCAGCCCCAGAAGCACTCACTCATATATGCCAAGAAATTTGGACGACAGCTATTGACCAACTGATTGGTGGTGGTGGTTATGTGCCGTGGAATCGGTTCCGACTCATAGCGACCCTATATAGGTTTTCCGAGTCTGTAAATCTTTACAGGAACAGAAAACCTCATCTTTCTCCCGTGGAACAGCTGGTAGTTTCGAACTACTGACCTTGCGGTTCCCAGCCCGATTCGTAACTGCTAAGCTACCAGAACTGATTGGAAGAGATCTATATTTGTTCCCATTCCAAAGACAGGTGGCCCAATGGAATGCAGAAATCATCAGACAGTATCATTAACCTTACACACAAGTAAAATTTTGCAAAGATAATTTAAAAAACGGCAGTAACCAGTCATTGACAGAGAACTGCCAGATATTCAAGTCAGAAAGATGAAATTGTGAAATGAGGGATACCATTGCTGATGTCAGATGCATCTTTGCTGAAAACAGAGAATACCACAAATACGTTTGCCTGTGCAAAGATTTATTGACTATGCAAAGATTTTCAACTTTGTGAATCATTGCAAACTAAGCATAACATTGCAAAGAATGGGTATTCCAGATCATTTCGTTGTACTCATGAGGAACCTGCACATAGACCAACAGGCAGGTGTTCAAACAGAACAAGGAGACACTGAATAGTTTAAAATCAGGAAAGATGTGTACCAAGGTTGAATTCTTTCCCCATACTTATTCAATCTGTATCCTGGAAACTGGTTTACTTGAAGAAGAATGTGGCATCAGGATTGGAGGAATATCATTAACAATTTGCAACATGCAGATGATACAACCTTGCTTTCAGAAAGTGAGGAGAACCTAAAATAATTACTGATGAAGATCAAAGACCATAGCCTTCAAAAATCCTCATCACTGGACCAATAAATAACATCATGAAAAGTGGAGAAAAGATTGAAGCTGTCAAAGACTTAATTTTGCTTGGATCCACTATCGACACTCATGGAAGCAGCAGTCAAGAATTCAAACATTAGGCTGATCTGTTGTACAAGACCTCTTTAAAGATTTCCATTTGAGGACTGAGGTGCACCTGACCATGCCATGGTATTTCCAATAGCTTTATAAGCATGTGAAAGTTGGACAGTGAGTAAGGAAGATTGTAGAATAATTGATGCATTTGAATTATGGTGTTGAAGAATATAAAAGCACTATGGACTGCCTTAAGAACAAAAAAATCTGTGTTTGAAGAAGTACACCCAAGAGTGCTCCTTAGTAACCAGGATGGTGAGACCTCATCTTTCATGCTTTGGACGTATTACCAGGAGGGACCAGTCCCTGATAGGACATCATGCTTGGTAAATTGGATGGTCAGTATAAAAGAAGACCCCCTCAATGAGATGGATTGGCACACTGGCAGCAGTAATGAGATCAAGCCTAATAATAATTGTGAGGTTGGTACAGGACTGGGCAGTGTACATACGGTTGCTATGAGTCAGAACCAACTTGAAAGCACCTGATAACAATGAAAACATTTGGTTATGTTTGGTCTAAAAAGCTGTTTAAACCTTTTAATTCTAGTTTTAAAAAGAGGATAATGGATCCTGGGCATCTTTCTAATTTTAGCAGAGATTATAAGTGTCTCTCTTTTTCTTTCTAGAAGAGGACCCTCTTTCTGTCTGCTCTGGGAAAAGTTCCTTGTATCTTTTTAGCTTTTATTCATACATTCCTGGGCAATCATGTGGCCTGTATCTTCCCTTTATTTTGTGCTTGCTTCTTTGTTAGCTTGATCTGCTCTTTTATATATTAAGTGGTGGGTTATCTACAGGATATTAACATCTGAGTCAGACTGAATTTTCAACTACTGACTTTCAGTTATCTCCGATGCCTCTGGCTTTTTTCTCTGAGGATCATTTTGAAGATGAAACTGAACACCGAGTTCTGAACAGTCTGATACTTCTGTCCAGGCTGTGTCATGTTATATATTACAAGGAAAGATTGTTAATTATTAGTAACAGAGTGAAGAATACAGTGCCTTTCTAAAACTTAATTAATTCCTGATGATAGCAATAAGAGTCTTGATGTGGCACTGTGGGTG
>NW_006408520.1:22031766-22033106 GCF_000296735.1 Chrysochloris asiatica | reverse complement strand
AGCACCACACCAGGACTCTTGTGGTTTGTTGTTATTGTTGCTGTTATTAAGACTGTTGAGTTGGTTCTAACCCACAGCAACCCTGTATAGGGTTTCTGAGGAGCAACTGGTGAGCTTGAACCGCCAAATTTGTGGCTCAAAACAACTTTGCAATCCAGTGTACTGGGAAAGGCCCTTTTCCTGTCTGCTCTTGGGAAAGGTCCTTGTCTTTTTCAGTTTCTATTCATAAATCCCTGGGCAATCGTGTGGCCTATATTTTCCCTTTAGGTTGTGCTTGTTGGTTTGTTTGATCTGCTCTTTTATATATCAAAAGAAATACATTAAAGACACACCCTGTACTAATACTGCCCCATTAACATAATTATACTGCCTCAGTGACAAACCTATTCCCAAAGGGAATTATAAACACAAGTATGTTGTTGTTCTTGTTAAGTACCATGGAGTTGGTGCTGACTCATAGCAACCCCATATAGGGTTTCCAAGTTGTAGTTGGTAGGTTTGAGTCAACAACCTATGTTTAACATTCCAGTGTTTATCCTACAGTGCCACACCAGGACCCCAAAACACAAGTATAGGAATCAGATTTACAACACATACTTTCTTTGTAATTTTTATGACTCAAAATTAGTATGAAATCTTATTATCATTAGGGAAAAAAAATAAAAGAAAAAATTCTAGATGGCACAAATTAAGTATTTTATAATAATGATGTATAAGGCACAGGAGGGACTCACTCATCTATGCCAAGAAATTTGGAAGACAATTATCTGGCTGACTGATTGGAAGAGAGCTGTGCCCATTCCAAAGAGAGGTGACCCAACGGAATGCGGAAATCATCGGACAACATCTTTGATATCCAATGTGAGTAAAGTTTTACTCAAAGTAATATAGAAAGGGCTGCAAGCATACATTGACAGAGAACTTCCCAGAGGTTCAAGCTGGATTCAGAAGAGGCCGTGGAACGAGGGATATCATTGTTGATGTCCGATGGATCTTGGCTGAAAGCAGAGAATATCAGAAAGATGTTTACCTGTGTTTTGTTGACTACACAATGACTTTCGATTGTGTGGATCATAATAAACTATGGGCAACATTGCGAAGTGTAAGAATTCCGGAACACTTCATTATGTTCATGAGAAATCTGTACCTGGACCAAGAGGCAGTTGTTCGAACAGAGCATGGAAACACTGAATGGTTTACAATTAAGAGAGGTGTGTGACAGGGTTGTATTCTTTCCCCATACTTATTCAACCTGCATGCTGAGCAAATAATCCAAGAAGCTGGGTTCTATGAAGAAAAACGTGGCCTCAGGATTGGAGGAAGACTCAATAACAACCTGC
>NW_006408520.1:22030128-22030941 GCF_000296735.1 Chrysochloris asiatica | reverse complement strand
TTTTTTTTTTTTTTTTGCTTGCTTGACAGTAGTATACTACAATGTTCTTTGGAAATAGAACTTCAAGGATGAAGATAAATATACAGGGTCGGTCCAAAGTTTTCTGTGACCCTTTAATCATAGTGTTCCTAGAACAGGAGAAAATAGAGGACAGACTAAAACAGCTTCAGGGAGCTAACTACTTTACAGCGCTGAATCACAGTCCCCAAGCAAATTCTATTTTAACAATAGAAACAGAGTCCTTTCTCAAGTATTGCCTCATTGTTAGTATTTTAAGCCCAGTGCCTTAAGTGAATATTGGTTATTTTCCTCTCTCTACATGAGTCCCACTTTGATCGGCTGCTTTATGTCTCAGGGTTTCGATGCATGGTCTACTGGGTATGGTAGAGACATTTCACATTTGCCTGCTGAGATTTCTGTACTTCTGACAAGCTGTTGGATTTAGGGTTAAAGCAAGGTTTTCTCTCAGTGTGCTTCTTTGTTCTATCTTGGGGTTTTAAATAATTTTTCTTATAAATCTTCAACTTCTTCTATTTATTTTTCCTCATGGGAAGCAAATGAAAATAAGTGGAAGCCTTATTATGGCTTACTTTTGCCTCAAAGAATACAATAGAAGGCCTTTTAAAATTCATACTGTTGTGACTGATCATTGATTTGGGTTTTCTTATAATTTAAAGTTAAATAGGCTAAATATATTATGAAAAAAATTTAAATTGAAATGTTGTTGTTATGTGCCGTGGAGTCGATTCCGACTCATAGCGACCCTGTACAGGGTTTCCGAGGCTGTAAATCTTTACAGGAGCAGAAAGCCTC
>NW_006408520.1:22026703-22029508 GCF_000296735.1 Chrysochloris asiatica | reverse complement strand
TCTCCCAGTTCTAGAAGCTGGAAGTATGAATTCAGGTGACAAGAAGTCCCTGTTCTCCAAAGACTCTAGGAGACAATCCTTCTTATCTCTGGAAGCTTCTCATAGCCCCAGGCAGTCTTTGGTGTATAAATTGCATCTTCACATAGTTGTCTTCCTTCTGTCTGTCTCTCTGTGTCTGTTCTTATAGAAGGATACAACTATGATTGTGTTAGGACACATCCCTACTTCTGTAAAACCTCATCTTAATGTAACTGACAACATCTTCAAAGACCCAATTTCCAAGCCAGGTCATGTTCACAAGTAGCAGGACTTAGGACTTTAACATGTCTTTTTCAGGAACACAAATCAACACATATGGATATCTGAGTTTTTTATATACTGTATTCTGAAATTAAGGAACTCTGTGGCTCTGTAAGGCAAGCACTGGACTGCTAGCCACAAGGTCAGCAGTTTGAGCTCACCAGTTGCTCTGCAGGAGAAAAATGAGGTTTTCTGCTACTGTAAATAAAGATTTACAGCCTTGGAAACCCTATACAAGGTGGACATGGGTAGGAACTGACTCCATGGCACTTAACAATATTCTGTAATTGGATTTTCAAAGCCAACATTGTATTAATTTTTGAGAGAAGTGTGGTGAGAAGCAGCATTGTTGTTAAGTGCTGTCAAGTTGGTTCATGATGCCCCTGTCTAGGGTTTCTGAGGATGGATTTGTGGTTTTGAACCACCAACCTTATGGATGGCAGTCCAGTGCTTATTCTACAGCACCATACCAGGACCCAGCCCTGTGTTGTAGTTCTGTCTCTTCCACCTCCTAGGTGAGTACTCTTGGTTGTGTCTCAGTTTCATTATCTGTAAAATAAAAAATGAATACCTATCTCTAAAAATTGGATTAGTGGAAAAGAAAAAGACCTTCAACAAAATGGACTGACATAGTGTCTCCAACAGTGGTCTCAAACATAACAACAATTGTGCAAATGGCGCAGGACTGGGCAGTGTTTTTTCTATTATGCACAGGGTTGCTATGAGTTGGAACTGATTCGATGGCACCCAATGACAACACCCTCTAAAAATGTTGGTGAAGAAGGCACCATATCTTACATTGTGAATGCTCAATAAGTGGGATTTGTTATATGTTTTTTTAAATTATCAAATGTCTGAAGTGTCAGAGAAAAAACAACATATATTTTAATACAATAATAAGGTATATCTTCTTTATGTATCAATTGTAAATCAGCACTTTCCTGGTATGGCCCTGTAGGATAAGCACTGGATTGCCGAAGACAAGGTTGGCAGTTTAAATTTACCATTCACTCCTTGGAAATTCTACACAGGGTGACTATGAGTCAGAATAGACTCAATGGCACTTAACAACAACATATGATATAAGAAACATGGGAAATCTCTTATTTTCTAGAAAATATACTTGTTTTTGTGTGCTATGGAGTTGGTTCTGAATCATAGTAATCTTGCATAGGGATTCCGAGGCTGTAAATCTTTACAGGAGCAGAAAGCCTCATCTTTCTCCATCAGAGCAACTAACTAGATTCAAACTTCTGATCTTTGGGTGAATAGCCCAACTTGTAATATATTACACCACCAGGGATCCTGGAAAATATGCTAGGGTAAGTAATAAAAAAAAAAAAAAAATACTACATAATCCATGGTGGTTGGTTGGTAGTTATGTGCTGTGGAGTCAGTTCTGACTCATAGCGACCCTGCATAGGGTTTCTGAATCTGTCAATCTTTACCAGATCAGAAAGCCTCATCTTTTGCCTGCAGAACGACTAGTAGCTTTGAACTGCAGACCTTGAGGTTAGCAGCCCAAATCGTAACCACTATGCTACCAGAGCTCCTTACATAGTCATTGAAACTGCTATTAAACAAAAATTCCAGAATGTGAAGTTACTGGTACTCGATCATCCATCTAGGTCTACACACTTCTGAAGATGTTATTTCTATGTCTCAAATCCTTCCTGGATGATTTCTGCCCTCTTCAATTTACAACACATCAAAATGGCATTTGGGGTATCCTTGAGGGTCTCAAATCATGTTCCCTTTAAATATTCTTTGAGTTTGGGGAGCAAAAAGAAGTCTGAAGGGGCAAGATCAGGGGCTATATAGTGTGACCAGGGTTACTATTGCACTCAGTCCTTCAGGAGAGGGGGTCTTGTCTTTGCTGATAAGAATAGTTGGGTGAGTTAGGGTTTCTATATAAACAATGGTTTATTATAGGGAATAAGCTTGCAAGCAGAGACAAGGAGGACTTAACATAACTCTTAAGCTTCTGCTCCCCAACAAAGACTTTTTTGGGTTTTAAAATAAATTTTGGGTAGGGAAAAGTATTGCTATTAAAACTTGCGTTCATATTGTTGTTGTTAAGTGCCATCGAGTTAGTTTCAACTCATAGCAACCCTGCACGGGATTTCCAAGGAGCAGCTGGACTCCTGGTGTGGTGTGTAGGATCATCAGCACTGGGCTGTGAGTGCATATTGTTGTTGTTCTTGTGAAGTACCATGGAATCGGTTCTGACTCATAGTGACCCTGCACAGGGTTTCCAAGGCTGTAAATCTTTACGGGAGCAGAACACCTCATCTTTCTTCCACAGAGCTGCTGGTAATTTCGACCTGCTGACCTTGAGGTTAGCAGCCCAACTCGTAACCACTATGCTACCAGAGCATATAGGCACTATTTTATACCAAACAGAACGTGTTTGAACATGTAACTACAATCAGTAGATGGTTGCAGACAAGTTCTGTCAGTAATACACTTGCCTTAATTTCCTTAAGGCGTTTTCAAAAACAAAAG
>NW_006408520.1:22025253-22025842 GCF_000296735.1 Chrysochloris asiatica | reverse complement strand
TTCTTCTTCTTCTTCTCACCTTTTATTGTGAATTGAGTGAATGTTTACAGAGCAGATCATCAGTTTTAAATTCACTGAATCATATACTTTCCTTCATTACAATGATTGCAATCCCCTTCATGTACCATCAGTTAATAATATTTACTTCTATTCACTTTAACTCTTGTATCCATTCCTGTGTCTCCCACCACCTTTGTCTTTTCCTCTGTTCACCTTCCTCCTGTTGTATAGTGACTGCACCATCACCCATGTTAGCATGTGTCTATCCTCTGTCCATGAATAATTTTCCATCCTCCAGTAACTATCTATTTGTCCTTTTGTGATTGACTAATTTTGCTCAGCATAATGTTTTTCAGGTTCATCCTTGTTGTGAAGTATTTTACAGATTCATTGTTATTCTTCAGCACTGTGTATTATTCCATTGTGTGTGTATACTAAAGTTTGATTAACCATTCTTTTGCTGATGGACATTTAGGCTTTCTTCATCTTTTTGACGTGTCTCTTGTAGACAGCATATTGAAAGATCATGTTTTCTTATTCATTCTGCTACTCTCTTGACTGCTATATGTAATCCCTTAACATTCACTGT
>NW_006408520.1:22019650-22023838 GCF_000296735.1 Chrysochloris asiatica | reverse complement strand
AGGTCTTGTGCAACAGATTTGCCTAATCCAATACATCCTTTGATTTCTTGACTACTACATCCATGAGTGTTGATGGTTGATCCAAGAAAAATGAAGTCTTTGACAATTTCAATCTTTTCTCCACTTATCTTGCTGTCATTATGGGTCCAGTGTTGAGGATTTTTGTTTTCCTTACATTGAGGCGCAACCTATACTGTGGCCTTTGATCTTCAGCAGTAAGCATTTTAAGTCCTTTTCATTTTCAGCAAGCAAGATTGTATCATCTGCGTATCGAAGGTTGTTAATGAGTCTTCCTCCAACTCTGATGCCACATTTTTCTTCATATAATCCAGCTTCTTGAATTATTTCCTCAGTATAGAAATTGAGTAAGTATAGTGAAAGAATACAACCCTGGCACACACCTTCCCTAATTTTAAACCATTCAGTATTAACCTTGTTCTGTTTGAACAATTGCCTCTTGATCCATGTACAGATTCCTCATGAACATTATTAAGTGTTCCAGAATACTCATTCTCCATAGTGTTGCCCGTAGCTTGTCATAATCCACACAATTGAAAGCCTTTGTATAGTCAATACAGCACAGACAAACATTTTTCTAGTATTCTTTGCTTTCAGCCAAAATCCTTCTGATGTCAGCAGTTATATTCCTCATTCCATGTCCTTGTCTGAATCTGGCTTGAACCTTTGGCAGTCAGGTTGTTGCAAATTCCTTAAATTTCTGTTTATATGGAAATGTCCAAATTTCACCATTGTACTTGAGGGACAGCCTTTTCTGGGTATATTTTTTGGGGTTGGCAATTTTGTTCTTTCAGAGGTTTGTATATAGCATTCCATTGCTTTCTTGCCTGCATGGTTCTGCTGAGAAGTCAGAGCTTAGTCTTATTGGTTCTCCTTTGTAGATAACATTTTATTTTTCCTGATCTGCTTTCATGATTCTTCCCTTATCTTTGGATTTGAAAAGTTTAAATATGATATGACTTGGTGATTTTCCATTGGCATCTATTCCGTTTGGGGTTCTTTCAACTACTTGTCATTCATGATGTTAGGGAAGTTTTCTTCCTACAAATATTTGACAATTTTCTTTGTGCTTTTTATTGTCTCTTCCTGTTCTGGAATTCTGATCACACATTAGTTATTCCTCTTCCTAATATCCCACATAACTCTTAGGCATTCTTTGGATGTTTTCATTCTTTTTTCTTATTGCTCTAGCATACTAGTTTTGAGAGATATATCTTCAAGATCACTAACTCCAGCTGCCATTGCTTCAAATCTACTCCTTTCTTCTTTCAAAGCAATGCTAATTTTCTGGATTGCAGGTTTTTCAGTGTTTGCAGGTTTTTTAATGTATCAAATTTTGCATTTATTCTGTCTGTTCTTATAGTGTTTTCCTGAATTCTTCTAAAGTTTTTTATCTATTTCTCTTGTTTTCCTTGATCTTACTGTCAATCCTTTGAAGGTACTTAAACATCATTCTTTTAAATTATTTTTTAGGTAGTTCCATTGCCTTTTATTCCTCAAAAATGTTTTCTGACTCTGCATCTTGGTCATTTGTTTGAGTCATTCTCTCTTGTTTCTTCCTGTGAGCAAAAATTATCTGTTGTCTCTGGGATATTGTGGTGTTGTGGTATTTGTATTTAATTGATAGTAGATGTTGATGTGTTCTTAGGCTCTCACCAGCTCTCTCTTGCCTTTGGGTGTAGTTAGAGAATGGTGCACCATTCTCCATTTGTTATTCATGCAACTCAGTTTAGGGCAGGTTTGGTTGGTGTTGGCTACTGTCTATCATTGATCAGGTGGTAGGAGCTAGTATTGTCTCTTGCCCAATGAGTGGAACTGCAGAGAGTATGATGTGGCTGGTTTGGAAGGGCAATGTTAGTCTTCTTTTGTCAGGTGGGCAAGAGGAGAAATCCTACACACACACACACACACACACACACTCAAGAAAACAAAATAGAACAAACTAACAAGCAATCAGCTACGAGAAGAGAAAATAGAAAAGGAGAAAAAATAAATAAAAGCAGGCAGCAACCAAAAAAAAAAAAAAAAACACCAAAGAATGTAATAACTAAAAAGAGAGGAGAGGGACAAGAAATTGGAGCTACATAAGAGAAAATAAAATATAGAAATTAAAAAATAAAACAGGGAGAGGTAAGATGAAAAGAGAGAGTATATAGTAAAGAAAGATCAAAAGGAAAATGAGGGGAAATGAGAAATAGATGAAAAAAATGAAAAACAAAAGCAGAGTCAAAAAGGATAAAATTAAAGGGAATAGAAAGAGAAGAAGAAGGTGAAGAAGGAACAAACAAAAAGAACAAGACAATGAAAGTAGAAAGCCAAAAACAAACAAACTAAAAATCAATGCAGTTCTTGGACCCAGAGAGGAGAAAACTTTGTGGGGCTCCTACTAGCCAAGCAGTTCATGAGGTGGATGTGTGAGTTCCTGGTCCAAGATGAAGTTCCTATAAGTTTAGGTGTTATCTTCTTGATGCCAGATATTTTTGTATAAATACAAATAGCAGTGAGCTTTGTTTGGGAAAGCAATTATGTTATTTGAAACAGTTTGATCATTTGACTCTTGCTTTTAAGTTTGTTAGACAGAAGGAGAGCAATGCTCAGTCTTGTTCTAGACTGAAAAAGACCTCAAATTCAATCATATCTTATAGAGACTCCTTTATTAAGTCTTAAAAATGACAAAGACAAATCATACAGATGAGGGAAGCCGTTATCATTAGGAGTTAATGGCATTCAAAGGATTCATGATCAAGCAGCGGACTGTAGACTACAAAAGCAAAGGAAATTGTCACAACATTATGACTGGCAGAAGATCAGTTCATTACCATTTTAGCACTACAAAATCTGGGAAGGGATCCTAATTGGAATCGTACACAATTAGAGATTAAAAAAGACTTACAGGATTAGTTCTGGGATCTCTGGACCACCTGCTTAGGTGGTGGTGAAGTACGACTCATAATCATGCAGCCTTAAACCATATCCACCATGCATCTGTCAGTCATTAAAGGCATGCCCAGACAAGTTCTCTGATGGCAAGACTGTCCCTACCTGGGCTGGACAGGTGAGTTGCAACCTACTTTCAAACACACTCTGCCTGAAGGCAAAGCTTTTCACATTGCTGGTTAATGGCCAGAATGAACTCAAGTGGAGGCTGAATTTATGTCAGGACTAAAAATAGAGTTAGGATTCCCACTATAAACTACAGGCTCCCACAAACTAGGTGTGTTAGATGTAAGCTCTAATAAAGTCTCATCATGTAGCCTAGGTGACACAGTAGGGTAAGCATTTGCAGCTAACCAAAAGTTTAGTCATTCAAATCTACCAGGCACTCCATGGGAGTGTTTTGCTTCCATAAAGGTTTACAGTCTCAGAAACCCCAGGGAACAGCGCTACTCTGTCATATAGGATCGCTTGTTGTTGTTGTTGTTAGGTACTATCAAGTGGGAACCTACACATAGCAACCTTATGCACAACAGAACGAAACGCTGCCCAGCCATGTGCCAATTTCACAATCGTTTCTCTGCTTGAAACTATTGCTGCTCAATCCATCTCAATGGGGGTCTTCCTCTTTTTCTCTAACCCTCCACTTTCCCAAACATACGATCTTTCTCCAGGTGCCTGTCCCTCCTGATAGTATGTCCAAAGTATGAGAGACTACTTCTGGCCATCCTGGCTTCTAAGGAACATTCTAGCTATCATTCTTCCAAAACAAATTTGTTTGTTTTTCTAGCAGTCCATGGTACTTTTAATATTGTCCTCTAAAACCATAACTCAAATGCATCAATTCATCTGTTGTTTTCTTTACTCTTTGTCCAACTTTCACACGCATATGAGCCTATTGAAAATACCATGGCTTGTGTCAGGTGCACCCTAGTTCTCAAAAATGGTATCTTTGCTCTTGCATACTTTAAAGAGGTCTTGTACAACAGATTTTTCTAATGCAAATTGTCGTTTCATTTCTTGACTGCCACTTCCAAGAATGTTGATGGTTGATCCAAGCAAAATGAAGTCTTTGACAACTTCAAGCTTTTCTCCACTTACCTTGATGTTATTTATTGGTGCAATTGTGAGGAGTTTTGTTTTCTTTACATGAGGTGAAATCCATACTAAAGGCCATGGTCTGATTTTCATCAGTAAATATTTTAACTACTCTTTGCTTTCAGCAAGCAAAGTTGT
>NW_006408520.1:22016088-22017586 GCF_000296735.1 Chrysochloris asiatica | reverse complement strand
ATGGAGAAAGAATACAACCCTGATGCACAACTTTTCTGATTTTAAGCCATTCAGTGTTCCCTTTTTCTGCTCAAACAACTGACTACTGATCTACGTACAGGTTCCTCATGAACAAAATTAAGTATTACAGAATACATATTCTCTGCAAAATTGTCCATAGCTTGTTATCATCCACACAACTGAAATCTTTGCATAGTAATAAAGCACAGGTAGATATCTGTCTGGTATTATTTGCTGTCAATCAAGATTCATCTGACATCAGCAATGATCTCCCTCATTCCATGTCCTCCTCTGAATCCAGTTTGAATTTCTGACAGTTCCCTATCAATGTATTGTTGCAGCCAGTTATGAATGATCTTTAGCAAAGTTTTACTTGCATGTGCTATTAATGATATTGTCCAGTGATTCTCCGTTTTCCCTTGGGTTACCTCTCTTTGGAATGGGCACAAATGTGGATCTCTTCCAATCAGTTAGCCATGTAGGTGTCTTCCAAACTTCTTGACATAGATAAGTGAGTGTCTCCAGTGCTGCATCAGTTTGTTGGAAGATTTTATCAATTCCCATAGCCTTTTTGTTTGCCAGTGCCTTCAGTGCACTTTGGACTTCTTTCTACAGTGCCATTGGCTCTTGATCATATGCTACTTCTTGCAAAGGCTGAATATCAACTGTTTCTATTACCAAGGCCATATTTTCCAACTACTGATCCTTTCTCTTCACTTCCAACCTTTGCATTTCAATTGCCAGCAATTAGCAATACATCTTGATTGCATGTTTGATCAATTTCAGACTTAAGAGTTGGTAGAGTTATTCAATGTCATCATCACTGGATTAAGGGTGCTGCACAAATTTTAATAATAGTTGTATTAACTGGTCTTCCCTGAGGCATATAGATATTATCCTATCACAGCCAGTGTTGTACTTCAAGATAGATCTTGCAATGATCTTTTTATTTTTATTTTGCTTCTTCCCTGTCTTCCATCGATAGTTTGAGTGGGTACAGCATTTCTCAATTTAGATAAGAGATCATTTCTCCTATATTGTTGTTTTTGTCAGGTGCCATCGAGTCAGAACCGACTCATAGCAAGCCCATGTATAGCAGAACGAAACAATGTCTGATCCTGGGCCATCCTCACTACCGCTACCACACTTGATATCATCAATGATGCCACCTGGTCGATCCATCTCGTTGGAGTTTTTCATCTTTTTCTCTGACCCTCCATCTTACCCAGCATGACATCCTTCTCCAGCGACTGTTCCCTCCTGACAACATGTCCAAAATATGAGAGATGAAGTTTAGCCATCTTGGCCTCCAAGGAGCACTCTGGCTGCACTTCTTCCAAAACAGATCTATTAGTTCTTTTGGAAGTCCATGGCACTTTTAGTATTTTCCTCCAACACCACAATTCAAAGGCATCAATTCTTCTAGGATCTTCCTTATTCACTGTCCAGTTTTCACATCCATATGAGTTTATTGAAAATACCATGGCTTGGGTCAGGC
>NW_006408520.1:22013127-22014713 GCF_000296735.1 Chrysochloris asiatica | reverse complement strand
TGGAATGACTGTAAAACTAAACTTCTCTCATGTAAACTATCATATAATTCACAATAAAAGATGAAAAAGAATGAAAGAAGAAGAACAATGGAAGTAGCAAAGTGCATATAAAAAAAAAAGAATTGATGCTTTTGAGTTACGGTGTTGGAGGAGAATATTGAAAGTGCCAGGCGCTGCCAAAAGAACAAACATATCTGTGTTGGAAGAAATTCAGGCAGAGTGCTCCAGGATGGCCAAACTTCATCTCTGGTACTTCAGACATATTGTCAGGTGGGTAAGGTGGAGGGTCAGAAAATATATTCTAGCTCTGGTAGCATAGTGGTTACGAATCAGGCTGCTAACCTCAAGGCTGGCAGTTCGAAACTACCAGCTCTTCCATGGGAGAAAGATGAGGCTTTCTGCTCCCATAAAGATTTGCAGCCTCAGAAAACCTATGTGGGGTTATTATGGGTTGGAACCAACTCCATGGTACTTAACAACAACAATAATCCAATACCCCAGAATCCTGGTGTGGCACTGTGGGATAATGCATCAGACAGCAAAGTCATTTGAACTGCAAGGCCAGCAGTTCAAACTCACCAGTTTCTCCTTGGAAACCCTATACAGGGTCGCTATGGGTTGGAATCAACTTGACAGCATTTAACAATCCAGTACTCCATAAACCTTGAAGTTTTCCTGTCTTACTGGAGGAGGATGGGTATTAGTCCTGGTCCTTTGTGAGTCAGATAGTGTTACTTCTAATAATTTTGGATAGTTCTTTTTTTTCTCCTGACAACTTAGTTTCCTTTCATGGATGTGCTTATCAGTACTAAGCTGGATACCTGAGGGGACCCTGGCCAAGATCTATGCAATTCTTTCTCTGTGCATCTCTTTTATACTTAATACCCTTTATGGTGATCTCTAATTGTCTGGACTTTCTGCTCCATCTCTTTAACTGAGGGATTCTTCCAGACGCACCTGGTTCCATCTTCCTTCCTGGGACTTGGAAACTCTCTCAGAGCAGTAAGCTAGGGCAATCATAGGGCTCACCTCATTTATTTTCTGTCTCTTGAGGATCATTGCTCTTTGTTACCTGATGTTCAGTGCCTTTATATCATTGTTTTATATGTTGTGTCTATTTTTTTATTATTTCAAGTAGAAGGACAAATCTAGTCTCTGTTACTTCATCTTGGTTGGAAAATGAAAAATTACAATGAAATAAAATTACTAACATCTTTCATTAACTGTCTAATTTTCCTTTAGTAGGGCATCTTTAGTGGTGGAGATGTTCATGTATGATGAGACAAGGGAGTGGGAAATTTATAATTCAGTAGTACTTTTTGTCGAGGTCCTATGTCGGGGTCCAGCCTCGACAAGGAAGTGTGGGTGTCACGAAGAAGGGAGATCTGGCAGTGAAAGGGATAGAGAAAGACAGAGATGAAATATATACAAAAAAGACAGACACACAGATATGATGCAAGCTGGCAGGTAGGCAGATCTGCAAACATATTGCCTAGCATTGCACACAGAACTCACTCTACCTCAGTCTTTTATTCTCTTTTTTAGGGAGGGATTTGTTACAAAGGAAGGATGTAATTCACAAAGGG
>NW_006408520.1:21988015-22009893 GCF_000296735.1 Chrysochloris asiatica | reverse complement strand
CTCCATTTCAGGCATCACTGCTTCTCTGGGTAGGGTCCCGCTCTCTGCTCTTCTCCCTTGATGGTCCTAGGGACCTCCGCTCCTAGACTGAAAGTTAATCACTCCCCTCCTTGCTATAAAACGTCTACCTTTACATTTCCAACCTTCACAATCAGTTCTTTTGTAGCACATTTGCCTAATCCAGTATATCACATTGTATTTTGATTGTTGCTTCCATGAGTGTTGATTAGAGATCCAAGCATAATGAAGTCTTTGACAACTTCAATCTTTTCTCCCTTTATCATGATGTTATTTATTTATTGGTCTAGTTGTAAGGAATTTTGTTTTCTTTACATTGTGGTGCAATTTATAGCAAAGGCTATAGTCTTTGATCTTCATCAGTAAGTATTTTAAGTCCTGAGGTAGGAGAATTTTAAATGACTTGGCTGATTGATGAAGTCCTTGAGTGGAGTAAATGGCTAAGCACTCAGCTACTAACTGAAAGGTTAGCAGTTTGAACTCACCCATAGGTACCTCAGAAAACAGGCCTAGTGATCTGCTTCAGAAAAGTCAGTCTTGAAAACCCTATAGAGCAGTTCTACTCTGCACACATGCGTCCACCATTAATTAGAATCAACTCGATGGCAAATAATAATAACCACTAATTATTTATAGGAGGCATGAAAGTATAGTGGGTTACACATTACACTGCTATTCACAAGGTTAAGAGTTTGAGTCTATAGCTTCACCATGGGAGAAGGTTGAGACTTTCTGCTCCCATTAAGATTTACAGCCTCAAAAACCAAATACAGGGTCAGTATGAGTCAGAGAAGTCCTGGTGGGACACTGTGGACTAATGCATCAGACTGCAAAGTCAATTTGAACTGCAATGTCGGTGGTTCAAGTTCACCAGCTGCTCCTTGGAAACCCTATACAGGATCACTATAGGTCAAAATCAACTCAACGGCACTTAACAACAACAACGAGTCAGAACTGATTCGATGGCACACAACCACCACCACCAATTATTTATACATGTAAATGACTACAAATTTATACCATCTGTCTAAGAGTCTGTTGAAAGAATAATGATTGGAGAAAAATAAAAACACAATGTTGAGTTCAAACTACCTGATAAATTAGAATTTGGTTAGAAGACAAGTGCTTTAACTACTGTGCTACTAGGTTTACTTTTCATTGTAATAAATAAACTTTCATTGATTTTTTTCTACATTAAAAAAAAAAAGATAATCCTAATTTCTACTAATCTAGATTAAATATCTTCATTTTATATTTTTCCCATATGATATGTTGCTATTATTAAGTACCATTGAGTTGATACCCACTCATAGATACCCTGTATAAGGTCTCCAAGTAACTACTTGGGTTTGAACTGATGACCTTATGGTTAGCAGTCCAGTGCTTATCCTACAGCACCTCACCAGGACTTACTAAGTGGTGCTGTGGGTTAATGAGCCAGACAGCAAAGCTGTTTGAACTGCAAGGTCGGCGGTTCAAGCTCACTAGCTGCTCCTTGGAAACCCTATACGGGGTTGCTATGGGTTGGAATTGACTCGATGGCACTTAACAACAACAACATATAAATTCTCAGAATTTTTGGTATGGTAATGATTTAGAGGAGTCCTGGTGTGGTCCTGTGGGTTAATTCGCCATACTTCAAGGTCGGCAGTTCAAGCTCACTAGATGCTCCTCAGAAACCCTATACAGGGTCGCTATGGGTCGGAACTGACTGGAAGGCACTTCACAACAACAGTGATTCAGAAGAAGATATTTAATTTTCATTTTATAATAGACCTTTACAAACTAAAAATCATTATTCTCTGAAAGAAAACCATTGTCTTTGGAATTTCTCACTCAAAATAAAATTTAGTAAGTTTTATGGTTAAAAAAAGAAAAAAAGACCATTTCATTTCATGAAAATCCTTTGGAGTTCATAAAGCATTAAAATTTTTAAATAAAATACTTAAGAAGATATCATTTTATTTCCCTTTATTTTCATAAAATTTACAGTTGTTTTGGGCCTGATCATTAATTCTGAGACTAAATCTGGAACCTCAAATCTCTTACCTTTTTAAGTGCAACTTGCCTTTAGGTTATTTCCCTGCTCTTAAGTACTTCAACTGCAGGATGGAAAAGGAAAACAAAAGCTCTGTTCTTTTTGAAAAGCACTCCTGGAATATTAATGACTGGTGATGCAATCACTCATATCCTTTTGTTTTATAGGAAGGAAGTAGATAGAAAAGATGAAATATGTCAGGCACAGCTTTCTAGTCCCTGGCCCACAGGCACAGCAAGGCTGAGTCAACTCCTGCTAAGAGTAGAAATATGAAGTCTCTTGTCTAGGTTCTTGGAAATTTCCCCTCATTCTGATTTGTGAGCAAAATGAGGATTGTCCAACCTTTGATGTTTTCCATGATCATTCCCTTTGGTGAGCCAGAAAGGTACAATATGTACACAGACAACGTATACATTTCCATTTCAATGTATATTTTTATGCTTGCCTTATTTCATAAAAAGTAGACAGAAAGTTAAGGCTACCCTGGATTCATTCACAAAATAAAGTCTAGAAATATTTCCAAATGTAAGTCCATAAGTGGCATAAATGTTTAAGCATTTGATTAATAAATGATAGGCTGGCTGAAGACAGGTCTAATGATTTGATTCTAAAGGGTCACAACTATAAACCCTATGGAGCGGTTCTTCTCTGCACTTATGGGGTTGCTATGAGTCAGAACCTACTCAATGACAACTAACAGCAGCAACAACCTAGCAACACAAGCACAAAGATAAAATAAGACTTACCTTGCAAAGATATTGCAGGATTTTATCATTATTACTAGCAACACAAGCACAAAGATAAAATAAGACTTGCCTTGCAAAGATATTGCAGGATTTTATCATTATTAGTGGACTGAAGTTGTGGATGTTAAACTTAAACAATGCCTGGCACGTAATTTCTTGTTATTGTTAAGTGCCCTTGAGTTGTTAAGTGCCGCTAATAGCGATCCTGTCTAGGGTTTCCAAAGAGCGACTACTGGGTTTGAACCACCGACCTTGCAATCCAGTGCATTGTCCTACAGCACCACATGATTGTTATTGTCATTATTGTTGTTGTTGTTTGGTGCCATTGAGTCAATCTTATGCATAACAGAACTAAACATTGCCTGATCCTGCCCCATCCTCACAATTATTGCTATGCTTGGTCCCTTGCTGCTGCCACTGTACCAATCCATCTCGAGGAAGTCTTCCTCTTTTTCACTGACCCTCCACTTTACCAAGCATGATGCCCTCCTCCAGGAACTGGTCCGTTATGATAATGCCCAGAGTATGAGAAACAAAGTCTTGCCATTGTCTCTTCCAAGAAGCATCTGGCTGTCCTTCTTCAAACACAGTTTTGTTTGTTCTTCTGGCAGACACTTTTAATATTCTTATCCAACACCATAACTCAAATGCATCAATTCTTCTACGGTCTTCCTTATTCAGGTTAGGCACACCTTAGTCCTCAAACTGACGTCTCTGCTCTTAAGCGCTTTAAAGAGGTGGAGTGCAGCATCTTTGCTTACTGCAACACATCATTTGATTTCTTGACTGCTGTTTCCATGAGTGTTGATCCAAGAAAAATGAAGTATTTGGCAACTTCAATATTTTCTCCATTTATCATGATGCTATTTATTGATCCAGTTGTGAGGATTTTTGTTTTCTTTACATTGAGGTTCAGCCCATATTGAAGATGGTGGCTTTGATCTTCATCAGTATTTTAAATACTCTTTGCGTTCAGCAAGCAAGGTTGCATCATCTACACATCGCACGTTGTTAATGAGTCTTCCTCCAATCGTGATGCCAAGTTCTTCTTCATATAATACAGATTATCAGATTATTTGCTCAGTGTACAGATTGATTAAGTATAGTGAAAAAAATACAACCCAGGTGCACACCTTTCCTCATTTAAAACCATTCAGTGTCCCCTTGATCTGTTTGAACGTCTGTTTCTTGGTTTGTGGACAGATTCCTCATGAGCACAATTAAGTGTTCTAGAATACCTATTTTCTACAATGTTGTCCGTAGTTTATCATGATCTGCGCAGTCAAAATCCTTTGCATATTTAATAAAACACAAGTAAACGTCTTTATGGTACTCTCTGCTCTCAGCCAAGATCCATCTGATGTCAGCAATGATACCCCTTGCTCCATGCCCAGGTCTAAAACTGGCTTGAACCCACTGGCAGTTCCCTGTCAATATACTGTTGCCATCATTTTAAATTATATTTTGCCATCATTACAAATTATAATAAAAAACTTTACTTGCATGTGATATTAATGATATTGTCCAATGATTTCCACATTCCATTGAATCACCTCTGTTTGGAATGGGCACAAATATGGATCTCTTCCAATCAGTTGGCCAGGTAATTGTTGGCATACATGAGGAAGTGCCTCCAGAGCTAAATCAGTTTGTTGAAAGATTTCAATTTGTATTCTATCAATTCCTGGAGCCTTATTCTTTGCCAATGCCTTCAGTGCATCTTGGACTTCTTTCTCCGGTGCCATTGGATCTTAATCATATGCTTTCTCTTGAAATGGTTGAACATAGACCATTTCATTTTGGTACAATGACTCTGTGTATTGAGTTTTGTTCCACATTGTTCCCACTCTAACTGGGGCCTTCTAATGTGATCCCTTTCAGAGCAATTAGTAGTGGTAGCCAGGAATCATCTAGTTCTTCTGGTCTGGGTCGTGGAGTCTGATATTCATGCTCTCCATCAGTCCACTGGACTAATTAATTCCAAACATCTTCAATTTTCATCGCTTTCTTTTCTTCCGTACATAGAGAGATCAATAGTTGAACCTTAGATAGTTGTTCATGAACTTTCTTTCTTTCTTTTTTTTACTATAAGTATTTATTATGAATTGAGTGATAGTTTACATGGGAGAACATTGGTTTTACACTCATCGTTTCATTTCATAGTCATTTACTCTTAATCCTGACATCCCTTTAGGGCACAATTTCTGGAATCTCAGTAAAAATAAAGAATAACACACCCACCCCAACTTTACTCTTGTCTGAGTCTTGTCTGAAGAAGTTCAGGCAAGTAGACTCTACAAATTCTATGCAAGTAATTTCATGGGAACAGGGAATCTATTGAAAATTGTGATATTTTTCAGACTCCAAGGACAAGAACTGCAACAGGCCCTTAGGAAGAACTGGGACTAGGGGCCAGATACCCATCACAAAGCTAGGCTATCATCCATATCTATCTCTGTTTTGCTCCAAAGTTGCCCTCACATGGCTTCCAAATTAGTTCAATCTATATTTGTAGTAAGATTTCAGACTTACTAGATGTTTCTATTCAAATTGTAAAATCTCAGGCGAGGATCTGATTGGTCCAATTTAAGTGAGAGGTTTCTACACTGGTTCAACTGGTGGTAGTGGTGATGGTGTGTCATGGAGTCGGTTCCAACTCATAGTAACCCTGCATAGGGTTTCCAAAGCTGTAAATCTTTATGGGAACAGAAAGTCTCATCTTTCTCTCATGGAACAGTTGCTAGTTTCAAACAGCTGACCTTTAGGTTAGCAGCCAGACTCATAACCACTGTGCTACCAGAGCTCCTCTGGTTCAATTAGATATGACAAAGGTAGGCTCATGCAATACACATATGGCACCCCAGGGCCCACTGTTGTCTTTTCAGACACAAGAGATGTGACCATTCACCATGAATTGTGCTTCCTTCATGGTGACCCTCCCACTCTTCCCTCCTTTTCCATTCCCACTGCCACCATCCCTGGTCCTTCATGCCACATAGACCTGCCCATTTACTTCTTCCCAAACCCTTCTTCCACCTTCATTTCTCACCTTTCGCTTTCATTAATGTTCACCTTGATGTTTTAAAATTCTTGGCCAATACACCGGATTCTATTTCTGTCTCTGGTCTCTTCCTGGTTTGATGTCCCGGGACTACATTGTACTACTACTCTCCTGAATGATTTCTGACTCAGTTTAGTTCTACTGGACCAGCAAATCCCACTGACTGTCTCAAATGAAAGGTTCTGTGATGGCCACTAACCCTTCACTCTGCCCATTCAGCAATGGCCCCATCAAATGGAACAAGAGGACTCTGAACGCTAGCCTGCAAACTGCTTCCAACTGAATACAATAATCCTAAAACACTCCTTTGATCATGTTATTCCTTGCCTCAAAAATTCTTCCATGACTCTTTAGCCAGATACTTAAGGTCTTTTAAAGTGAAGTTTTAAAATTCCCTTCCCAGACTTTTCGCTCCCTGTTTCCTTGTGTGAAGTTTCTAATCCACACATTTTCCCTGACTTTGCACAGAATTGTATTGAGGACCTGCTAAATACCAGGATCCTGGGAACACAATCCAAGCTTGTTACCCGTATGACTGAACAAACAGTAAATATTGGTCTGGTGTAACTTAATTTGTTTGATCCTGAACATTTTCACTGTATAGCTATTTGGAAGATGTGATACATTACACTGAACTTGTACTGACCTGCTGGCATATCTGATTTTGTTTTTTAAACCAAAATTCTGGCAATAGCAGATTTCCTATTTGTCTTGTTCATAAAAGCAGTGTGTACAATAAGAAGCAAAAACAATCTAGTGATTTGAATATGCTGGTTGTTTGAACTCCAAGATAAACAAAATTTTACTGCATTTCTAAATCCATCTTCTTCAAGATTCCAGTAACTTGGGCTGCGTTGTGAAGCCATCTGTAATTTTTGCCTCTAGCATCTTTTGGCCTCTGTACAATACTCTTGCTTATCCACTTTATCATCCTTGGCCAAATGAAATGAGACAAAGCTTGCCTGTATGCTTTAAGAGTGGCCACTTCAAGTTAAGTTCTTTAGAATCTGCACATTATTCTGTGTCACAGATACTAAATACATTGGCCTTCAGTCTCTAAAATTTGCCTTTTTAAATATTGTAATGCATTATAAATATTTTTAAATGATTTAAGCATAAATACTTTTTGTCAGTGTATGAAGTTACTCTATGGTCAAAGAAACTTTTTTTTTATTACACAGACTGCCTATTTCAGTTCATCACATAAGCCTCATTTTCATGTTGGTGTCAATAAATATTTGTTAAATGAATTAATAAATGGATGAAGGTTAAAAGGAAGGGGATTATGTATTTTTTAATTGAGGACAGCAACATTAAATGTAAT
Source organism: Chrysochloris asiatica (assembly GCF_000296735.1). NCBI lineage: Eukaryota > Metazoa > Chordata > Mammalia > Afrosoricida > Chrysochloridae > Chrysochloris > Chrysochloris asiatica. Next base: position 22,002,706 of record NW_006408520.1, on the reverse strand, counting down.
TAGGTATGCCAATTAGCTTTATAAGTAACTAAAGATAATAAAAATCCTTCAGAATGAATTCAGTTTGTTCTGTTATTTATTCCATAACCGTTTTTATTCCTGTCTTTTTTTCTCTCTAAAAATGAAAATTGGTTATTAAAAATTTGGTCTTAAGAACTTCAGCAGTATCATTGCTTTTATATTACCATATAAAGTTTTAAAGTCTGTTTACTTCCTTTTTTTAAAAAAACTTGCTTTTAAGAATACCAGGGTAAGTAAAAAATGATTGCAACTTGGTTTCCACTTCACAAACACACAGGCTCATTCCAAATAAAATGTGTCTAAACATGTCTCTGTAATCAATGGATGGCTGTAGACACGTTCTTTCTGTAACACACCTGTCAGTCTGAGTGCCTTAAAAAATAAGGATACTTTTTGTGCCATGGACAATAACAATTCTGAAGACAGGACTAATTTCAAATTTTTCAACTGGACATCTTCCTAAACCATTGAAGCATAGCAATAAGTTTAAGGGAGGAAACGCTCCACACACAACTTTTTTTTTTTTTTTTTTATCAATCAGGCATTTTAGGAAAAATCAGGATGATCTCAAAGATGAATTCAGAACAAAGAGGTCAGTTCAGAAGGTTATGTGATAGTTTTTTTGGATACAGACTCCTGGTGTGGCACTGAAGGATAAGCACTAGACCGCAAAGCTGGTTTGAACCACAGGTCAGAAGTTTAAACTCATCAGCTGCTCCTGGAAACCCTGTACAGGTTCGCTATGAGTCAGACCAACTGACAGCACTTAACAACAACAAGATGGAATCCAGAGTCCTGGTGTGGTACTGTAGGATAAGCACTGAACCCCCAAAAAGTTGGCTTGAACCTCAAGAATGATGGTTCAAACCTACCAGCAGCTCCTCTGTAACCCTATGCAAAGTCGCTATGAGAATAAACTTGATAACACTTAATAACAACAATTAATAATCTTGACTGAGTTTTTCAAAAGATACAGTATAATCACAGGGGCTTATTATGAAGAAGTTTTAAGAAAACAGAAAATTGCATTGCCACCAAAAAATTTTGTTCTATCATGATAACGCATTTGCTCATTCTTTAAGGACAGTAAAGGCTTTATAAGAATTTCATTGGGATACCTTACTCCATTCACCCTACAGCCCTGATCTTGATCCTTCAGACTTCTTTTTGTTCCCAAAATGCAAAAAACATTGAAAGGAGCATGATTTGAGTCCCTGGAGGATGCCAAAACTGCTATTTTGACATGGTGTAAATCAAAGAGCACAGAATGCTTCTGGGAAGGGTTAGAGAGATGAAAACACTGCCTTCAGAAGTGTATGGACCTAGAGGGAAGATATGTAGATAAATAATAGGTTCACATACTGATATGCTTATTTTAATAAAGGTTTCTATGACTTTATAAGCAATATTTTTTTTACTTAATTGCTTTTCACATCTTTTGCTTATTTATTAAACTTTTTGTTGTGAATTGAGCGAAGGTTTATAGACAAGATCATCAGTTTTAGATTCAACAAATCCTACACTTTGTTTCATCTCAATGATTGCAATCCCCTCCATGCAAGGACAGTTATCTGGCTTCCTCCTTGTGGTTCCTGTTTTCATTTCACCTACCTTCCCATCCATTCTCAACTTTGTCCTTAGGTAAAATGTTACCCTTTTGATTTTGAATGATTGGCTGTTCCGTAGTGAACATACCTTACTAGTGCTGTTGTGCTCAGCTGAAAATTGGGCAAAGGGTGAGTTCCTTTCCAGACATGATGGGTGGTCGAAGGCCAAAGTCCCAGGTTCCTGCAGTCTCTTTCTGACCAGAAACCCAGTCTTTGGTTTGTTTTTTTAATAATCTTGAGTTTTGTTCCACACTTTCTGCCACTCTATCTGGAATTTTCTAAAATGATCCTTTTCAGAACAGTTCATAGTAGTAACCAGGCACCATCTAATTTGTAGCAATATACTTTGTTTACTCTTATATCTTGATCTTTAAATTACTTTATTCTATTTTATAACCATCATGTATGCAAAGTGGTATTGGGGGAGTAGAATGTCAGTTCCTATAGCTTATGCTGCAGCAATTTCAGGATGAAGCTTTCTCCAGGTTACCTTTCTGGTGGTAAAGAATTGTACTATTATGATGGGTCACTTAAACCTTGCCTTTTTAAAAATCATAATCAAGTTGAGGATTTCTATTATATTTGAGGTTTGATGAAACCTATGATCCCAATAACTTTTCACTTGAAATATTACTGCCAATTACGTATGACAATGATGAAAATCTTTTCAAACTGTTTAACATACATAATAAGTGATACTAACATCTAACATGTATTCAGGGTCCTCACTCTATGACAGATACTGTGTTGGAGACTTTATATAAACCATCTCACTTAATCCTGACAATACCTATCTGTGCCCAGTATATAGACACAGAAGCTTGGAATTGAAAGGCAAAGACATTTGCTCAAGATCACACAGCTGGCAAATGGCAGGAACAGAATTTGAAATAAAATCTATCTGATGCCAAAACTTCTACTTTTCCAATCTGGTACCGTATGGTGCGGTCCTGCTAATTACACAGTGGTGGGCAGGGGAAGCAAGGCAACGCATGGATTCAAGTTAGTCATTTAGCATACCTTCCAGGTCTTCAATGCAGATTAGCACAAGGAGGCTTCAAAAATTCATGAAAAAATTCCATCAATTTTTCTACAAACTTTTTGAAGTCCCCGTGTATTTGCCCACTTGCCAGAGGCAAGTGGTAATTGTACAATTGAAAACTAGTAGTTATGACAACTTCAAGGTTATTGCTCTGCAATAGCTACTGCATCCTTGTCCTCTGGAAAGAAGATTAAGACACGTATGTTTAATTATGAACTTTAGATGAAAGAGAATGCAAAGTCTAGAGAGCTTCTTTAAAGTGTGGTGAGCACTCAGGTGTGAGAATGTCTGTTTAAGCTGAACCCCTACTCCCACTTCTGCCGCTCTATCCTAAAAGGAAAAAAAAAAAAAAAATTATCCTTCTGCTTATGAAGCATCTGGATTTTCTTCTTTACCTGGGCCTGCATGAATCAGGCATCTCTGGGAATTTTTCAAAGTAAATTTGTTCCCAAAAGGAGAGCAACGGAATAACATGCTTTCACATCGCTGTTTTCTGTTCTAAACCAGAGAGCAGAGCCTTTAGAAAGCAGTGGGAGTTGGGGATGTGGCTGAGGGCAGCACATGGTTCTTTTAATTTTATTAGAGCTGTATCCTGCAGACTGCAGTTGTCAGATGTCATCCTATATGTGTGTTTAATATTTCTCTGTCTTGAACTTTAAACTTACTTTAATCTGGACAGGGTACCTGCAGCTACTCACTTTAAACAACAACACAGTATTTTTTTGGGGTCACTGCTTTAAGTCATACTCCTCCGGCATCAAATAGTCCCAGAAACAGGTTAGCGTTTGCAACTGAACTTTTTTTTTAACGCTATCACTTTCTTTCTTGGAAAGAAAGGCCCAACTAGAATAAGAAAATAAAAATTCTAAGCCTGAGTATACTATAACTTTTTGAAAGGTATTCCAGTGCTGTTGAGTCGGTTCCGACCCATAGCAACCCTGTGTAGGATTTCCGAGGACCAGCTAGTGAGCTTGAACCGCCTACATTGTGGTTCAAACTGACTTTACAGTCCAGGGCATTAACCCACAGAGCCACACCAGCACTCCCAATATGAGAGGGCTTCAAAAAGTTCATGAAAAAATTCCATGATCTTTTCATTCCATTTTCCATGAATTTTTGAAGCCCCCTCATATTCTTTATGCTAAAGATAAATTCTAAAGATCATGACAAACCTTTACTAAATTGCTAAAGACAAAGATCTCTTGTTTTTCTTTTGTTTTGTTAATTCAATTAAATTCCTAATCTCCTTATTTATGTAAGTAACAATACAAAGTGTCCCTGACCATGGTAGGACAGATGCAGCACGATACAGACACGTTTCCGAGTCTCCTCAAAGTCCCTAACAGGGCACAAGGCCACCAATAAACATGTTAGCCTTGCTAAATCTGAGACGCGCAACTCTTCCGTGCAGTTTACATCACCCTCAGGAAAACAGCTATCTACCTTTCTTTGAACAGTCTCTGTTCTTGCTTTCCACATTAACACACTCCAGGTTTTCTTTCTACTTTATTATCTACTTTTTTCTAGTCTTTCATGTCAGCTTCTCCTCCCAAATCCAACAATTAAATATGGCATTCTTGAAAACTCTTTCCTAATTCCTCTGCTTTCTGCTCTCTAAACTTTTCTATGAGGGAAAATCAATTCTGATGACTTCAGTTATCTGTTATCTCAACACTGATAAATTCCTAACTTGAGTGTTTGGCACAGATCACACTTCTGAGTAGCATATCTGAATATGGAACTGCCAACGGGAAATTTCAGTTTGGATGTCCCAACAGTACCCCAAACACAGTATATCTGAAACTGAACTCATGACCCTTATCTCAGTAAATGACTCCATTGTTTACCTAGTTACTCAAGCTATAAACCTGTAGATCACTCAAGACTCCAACATCTTCCTTATTCCATACATCCAATCAATCAAGCCAGTGTCTTCAATATGATTTATCAGTCATCCTCCCTAGACCACAGATATGAGCACCTTGGTCCCTGGGATGGATATATATCCATTATGAATCATCTATTGGCAAACACTGAAACAAAGAGAGACAGTCACATCTGTGACAAACACCTACCAATAATGGTAGTTCAGTGCCAGCACTCCTGGTTATATATAACTCCTAGTACTAACAGAAACTACATTCATTTCTCTCTCACAAATGTTTATGACACTCGGAGCTCTTCTTTACTTCAACATTGGCTCAGACTGTGTTCCAAGCAAATATTACATTCCTTGAGACAATTACCAACATATAAATATCCTGGCTTTTGGGGGGCTGATTAATGTAAGCCACTAACAAAAAATAGACGTATGTCGTAAGTATTGATAAAATCCAGTTTCTAAATCTACAGGACTGAGAGCCAGATTATGGACTGTGGTGAATTCACCAAGATAATCCATCTGATGGGGCCCTTTGAAAGGTAGCCAATTGATCTTTGCCTAGAGATATACATGTGCTTTCCATTTGAAATGTCTCTGAGACTTTCTTGGGAAAATGCCTAAATCTCAGGAAACAATAGTTAAATATTTTTAAAACTATGCCATAAAATACAAAACTTTTTCATTTAATATAAGACACACACAGACTCCCTTTAGTCATGGGGCTTATTTGCAATAATATGCTGGATTCTGGGGTAGTAGAAATTGCCTCAGCAGTCATTCAGAGGGCCAGGATCTGCTGCTACTACAACACTGGTATATGTAGTTGCAATACAGAGAATTGAAAATGTGCTGTTTCTCAATATTGAAACAAATGAATTTGTTCATCTAAAATTCTATCTTTTGCCAAATGGGGAGTTACTACCATATAGAACGTGCCTTTGGAGTTAAGTTTGTGACAGTCACCTCTAAATGCAGTTGCCTGTGGCACACCATGGCCAGAATACCAAATTGATTCACTGAAAGCATCCTGGTAGAGTCTCTGCAGCTTAACAAGAAAGAACCAGTTCTGGTCACTTCCATGTATGTGGCAGGAACTTTCTTGCTTCAGGAATTTCTCCCGTGGCCCATCCATTAGAGGCCATACACTGCTGTGCTAACTTGAATTTACTTGATATGGCTTTTCTATTCAAAGTCTTCTTAATTCTCCCCAAGTGATTGGATTGGCCCATGCAAATAAGGCACACAGGACTCTAACGCTAGGATTGGTTAGTTTTGCCCTCCAGCTATCCTTAAAAGGAGCCATCTCAGAAGCAAAGATAATAGATCCCAGGACCATCAAGAAGGAAGAGCATGAGTGAAGCATGAGATCCCTACCTAGAGAAATAGCAGAGATGATAGGTGACCACAGAGGCAGTGACATGGAGAGACAGAGCAGCTTCAGGCTAGACCCATGGACTAAGTAAAGCTGAGTGCCTATGGGAAGGAAACTGGCTTGCAGAATGTGTCCTTTGGGCATTCACTGACTGGCTTAAAGAACTTTGTAACACAGACTTGAACAGGGCAGAGGCCAAGGGATCACATAGCTGAGAGACAGAAGACAAGAGTGAGGCATGCCAGCAGTATAGCAGACAAGAGACATTCCTGACTGAAGAACTTGCATCCTGAGCTTTTTTGATCCTGAACTGTACCCTGCTCACGTTCCTAACAAACTCCATAATCATAAGTATTGTTATGAGTTCTGTGTGGCCATCACAACGGATCATCGAACCCAGATATGATGGAGAAAGTGCTGTGGGAGGGATGGTTGGTGTCATAATAGGGGAAAGAAGGTTGTAGGGTGGAAGCATTTGGCCTCCACTTTATAAAAATCAGCTTTGGGTTGGTTTTGAGTTTGATTCTTTCCTTCTTAGGAAGCCAGGGCAAGTCATGTGTGGTTCCCACATGGTTTTTGCAACTGTTTTATGAATACATTATAGAGGACTTCATGGAGGAAGAGAACTTCATGGAGGAAGCAACATTCCAGGAGTGAATGGGGAGAAGGTAGGGCATTCCAGAAGGAGTCAAGTCATAAAGGTAAAAATGAGTTTTAAGGAAACCAACCTGCAGAGAAAGGGTAAAAATCAGGTAAAGTTAAAAATACAGTTCATGTGGAGGGTTGGTATCAGGTTGTGAAGACCTTGAAAGCCAGAAAGAGGAGTTTAACCTTGATGTGATTGGAAAGAGGGAACAAACATCTTGAGGATGCTAGGGGATTGAGAATCAGGAAGACTAACAAGATGAGTATTGTAATAGCCAGGGCATTAAACCCAAGGGTGTGAATTAAATTGTTTGCTATGTGATTTAGAGGTATTCTGAAAAAAAATGGAAAATAACCCAATCTACACTGATCTAGACAAACCACACTGCAAGATCCTACATGGCCTTAGGATCATGCAGAAAAGACAGTGAAGGGACTGACACAATGAATTTCTGGGCGAGGTCCACAAAACACAATTATAATTAATGTTGTCCAGGTTTGACAGTCTGAAACATTTTAATGTTTCCTATCTGAGTTGCAGAATTATTTGCAAAAATAAAAAGGTATCTGGACTTTTAGAAAACTGCTGACCATAAGGCAAAGATATTTTCCTGACTCTTACCTTTCCTTACCATTCAAATTGTACTGGTTACTGGGATAGGTTTAATTGGTCATTGTTAATTGTGCCCCCCAAAATATAATTTGGAATTCTAATCTCTATACCTGTGGATGTAAGTCTGTTTATAAATAGGGTGTCTTTGTTATGTTAAAAAGGCCATACCTGAGTAAGTGGATTCTGAATCAAATGACCTCTTAGTTGTGAAAACAGCAGATTAGACACAGAAACTTGCACACACAGCAGAGAGGATGCCATGTGAGGATTATCTATAAACCAAGGAACACCCAGAAATACCTGAAAGGAAAGAATTGACATGGCCAAGACCTTGATTTGGACTTACGGCCCTCAGAACTGTTAGAAAATAAATTTCTATTCTTTAAAGTCACCATCTTGTGGTATTTCTATTACAGCAGCACTAGAAACTAAGATCTCCTGGTGTGGTACTATAGGATCAGCCCTGGACTATAGACTCACAAGGTTGGCAGTTCAAACACCAACTGCTACTCAGAAACTCTATGTAAGGTCATGAATGAGTCAGAACCAACTCAACAGCACTTAACAACAACAACAGGAAATTAACATAGCTACCAAGCCTTGAAAATATTAAGCATTTGTACTCTTGTCCCCTTTTATTCATTCCCATTGTCCCTACTATCATTGCTACCCAGTTGGGTTGCTACCAGGTTACCTATCCTCTAGTATTGCCTGCACCAATCTATTCTACATACTTCCAGCAGTGAGCTGGTAGTCTTTGTAAAACACAAGTGATCAAGCCAATCTCTACTTTAAAACATTCAGTGATATCTCTCTGAATGCATTTAAGAGGAAGTTCAGTCTCTATCTTTAAACAATCAGATTTTCATGATTTTGCCCAGATATTGCATGCAGATGTATTTTGTTTGACTCATGTGGTATTTTAATAGAAATGTGGTTAAATTTCAAAGAAGAATATGTATTTTAGACTTCTCTTGATAAACAACAAAAATATCTGACAGTATCTGGACCTGCATTCACAGTGGCAGTATCAGGATGGGGTGAGGTGTAGCCCATTTGGACAGTGTAATTCTTTGGAACATGTAATGTGCTCCCTGTTTAGTCATGATCTTCATTATTCAGATTATTACCCAATCTGTTTCAGTCAGGAACCTTAACTGTTTAGACTCTATAAGCATAGCTGTTTGTCACCTGTGAATACTCAAGTATCACTCATTCCCTATTTCTTCTTCCCACACCCCCTTAACTTACAGAATTACTTATAGCTCCTGCATCAGGCAATGTAATTTCAAGATTGTGTGCCTTTAAAATGCTACTTCCCCTGCCTACAGCATTCTTTCTTTCCCAAAACCATTCATTTACCTTAATAATACCAACTTCTCCTTCAAGACTCAGTTAAATTTTCCTTTGGTTTCCAGGGTGATTTCTTTGTCCCTTCTCTACAGGTTTCCAGTTTTATATTCTCGTTTTTATTGCCCATCACACCCTATGCCTGTCCTTCCAAAGTATCTATCAAAAAGTACTTCTAGGGGAGAAGAATCAAGATGGAGGATCAGGTAGAAGTGCAGTGAGGAGCTCCATCAGCAACAACACAGATTACCGGACCAAGCAGGCTCAGGGGATGGTCCCAGAACTCTGAATCACATATAAAGGAATATTTACAAAGTTGGAAGGCTTACAGCCAGTGGAATTTGTAGGCTTATAACCAGTGAAATTTGTAGTAGAAGCAAGAAATCCATTGATTTCTAATTCAAGATGCTCAGCTGCTCCCAGAGCCACCATCTTGGGAGTGACCAAGTTGGGGAAGGATCAGTCCAGCCATGGATGCCTGACAGAACCGCAGAGATAAAGGTGCAGACATTCTAATTTTTTTTTTTTTTTTTTTCTGATTATTGGCCTCTCGCTGGCTGTGAACCTCCACTCTGGTGACTAGAGGAGGTACTTGAGCGAGGGGATACCCAAACCCCACCCCTGGAGGGTTCTACTACACATGTGCACAGAGCTCCTTGAAATTTAAATGGACAGTTTCCACTTAAAACCAAATAGCAGTGAAAAATGGCCCACAGATGGCTCTGAACTGTTTATCACTGGGAAAAAGACCTAAGCAGGGTTGGTGGAGCAGGAGAGGCAGACTGAAAAGGAAACATACCAAAAATAAAATCCTGAGTTACATCATAATGACCAACAGTGGCATCTTGAAATTTCTCAGGAAGAAAAGTGAAAAGGGAATCTTAGACTCACATCTACCTGGAGGCAATCAGAAAGCATAAAAAATATCAAAATACACACTCATCTAAGTATTAAGGCCATAGCTAACCACTTAATCTGACCCAAAACCCCCCCCCCCAGAAACGAGATAAAGTGACTGAGACAAATGAGTTGGAGGGAGACCTACATCCATATTGGAAGGAGGGCAGGCTTTGGAAATACCTGAGAAGGAATTCATTAAAATGATTATAGAATGTATCAAAACACTTCACAATCAAGTTGATAAAAATAAGGAAGAAGTCAGGAAAGTGTTACAGGAACAATCAAATAGGAAGAAGCTCTGGTAGCGTAGTGGTTATGAATCAGGCTGCTAACCTCAAGGTCAGCAGTTTGAAACTACCAGCTGTTCCGCAGGAGAAAGATAAGACTTTCTGCTCCCATAAAGATTTATAGCCTCGGAAACCCTGTGTAGGGTCACTATGAGTCGGAACCGACTCCACGGTACTTAGCAACAACAACAAAAACAGCGTTGGAAACAATTCAAAACCTTCAGAAAGAGGTCCAAAGGATTAATAATGGAATATCAGAAATGGACAATACACTGAAAGGGCAAAGGAGTAGAACTGAAGAGATGGAAGCCAGAACTAGTGAGCTAGAAGATAAATCTATCAATACCAATAAGATAGAAGAACAGACAGAAAAAAGGATTTGAAAATCTGAGGAAGGTCTAAAATTCATGTTGGATAATATGAAGAGGAATAACTTAAGAATTATAGGCATTCTGCAACAGGAAGAGTCACACAAATCCACAGAAGAGATAGTTGAAGAACTTCTGAAAGAAAATTTCTCTAACATCCTGAAAAATTAAAATATAAGCATTCAAGAAGCTCAACAAACCCCTAAAAGAAAATCACCAAGACATATAATAATCAAGCTCTCCAAAATAAGGACAGAATCCTGAAGGCAGCTAGGGAAAAGAGAAATGTAACAAAGGCAAGCAGATCAGATTAAGCTCAGATTTCTCAACAGAAACCATGCAGGCAAGAAAGCAATGGGGAGACATATATACAACCCTGAAAGAAAAAAAAAACAAAACTGCTGACCAAGAATCCTCTACCCAGCAAAGCTGTCAATCAAATACAATGGGATTTTGCCAAAGCCAACCCTGCTTTGAAAAAACATCCTAAAGGGAGTTCTGGGGACAGAGAACCAACAAGAGCAGACAACAACCAGAGATTGATATATGTGGCAGCATCACCCGAAAGTCAATCAACAAATGGAAGAGTAGATAACAGAATAAAACTATGTAAGAACAAATTCAGAGGATCTGGGAGGTCAGTCTACGATCAAAGGAATTACAATGTGAAAGAAGGTAACACAGAGAAACAGAGATCTAGATGGTGGGACGGTCAGGTAGATCATAGGATAAAATAGACTGTCTTAAATTCAGGTAAAAGTTAATGGAATATAAGGTAACTACAATGGTGGGGTTGAGGTAGGGGTTTTCGGGGGAGGTGGAGGGAGGCAACGATAGAGCACAGGGTAAGGGCAGACACATCATGTTTCGGGTGTTGGGAAGGGCAACACCAGAAGGGGGAGGAGGTAGAAGAACAAAGTAGATAGGAGAACACTAAAACAGGTTTGCATGGCCTAAGTGAGGCAGAGGTAAATAGTGATGCATGCTTAACCTTGGAACAACAGGGAACTGTGATACAGGGATGGAGGCATAGTTTGAAGAGGGGAAATAATACTAAGATGCTTGACTGTCTTATGAATATTGGTTTCCCTTGTCTACTATTGTAAAATAGACACTTGAGTGGGATAAAAAGGAATGTTGGGAAATACATTACAGAAAACTTGTAAGCCCTTCTTCAGCCTATAACTGACTGGGAAACCTAAAAGGGTTTCTAGAACTTGCCCAGTGAAACAGGCCTCTTGTGGAGCCTTTGCAGAGTATAGGACTTTAGGCAGAATCTTGACTCCCATCTAGAAACTTCTGAGGGGGTACATTCCCACTGGAAATGACAAGCAGATCAGCCTGGAACAGCTAGAGCATCAGAAGATGAATCTTCAAAGACGGATCATCAGGAAAAAAATAAAACAAAAATGTCAGTGTGGCTGGCTACTGCAAGAATAAGCAAGCTGTTTGCTGGGAAATCAAGAAGGCAAGCAATCAAGTTCCTTCAAGACAAACCCTCCCCTAAGACTGAAACTCAAAGAGAACACATGAACAGGCATGTAAGCTTTCTGGTGACAACATTGGTCTACTGGTGAGTGGAAGAGGGGGTAAGTCAGAAATGAAGAAGTGGGATGAATTCAACCATGGTCCTTTGGCTTCCGTTGACCTGGAGAGAGAAGAAGAAGGTCTGGTTGGTCCAAAGTGTGGTGAGACCTGGGGACACCTGAGCCCATGGATAAGGACATAGCCATGGAGGGCTACAGCTGAGAGTGAAGCATCCACCTGATATGAAGTGAGGGGAGAGGCACAAGAACACCCAAACTTGCAGATTGTAGCCATTTAAGCTAGCCTCGATGGCTTGATAATCAGAACTCCACTAGAGAATGATTAAAAAAAAAAAAAAATTAAGGAAACAAGGGCTGTTGTTGTTAAGTGCCGTCTAGTCGGTTCCGACCCATAGCCACCCTGTACATGGTTTCTGAGGCTGTAAATCTTTATGGGAGGAGAAAGCCTTATCTTTCTCCCAAGGAGTGGCTGGGAGTTTCGAACGGCTGACCTTAAGATTCACAGCCCGATTCGTAACCACTACACTACCAGAGCTCCTTTAAGAAACAACATTAAATTGCTACAATTTGATGAACCTGACCTATACTCATGGAGGTAGTAACTCTAAATACCAACAGAGAGGTAAGGAGTCTTCATATCAAGTATAAATGCTATCTCCACTGTACACAGGGTAGATAGGGACAGGCAACTTAGACGCTGGCTACCTAAAATTAGGGGGTGATAAAGGCACGAAGTGATGGCTTACAAGGTTTCATGAGGGAGTTTAATTTAAGAGTGTGTGGGGGGTGAAAGAGTCCCCACTGAATAGTCACCTTGTCTAGTTGGATTTGATTAAAAGAGATGGGATGAGATTCTTATGATTCGATAGTGAGTAATTTTTATCATGACTAATTGCAACTGTCATAATTGTAAAGGTAGAAGTTTTGTAACAAAAACAGGGGAGCAGTTAATCTTACAATGCAGAAACAAAGGACCCGAGGCTCATCAAGGGAGAAGAACGCAGTCCTCAAGGGAGAACCATCAAGCGAAATGTGGGACCTTATCCAGAGAAGCAGCGATACCAGAGATGGAGGCAAAGACGGGGACATGGAGAGAGGGAGCAGCTGAGGACTCTAGATTCATGGGAAGAGAGAGACTAACAGCTTGCGGCCAGGAGGCAGACTTACAGAATGTGCCCTTTGGTGGTGTAAATTGTTATATATGCCTGAGTGTTTGTTTTTTAAAAAGACAGCTAAAGTGAATAGAGAGAAATACTGTTAACTGATGGTACATGGAGGGGAATGTAATCATTGATCTGATGAAACAAGTTATATGATTTGTTGAATGTAAAACTGATGATCTGCCCTGTAAATTTACACTCAATCCACAAAAAAATTCAAGAAAGAAAAAAGAAAACGAATGTTGTGGAGGGACAGTTGGTGTCAGAAGATGATAAAGACAGTTGCAGGGTAGAGACATGTCAGACCTCGACCTTATAGGAACTGGTTTTGAGCTGATTTTGAGTTTGATTCTCCTTCCCCATTGTGAAACCAGAAGTCAGACATGGATTCCAGGCCATTTCTGCAGTGATGCAGAACAAAAATACACTTACCCTCTTAACTGCTAACTGAAAGGTTGAAGCTTCAAGTCAACCCAGAGACACCTTGGTAAAAAGGCTAGACGGTCTTCTTTTAAAAAATCAGCCACTGAAAATCCATAGGTTCTACTGTGACACATAAATTCAAGTAGACTCCATTAAACTGGTACTGTTTTGTTTTGTTTTTTTCTTCTTCTCTTTTCTTTTCTTTTTAACAAGAAAGTTGGATATTTCAAATGAAAGGATCCAAAGTATGGTTTCAACACTTATGTTTCTTTTAAGTGACTGTTATCTGAAAATACTGAAAAATGTTCAAATGAGGCTTATTGTTTGGGACCTGGATGTCATTTGCTGTATAATAGGATTATTGTGGAAATAGGATTTGATCCCAACACAATAAGACAAGTTTCCAATTTCTTCAAAAAGCAGAGATGTCCTCTCAAAGAAAACCTCTTCAGGAAATGATACGAGTTAAATATGTCTAAGTTTTAAAAAAATAAAAATAAAAAACAAAGTACTTCTGCAAAATCATAGAAACCTTTATTAAACAAAAATATCAGAATATGAAGATATTTTTTACCATCCAGGTCTATCCATCTTCTATCCCTTCTCAGAAGAAGTCTCTGAGCTTATATTTACACCACATCAAAATAGAAGATTTGGAGACAAAAAGAAGTTTGAAAGGACAAGATCAGAGCTGTAGTGTTGATGGGACAGGAAATGACCAAAATTCTGGTAGGACAACCCTTGCTATTTTTCAAGAATGAGCAGGTACATTGTAATGGAAACAAAAATCCTTGGTGAAACTTTCCTAGTTTTTTTCTTACAAATGTAGTTTTCAATTTTCTTAAAATTTCTTTATAGGAAGTCCCCATGATTGTTCTGTATCCTTTGAGAAAAATCTATCAAGATTACCCCTTTGGAATTAAAAAAATACTCAAAACAGAAAAAAATGTCACCATAACCTTCTGAGCTGACCTTTCTCTCTTGAATTTAACTGGCCTAGCTGTAGGATAAGTACTGGACTGCTAACCACAAGATCTGTGGTTCAAACCCACCAGTTGCTTCTGGAGTCAGAACCAACTGTATGGCAATTAACAATAGCAGATCCCTTAAGAAGCTACTGTTTTGATTTGAAGAGCTATAAAATAAAAGCTACCTTTTATTTGAAGAGACCCTAAATCTTAAGAGAACTTGTCTGAAGCCATCCACTGGCCACAGAGACATGTTTAAACATGTTTGGTTGGAACAAATCTGTGCATATATATACTAGAACCCTAGAAGCAATATATATGTATTTTACTTACCCTTGTATTTGTAATTAATGATTACCTTGTAATTAATGATTACCATATTCTCTACACTGAACTATAAATTCCTTAATGAATTTGTATTTCCATTGCTTAGCACTATAAATGATATATAGTAGGAGAATTGATGCCTTTGAGTTGTGGTGTTGGAGGAGAATACTGAAAGTGCC
>NW_006408520.1:21982300-21987295 GCF_000296735.1 Chrysochloris asiatica | reverse complement strand
TCAATTCTTCTATGGTCTTCCTTATTTGTTGTTCAACTTCCACAACTACATGACACAATTGAAAATACCTCAACTTGGATCAGGCACACCTTAGTTCTCAAACTAATCTCTTTGCTCTTGAACACTTCAAAAAGGTCTTGTGCAGCAGATTTGCTTAATGCAATACATCTTTTGATCCCTTGACTGCTGCTTCATGAGTATTGATAGTGGATCCAAGCAAAATAAAGTCTTCGACAACTTCAATCTTTCATGCATTTATCATAATGTTATTTATTAGACCACTTGTGAGAATTTGTGCCTTCTTTACATTGAGGTGCAATCCATATTGGAGAAAACACCCCAATAAATGTTTTAAGTCCTCTTACACAGCGTTTTAAGGAGCTCTGGTAACGTAGTGGTTACGAATCGGGCTGCAAACCACAAGGTCAGCAGTTTGAAACTACTAGCTGTTCCACAGGAGAAAGATAAGGCTTTCTGCTCCTGTGAAGATTTACAGCCTTAGAAACCCTGTACAGGGTCGCTATGAATTGGAGCTGACTCCACAGCACATAACAACAACAACAACAACATACAGTGTTTTAAGTCCTCCTCAGTTCCAGCAAGCAAAGTTTTATTAGCTGCATATTACAGATTGTTAATGAGTCTTCCTACAATCTTGATGTCATGTTCTTCTTCATATAATCCAGCTTCTTGGATTATTTGTTCAGCATACAGATTGAATAATATAGTGAAGGTATACAACCCTGCTACACTCCTTTCCTGATTTTAAACCATTCATTCCATATCCACCTGTTCTATTCTAAGACTGTCTCTTGGTCTGTGTACAGGTTCCTCATGAGCACAATTGTTCTGAAATGCCATTCTTCAAAATGTGATCCATAGCTTGTTAAGATCCACCAAGATGAAAGCCTTTGCATAGTCAATAAAGCACAGGTAAGCATCTTTCTGGTATTTATAGTCTCTGCTTTCAATCAAGAGCCATCTAAAGTCATCAATGACATTCCTGGTTTCTTCTAAATCTGACATGAATTTCTGGATGAAAAGTTATCTTAGAGGTAATAGGTGGTATTAGAGAGTGTAACAGAATGAATATATGAGTCCTAATAAGGAGTCCTGATGGTGTAGTGGGTTACATGTTGGGCTGCTAAATGCAAGGCCAGAAGTTCAAATCCACCAGCCACTCCATGGGAGAAAAAGGAGACTTTCTGCTCCTGTAAGCTTTGCAGCTTCAGAAACCTTACACAGGTCAGAATTGACTCAATGGCAGTGGGTGGGTTTGGAAAACTGAAAGGTTGACAGTTTAAACACCTAAGTGGTGCCTTGGAAGAAAGGCCTGGTGATCTACTTCCAAAAATCACAGCCATGAAAAAAACCTGTAGAGCGTAAATCTACTTTGAAACACTTGAGATCACCATGACTTGGACCCTATTGGATGACAACTGGTACTGGTGTCGATGCTTACCTCATTTAAAATATTCAACCAAAATACCAGGCTTTTCCCACAGACCTCCCCAGATTTTTATACTGCTTCCTATTTTTCTCTCACTATAGAAGGGAAATCATTAACTTGATTCCAATGTCTCAAAGTGCAATTTCAAAGGTTCAATTGGAAGATTTTACTTCACTTAACTATTAAAATCTATCTTCTTGTTATATCTGAAATGGAAACTATGTCATCTCTTCTAATTTTCCACCTCTTTTCCTTCCAAGATTAGTGTGTTATCTCCAAAGAATTTCCCCACAATCTTTGAAATTCTGGCAATAGATATTTAGTGAGGGCTCATAAGGATCTTCAGTTTTCCAGTCTCTTCACTAGGAATTGAAGTATTTTATCTGCTCCGTGTATGACCAGAGGATAACAGAACTTCCTCTTAACAAAAGATAAGAAGTTATAGGAGGATGCATCATTTTCAAAAACAGCTATTCTTATATCATTTTTATCTTCTTGTCTTCATAACATTTTGATTGTTACATTTTCTTGTTCCACTTACATAATGCTCACAATGCAAAATTGTTTATCGATGGTATCATATTCTACAAAGCAAAAAACAATTAAATTTTATTTTTGAAATGCTATAAATTATTTTTAAATAAACTACTATGTAATGTTTATTGTTGTTGTTCAGCAGGTTCTGACTCATAGACCCACTGACCTTGTAGTTATCAGTCCAGCATCTATCCTACAGCATCACACCAACACTCCCATAATGCTTATGTTGTTATTAAGTGCTGTTGAGTCTGTTTTGATGCATAGTAATCCTGTATAGTTTCTGAGGAGCGTTTGAACCATCAATCTTGCAGTTAGCAGTTCAGTGCTTACACCAGTAATTCATAATGCTTAAAGAATCTTATAAATTGGTTAAATAGAAAGTCTGCATAAACTTGATATAAATGCCTTGTTGCCGTTGTTAGGTGCCATCTAATCAATTCTAACTCATTTCAACGTAATGCACAACAGAACAAAACACTGCTCAGTTCTGTATCATCCTCACAATTGTTATATTTGACTTCATTGTTGCTGCCACTGTGCCAGTCCATCTCATCGGAGTTCTTCCTCTTTTTTGCTGACCCTCCACTTAAACAAGTATGAAGTCCTTCTCCAGGGACTAGTACCTCCTGACAGTATGTCCAGAGAATAAGTCTTGCCATTGTTGCTTCTAAGGAACATTCTGACTGTATTTCTTCCAAGCCAGATTTGTTTCTCCTTCTGTCAGTCTATAGCACTTTCAGTATTCTTTGCCAACACAATAATTCAAATGTATCTATTTGTCAGGGTCACTGTCAAATTTCACATGAATGTGAGGAGATTGAAAATACCATGGCTTGGGGCAGGCACACCTTAGTCTTCAAACTAACAATTTTAACATTTTAAAGAGGTCATTTGTAGTAGATTTGCCTAATGTTACACATCCTTTGATTTCTTGACAGCTGCTTCCATGAGCATTGATTTGTTTCCAAGCAAAATGCAGTCTTTGACAACTTCAAACTTTTCTCCATTTATAATAATTATATTGGTCCAGTCATAAGCACTTTCATTTTCTTTACACTGATGTGCAATCCATACTGAATGCTCTAGTCTTTGACCTTCAGCAGTAAGTATTTCAAGTCCTCTTGAGTACCAATAAGCAAGATTGTGTCATCTGCATATCACAAGTTGTTAATTAGTCTTCCTCCAATTCCCTGATAATTTGCTCAACATACAGACTGAATGGAGCCCTGGTGTGGTCCTGTAGGATAAACACTGGACTGCTAACAGCAAGATTAGTGGTTCAAACTCACCAGCTGCTCCTTAGAAATCCTATGCACGATCACTGAGTCAGAAACTGACTCAGTGACACTTAAGAACAACAAAACAGATTGAACAAGTAAGATGAAAGCATACAACACTAGTGCACACCTTTCCTGATTCTAAACCATTCAATGTTCCCTTGTTATTTCTAATTATTGACTCTTGATTTATATACAGATTCTTCATGAGCACAATTAAGTGTTCTGGAATGTCCATTCTTCACATGTCATCTGTAGTTTGTTATAATCCACACAGTAGAATACTTTTGCATAGTTAATAAAGCACAAGTAAACATCTTTCTGGTATTCTCTGCTTTCAGCCAATGCTATCTGATTTCAGCAAAGATATCCTTCATTCCATACGCTTTTCTGAATCAGCTTGAATTTCTGGCTGCAATACGTCAATATACAGTTGCAATCATTTTTTTAATTATCTTCAGTAAAATTTTACTTACATGTAATATTAATGATATTGTTCAATGGTTTCTGCATTTCATTGGGTCACATTTCTTTGGAATGGGTACAAATAAGAATCTCTTTCAATCAATTGGCCAGGTAGCTGTCTTCCAAATTTCTTGGCATAAATGAATGAGCACCTCTAGCGCTGCATTAGTTTATTGAGATATTTCTATTTGTATTCTGTCAATTCCTGTTGTTGTTGTTGTTGTTGTTTTCTGCTAATGCCTCAGTGCAGCTTGGGCTTCTCTCAACATCATCAGTTCTTTTTTTTTTTTCTTTCTTTTTATTGTAAATTAAGTGATAGTTTATATGGTAGAACATCACCTTTACATTCATCCTATCGTTTTTCATTTCATTGCAATGATTACAATCCCCTCCATGCAACATCATTCAACAGTATTTGCTTCCATTCCTGTTTTTTGGTTGTTTTGGATGTATAACGAAGCACTCAGGAATATATAACCGTTCAAAGAACCAAAGGGTATACTCCTCAAGCCTGCTCCCGGGGCCATCAGCACCAAGCCCCTCTCATTCCCTGAGTCCAGAGTCCCCAATCGCTCCATCTCTCCACATCATTGTCTCTGTCTCCATCTCTGGTGTCACTGCTTCTCTGGGTAGGGTTCCTTACTCCGCTCTTTTCTCCCTTGATGGTCTCAGGGTCCTCTGCTCCTGGACTGCAAGAACAACCACTCCCCTCCTTTTGTTGCAAAATGTCTACCTTTACATATGCAACATTCACAATCAGTCCTGATAGCAATTATTTACTATTGAACCACAAGAGTCTTATTCCCATCTCCTTTCACCAACCCTGTCCAGACAGGTTGGAAAACATTCAGTGGAGATTTTACCTTCCTCCGCACCCTCGGAAACTAGGCTCCCTCTTGAAAGCTTGTAAGCCAGTCACTTCGTGCTTTTGTAGCCCCCGCCCCCTCCCTGTGCCCCATTGGGTAGCCAATGTCTAAGTTGCCCATCCCTGTCTCAACATCATCAGTTCTTGATCATATCATACCTCTTGAAATAGTTGGACATGAGGTCAATTCTTTTTTGTACAGTGACTGTATTTCCATCTTCTTTTGACACTTCTTGTGTTATTCAATATTTTGCCCATAGAATCCTTCATTACTTCAGGAAAAACTGAATTTTTTCCTCAGTTCTTTCAGCATGTGAAATGCTGTGTGTATTCTTCCCTTTTGGTTTTCTAACTCCAGATCTTTGCACATTTCATTATAATACTTGACTTTATCTTCT
>NW_006408520.1:21979601-21981880 GCF_000296735.1 Chrysochloris asiatica | reverse complement strand
CATCTAGTGAGACCCATGTGTATATTCGCTGTTTATATTGTTTTTAAAAGTATTTACAATGAATAAGTCATTGATCTTGCAAAATTCTATCATGTGATCTACGGCATCATTTCTATCACCAAGGTGATATTTACCAACTGTGGATCCTTCCTCTAAGTTTCCATCTTTTGGATTCCAATCATCAGCAATTATCAGTGCATCTTTGTTGCATGTTTGATCAGATTCAGAATTTCAGACTCAAGAAGCTGGTAAAATTCTTCAGTATCATCATTACTGACTCTACTCGTTGATGCATAAATTTGAGTGTTAGTGGTATTAACTGGTCTTCCTTATTTTGTTGTTTCTGTTGTTAGGTGCCATCTTGTTGGTACTGACTCATAGTGACTCTATGGATACCTTATAGGTGTATGGATATTATCCTATCACAAAGCATTATAGTTCAAGATAGATCTTGAAAGTTCTTTTTGACAATAAATACGATGCCATTCTTCTTCAATTTATCATTCCTGGTATAGTAGTCTGATTCAAAATGGCCATTCCCAGTCTATTTCAGCTTACTAATGCCTGGGATATCAATCTTTATGCATTTCATGATTTTTGGCAACTTATTTTCCTAGATTCATACTTTGTATATTCCATGTTCATGTTCATTCCAAAGAGAGGTGACCCAACAGAATGAGGACATCATCTAACAATATCATCAATATCATATGTAAATAAAGACTTACTTAAGATAATTCAAAAATGGTTGCAACAGTATATTGACAGGGAACTGCCAGAAATTCAAGCTGGATTCAGAAGAGGATATAGAACAAGGAGTATTATTGCTGACAACTACCAACAACAAGGACAACATACCTGTGGTTATAATCCCACTTGGGAATATGTTGTCTTTATTTTGTTAGTAAGATAGAATCAGTGTAGGGTATGTCTTATGGCCATCTTTTTTTTTTTTTTTTTTTGCTTTTCTTCATCTAGGTTCACTCAGTTAATATTTCTCACTACATTTGCATTCTCTTTATGTACAATATGTGTAGATGAATATGTAAATAGTCAGATACATGAGTACTGCTTTCTGATCCAGGATCATATCTACATATATACATACATTCTTATCATTTTTGCTGAGTCATTTGAGAGCAAGTTGCAAGCATCATAGCTTTTCACTGTTAATAGATCATTATTTATCTTACATAACTGTGGTATACCAAGTTAAAAAAAAACATTAATATAATCATATTATGTTATTGAGTTCTTATTCAAATTTCACCAAATGTATCAATATTATTCTTGTTACATTTTTTGTTTGTTTTGTGATCCAATATCATACATTGCATTTAATTGTCAAGCTTTTCTTTTTAGTTTCTATTTAATTTGAAACAATTGTCCACATTTGTTACTGATTTTTTAAAAAAATCCAGACCAATTGTTTTTTGTAAAATATCCTCAGTGTGGGTTTGTCTGCTTGTTGATTTTTGTCTAGGTTATTTATTTAGGCGGGGGGGGGGGGGGGTTCAGTAGCTCTGTATGATAAGTACTCGACTGTTAACTACAAGGTTGGAAATTTGAGCCCATAATTCACCTTAAAAGAAAGAGAAGTCTTTCTGTCCCCACAAAGATTTACACCCTCAGAGACTCCATACAAGGTCATTCTGAGTCAGAACCGACTCCACTTTATAATAGCATGCAGTTTTTGATAGGAATATCATGGTATTGTCATTGTCTCCCACATCAAAAGACAAAGATGTCTGTTTGTTACCTTACTGATTTTTTTATTAAGATGGTGTCTAATGTATTTTTTAAATTTCCTGACTGTAAAGACACATTTTCCTTCTAGTAGCTAATAAGTCATTCATGGGGAGATCCTTTTAGTCTACACAAATGCCCCATTCTCCCTGCAAAACATTGTAAGAATTTAGCAGCCATTGTTAAATCGTTTATGAAAATGATGCTGCCACATGTCATCTTTTCTGCTCATCTTCTCCATTACTGGTTGGTATTGTGGTGCTGTGGGATAAAGTGCTGAACCTTTAGGTCACTTTGAACCACAAGATTGGCAGTTAAAACTCACCAGTAACTCCTTGGAAACCCTATACAGAGTTGATATGAGTTGGAGACAATTTGATGGCACTATATAACAATGACATTCCACTGCTAAGAAGAGCTTTCCTCTCCCCTTTATCTATTATAGATGTTTATCTATCTACCTACCTATCTGTCTGTCTATCCATCATCTGCCTGGTACAAACTATTAACTGGCTTAGCTGCTAACTGAAAGA
>NW_006408520.1:21977377-21979231 GCF_000296735.1 Chrysochloris asiatica | reverse complement strand
ATCATCATTCAACAGTATTTGCTTCTATTCCCTCTGGTTTTGTTTTTTTGTTTTGTGCGTGTGTGTGTGTATAGGATGAACACAAAAACATTCAGAAATATATAATCATTTAAACAACCCAAGGGCACATTCTGCAATCCTGCCCCCTGGCTGCTAGCACACAGCCTTTCTCTTTCCATGAGTCTAGAGTCTTTAGCTGTTCTCTCTCTCCATGTCCTCATCTCTGCCTCCATCTACGGTGTCACTGCTTCTCTGGATAGAGTCCCACATTTCATTCATGCTCTTTTCCCTTGATGGTACTAGGGTACTGTGTTTCTAGACTGTAGGATTAACAGATTTGTTGCAAAACATCTACCTTTACAGTGTGACAATCAATTAGTCATGATAACAATTATTCACTATTGAATCATAAGAATCTTATCCCGAACTTTTCCACCAGACCCATCTAGAAAAGATAAAAATTATTCAGTAGGTATTCTACCTCCCCCTGCCCCAACACTTTGAAACTAAACTACCTCTGGAAAACTTGTAAGCCAGTCACTTCGTGCCTTTATAGCACCCCACCCCCACCCCAGTTTAGATAGCCAATGTCTAAGTTGCCCAAGTTCATCTTTTTTGAGATAGAAAAGTAATTAATCAAGTGAACAGAGCAGAGATGAGGTAATATAAGATCCCAAGACACCTGGAGATCTCCAAGGAGCCAGGAAACTGAAGCTGAAGAGTAAGTACCTTTTTCCAGAGCTGTCACTGAGAGAAAGTATCCGCCCCTACCGTGCCCCCTGAATTCGGACTTCTAAACTATGAAAAAATCGATTTTTATGTGTTAAAGCCACCCACTTGTGGGATTTCTGTTACAGCAGCATGAGGTAACTAGGTTATCACCTAACTCCTAGGCGAAAGGCAATTCAGGAAAGCAGACGAGTGTACTGCAGCTGGGAACCTCAGTTTCCTAGAAACCATGATGGTCTCAGGTCTTTCTTTTTGGTCTTCTGAATCTTATCCACTTCACAAGACACCACATATACACAAATATGCTTTCATTGCACGTTTGCTAATTTTACTAGAAACTATTCTAATGAAAGATCCCATGAATAGTTGAAAAGGAAAAATTTATCTAGGCAGCATATATTTTCATTTTGTTCTAGGAAAATTAAGAACTCCAAAAATAGTAGTAAGAAATGTAGAAATCCAGATGGTTTGAGATTCACTTTGCAACTACAAAATGAATAGGCAAAGTAAGTTTAAGAAGCCACAGTAATAGATGTAGAAAATGCAAATACAGGAGAAATGACTAAATATCATATCTTTATTTATAGAACTGTTTTATGGCAATGTAGAATCAGCACTGGATTGCAAACCACAAGATCAGCTATTCAAACCCACCAGCTGCTCCTCAAAAACCCTACACAGGGTCGCTATGAGTCAGAACCTACTCAACAGCACTTAAAAACATTTATAGGTAAGGATCCTAAGTGTCACTGTGGGTTAGACATTGGACTATTAACTGCAAGATAGACTCTTCAAACCCACAAATCATAAGGAGAAAATGAGGTTGTCTGCCCTCATTAAGATTTACAGTATAGACTAATTGCAACTGTCACAATTATAAAGGTAGAAGTTTTGTAACAAAAAAAAGGGGAGTGGTTAATCTTACAGTCCAGAAACAGAGGACTCTAGGACCATCAAGAAAGAAGTATACAAGCAGAATGCAGGACCTTATCCAGAGAAGCAGCAGCGCCAGAGATGGAGGCCAAGAGGTAGGGGCATGGAGAGGGAGAGCAGCTGAGGCCTCTAGATTCATGGACTAAGAAGAGAGGGACTAAGGGATGGTGGCCAGGATGCAGACTTTCAGAA
>NW_006408520.1:21964344-21976292 GCF_000296735.1 Chrysochloris asiatica | reverse complement strand
AAAAAAAAAAACTTTAAAAAGAGATCATCTAAAAAACTCAACATTAATCTATCTCATTAACATAACAAAGACAACACATTCCCAAATGGTATTATAACCACAGAGTAATATAGCTGTTGGCCTACATGTTGTTTTCAGATGCTGTTGAGTCTGTACCAACTCATAGCGACCTTATGCAAAACAGAACCCTGCCTAGTCCTGTGTCAGCCTCACAATCATTGCTATGCTTGAGCCCATTGCTACTGCCACTGGCAAATCCATCTCCTTGGAGGGCTTTCTCTTTTCACCCAACCCTCCACAAGTATGGTGTCCTTCACAAGGGTATGGTCCCTCATGATAATATGTCCCAAGTATGAGAGACAAAGTTTGGCCTTCCAGGCTTCTAAGGAACATTCTGATTGTACTTCTTTTTTGTTTGTTTGTTCTTTTGGCAGTCCATGGTACTTTAACTTACTTCCCCAACACCATAACTCAGATGCATCAACTCTTCTACACTCATTGTTCAACTTTCACATACAGGAAGCTATTGAAAAACCACGGTTTGGGTCAGGTACACCTTAGTTCTCAAACTGACAGCTTTCCTCTTGAATACTTTAAAGAGGTCTTGTGCAGCACATTTGCCTACTGCAATATGTCCTTTGATTTCTTGACTGCTGCTTCCATTAGTATTGATGGCTGATCTGAACAAAATGAAGTCTTTGATAACTTAAATATTTTCTTCGTGTATCTTCATGCTATTTATTGGTCCAATAGTGAGAATTTTTGTTTTCTTTACATTGAGATGCAACCCATATCAAAGCCCGTAGGCTTTGATCTTCATAAGTAAGTATTTTAAGTCCTCTTCACTTTCAGCAAGCAAGGCTGTATCATCTGCGTATCACAGGTTGTTAATGAGTCTTTCTCCAATCCTGATGCCACATTCTTCTTCATATAATTCATCTTCTCAAATTATTTGCTCAGCATACAGATTGAATAAGTATGGTGAATTATTACAACCCTGGTGCACACCTTTCCCAATTTTAAACCATTAGGTGTTCCCTTGTTTTGTTCAAACAACTGCTTCTTAATCTATGTAGAGGTTCCTCATGACCATCCAATTGATTATCTAAGTGACAGCAGTTTTGAGAGTAAAAATGGGCCCTAATTGAATGGAACGTCTCTGTGTGGCACAGATGGTTTGTGCTCAACTGCTAACCTAGAGGTTGGTGACTAGAACCCACCAAGTGATGGGTCCCACGACCTGCTCTTTGGAGCACTTCCACTCTGTACCAAATGGGGTCACTATGAGTTAACTTGAAGGCAACTAGTAATAACCACAACAACCAGATAGAACATGAGGAAAACAAGCATAAACTAGGACTGTCAACAGACAAATCAGTATGTGTGTTCACTCTAGTTTTAAAAAACCAAAGTCACTGCTATTGAACTCATAGTGACAGAGTAGAACTGCTTCACAGGGTTTCTAAGGATGCAAGCTTTATGGAATCAGATTGCCACACATTTTTCCCCATAGAATGGCTGGTGGGTTCAAACTGGCAGATGGACACTTAACCATTGCACCCCTAGGGTTCCTCATTCTAGTCTTTTTGTTTTTGTTAGGTGCCATCGAGTCAGTGCCGACTCATAGTGACCTTATGCACAGCAGAACGAATCACCACCTGATCCTGGGCCAACCTCACTACTGTTGCCATGCTTGAGCCCATTGATGCTGCCACTTGGCCAATCCATCTTGCTGGAGGTCCTCCTCTTTTTCTCTGACACTCCACCTTACCAAACATGATATTCTTCTCCAGCGACTGGTCCCTCATGACAATATATTCGAAGTATGAGAGACAAGTTTGGCCATCTTGGCCTCTAAGGAGCACTCTGGCTGCACTTCTTCCAACACATTGAGTTGTGCCCCATCAGCAAATGAAGGTCCCATGGGCTTTACTCCCACAAGCTTTTCTCCATTTGCATCATCACGGTCAACTCTACTTTGAGGAGGCAGCTCTTCCCCAGTTGCCTTCCAACCTGAGGGGCTCTTTTTCCGTCACTGTATCTAACAGTGTTTCTCTGCTAGTCATAAGGTTTTCAGTGACTAAATGTTCTGAAGTAGTTCGTCACTCCTTCTTCCTAGTCTGTCTTCGTCTGGAAGCTCATCTGAAACCTGTCCACCATGGATGACCCTGCTGGTATTTAAGATACCCGAGGAATAGCTTCCAGAATCACAGCAACTCACAAGCCACCACAGTATGACAAACTGACAGATGAGTGGTGGCACTCTAGTCTAGTTGGAGACAAATCCCTTTTCCCATATGTTTTCCATAGACATTTTCCAATTCCAGCCCTCTCCCATTCCCATGAAGGAGAAGTTCATTTCATTCCTACCCTTATTCAGAGATGCTGGCTTCAGCTTTTCTTTAATTGATTTCTGCATCTGGTGATACTCAGTACTGCTTATGTGTCTGACATCAATTAATTAAATGACTATCAAAATCATATAAATCCTATCTGTCAACTAGGAAAAAGAGAAAAAACTTTCAAACACCAGAGGCAGAAAAAATTGTAGGTTATTGTCTGATGGCTATTTAAAATATGCTGGGATAATATCTAGGAAGTATTAAAGGATTATTTTTCTTTGACACTTCCCCTCACTTAGCATTTCCCTTCCTTCATTGCCTCAGGGAAAGGAGAAAGCAGATTTTTAAAAAGGGTCTCTTCTAAGCTTTTGAGTTTCAAAAACTAGGCCTTCGGGGGAACAGAACAGACACAGAGCAGTACAAAAGAAAAAAGAAAGAAAACACAGATGGTAAGAGCCTGACTTTAGGTCTGCATGGCGGAGAAAGATAAGAGTCAAGGGAGTCAATATTTTAAACATTTAAACCAAAAGAATCAAATCCACTGCTATTGAGTTCATGCTGACTTATAGCTACCCCGTATAGGATTTCCTAGGTTGTAAATGTTTACAGGAGCAGGAAGCCTCCTCTTTCTCCAGAGGAGTAGTTAGTGAGTTTGAACTGCAGGCCTTACAGTTAGCCAACCAGTGCTTATCCTACAGCACCACCAGGACTTGAGGATAAGAACTTTGCATCTGTCCTTCCTCACAGTGAGTTCAGATTGACTGTGTTGACAGAAACTCTGCATAGGTTTAGGAAACCACAGAACATATATAAAATACAACAGGTGGCACGATCTTATTAGATTACCTCACTCAGATAGTTTTTGGACATGCCCTAATGTGACACAGAAACCATGAAATAACTTCTGTGTGCCCAAAGATTGGCACAAAAACAGAAAAGGACCATCACAGAGTTTCCCACCATCCAGAATGCCATAGGAGTAGCTGAGCCTGCAACAGTGGTGACTGTAGGGGCAGCCCACGCGAAGTACCGACAGACAACCCAGTGAGCTGGTGGTAACCTCAGGGGAGGATGTCAGCTTGTCCACCTGACACTAAAGATCTAATGTGCAAGCTCAACATCGCACCCTGGAACCCCTTAACTTAAATGTAACATTTGGAAAAGGAAGAGAGTATTCCAATTTAATTTAAAGGATGTTTCTGCCGTCAGAGGGAAAGGTACAAAACAGAACTTGAGTTAGAGAAAAAGACATTTTTTTTTTTTATATGTCTGATTTGTGGATGAGATTTGAGCCCAGCCCATATAGACAAGGACATGCAGGATGACACAAGCTATAAAAAAGAACAATGGAACAATGGGAGAGGATATAAACCTGAACATTTTAGACTTCTGACCTCCCTCACTCACCCAGTGAATCCCAATAGTTCCCCTGTCCATCCATTCCTTAATACAATGTGTTAACAAGTTCTTTCAGTTCCACTTCCTGATATCATATCCTTTCTGTCCCCATGACCATCTTATGCCAGACTTGCACCATTTCCCTTTTGCACTACTACATTAATCACAGTAACAATCCTAAAAATCCAAACCAACTCATTGCCATTGTTTTGATTTTTATTATAGCAACCCTATAGGACAGAGTAGAACTGTTCTATAGCCTTTCCAAAGATGTCATCTTTGTGGATGAAGACTACTGCATCTTTCTCACATGAAGTGGCTGGTGGGTTCAAACTTCTGACTTTTGGGGAGGCAGCCTAACACTTTAACCACAATGTCACTAAGGTTCCAATAATAATAATAATAATAATAATAATAATAATAATAATGCTGTTATCGGGTGCTGTCAAGTCGTTTCCAACTCATAGTGACACTGCATAGGCTGGTGGGTTTGAACCATTGACCTTGTGGTTAGAAGTCCGGTGCTTATCCTGTAGTGCCACCGCATGATGTAGTAATAATTGATAGTTAGGTGTCTTGATGTGGTGCTGTATGATTAGCACTGGACTGCTTATCCTCAGAAACTATATACAGAGTTGCTATGAGTCAAAACCAACTTGATGACACTTAACAACAGCATTATTATTATTACTATAGAGGCCTTGGTGATGTTATGGTTAAAGTGCTAAGCTGCTTACCAAAAGTCAGCAGTTTGAACCGACTCAATGGGCGTTTAACAGCAGCAGTATGTATTTGGACCTCATTATGTGGAAAGTGTTGTACTATTTATTATATATGTATGAACTTTTAAAATTACTAATCCTTTGAGGTAGGTAGGCTCCCTGGTAGTACAGTGGTTAAAGCCCTGGGTTGCTAACCAAAAAGGTCAGTGGCTCAAACCCACCAGCTGCTTCACTAGAGAATGATGTGACAGTCTGCATCTAGAAAGATTTACAGCTGTGGAAACTTTACAGGGCAGTTCGACTCTGTCCCTAAGTCCGTAAATGGTGAAGCCAAACATCTGGACCCAGAGTTTCTATCTCCAGAGCCCATATTTTTAATCACTACACTGTACTGCCTCTTTTTAGTTTCCTAATATTCCTTGCAACTAATATTGTGCCCCACCCTCTATACTATCCCCTAAATAATCATTCTAAGTCAAAAATCTGAACAGTGCACTTTCATAAAATCCTTCAATGGATCCCCCACAATTTTTACCATAAAATACAAACTTGTTAGAAAAGGTGTACAGAAGCTGATATGATTCAGCTCTTGTCCAGCCTCACAGACATTCCCTGGTGGTATAAAACTATTGCGGTTACTTCTTGCCCCAGATGAAGGACAGGTTATGCTTGCATGCACACACACACACAAACACACCAATTTCTGAACCTCTTAAGAGCTCACTTATGTGACATATGGCTTCAGAAGCACTTGTTTGTTTGTTTTTAGCATCTTGTACATTTTTTTAGCATCCCTATTCTAAAATATATAATACTAAATTCTAATCAGTAATTTCCTTGTCAAATCAATTATGTTTTGGTCTGTCTTCCTCTTTAGATTGTGAACATTCTATGGCTGGTGGGGTTATACATATTTTCATTCTATTTATTTTGAGCTTGGAATGTATCAAATGTCAAGTGAAATTATCAGAATATCTGCTATCTATTCATCTTTTTCCCCTGATTCAACAATAATTTCACAAATATAAACCAGGCTGGTGGCATTTGGACATATATTTTTAAATTTCGTTCCCTCAGCAATATTGTGAGCAGTAATTATCAGTCCAACTATAAAACTAAAGAAAACAAAAGTGGAGAGAGCACACACATAATAAAACACATAATACTACTATATTGTCTTGCAGAGGTTTTGGAGAATTAAAGTTAATGTAAATAAAATACCAAGTCTGAGATTCTGAACATAGTGGGAAGGCACTCAGTAACTGATAATCTTTATAATTATTGATCAATTATAAGTACCGAAAGTCATCAAGAATAAACAGTGGAACAATGGTTAAGTACTCAGCTGCTCACCAAAGATTGGTTGTTTGAACTTACTCAGTGAGCCTATAGGAGAAGAAACTGGTTATCTGTTTCCCTATAGGACAGTTTTATTGTCACATGGGGTCGTTATGAGTTGAAATAGACTCAATGGCACCCAACAGTAAGTGCCAGGACAACATGGCAGATCAGATTGCATTCTAGTCTCCTAACTACATGTCAGTCCGATATACCACAGCTGCTCATAATCAAAATGTAATGGATCATCTTCTTTTTCTAAGACTATTACTTCCTTCTTTTAGTATACATTCTTTCCAATCCTTGGTGCTACTACCCCTCAGTTCCCACAAGGTCTGTACTTGTAATTCCTAGAGATTATTTCATAAAAAGAGACACAGTGCCCCTCTAGGGACTTTCTGACCCCACTTTGGGGAATGCATTCTTACATTTTCCCAGCATTTTGAAAGAATTTCCTTCCTGGCTTTAAGAAACTGAATGCTGCCCGCTTCTTGTCATTTTTAAAGTTGATGAGTTGCAGCTTGGTCTAAACAGTCAAGCTCGTAAAGTATTAAGCACAGGGAAGGAGCCAGATGGCTCCACTCAGATGAACAAAATAAGACATCCTTAAACTGCAATTTCACTTTCCAGTATCTCTCATCTGTCACCTGGCAGTGCTCATGTTCTTTAATGCTGATAGGACACTAGTAAATATTTGCTTCCAGCTACAAGGTGGACTGGCACTGGTGCTGCCCAACACAAATGTGCAGCTGCAACCCTGACTGCTCTGTCTCCCTCCTGGCACTTACATGATCCCTTGGGAGTTTGGGTGAGACTGGGAGATAAAGTGATATAAAGTACAGGCAGAAGGGAGGTCCTAAATCAGCAACAACTTGCTCAAAACTGGGGACCTGAATTTTAGCAGACTTGTGTTAGATCTGTGTTGGAAGAAGTGCAGCCAGAGTGCTCCTTGGAGGCCAGGATAGTCAAGCTTTGTCTCTCATGCTTCGGACATATTGTCAGGAGGGATCAGTCGCTGGAGAAGGATATCATGTTTGGTAAGGTGGAGGGTCAGAGAAAAAGAGGAAGACCCCCAGCGAGATGGATTGGCAAAATGGCAGCACCAATGGGCTCAAGAATGGCCACAGTTGTGAGGTTGGCCCAGAACCGGGCACTGTTTCTTTCTGTTATCCATAGGGTCGCTCTTGGTACCGACTCGATGGCACCTAACAACAACAACAAGTGTTAGAGAGGAGTCCTGGTGTTGTGGCACTGTGGGTTAATGTATTGGACAGCAAAGTTGGTGGCAAAGTTAATGTATTGGACAACCTCAAGGTTGGTGGCTCAAGCTTACCAGCCACTCCTCAGAAACCCTATACAGGGTCGCTATGGGTCAGAAACTACTCAACAGCACTTAACAACAACAAGTGTTAGAGAACCAAGGAACTCTGGTGGTGCAACAGTTAAATACCTGGCTGCTAGGTTTTGTTCAAGTTTGGTGGTTCAAACCCACTCAGCAGCTCTGCAGGAGAAAAAACTTTGGAGATCTGCTCCCATAAAGATTCCAGCCTAGAAAACCCTATGGGTTCATTCTTTCCTGCCCCTAAGTTTCTATGAATCAAAATGGACTTGACAGCACTTAACAACAACAATCATGTTAGCAAGAAGTCTGTGGATGGTGCAAATGATTAATGTGCTAAGTGCTAACGAAATGTTAGAGGTTTGAGTTCACCTAGAGTTACGTCAGAAGAAAGGCCTGGGGACCTTTGAATGTCATTGAAAACACTATGGCGGTCAGTGCTACTCTGACACACCTAGGGTCACTGTGAGTCAAAATTTACTCAATATCAAGCAGTTTGGGGGTTAGTGTTAAACATATTATGGAAAAGATCTTAGATGTCATCTAGTTCATTTATTGTGAGTAATTTCTGTGTAGAACTGTATGATTAAGCACTGAATCTCAAGGTCAGTTTGAACCTCAAGGTCAGCAGATCAAACCAACTAGGAGCTCCTTGGAAATCCTATACAGGGTCTCTATGCATCTGAACCAACTAAACAGCACTTAACAAGAACAATTTCTTTGCATGAAGACCAACTCAGGAGATATTAAAATGTTTAAAGATGTATCAGTAATGGATATTGAAATTTTAACAGACATTATTTTACCCAACATTTCCTCATACCCTACGAACTTCTTCACTCAGATTGTTGTTAAGTGCTGTTGAGTCGATTCCAACGCATAACAACCCTATGGATAACAGAACAAAACACTGCTTGGCCTTTCACCCTCCTCACAATTGTTATCATGCATAAGTCTATTGCTGCTGTTACTGTGTCAATCCCTCTTGTTGGGGTCTTTTTTTTTTTTTTTTTTTTGCTGACCCTCCTCTTTACCAACCATGATGTCCTTCTCCATGGTCCAATCTCTCCTGATAATATGTCCAAAATGTAAGACACAACATCTCAACATCCTGACTTCTAAGCAGCATTCCAGCTGTACTTATTCAGAGACAGACTTGTTTGTTCT
This sequence comes from Chrysochloris asiatica, assembly GCF_000296735.1. Classification (NCBI taxonomy): domain Eukaryota; kingdom Metazoa; phylum Chordata; class Mammalia; order Afrosoricida; family Chrysochloridae; genus Chrysochloris; species Chrysochloris asiatica. The sequence goes on along the minus strand of NW_006408520.1, from coordinate 21,967,986 downwards.
TCTGGCAGTTAGTGGTGGTGGTGGTGGTGGTGGTGGTGGTTATGTGCCGTGGAGTTGCCAGTTCTGACTCATATCAGCCCTGTATAGGGTTTCTGAGGCTGTAAATCTTTACAGGAGCAGAAAGCCTCATCTTTCTCCCGTGGAACAGCTGGGAGTTTCTAACTGCCGAACTTAAGGTTCACAGCCCAATTCATAATCTTTCAATATTTTTCTCAAACACTGTAACTTAAATGTGGTAATTCTTTTAAAGTCTTTCTTACTCACTGCCCAACTTTCACATGAATATGAGGCTATCAAAAATACAATGATTTGGTTGCTCGCCCCAGAGACATCAAGGCAAGTGGTCTGGTCCCCTAAAGGCAAACTCCCTTCCAAGACTAAGACTCAGTGGGAATACACAAACAGACATGCAGTCTAATTGGTGACCACATTCGTCACTGATAAGGGGAAGTGAGGGAAAAACAGCAATGAAACTGCAAGCTAAGCCCTACCACGTTCAACAGACTCCTGTGAACCCTGGTGGAGACCTGGTTGGCCAGCAGTGTAGCAAGACCTGGGAACTCTTGGGCCCAGAGTCAGTGACATAGGCACAGAGGACTAGAGTGGAGAGTGAAATGTCCAGCTGATAAGAACAGAGGGCATATGCACAAGAACACCCACACTTGCAGATAATACCCACTTGACCTGGCTTCAATGACTGGATGATCAGAGTTCAACTAGAAGAAGAAAGAAGAGGAAAAAAAGAGTAATCTGATCCAATTTGATGAACTTGACCTCTACCTATGGATACAGTAGCTCAAAAGAGGGAACAAATCTTTACAGCAAGGATCACTCCCACCCCTCCATACACAGAGTAGATAGGGATGAACAACCTGGACATTGGCTACCCAAAATGGGGGTGGGTGGTGGGTGGGGAACTACAAAGGCAAGAAGTGACTGGTTTACAAGCTTTCAAGAGGGAGCCTAGATTCAGAGGGCACGGAGGAAGGTAGAATCTCCACTCTGTAGTATCCAATCTGCCTGGGTGGGGCTGATGAAAGGAGATGGGAATAGGTCTCTTGTGATACAATAGCAAATAATTGTTATCAGGACTGATTGTGAGGGTTGGCAATGTAAAGGTAGACATTTTGTAGCAAGGAGGAGAGTGATCAAATTTGCAGTCCAGGAATGGAGGTTCCTGGGACCCTCAAGGGAGAAGAGTGGAGAGCGAGACCCTACCCAGAGAAGTAGTGATGTCAGAGATGGAGGCAGAGACGATGATGTGGAGAGATGGAGCAGTTGGGGACTCTAGACCCAGAGAGGGAGAGGGACTGTGTGCTGATGACTGGGGTGCAGGCTTGCAGGGTATACCCTTTGGTTGGTTGACGATGCGTAGAGGGGATTATAACCATGGTAATGAAAGAATATATGATAGGATGAATGTAAAGCTAATGTTCTCCTACGTAAACTACCACATAATTCACAATAAAACATTAAAATAAAAATAAAAACTTTGCAAACAACAACAAACAAAACACAGTGACTTGGGCCAGGTGCACCTTAGCCTTCAAACTGATGTCTTTGCTCTCTTAAACACTTTAAAGAGTTCTTGTGCTATAAATTTGCCTAATCCAACATATCCCTTGATTTCTTGACTGTTATTTTCATGAGTATTGATTGTGGATCCAAGGAAAACAAAGTCTTTGACAACTTCTAAATTTTCTTCTTTTATCATGATGTTATTTATTGATACAGTTAGGAGGATTTTTGTTTTCTTTACATTGAGGTGCAATCCATACCGAAGGCTGTTGGTTTTGATCTTCATCAGTATTTTAAGTCCACTTTGCTTCCAGCAAGCAACGTTGTATCATCTGCATATGCTGTTGTCAAGCACCATAGAGTCAGTTGCAACTCATTACAACCCTGTACAGGGTTTCCAAGGAGTAACTGGAGGGTTTGAACCATCAACCTTGCAGCTAGCAGTCCAGGGCTTATCCAACAATGCCACACCAGGAATCCATACAGCGTGTGTTGTTGTTGCTTGTAGGTGCCATTGAGTTGGTACCAAGTCTTATTGACCCTATGCACAACAGAATAAAACACTGCCCAATCCTGGGTCAACCTCACAATCGTTGCTATGCTTGAGCCCATCGCTGCTCCCACTGTTCCAATCCATCTCGTTGGGGGTCTTCTTCTTTTTCTCTAACCTTCTACTTTACCAAACATGATATTCTTCTCCAGGTACTGATCCCTTCTGACAATATGTCTGAAATATGAGAGACAAAGTCTGGCCATCCTGGCTTCCAAGGAGCAGTCTGGCTGTGCTTTTTCCAATGCAGATCTGTTTGTTCTTTTGGCAGTCCATGGTACTTTGAATATTCTCCTCCAACATTATAACTCAAATGCATCAATTCTTCTATGATCTTCCTTGGTCACTATCCAACTTTGCATGCATATGAGGTTATTGTAAATACCAGGGCGTGGGTCAGGCACACCATAGTCCTCAAACTGGTGTCTTTGCTCTTTAACACTTTAAAGAGGTCTTGTGCAGCTCATTTGCCTAACGCGATATGTCATTGATTTCTTCACTGCTGCATTCATGAGTGTTGATGGTTGATCTGAGCAAAATGAAATCCTTGACAACTTCAATCTTTTCTCCATTAATAAGAATGTTGTTTATTCTTCAAGTTGTGATGATTTTTGTTTTATTTACATTGAGATACAACCCATACCGCAGGCTGTGGTCTTTGATCTTCATCAGTAAGTATTTCAAGTCCTCTTCGCTTTCAGGAAGCAACAAGGTTGTATCATCTGCATATCACAGGTTGTTAATGAGTCTTCCTCCAATCCTGATGCCACATTCTTCTTCATATAATCCAGTTTCTCAGATGATTTGCTCAGCATACAGACTGAATAAGTGTGGTGAAAGAAAACAACCCTGGTGCACACCTTTCCTAATTTTTAACCATTTGATGTTCTCTTGTTCTGTTCGAACTGCCTCTTGGTCTATGTACAAGTTCCTCATGAGCACAAATGGTGTTATGGAATACTCATACTTCGAAATGTTGTCGATAGCTTGTTATGACCCACAAAATTGAAAGCCTTTACATAGTAAAGCAGGGGTAAACATCTTTCTAGTATTCACTGCTTTCAGCCAAGATCCATTGGACATCAGCAATGATATCCCTTATTCCACATCTTCTTCTGTGCCTTGAACCTCTGGAATTTCTCTGTCAATGAATAGTTGCAGCCATTTCTATAGTACCTTTAGTAAAATTTTACTCACATCACATATCAATATTGTCTGATGAGTTCTGCATTCTGTTGGGTCACCTCTCTTTGGAATGGGTACAAATATAGATCTCTTCATCAGTTGGCCAGGTAGTTGTCTTCCAAATTTCTTGGCATAGATGAGTGAGTGCCTCAGTGCCACATCAGTTTGTTAAGAGATTTCAATTTGTATTCCATCTATTCATAGTGCCTTGTTCTTTGCCAATCTTTCAAAGCACCTTGGACTTCTTCCTTCAGGATCATTGGCTCTAGAGTATATGCTACCTCTTGAAATGGTTGAACATCAACCATTTCTTTTTGGTACCATGCAGCATATTGTTGCTTGTTGTTAAGTGCTGTCGAGTTCTGTTCTGACCTATTGCAACCCTATAT
>NW_006408520.1:21959704-21962324 GCF_000296735.1 Chrysochloris asiatica | reverse complement strand
TTTGCCAATCCATCTCACTGGGGGTCTTCTTCGTTTTCTCTGACCCTCCATCTTACCAAACATGATATCCTTCTCCAGCAACTGGTTCCTCCTGAAAATATGTCCAAAGTGTAATCCTGGCCTCCAAGGAGCACTCTGGCTGTTCTTCTTCCTGCACAGATGTTTGTTCTTTGGCAGCCCATGGTACTTTCAATATTCTCCTCCAACACCATAACTCAAGTGCATCAATTCTTCTATCGTCTTCCTTATTCACTGTCCAGCTTTCGCATGCATATGAGGTTATTGAAAATACCATGGCTTGGGTCAGGCACACCTTAGTCCTTAACCTGACATCTTTTCTCGTCAATACTTTAAAATGGTCTTGTGCAGCAGATTTGCCTAATGTAGCCTGGACTAGTAGCAACATCTAAGTAAGAGGGCTAATTCTTTCTGGCTTGTTCAGTAGTTTCTCTCAGTTTAGTTCCCCATGGACTCAGGTCTAAGTGTTAGGGAGAAAAGGATGTGTTGACTAGCACTGTAAGAGCTATAGTACTTATCATTCTATAAACTACTTGAACATATGCAATATAACTCTGCTTTCCAACACTAAAGGGTCAGAGTAGCATTCTTCTCCATTTGCAATGAAGTACATACAACCTTTTCCAATTAATGGTTCCTCCGAAGTAACAGAAGGAACAGTATTAGGTAGATGGAGTGGTTCACAATGGAAGCAGAATCGTGGTGTCAGGCTGGGTGGGGTGGAGTGTGAGGCTGGGAGGGCTGGAGCAGGAGACATTTTTTTTTTTTTAATTAAAAATAACAACAACAACAAAAAACCAAGCTATTTTGGTAAATTGTAAGATTTGTTCATGAGAACACCCAGAAATGCCAGGGCAGAGTGGGGATGAAGGACGAGGAGTTAGAGGGGCTAGGGTTTGTGTTGGTAGGTAGAACAAGAATCAGCACAGGTTATATTAGGATCACCTGGAAAGGGTTCTTTTGTTGTATGAGGTAATTTGGTCCATATTGTTTAATACTTGAACTTCATTTCCACTTTTGAAACAAGTTAGACATGCACAGTTCGATAGATACATAATATGAGCCACGTATTTAATTGTAAATGTTCTGGTAGACATATTTACAAAACAGATGAAAGTCATCATAATAATGTATTTTGATCCAATATATCAAATATTATCTATCATTCCAACATATATTCAATATAAGAATTCTTAATGAGACATTCTTCTCTTATAAGCCCTGATGATGCTATAGGATAAACACCGGACTGCTAACCACAAGGTAAGTAATTCAAATATACCAATCATTCTGTAGGAGAAAAATAGGCTTTCTGCTCCAGTAAAGATTTACAGCCTCAGAAACCCTATACAGGGTTTCTATGAGTCAGAACCAACTCGATGGCAGTGGTTTGGAATGGTTTTCTTATAGTGAGTCTTTTAATTCCAATGTGTATTTTATTCTTACTGAATATCTCAATTTAAACTAGCCACATTCAAGTGCTCAGTAGTCATCTGTGGCCAGCGTCTACCATAGTGGACAGCACAGGATTATCCTGTATTACATTTTATCTTGGTTTGATAATCTTATTACACACACACATTTTTATTCCATAGCAATGATTTCCACTCAACAATAATATCATATACTGTGTCCTAGAGATTGTGAGGACATTGGTAGTTCAGTAGTAGAATTCTCACCTTCCATGCAAGAAACTTGGGTTCAATTCCTTGCAAATGCACCTCATGTGCAGCTACTACCCATTTTTCAATAAAGGCTTACAGGTTGCTATACTTGTTAAAGTTTCAGTGGAACTTCCAAACTAAGATGGATAGGGAGGAAAGCCCTGGTCATCTACTTCCAAAAACCAGTCAATGAAAACCTTAAGAATTACAATGGTTTGCTCTGCAACCAACTATAGGAATGCAACAAGTTCAGGTAGTGTTTTGTTGCATTGTGCATGGACTTCAACTCCATGGCAACTGGCAACTACAACAACCTAAGAGTTTAAGAAGGCAGTTATATGCAATGTAATTCACGTGACTGTTAATGTATTTTAACAAAATTGCATTTCAGGTAATACATTTATTTACTTATCTCCCTTCATTCCAAGTGCTGTGATGGAAAAAATATGATCTGATCTAAACATTTCTATTACTAAAACTGTTAAATGTAATTTGCATTGAATACCTCTTTTGTGTAGGAGGAAACAATTCTCAGTTGATCACTATGTTTCTGCAAGTCTTATGAGCAGAGTCCCTGGTGACTTTTGTTACAGATTATCTTTACAAGGATGTCTGTATAGCAAGCAGCTTTGAAAGACTGAATTAGTGTTTCTCTGTGTGGCAGAGGGAAGATCTTTTTTGCTGACAAGTGAACGAAAGGCAATGTTCCCATGTGTGTTAGAGAAAATCTTTCTCATTAGAGTGTCTCTGGTGTCACCCAAGATATCGTGGGGTTTTCAGGATTCAGAAAATGGAAATTTTCAGATCCAAAATCCCAGTGGTTGCTGCTGGATGATAGTGACTGGGTAGTATCCCGATCTATATTCCACACAGTGTTACTGTACAGAGAATCTGTCAGTTCTAGCACTCCAGCTTCTAACAGGTCATTAATTAATGCG
>NW_006408520.1:21944470-21959254 GCF_000296735.1 Chrysochloris asiatica | reverse complement strand
ATGGCTTGTACTTTATGCAGTATCAAATTAATGATCAATACGGCTCAGACAATATGCTTGGTTCCCATTTAGTACGTTCAATTGAAATTGGTTTAGGGGAAGATTCCTTATCTTCTAGCATTCCTGAAGATGTTGATTTATATACCCTTCAAGGATGGACAGCCACCATGTCTTTCAGCTATCACGTAGTTAAGAAGCAAAGAGGAGAAAACAGAGGTCCAGGGATAAGAATGAATGATGTCTTCTTATGCGCAAAGTACGTTGTTGTTGTTAAGTGCCTATCAGTCAATTCTAACTCCTAGCGACCCTGTGCAGCAGGGTTGGGGAACATCCAGCCTTGCCAAGGCAACTGCAGTTCCAGCCATCACATTTTTGTAAAGTGCAGTGGAAGCAGTTCGATGGTGTCTTAGTTCGGATTTCCCTAAATTTATTTGAGTTTCCCATTGGTCAACTACCTCCCCATTTCCAGGGTGCACATGCCAGATTGTTGAATTTCTATGGATGTTTCACACAGGGGTGTTAGAGGTTCCCCAAGGCAAAAAAGTAGAGGTTTACATTTCATGGATTGAAGCAAGGATAACAGCATAAATTGTAATTATACATAAAATTAGTCCAGGTGTACATGAAGCCAAGGAGCCCTTGTGGCTCAGTAGTTAAGCACTTGGCTGCTAACTGAAAGGTTATCAGATCAAACTCACCAGTCACTCCACAAGAGAAAAATGTGACAGTCTGCGTCTGTAAAGATGGAAACCCCATGATGCAGTTCTACTCTGCCCTATGATGATGACTGATGGTGTGCTGTGTAGTTGGTTCCATCTCATAGCTACACTGCATAGGGTTTCTGAGGCTGTAAATCTTTATGGGAGCAGAAAGCTTCATCATTCTCCCAAGGATCAGCTGGTAGTTTCAAACTGCTGACCTTGAGGTTAGCAGCCCAACTCATAACCACTATGCTACAAATAGGGTCACTTTTAGTCAGAATCAACCCAATGGCAATGGGTTTGGTTTGGTTTGGTTTGGTTTAACATGAAAGTGGCTGGAATAAGAGGAAGGCTTGATAAGATTTGAAGTGGTACATTGTCAAAAACAGTGAAAAACTCTGCATTTTCCCCTACTTGCAAGTTAGTGTCATGGATGCTGGCAGAAGATATGAGACTCTTGGGTTAGAGACAAAGGACTTTATCACTTATAGTACAAAAAACAGGATACATTTCATGTTCAAATTGGATGATCTTGTCCTCAAGTCTCAGGAGGACAATACAGAGGTGAGTCCAGGTGGATATGGCACAATAATGGATTTTTATCATAGCTGAATCATTAATTCTTATATGGAGTTTGAAAGCAAACCTGTCCAACCTTTTCCCTTGAGGCGGTGAGTAGGAAAAAAGTTAACTTTGCTCTGACTCATGGAGATTTTATGTATAACAGAAGAAAACATTTCCTGGTTCTGTGACATCCTCAGGATCTTTGGTATGTCTAAGTCAATTGTTGTGGCTATGTGTCAGTCTACCTTATTGAGGATTTCCTCCAAATTTCCCAAATGTAATGTCCTTTGTTAGAAATTGATCTTTACTGATAACATTCCAGAGTAAGCCCATCAAATTCTCATCAGCCTCACTTCTAAGAAGAATTCTAGTTTATTTCTGCTGACGCTGATTTGTGGTTCTTCTAATAGTCCAAAATATATTCAATATTTTGCCAACACCCAAATCAAATACATCAATTCTTTTTCTGTCTTCCTTTTATATTACCCAACTTTCACTTGCACATGAGGTCATTGAAAAGGAACCATGAAGGATTCCAACAGAACTTTATTTTTAGATACTGACATTTTATTTTCCTTTATATAATTTTCATGCTTCAGAAAATATTAACCTTTCAAAAAAATTTTTCAATCATCTAAAAATGTAAAATCCATTCTTAGCCTTTGGTCTATACAAAAACCAGTGGAGGCCTGAATTTAACTTCTATGTTGTTCACAGACTCCTGTGATGGTCCAATATAAAAATAATGACTCAGATACTTCTGGTAAGATGCCAGACCAGGCAGGTGCACTACATAGACCCTCTACAACAAAAAAGTGTTGTTGTTGTTGTTGTTGTTGTTAAGTGCCAACAAGTCGGTTCCAACTCATAGCAATCCCGAGCAGGTTTCTGAGGAGCAGCTGGTGAGCTTGAACTGCTGAGCTTGCAGTGCAAACCAACTTTGCAGTCCAGCGTATCAACACACAGTGCCACAGCAGGACTCGACAACAAAGATATGAGAGACCAAATGAAACAGACACCGATGAAAATTCTGGAACCCTGAACTTCAGAGGAAAGGTTAGAAATTTGGACTGAGTGCGTGCTGCAAGGAGAAGCTGAGCAGGGACAGCTAGAGAGAGAGAGAGAGACTGGTGAACAACTGGCCAGACACAGTGCAAACATCTTGCAAACAGTTGTAGCAACAGAAGGTGGCCTGACAGAGCAGATTCACACAGGATGAGAAGGGTGCAATTTCTCCTTTCCCCCCATGCTCTCCTGGTGATGAGAGATGTGCTCACCTCCCATCCTCATCCACCCTCAGCTCAGACTGTGCTCTCCAGGAGTTTCCTGTTACAGTACCAGGAGTCACACCAGTGTGAGGCAGGGGTCATCTGTGCTGCATCATTGTGCCACTTTAGCATGGATTCAGGTAGGCTTGGCTTCAGATCTACAGAACCTGCAGAACCACCTGACCAGCATTTAACCAGTCACTCTGTCCCCAGCTGCCCTGTGGTATTAACTGACACTGAAACTAGTGCCATCAAGGACCTCCACTAACTACTTCCAAATTGAAGACCATGAATACAGATAAGAGGTCAATAGGAACTCCATCTAGGGTCAGAAACTTGACTGTCACATTCCTCCCACACCCATTTCTTGAGCTCCTTGGCTTGCAGGAGGCCTCACCAGAGTTTCCCCCTCTCCTGGTCCAACAGCTACACTGGGTTTTTTGTTGTTGTTTTGGGGGTTTATTTTTACCTTTTCTTGTTTTATTGTTTTAGTTTGTTTACTCTTTCTCCTTTTTTTTCCATTCCCTTGAATTTTATCCTTTCTGTCTCTGCTGTTGCTTTTCCTTTTTGCTTCTGTTTCTCATTTCCCCTTCTTCTCCTCCATCCCCTTTAATCTTTCTTTACTACTCTCTCCTCTCTTTTCATCTTCTGTCTCCTGGTTATTCTAAGTTTTTTTCTTTTCTTTTCTTCCTTTTCTTTTCTCTCTTATTTTTCTCTTCTATTGCTCAATTTTCCTGACCCTCTTCTCTTTTTTAGCTCTTCTTAACTGTTTTTTTTTTCTTTATTATTTTTCTCTTCTATAGCTCCATTTGTCCCTTCTATGTCCTTATAGTTGTTTTGCTTCCTTCCTGTTTTTATTTCTTCTTTCTCTTTTCATTGTTGGTTCCTTGTTTGTTCATCCTCTTTTGTTTTCTTGTGTGGGGACAGGGCAGTTCTCTTTCCCACCCAACAGGAGACAGAAAACTTCCTCATACAATTCAGAAAAACCACACCCTCTGCAGCTCCACCCACTGTACAAGAGCCAGTATCCGTACCTGTACCACCTGATCAATGATAGACAGCAGACCACACCAACCAAACCTACCCTAAACTGAGGTGCACGAACGTCGAGCAAGAATGTACATGTAAACGCTTCCATGCTCTAACTACACCCACAGGTGACAGCTGGTGAGAGCCTAAGAACACATCAACATACAATCATCAATTCACTACAAATATGAACACCCCACAATGTCCAGGGGAAAAAAAAAACAAGACAATGTTAGCTCCCATAAGGAAATAAGAGAAACTAGTTTAAACAAATGATCAAGATGCAGAGACACAAAACTTTTCTGAGGAATAAAAGGTAATGGAACTAACTGAGAAAGAATGAAAATTAGGTACTGTCAAAGGATAGCTAGAAGGATTGAGGAAAGTAAGGAGAACACAATAAAAACTTTAGAATAATTCAGGAAAACACTACAAGAACAAATAGACAAAATAAATACAAATTTTGAAATAATATAAAACCTGCAGTTAGAGATTGTGAAGATTAATACTAAAGTATTAGAAATGGACAATATATTAAAAGGGCAAAAGAGTAGATTTGAAGCAATGGAAGCCCAAATTAGTGAGCTTGAAGATAAATCTCACAATACAAGTATGCTAGAAGGACAATCATTAAAAAAGAATGAAAAAATCAGAAGAAAGCTTAAGTTATGTGGGACACTATGAAGAGAAACAACTTACAGGTGATTGGAATTGCAGAACATAAAGAGAAAATAAAAAGTACAAAGAAAATTGTCAAAGAATGGTTGAAAGAAAACTTCCCTAAATCATGAAAAATGAGAAAAAAAGAAGATGAATACGATAGACCCCGAAAGAAAATCATCAAAACATATCATACTCAAACTTTCCAAAACCAAAGACAAGGAAAGAATCCTAAGAGCGGCTCAGGAACAATGAAAAGTTGCCTACAAAGGAGAGCCAATAAGACTAAGCTCTGGGTTTTTTTTCAGCAGAAACCATGCAGGCAAGCAGGCAATGGGATGACATATACAAAACTCTTAAATAAAAAAATTTCCAACCAAGAATCATATACTCAGCATAGCTGTCCCTAAAACACAGTGGTGAAATTAGGACATTTCCTGATATGCAAAAATTAAAGGAATATGTAATAACAATACCACTTTACAAAACTGTTAAAGGGTGTTCTTTGGAGTGAGAAACAACAATAGCAGACAATAACCTGAGATTACCATACATAACAATGTCACCCAGACCTCAATTCAGTTATGTTGTTGTTGTTAATTGCTGCTGAGTCAGTTCCAATTTATAACTACCCTGTAAAGGGTTTTCAAGGCTTTAAACTTTCACAGGAGCAAGCCTCATCTTTCTCCTGCAGAATGGCTGGTGGGATCAAACCTCAGACCTTATGATTCTCATTCCAGCATGTTGTTGTTGATAAGTACCATGGAATTGGTTCCAACTCATAGTGACCCTGCACAGGGTTTCCATGGCTGTAAATCTTTACGGGAGCAGAATGCCCCATCTTTCTCCCATGGAACCACTGGTAGTTTCGAACTGCCTACCTTGAGGTTAGCAGCCCAATTCGTAACCACTACACTACCAGAGAGCCTTTACAAAAGTATTAAAAGTAAAACACACCTAGAAGACTAGAAATAGGGAACCAGAGATATCAATTTATTATTAAGTCAACTGCAAAGCATAAAGAGGAAATAATGTAGATACAGAATTTCCACAAGGCAAGGAATTCAAGAGATTTCAAGATTTAAAAAAAGTTTTTTAAGTAGGGAAAAATATTAATGAAGTGAACAATAACCTCAAAGAAAATGAATACACCTGCACATCAAAATGAAAAAAGGAGGAAAATCAGGAAGATTTAGTAAGCATTAATACATCAGAAGTGAAATGCAAAGAAAACCCATAAGCAAAATGAGCTCAGTGCAGAAAATTGTGTGGAACAAGGAAACCAGCATCACACACACACACACAAAACCCACACACAGCAAAAAGACAGCAATTAATTCATACCTATCTATAATTACACTGAATGTAAATGGATTAAATGCACCACTCAAGAAACAGAGAGAGCAAAATGGCTAACAGGATCCTTCAATATGCTGTCTAATAAGAATACATTAAAAAGATGGAGACAACCTAAATGCCCATCAACAGAAAAACTTTGGCACATACATATAATGGGTGTCTTAGGCTGGGTTTTCTAAAGAAACAAAACCAGCTAAATATATATATACATATATATAAAGAGAAGTTTATTATCAAGGAGATGGCTTACAACTGTAGAGTCCCAGGTTGCCAGTGGAAGAGCTACTGATTCCTTCCCACGTGTCCATTATATTGGGAGTGGCCCACACTCCCAAGAAAGCATCTCTTAAACTGATTGGCTGCTTATAGACACTCACCATAGAACTAACTATGCCTGTATCAGGTCCTATCATTATGGAAATAAGCACATCTCAACTGCTAAACCTCTGCAAATCCTGGCCTAGTCAAGTTTATGCTGGCCCTAACCATTACAGTGGAATACTAAGCAATGCTGAAGAATGCAATGTTGAAGAATAATGATGAATCTGCAAAACATTTCACAACATGGATAAACTTGGAGAACATTATGCTGAGTGAAGTCAGTCAATCACAAAAGGACAAATATTGTATGAGACCAATGTTACAGAAAGTTAAGCAAAGGTTTTCTTGATAAAAGAAACAATCTGTGATTGTTACAGGGGGCAAGGAGGGAAAATTATTCATTCCAAAGGGTAGATACATGTTAACATGGGTGACAGGGCAGGCAATATACAAGAGGGAGGGTAGCAGAGGAAAGATGAAGGTAGCAGGAGACACATGGAGGAATGCAATGTTAAAATGAATGAAGGTAAATACTGTTAACTGTTGGTGCATGGAAGGGATTGCAACTATTGTAATGAAGCAAAATATTTGATTTGCTGAATTTTAAGCTAATGATCTGCTCTGTAATCCTTCACTCAATTCATAACAAAAAGTTATTTAAAAAAAAAAAAAGAAGAAGAAAAGCCATGAGTTTTCCAGACTGCAAAGATATAAATAGGTTTTAGAAATAATTGGAATCACCATGAAAAATAAATAAGTAAAAATTAATAGGCATCAAACATACCATCTCATCTAAAGCTTCAAATTAGATTATGTCTGTACCTCCATTTTAAATAGTATTTAGTATTTGGGAGAAGTACAGGGGTTTAAAGCATAACTTTAAAAGTCTTCTTTGGTATAATTTAATATTTAAAACTTAAAACTAAGACAGTATTTGTTCTAACCTCTTTGCCCTAAAACCCAATGAATATGTCTATATTAAACTGTATATAATTTTTAAATATCTTAAATAATGGGCATTCACATATTTGAGTTTCTAAAATAAAAGCTGGTTAATTATAATCTAATTCTAAAACTTAAAAAAAAACACAAGAATATGAAATGTTTTACACAATACTGATATATCATTTTTATAATGTGCTTTCAAGCATATTTCTTTTCCTGCAAAAGGACACATTACAAAGGGTCTGAACTTGGCATTTCTAGAGATTTTTCAAAACTTTAAATCATCTTCTTTAAAGACAACAATTGGAATCTAAATTATTATGACTTCATTACAGTGGATATTTTTCCCATTAATGGATAAGCTGATATTTTCAGTCTATTTCAGAGTGGTACCAGATGCTAGCAAGTCTTAAACCGTGAAGATAAAACTTGATACATCACAGTGCTTGCTCTTTGACCTTCCAGTCCTTATAGTATTTTATTTTACATTTTTGCTTTGGTGATTTTTTTTTTTTTTAAGCCTCAGCTTTCATAAGTCTGCATTTAAATTTTAAAATATAAATTTGGTCCCATGAGTCTTTCTTGATTTTAACAGATAACGTGATCTTTTCCAGAGTGTTCAAAATTTGTATGTTTTAGGGGGAAAATATATTTCTTTTTTATCTTCAAGTTCATCATATTTATTTTATCATACATATGCTTTTTTCTTTCTGGTAAATATCTAGATATCTCTTATAGTGTTTCCCATTCTTACTGTTTTTTGTTTTTTAAAAAAAATTTTTGAAACTGTACTATAACTATCTACAGTTACCACGAAAATGGATAGATGCACAGACAGGAAGCAAGATAGATAGATAACTGCTATACTAAACAGTCTGGTTTCTTTTGTTGTGTTTTGATTGTTTTGGCCCAACCTTGAGAGATTATATCTCTTTAAACTATGCTACAAAACTATAAGGTAGGAATCAGTACCCTACTCCCAATAATAAAGCCTGAGATTACTTGTAGTTTCCAAAGGAGTTTCAAATTTAACTTAGCCAGAGCAATTTATTTGCAAACTATGTTGAAAAACAAAAGTTAAAATACGTATAGAGTCTAATATAAATCGAGACTTTTATAATCAAAGAGTCCTGTATGCAAATTCCAGCTCTGTCACTAACTGGCTGTGTTAATCAGCAATCTACTTAGTCTTTTCTAAAGCACATTTTTGATCCATAAAATATGTCCAATAATTTAAGAATTAATTAGATAGCACACATAAAGATCCTACTACAGTGTCCAGCACATAGCCTATCACTCAAAACCAAACTCAATTCCATGAAGTGGATTCTGACCTTATAGGAAGAAGTAGAACTGCCCCATAGCTTTTCCAAGGTTGCAAATCTTTGTGAAAACAGACCGCCATATCTTTCTCCTGTAGAGCATCTGGTGAGTTCAAACCGCTGGCCTTCCAGTTCAAAGACAAATGCTTTATCCACTACATCACCAGAGATCTTTATACCTATCACCAAACTACACAAAAATAAACCCACTACCATCGGTTGGACTCATAAAGACCCGATGTAGTGTTTCCAAGGCTATAAATCTTTACAGGAGCAGAAAGACTCCACTTTCTGTCATGGACCAGTTTGTGGATTCAAATTGTTGACCTTGCACTTAGCAGTCCAACACATAAACCGCTATGCTAACAGGATTCTTATGGATCTAGATGCTTATCACAGTATCCATTAAGTGTATTCCCTTACTTCCTCTCATTATTCCAAGAATTCAAACAATGTGTATATCAAATGGGACTGAGGCAACCGTATAGGCTTTTCCTTATGGCACTGCTATTAAAATGTTAGCAGTCTCCCAGAGACTCTACTAGAAACACTACAAATGTCCTGGTGTGGTGCTGTGGGTTAATGTGCTGGACTGCAAGGTCAGTTGGTTGGCGGTTCAAGTTCACCAACTGCTCCTCAGAAACCATATATAGGGTTACTATGAGTCGGAAGTGACTCGACAGCACTTAACAAAAACAGCAGCAAGCTATGTAACAATAGTGTCAGGTCATTAGTTTTCTTTCCAGAATTACTGAGTGCAGGATTGATGGTAGAGTGATGAATATAGCTGCCTTCCAAATCACTGAGTAACTGAGCTTGTGTTCTCTGAAGGATCTTTGTTTATCTCAAAATTCCATGTAGTTCCAATGTAGTTCCAAATTTAACTCACAGATAGGTCTTTGACTTTTAAATTGTTTTAAATTTTATTTTGAAATACAAGTTTCTTCACCCATGAAATTCTTAGTGATTTTTCCTATGTTTATTTGACAATGAGTGTCTGGATAGTATTTTATAACCTGGCGATGTGTTCAATTTACCTGATTATTGCCCTAGAAGAAAAGCTGTCCATATTCAGAAGCTATGAGTTCACATTTCTTTGCCCTAGGTCACCTGTCTTTGAGAAGTTTCCAAGAGAGTGCTTCCACTATGTGTTTCAAATAAGTAATAGAAATTTAAAGGGGAGGAGGGATAAATATCCAAATTCTAGTGAAGTTTTTCTGTACATTAGTAAGTTCTTTCTTTTGTTGTTTTGGTCCTTAGTATAAGGCATAGTATATCTCTTGCCTCTATGCAAAGAGATGAGCAGAAACATATGCAAGCTGTGTTTGGAAGATGTCCATACAATTGGTTATCTGCTTCTCCCAAAGGGAAAGGCTGAGCCCAACTCAAATTTCCTCATCCCTCAAAGTCCCCTGTTTCTGGACAGTTGATTTCCCCCCCAAAATAGTAGTCATCTAAATGCAGACTGTCTGGTGCTCAAGAAATTTTATCTCCCCTAATTAGATTACTAAGGGGCTCTGGTAGCGTAGTGGTTACAAATCAGGCTGCTAACTTCAGGGTCAGCAGTTCAAAACTACCAGCTATTCCGAGGGAGAAAGATGAGACTTTCTGCTCCCATAAAGATTTACAGCCTCGGCAACTCTGTACAAGGTGACTATGAGTCGGTACCAACTCCACAGCACATAACAACAACAACAATTAGATTATTCTCAAAGTTCCATATTTTAAAAGGGGGACAATAGCAATAATAGCAGGGAAAAGAGAGAACAACAGTACTGCTACCAGGGAAGGCTTTCCCCAACCAGGGGCAAAGTCCAGACTAGGTCCTTGACTTCTGATCAAGAATGAACAGGAGAGACTCAGGCATTCCACGTGAACAAAGGTTTACTGAAGGTGAAAGAGCTCACGAGCAGGGACAGAGAGAGACTAAGAAATGCTACTAGCTTCTGTTCCCCCAACAAAGATTTGGCTGGGGCTTATAAAGGTTTTCAGGTGGGAAAAGGCATCATTTTTATGCATAGGAATAAGAGTAGATTTCCTGGAAGCGGCCTGTTTAGGCAGAGTTATGATAAGATGCATGTGCAGGTTGGTTTCAAGATGGAGTTGACAGCAAGGGTTGCCAGGAGGGGTTGGCTGAACTTATTCTGGTATATCACACATGCACAATTTTTGGGGACTCCAGTTTGAGCCTTCTCAGTGGCTGGTGTTCTCCTCTGCCCCTAGGAGAAGATCATTCTTCATAAGCGTGAGGACATAATGATGTCCAGAGGATTCACATCCACATGGCCAATTTAAAAGACACAAAGAACTGAAGAATTTCATCACAAAACCATGATTGCCAACAGATCAATATGTCATATTCACAGGCTGGATGAACTACAGGTTACCGAAACTGGAAGGGGACTAGTACAGATTAGAACTATTTATAAGATTATTCCTGAGGACCTCAGAGTATGACAAAACCATGTGACCCAGATATTCTAATTTCCATGAAGGGACATACCACTGAGGTAAGTCCTTGACATGGAGACTGCCCCTCCCTGGGCTGGCTAGGAGAGTGGCTTCAATCCACTTTCAAATACTCTCTGCCTGAGGACAAACTTGCTTCTCCCTACTTCCCCAGATTATCACTAATCACTTATGCAGTCAGCAGTGTGACATATTCAAGATGGCGCCTGAACTTCATGTCAAGGTTCAAGATGGAGTTAGGGCTCTGAGTGCTGGCCGCAGTCTTCAGCAGACCAAATGCCTTTGATTTCAGGCTCTAACTCAGCAGTTGTTAAATACGTCAATTTGGTTCCTACTCATAGTGATGGAGGTTGGCAACAAGGAATGACCTGAGGATGCTCATATGAGGTTATAAAAAGCCATAAAAAATGGCAAAAAAAAAAAAAAAACACACACCAAAAACCTGAAGACACTATAACCTATCTATATTTACATCAGGACTTATAGCAGTCCTATCTCGCTTGTAAAATCTCTTGGACAACAGCATTCCGTCTCCAAAGTGTCCAGATGAAGCTAGTTCCTTGCACCTGCACAATGCCATCAGAGGTGACCACTAGTGAACCCAACATAGAGCTTCTAAACCAGACCTGGGACTCACACTAGGTCTTTGGACATAAAGACGCATGTGCAAGGAGCTTTGTCAAGTATCCCAGATGCTTCACAGAAGAATCCATCTTGAAATCTTAGACTCTATCTTGGCCACTGGATGCATACACAGCAGGAGAAAGAGGAACAAGAAAATCAGAAATAAAACAGAGTAAATAGGAAACCCCTCACCCTCCCTGGAAACAGTTTGGTTGCCTGGCTTACTTAATCCTATAGAAGATCCTTACCTATAAACTCGAGAAGACACTGTTGCCATAACAGGTGTCCCCTGCAAGTTCTTCCTTTCTGAATAAATTTTCTATAGTAGCATGAGTTAATTCACTGGGCTGCAAGATTGGTTTGAACTGCAAGATTGACTTGAACAGACTTGATGGCACAATGATACAACGCACTGTAGCTGCTTATGACTTTATAGTCTCTTTATAGCCCTCCCTGTCTCTGCTTGCAAGCCTTTTTTTCTATAATAAACTTTTGCTCATGTGGAGACTGCCTCACCTGATTATTCTTAATTAGTAGAGGGCAAGACCTCTTTCTTGAAAGAGAAGCAGTTGGTGCTCCTGAGTAATAACAATGAACCTCTGTAAGGGTTCCGAGGAACAATTGTTGGGTTTGAACCACCAACCTTGTGGCAAATAGTCCAATGATTATCCTACAGCACCATACCAGGATGCCGTAATTCAGCAGAGACGTGTTTAAACATGTTTTATTTGGAATAAACCCATGCATGTATGAATTGGCACAATGGGTTAAGCATTGGGCTGCTAACCACAGGTCTACTGTTCAAACACACCTGTGGGAGAAAGATGAGGCTATCTGTTTCCATAAAGATTTATAGTCTTAGAAACCTTGCAAGGCAGTTCCATTATGTCTATAGGATCACTATGGGTCAGAATTAACTCTATAGCAGTGGGTTTGGGATTTTATGGAACCCTAGTAGCAATACTTTTTGACTTAGCCTCATACATTGAAAATCCCAGAGAATCCAAAAGAAAGCTATACAAGTATATAAGAAGTCATACAAGGATTCAAAGAGCCAAGCTATGTCAACATGCAAAAATCAGTTGGATTCCTCTACACTAACAAAAAGAATTCTGAAAAGGAAATCAGGAAAACATTATCACTTACAAATGTTGTTAAGTGCTATCAAGTCAGTTCCAACTCATAGTAACCCTGTATAGGGTTTGCAAGAAGCAGCTAGTGAGTTTGAACCACTTACTTTACAATTCAAACTGATCTTGCTTATCCTATAGCACCACACCAAGACTCCATCACTTATAATAGTCCCTCAAAATACAAATTACTTAGTATTTGTCTTAGTTATCTAGTGCTGCAGTAACAGATATACCACAAGTGAATGACTTTTACAACCAGAAATTTATTCTCTCACAGTTTAAGAGACTAGAAGTTAGAATTCAAAACACTGGCTCTGGATGAGGTCCTTGTCTCCTTTCAGCATGGATCAACTCATATTCCTTGGAGATCTCCATACATCTTGGCATCAATCTTCCCCTGGATCTAGGAGATTCACAGTGCAAGGATCCCAGATCCCAAGGACATACTCCACCCAACTCTTCTTTCTTAGTGGTAGTTGTCCTTGTTAAGTGCCATCGAGTCAGTTCTAATTCATAGTGACCCTGTATAGGGTTTTCAAGGAATGGCTGGTGGGTTTGAACTGATGACTATGCAGTTAACAGTCAAATGCTTATCCTACAGCGCCACATCAGGATTCCTTTGGTTGTAAGTGAGTCAGAACTGATTCAAAGGCACTTAACAACAAAAGAGTTAAGAGAGAACCTATAGACTAGGGAAATTTTTGGCAATGACATATCCAACAAGGGGCGAATCGCTAAAATTTATTTTAAAAACTTAAACACTTCAACAATAAAAAGACAAATAATCTAATTTAAAAGTGGGCAAAGAGCATGAACAGATATTTTACCAAAGAAAACATTGAGGTGGCTAACAAACACATGAAAAGATGTTCATCGTCACCAGCCATTAGAGCGATGCCAATCAAAACTACAATAAGATACCACCTCACCCAGGCAATAATGACACTTGTCAAAAATCAAAAAAGAAAACAACAAATGATGGTGAGGCTGTGCTGATAGGACTGCAAAATGGTAAGGACACTAGGGAAAACGGTATGGGGCGTCCATGTTCTTGTTGCTGTTAAGTGCCAGTCCAGTTGGTTCCAAAACAGCAAACCTTTACAAAGCTAAATTTTTGGATAGAGAGAGTCCTGGTGTGGCACTGCAGGATAAGGCGCTGGACTGCAAGGTCAGTTTGAGCCGCAAGGTCGGTGATTCAAATGCACCATTTGCTCCTTGGAAACTCTATTCAGGGTTGCTATGAGTCGTAATTGACTCGATAGCACTGAACAACTATATGTATATATATATATATATCACTATTCCCATAACCTGTATTCCTAGTGTAGCACTGTGGGATAAAGTACTGGACTGAAAGGTAGGTTTGAACAAAAGATCAGTTTGAACCACAAGGTCAGTGGTTCAAACTCACCAGTCACTTCTTGGAAATCCTATACAGGATCACTATGAGTCAGAAGCGACTTGATGGCACACAACAACGTTCCTATATCCATTCAGCCTGTGTCTCTGTCCATGTATCTACACACAGAATACTGTTGCTTCAAGGTTGTGTGTATATCACCATTTACCTCTGTCACCTTTAGCCCTTGCAAACCTGCCTGAGTCTTCTCCTGTCTTTCTCATTCTTCTGCCAACCTCCCTCTTCTGGTATATTGCCCTCCCTGTCACCCAAGCTAACTCAGGAGTGGGGAACATCTGACCCGCGGGCAGTATAAGCCCACGAAATCATGTGGTCTGGCCCCACCAAGGCAACTGTAGGCGGGACTCAAAATTCAATAAATCTAGGAGCTTTGATCACGGCAACATAAATTTATATAAGTGATGTTGTTGTTGTTATATGTTGTAGAGTTGATTCTAACTCATAATGATCCCGTATGGGGTTTCCAAGGAGCAGCTGGTGAGCTTGAACCACCAACCTTGTAATCAAAGCAACTTTGCATTCCAGAGCATTAACTCACAATGCCACCCACACTCCAGCAACATAAGTTTATATTAAGTGATGTTTTAAGTATCCAAATGGTCCATGGCAGAAAAACGTTCCCTGCCCCTGCTTCTAGCCAGTAAATTACTCTCCTTTCCCTCCCACCCCTGGTAACCATTAAAGAATGTCTCTTTTAGTATGAAAATCTTTTCTTTAGTTTTTACAACAGTGGTCTCTGTTTGTCCTTCTTCACTCAACATAATGTCCTCCAGATTAATCCATGTTAGTGCGGTGTTTCACAGATTCATTGTTATTCTTCAACATTGCATAGTATTTCATTGTGTGTATGTACCAAAGTTTGTGTGTCCACTCTTCCATTAATGGGCATTTAGGCTGTCTCTATCTTTTTGCTATTGTGAATAGTGCATATATCTGGATCTTATTTCTTGTGGATATATATCAAGTATA
>NW_006408520.1:21942888-21943898 GCF_000296735.1 Chrysochloris asiatica | reverse complement strand
CATTTTGGAGAGTATGCTCTCTTTCTTTTTTTTTTTTTTTTATGTTTTATTGTGAATTATGTGATAGTTTACATGGGAGAACATTAGCTTTACATTCATCCTGTCATATATTGTTTCATTGCCATGGTTACAATCCCCTCCATGCATCATCAACCAACCAACCAAAGGGTATACCTTGCACAGAGATTAGTTTCTTGTCTGATAAGAAATTGCAAAATAAATTTTCCCAGCCTGGCTCCCTTTTCACTCTTTTGGAGAAATTTTTTTTTTCTATGTTTTTATTGTAAACTGAGTGAAAGTTAACAGGGCAGACCATCAGTTTTACATTCAACAAACCATACACCTTGCTTTATTACAACGGTTATAATCCCCTCCATGTACCATCAGTTAACAACATTTTTCTCTATTCATTTTAGCTCTTTTTTTTTTTTTTCTCAAACACGTGGGCATATATAATAATTTATATGTCCAAAGGGCACTTTCTACAAGTCTGCCTCCTGGCCACTAGCTCTCAGTCCCTCTCTTCCCATGAATCTAGAGTCCTCTGCTGTTCCCTCTCCATGTCCCCGTCTCTGCCTCCATCTCTGATGTTGCTGAAGGTCCCGCATTATGCTTGTGCTCTTCTCCCTTGATGGTACTAGGGTCCTCTGTTTCTGGACTGTAAGATTAACTACTCCCCCGTTTTTGTTTCAAAACTTCTACCTTTAGAATTGTGACAGTCACAATTAGTCATGATAACAATTACTCACTATTGAATCATAAGAATCTTCTCCACATCTCTTTTTACCAGACCCATCTAGACAAGATGAAAGCTATTCAGTGGGGACTCTATCTTCCCCCACACACTCTTAAACTAAATTCCCTCTTTAAACCTTGTAAGCCAGTCACTTAATACCTTTATTGCCTCCCCATTTTAGGTAGCCAATATCTAAGTTGCCCATCCCTCTCTACCCTGTGTACAGAGGGGATAGCATTGATACTTGATGTGAAGACTCCTTCCCTCTCTGTTG
>NW_006408520.1:21940453-21942153 GCF_000296735.1 Chrysochloris asiatica | reverse complement strand
GGCTCAGGTGTTCCCAGGTCTCACCACACTTTGGACCAACCAGCCCCTCCTCTTCTCTCTCTCATCTCCAGTTCAACTGTGGTTGAACTCAGCCCATTTCTTCATTGCTGCCTTTCCCACTCTTCCACTCACCAGTAGACCAATGTGGTCACAGCAAGCCTACATGCCTGCTCATGTGTTCTCTTTGAGTTTCAGTCTTTGAGGAGGGGTTGTCTTGAACGACCTTGATTGCTTCCTGGCAAACAACTTGCTTATTCTTATAGTAGCCAATCATACTGCCATTTTTGTTTTAGGTTTGGCAAAATCTTTTTATGCACATAAGTGTCTAATTTTTAGGAGGTTCCAGTCATCTATTTTGTCTTCTGCTGTTTGTGTGTCTTTAGTAATATTTGATATTGTATTTATGCCATATATTAGAGCCCCTAAGTTTATCCCTGTCTTTTCACTAATGATCTTATAGTTCTAGGTTTTACATTTAGATCTTCAATCCACGTTGAATTTGCTTTTGTATTTGGTGTGAGATATGGGTCTTGTTTCATTCTGCAAATGGATTTCCAGTTTGCAAGTATACTTTTAGGGAAATCTTTAGCTATATATTTATCCCATGCTATGTCTGCTTTGGAGTCCTGGTGTGGCGCTGTGGGTTAATGTGTCAGACTGCAAAGTCATTTGAACTGCAAGGTCAGCAGTTCAAGCTCACCAGCTGCTCCTTGGAAACCCTATACAGGGTTGATATGGGTTGAAATCAACTCAACGGCACTTACCATGTCTGCTTTATTCAATTCTGCTTTAACTCAACATATATCTGCCAACAGACTCACTTCCTATGAGATCCTTCTGGCAGCTTCCAATATTAGACTACATACACTGGTTACATTAAACCCAGTTACTCTTCTTTCTGTTATGCCAATTGACCATGATGTCTCCTGAGACTATAATACTATGGATTTTTGATTGCATGCTACTTCCTAAAATGATTGAATATTGACTTTTTTTTTTATGATGGTGATTCCTGCGTGGTTCAATATTTTGCGTATGGAATCCTTAAATATTGCAATACAAGGTTTGAGGGTTTTTTCAGTTCTTTCAGTTGAGAAATACCGATTGTGTTCTTCCCTTTGGGATTTTTAGCACCAGGTCTTTGCACATTTCATTTTAATACTTTACCTTGTCTTTGAAAGCTTCTGTTCAGCAATTTTCATCATTTCTTCCTTTTACTCTTGCTATTCTACACTCAAAAGCAAGTTTCAGAGCCTATGAAACTAAAATTCATTTTGATTGTTTCTTTCTATCCTGTCTTTTTAATGATCTTTTGATTTCTAAGTATGAAATCCTTGATGTCATCCCACAACTCATCTGGTTTTCCATCACTAGTGTCCAATGCATCAAATCTAGTCTTGAAATGGTCTCTAAATTCAGATGGGATGTACACAAGTTTGTATTTTAACTCTTGAGGATTTGTTTTAATTTTCTTCAGCTTCAACTTCAATTTGCATATGAGCAAATGTTGGTCAATTCAGGAGTCTGTCCCTTGTTCTAACTGATGCTATTACGCTTCTGTATGATCTCTTTTCACAGACATAGATGATTTGATTCCTGTGTTCCATTTGGTGAGGCCCACGTGTATAGTCACCATTTTTGTTGTTGAAAAATGCCATTTTCAGTGGGTAAGTCCTTGGTCTTGCAAAATTCTATCATGC
>NW_006408520.1:21938549-21939598 GCF_000296735.1 Chrysochloris asiatica | reverse complement strand
CTAGTGGTATAGCTTCCAGCAACACAACAACACAAAAGCCACCACAGTATGACAGATTTGCAGAACAGTGGAGGACATTATTGTTGCTCCTTTTATAATACAGGATTTGATAGAAGGCCCTCTAGAAGAGCCTTGAAGTATCTTGAAGTACAATGCTGTCTGTGATAGGATAATATCCATACTCCTACAAAGAAAACCAGCTAATAAGACTATAATGCAAATTTACGTACCAACCACTAAAGCCAATGATGATAAAACTAAAGGATTCTACCAACTTTTAAACATGCAATCAAGATGCATTGATAATTACTGGTGGTTGTAATGTGAAAGTTGGAAACAAAGAGGAAGGGAAGGATTGGTAGTTGGAAAACTTGGCCTTGGTGATAGAAATTATGCTGGAGATCACATGACATAATTTTGCCAATACCTTTTCCAGCAACACACATGGACCTCACCAGATAGAATATACAGAAATCACATTGACTACATGGTGATGGTGGTTGTTACGTGCCGTGGAGTCGGTTCCAACTCATAGCGACCCTCTACAGGGTTTCTGAGGTTGTAAATCTTTATGGGAGCAGAAAGCCTCATCTTTCTTCCGAATATGTGGGAAGAACTGATAAAGAAGCCATCATCAGCCAAAACAAGGGCAGGGAACCTCTGTGGAACAGCATCAGCTGCTCATATGTAAGTGTAGGCTGATGCTGAAGAAATTTAAACAAATTCACAAGAACCAAAATATAACCTTCAGTATATCCCACTGGAATTTAGAGACCATCTCAAGAACAGATTCTATGCATTAGACCGAAGACCCAAAGAGTTGTGGGATGACATCAACATCATCGTACAGGAAGAAAGCAAAAGGTCATTTAAAAGACAAGTAAGAAAGAAAAGACAAAAATGGGTGTTAGAAGAGACTTTGAAACTTGCTCTTGAAAGTAGAGGAGCTAAACCTTGAGGACATTTGTTGTTGTTGTTAAGTGCCGTCGAGTCAGTTCCGACCCATAGCGACCCTGAAAAGGGTTTCTGAGGCTGTAAATCTTTACAGG
>NW_006408520.1:21915288-21929074 GCF_000296735.1 Chrysochloris asiatica | reverse complement strand
GATGGAATAAAAATTGAAATCTTTCAAGAAAGTGAGGTGGCACAGGAGGCACTCACTCATCTCTGCCAAGAAATTTGGAAGACAACTATCTGACCAACTGATGGGAAGAGATCTGTATTTGTGCCCAATCCAAAGAGAGGTGATCCAACGGAATGCGGAAATCATCGGAAAATCTCTTTGATATCCCATGTGAGTAAAATTTTGCTAAAGGTAATACAGAAGTGGCTACAATCATACATTGACAGAGGACTTTCAGAGGTTCAAGGCGGATTCAGAAGAGGCCGTGGAACGGGGGATACCATTGCTGATGTCCGATGGATCATGGCTGAAAACAAAGAATATCAGAAAGATGTTTACCTGTGCTTTATTGACTATGTAAAGGCTTTCGATTGTGTGGATCATGACAAGCTATGGACAACATTGAGAAGTATGAGTATTCTGGAATACTTCATTGTGCTCATGAGGAATCTGTACCTGGACCAAGTAGTAATTGTTTGAACAGAACATGGGAACACATGAAGGTTTTCAAATTAAGAAAGGTTTGTAACAAGTTTGTATTTTTTCACCATACTTATTCAACCTGTATGCTGAACAAATAATCTGAGAAGCTGGGTTCTATGAAGAAAACCGTGGCATCAGGATTGGAGGAAGACTCATTAACAACCTGCAATATGCAGATGATACAGCCTTGCTTGCTGAAAGTAAAGAGGACTTAAAATACTAACTGATGAAGATCAAAGAGCATAGACTTTATGTCCGAAGTATGAGAGACGAAGTTTGGCCACCTTGGCCTCCAAGGAGTGCTCTGGCTCCACTTATTGCAACACAGATCTATTGGTTCTTTTGGCAGCCCATGGCATTTTCAATATTCTCCTCCAACACCATAACTCAAAAGCATCAATTCTTCTACAGTTTTCCTTATTCCCTGTCCAGTTTTCGCATGCATATGGGGTTATTGAAAATACCATGGCTTGTGTCAGGTGCACCTTAGCCTCAAGATGACATCTTTGCTCTTCAACACTTTAAAAAGGTCTTGTGCAGCAGATTTGATTAATGCAATACATTATTTGATTTCTTGACTGCTGCTTCCATGAGTGTTGATAATTGATCCAACAAAAATGATTCCTTGACAACTTCAATATTTTCTCTGTTGATAAGAATGTTTTATATTGGTCTAGTGGTGAGGATTTTTGTTTTCTTTACATTGAGATATAATCCATACTGAGGGCACTGCTCTTTGAGCTTCTTCAGTAAATATTTTAAGTCCTCTTCAATTTTAGCAAGCAAGGTTGTATCATCTGCATATCGCAGGTTGTTAATGAGTCTTCCTCCATCCTGATGCCATGTTTTTCTTCATAGAACCCAGCTTCTCAGATTATTTGCTCAGCATACAGGTTGAATAACTATGGTGAAAGAATACAACCTTGTCTCACACCTTTCTTAATTTTAAAACATTCAGTGTTCCCATGTTCTGTTTGAACAACTGCCTCTTGGTCCAGTACAGATTCCTCATTAGCACAATTAAGTGTTCCGGAATACTCATACTTTGCAATGTTGTCCATAGCCTGTCATGATCCACACAATCAAAAGCCTTTGCGTAGTCAATAAAGCACAGGTAAACATATTCTCTGCTTCTAGCCAAGATCCATCAGACATCAGCAATGATATCCCTCGTTCCACGGCCTCTTCAGAATCTGGCTTCAATCTCTGGAAGTTCTCTGACAATCTCTGGAAGTTCTCTGACAATGTTTGCAGCTGTTTCTGTATTATCTTTAGTAAAACTTTACTTACATGGGATATCAAAGATATTGTCCAAATATTTCCGCATTCCATTGGGTCACCTCTCTTTGGACTGCGATCCACAAATATGGATCTCTTCCTATCAGTAGGGCAGATAGTTGTCTTCCAAATTCTTGGCAGAGATGAGTGAGTGCCTCCTGTGCCACCTCACTTTCTTGAAAGATTTCAATTTTTATGATTAGAATGAACTAAATTGAGGCTGAATTTACCATAAGATTCAAAATGGAATTAGGACTCCCACTGTAAATCATAGCCTTCCACAAACCAATTTCCTTAGAATTCTTAGAAACACTCACCCCTGATGCTAATGTTCACATTTCTCTCTCAGAAGATTCTTCAGAACTTTTTCCTATTCTTCCAACCTGTAAAACCCATTCCTGTCTTACTCTTAGCTCATATCTTATTAAGAAAACAAATGATGTGATCAGCAGGAACTACCTTCTTTTTCAACCCTTACACAGATCACCTTCATCTGAATCTATCTACGCTGTCTTTTCCTCTTGTTTAAAGGATGGGAATCTGGATTCTTCAAAGGCACATTCCCCTCCATGTGCTTTGTATACATCCCTTCATCTGTCTCTACTACTGCATTCCTGTAGGTACTTCCTTTTTCTCCCACATTAATTTATTTCTCTACTAGAACATTCTCATTATTACATAAACATTTATCTGACAACATTAACATCAACAACAAACACTTCCTTTCCTTTAATAATCCACCATCATGGTTATTTGCTTTCCACCCCTCACCAAAAACTAAACAAGAAACCAAACAAACAAAAGCTCAAGAACATATTTTGTTTTTCAAAACACTCCAGTCTTTCTGCTCTACATTTCTAAAACTGCTCTTGCTCCTTCCCTTTTATTTCCATGGGGTCCCTAATCTGAAAGATTTTTGTTCATTTGTTTTATTATCACCACCTCACTGAAATTTATCCTCACAGAATGTGGATTTTTGTCTTGTTTACCAGCCGGCATCATGGTCAAGCGTTCAACAAATATATACTTAATGAAAGACTGAATGAATGTTGTGCTCATTTCTGTGACTAGTCATAAACTATTAATAGGGTGGTCACAATACGTAGAAATGTCAGGAATCTAGGACTAAGGCTTCAGCTTTTCCTTCATTCAACTATCATTTTCCTTGAAAACAGTGTTGGGCCCTTAAACTATACTCAAATTTTTTAAAGTAAAGAATTGATCTTAGACTTGTATTACCACAATCTCTCTCCTAGGCAATCTGTTATTACTAAAGTGCCCTCAAATCGGTTCCGACCCATTGCGACTCTGTATTGTGTTTCCGGGGCTGGTGAGCTTGAACGGCCGAGTTTTCTGTTTAGATGATTTTGCAGTCCAGCGCTTTAATCCACAGCGCCACACCAGGACTCAAAGTCTTTCAGCAAAGGTTTTAGGTAAGAGCCCGAACCCTCTCGCGCAAGCGCCTAGAGCTTTCTAGTGCGCATGAACAATTGGAAGCAGCGAGGCGGGAAGTGTTGCGCAGGCGCGTTTGGCCTAGTCGCTTCTTGGAGAACTCTTGGAGCCTCAGGAGTCGTACTCCCTTCAACTGTGAGTTTCCAACGGTTTGGTCTATGGCGCGGGGTTTTAAGGTACTAGAAATAAACTCGGAACTCGTGAATCTGGTTCAGTCGCAGTACCCTTATCTCAGTGCCCCCGGTCTCTGCGGCGGGAAAATCACGCGCCTGCGCACTAAAATTCCCGCATCTTCTTTTTGAGCGAGCTCGCGGCCGTCTTTATGTCCATTCATTCCCCCTTCCCTTCCGTGGCTCGTGGCCCGTGGCCATATTAGTTCTTTGCCAACTTGCGTGGGGCTCTGTAGGAGCTTCCTAGTGCTCCTTCTCGGTGGTCACAAAGTTTTCTCATTCAGTCCCCTTCCTCAGGTCCTACCGTTTTTCGACCCTACCCACTCAAAACACGCCAACAAGCCCCCCCCACTCCCCCTCTCTTCACCGCCAGCGACTGAGACATTACCCTTTCGGCCCCCTGCCGGTATTTCCAGAAGGTGAAGGTAAATGCAAATGCAATCATTAGAAATGGCTCACAGTTTGAGGTCTTTTGGGGATTTAGACATAAGATACTTTTTAAATGTTTGCCTTTTTGGGAATTTTTTAGCGCTTGCTTCGGTGAGTGATTTAACTTTTCAACTTCTGCAACATTGATGGATTCACCGTTGGAGATTCAGATGGAGGACCCAAAGCCCTTTTCTTCCCCCTGTGACCGACTTCAGGCTGATGGCTCAATAAAAAAAAATGAGCAGAATTCTAAACTTCCAGGTATGTGTTTCATTCCAAACATGCACATAGAGGTAATAATGCAGAATTGTCACCTGCTTTTTAAAAAATAACTTCTTGGATCTTTAAAGTGAGTTGTTTGTTTACGTAGGAACATTTTACAAATTAGAAAAGTTCTATGAGATCTGGATTTAAGAGTTGGATTACAGTTTAGGAAATTGTAGTCCAGCCTTGTTATTTATACAGATTAAGTTGCTGAAGTCTAAACATTAGTGACTGTTGTGGTGTGGCGCTGTGAGTTAATGTGCCAGACTGCAAAGCCGTTTGAACTACAAGGTGGGTGGTTCAAGCTCACCAGTTGCTCCTTGGAAACCCTATACAGGGTTGCTATGGGTTGGAACCGACTCAGTGGCACTTAACAACAATAACACCAAGTGTGTTGATGCCCAAGTTAGAATTGATCTTTTCCTAAAACAATGTTCATATCTCTTTTCATCATATTACTTTAAACTTGACACTGAAGTGATCTAAACTGAAGTATTCAAGGGCAGAAATCGCCTTCATAAATTCATGCAATGTTTGTAACAATAAAGCAACGTAATATTGGAGCATCCTTACCCCAAGTGATGGTTCATTGGTAGAATTCTTGCTTTCCATGTTGGACACTGACGAGATTATACTTTATGTGCAATAACCACTCACCGGTTTGGATGCTTACTTGATGCTGTGATGCTGAACAGATTTCAGCAGAACTTCCAAACTAAAACAGATGAAAAAGAATAGCCTGTTAATCTACTTCAGAAAGCCAATAAAAGCCCTATGAATTCCAATGGTTTGAGCTGCAACAGATCATGGGATGGCACTAGATTGGGCAACATTTTATATACATGGACCTCCATGAGTTGGGGGCTGATACTATGGGGGACAGATACCATGGAAGCTAACAACAATAACAATCCTAGATTTGACTGAAAAATTCAGTAGAATTTACATGATTGGTAATCTGTTTTAATAAAAATGTTTTCCTTGTAATATGTTTATTTGCTCATCTTCTTCCACTTTAAGTGCTTTGGTGGGGGAAAAAATTACGAACTGGTCTAAACATTTCTATTAATAAACTTGTTACACATCATTTTTGTTGAACATCTTAAACATGTTGGGGGCAGTTCTCCATGTTGCCGCTACAGCACCATATCTCAGTGTACATCATGAAATGTTTGACTCCAACCCAGTCCTTGGGGTGAGGAGTCAAACAATATCTGATCTTGTACATTAAAGTCTGTACTTTTCATTCCTGTTCTAGCACAGTGCCTGGGACATACTAGGCATTCAGTAACTATTGGTTAAATGGATGAGTTTCAGTTAACTGTATTTTCTTCCTCAAAGGTAGTTTTTTCATCTTTGCTTTAAGTGAATTTAATATTTGTCTAAAACCTATAAATTCTGGCATTTTGGCATTGCTCACTTATGCTTTCTGACTAAAAGGAAACTCGTGTTTTTTGTTTGTTTTAAACTTTATTTTGAATAGAGTGAACAGACAAGATTATCTTTGTTACATTCAAAAATCATACAGTGTGTTTCATCTCACTGATTGCAATCCCCTCCGTACAACAAGTTATCCTGCTTCCTCCCTGTGCTTCCTGTTTGCATTGCACCCACCTTCCCATCCCTCTTAACTTTGTACATGTTGCCCTTTTGATTTTAAATGATTCACCATTCCATGGAGAGCATACTTTACTAGTATTGTTGTCCCCCCATATACCTATCTACTGCTTGGCTGAAAATTGGGCCACCAGGGTGAGTTCCTTTCCAAACCCGAAGGTTTGTCAAGGGCCATAGTCTCAGGTTCCTCCAGTCTCTTTTTGACCAGTAAGCCTGGTTTGTTTTTTTAAATTTTGAGTGTTGTTCCAGATTTTCTGCCATTCTTTTCAGGACCTTCTAATATCCTTTTTAGAGCAGTTGGTAATGGTGGCCAATCACCATCTAGCTTTTTTGGTCTCAGAGTCATGGAGACTAACAGTCACATGTTCCATTAGTCCATTGGACTAATTGATGCCAAGTCTTTTTAATTCTCATCACTCTTCTTTCTTCTGCACATGGAGAGACCAATAGCTACCTTAGACGGCTGCTAATGAACTTTAGATCCCAGATGCTACTCAACAAACTAGGATGTGGAACATTGCTTTGTGGACTATATGTTAAGCCATTTGACCATGGTGTACCTTGAGACTATAGTTTGAGCCCCCAGGCCCAGCAACTCATTGCCTTAAAATGTTTGATAATGTCTAAGTTTTCATCAGTTTGCCTGCTGTGTGCACCACCACATTCATAGTTGTGTTTGCAGGAAAGGTATTTACCCTTGTATAAATATCCTCTTTCAGATGCTTATATATTGATGGAATATATATATGTATAGACATACATATGTATATAAACATATCCCACTCTTCCTCTCACATGCATTAGCCTGTGTCTTTGTCCATGTTCCTTCAGAACATTGTTCCAACATTGTATATATATCACTGTTTACTTCTATCCCCTTTAGCCCTTGCATACCTCTGTGTTTTCACCTGTTTTCCTCTTTCTTCTGCCACCCTCCCTCTTGTATATTGCCCTCTCCCTTCTTTTATATTGCCCTCCCCATCAACCAGAGGAAACTCATCTTTGGTCTCAAAATTAATAACTTTCTTGGTTTCCCTAATTTTTGGTGGTGGTTCCAATTGTTATTGTTGTTTTTAATTGCCATCAAGTCGGTTCTGACCTGTAGTGACCCTGCATAGGGTTTCTGAGGAGCGTCTGGTAAGTTTGAACTGCCAACTTTGCTATTCAAATGGACTTTTGCTGTCTAGCACATTAACCCACAGCACCACACCAGAACTCTGAGGGTCCCAATTACCTATGCTTAAAACTTTAGAGTTGTCATGGAGTTTAATGCTTTATATTTGCTTTCCTTATCTAGTCACCCAGCTTCATCTTCTTCATTGCTTCTCTACTCCCACCAGTGGTGATGGTGATTGTGTCACCAACTTGGTTCTGATTCATAGTGACCTAAATAGGATTTCCTTGTCTGTAAATCTTTTGGGGAATAGAAAGTCTCATCTTTCTCCTCTTGATGGACTGGTAAGATTCAAGCTACTGACCTTGTAGTAGCAACGTAGCTCATAATCCAGTAAGCTACCGAGGCCCCTTCTATTTCCACTTGCTTGAGGACTAAGGTGCGCCTGACCCAAGCCATGGTATTTTCAATAACCTCATATGCATGTGAAAGCTGGACAGTGAATAAGGAAGACCGGAGAAGAATTGATGCTTTTGAGTTGTGATGTTGGAGGAGAATATTGAAAGTGCCATAGGCTGCCCTTAGAACCAACAGATCTGTGTTGGAAGAAGTGCAGTCACAGGGCTCCTTGAAGTCCAAGATGGCCAAACTTCGTCTCTCATACTTTGGACATGTCAGGAGGGACCAGTTGCTGGAGAAGGGTATCATGTTTGGTAAGGTGGAGGGTTAGAGAAAAAGAGGAAGACCCCCATTGAGATGGATTGGCCAGGTGGCAACATCGATGAACTCTAGTGTGGCAACAGCGGTGAGGTTGGCCCAGGATTGGGCAGTGTTTCGTTCTGTTGTGCATAGGGTCACTATGAGTCTGTACCAATTTGATGGCACCTAACAACAACAACCACATTAATTCATTCCCCTATCCCATTGCTCTTGAATTGCAATGAAGTTATTACCTAAATTGCCTGCTTTTACTTTCTGTCCACACTCCAGTTCATCTTGTACACTGGTACTAGAATAAACTTAAAATGCTACTTTCATCTAGTTTAGTGGACTCCAAGTGGCGCTGTAGGATCAACACTGGGCTTCGGACCACAGTGTTGGCAATTCATACCCACCACCTGCTCCTCCTCAAAAACCCTATACAGGGTTGCTATAGTCTGTGCCAACTTGATGGCACTTAACAACAACAGTCCAGTTTAATGGATGTTGTCCCTCTTCCATTTACTTAAGATTACATGTATTTAACGATTCAGCTTTCCTTTATTAGTCATTTGACTGTCTTGTTTTGTTGTTATTATTGTTTAGAATTCATGTGTTTTGTATCTCCAATTTATACTGTAAGTTCCTTAATGACAGTATCTCCCATAGCTACTGACTGACTTACGTTATGCTTCATTAGGCAGGGTGTGAAGGATGAATCTGATTAGGTTCTAGCATTATGTTCAGAAGAATGCTACTATTTCTAATATTATTATGAAAATCTGGAAAATAAAGAGTGGGATGAATAAAATAGGAATTTTAGTCTTTATTTCAAAAGTTTTGTGGCCTTTTCATACAGGTCGTTGAACAATGTTATAAATTGTTCCTTTGAAATTTATAAAATATACTGAAATTTGATTCGTATAGTTCTATTTCATGTTATCTCTAATAAAAGGTAAAGTTTTATCAAAAACAACCCAGTGATAAGCTCCATAGCGAATAAAGCTGATAATGTTTAGGCATGTAATTATTTCATGATCTAATTTGAGTTAGTCTCTTGATGGACTAACTCTGGAGTGGGAGACTTGTATATGGTGTTCCCAGAACCTAACAGTCCTGCTCAAAATATTTGAATGATTTAATGTTATGATAAAACAAAATACCTAGAGGAATGGATGAATGAATAGCATAGATCTTTGTTTGGGGATACTTTTATAACTTTTATTCCTGATAAATACCATACATCCATCCTTAACTGAAGAAAATTTAGAAAGTATATAGAAGCCAAATTAGAAAATACCATCTGTAACCCATATCCAAATGCTGTCACTATTGACATTTTGTTGTAGTCCGTTAGTCTTCCTGTGTATGCATATGAAGGAACCCTGTTAGAGTCGTAGTTTAGCTCCTGACTAATGATTGAAAGGTCAGTAGTTCAAACTCACCAGCGGATTGAACTGCTTACATACGTTTCCAAAGCAAACCAAATTACTGTTACTATAGGGTTTTCGAGACTGTAAATCTTTATGGGAGCAGAGATACATTTAAAAAAAAAAACAAAATTGGAATTATAGTTAGCCTGTCATTTCTAATCTTTGTTTTTTGTTTTCTGTTTTTTACTTAGCAATATATCTTCAACATTTCTTACATAATTAAATATTTTATATGATTTAATGTTGATTTGGAATTTGGTATTGCGCTGTGGGTTAATGTGCTGGACTGCAAAGTCAGTTTGAATCTCAGGGTCTGCGATTCAAGCTCACTAGCCACTTCTCGGTAACACTATACAAGGGTCGTCGCTATGAGTTGTAACCAACTCAACAGCACTTTAACAACAACAATGTTGATTTATAATTTAAGATGACTGCCTAGTGTTTCATTGCATTGTTGTTATTAGGTGCCAGCAAGTCGATTCCTGCTCATAGCAACCATATGCACAACCGAATGAATCACGCCAGGTCCTGAGCCATCCTCACAGTTGTTATGCTTGAGTCCATTGCTCTTGCCATTGTGCCACTCCATCTCATTGGGGGGGATCTTCCTCTTTTTTGCTGACCCTCCACTTTTCTAAGCATGATGTCCTTCTCCAGGGAGTGGTCCCTCCTGAAAATATGTTCAAAGTATCAGTGACAAAGCCTCTTCATCCTGGCTTCTAAGGAGCATTCTGGCTGTTCTTCCAACAGATTTGTTTTGTTCTTCTGATAATCCATGATACTTTTAATATTCTTCTATAGCAGTGTAACTCAAATGCATCAATTCTTCTATGATCTTCCGTATTTATTGTCCAATTTTCACATGCATTGTTAGGAGCCATCGAGTTGATTCTGACCCGTATCAACCCTGTATAGCGTTTCCATGGAGTGGCTGGTGAGGTTGAACCGCCGACCTTGCAATTCAAACTGACTTTCACTCCAGCACATTAATCCACAGTGCCATACCAGGACTCCTTCACATGCATGGTGGTGGTAGTTATATGCCGTGGAGTCAGTTCCGACTCATAACAACCCTGTACAGGGTTTCCTAGGCTGTAAATCTTTACGGGAGCAGAAAGCCTCATCTTTCTCCCGCGGAGCGGCTGGTAGTTTCGAACCGCTGACCTTAAGGTTCGCCTCCCGATGCGTAACCACTATGCTACCAGAGCTGCTTTTCGCGTGCATATGAGGCCATAATTTACTTAGTTACCCATAACTGTTAGACTTTAGATTGTTTCCATGTTTCTGCTGTTAAGAAAAATGCTGCAGTGAACATAGTACCTGTCTTTACTGTTTCAAGCCTTTTTTATTTTTATTATCTATTATGTGCCAGGGGAGCACAGTGGCTTCATGCAATAAGCACTGACTGAACCACAAGGTCGGCAGTTTGAGCTCACTAGCCATCCTGTGGTAGAAAGATGAGGCTTTTTGTTCCTGCAAACATTTAAAGCCTCAGAAACCCTATACCAGGCTGCTATTAGTCAGAACCAACTTTCCAGCACACAACAACAAATGTCAAGAGTCCTGGCATGGTGCTGTAGGATACGCCTTGGACTGCTAATCACAAGGTCAGTGGTTCAAACCCATCAGCCACTCCTTGGAAACCCCATACTGTGCCATTTTGAGTTAGAATTGATCACATTTAATAATAATCATAATTTTATTAAGTGATGAAGATGTTTTTAGTGGAAAAATTAAGAATAAACTATATACACATATGCATACAATTATGTGTATATACGTATATAGATAGATAGATATACACACACACACACACATGACTTGCTCTTCTATCCTATTGAACTGAAAGCCCTTAGGCTATGCTTCTGAAATGGATTATAGATAGGGTGACCTTCCTATATGATTTGGACAGATCTAGTATCTGTCTGTTGTCACCGTGTAGTTATTATGTGTGACCTCTTTGACTTTCAGGAATACCCAGATTGAATTAAATTATATGATCTCTCTCCCTAGTTACAGGAGGTATAAATCAGACAGTACCAAAAAAAACACAGAACAAGCATGATGTGTTCCTGGAGTGTCTGTTTTACTCTGTGGTAAATAATTAAAAACATTTATTTGATGGGTCTTTTATGTGCATACATTTTCTAGGTGCAGGAAAAATCAGTACATAAAGCAGTCAGAAATACATGCCTTCAGTCCAGTGGAGAGATACAAGATAATGTAAGAAAAAGATTAGTATATTCGAAAGTGATTAGTGCTATGAAGAAAACAGAAGGAAAATGGAGTGTTGGGGAGACGATTGTGATTTTAATCAAGGTAGTTAGTTATAGTAAACCTTGTTGAGTCGGTTCTGACTCACAGCAACCCTATATAGGGTTTCCAGGGAGCCACTGGTAAGCTTGAACCGCCAACCTTGCAGTTTAAACGGCTTTGCGTTCGGACGCATTAACCCACAGCACCACATCAGGACACCATCGTAGACCTTACTTGCTGTTCCTACTGCCTGGAAAGCTTTCCCCCATATATATATACTGCTCACTCTTTCACACCTTCAAAACTTAGCTCAAATATCACCTTGTGAAGGTCTACTAAGTGTGAAGACCAAGAGCTGGGAGTGTGCTTAGCATTTAGGAATACCAAGGACATTGTAGCTGGAAGCGGGAAATTGATGGAAGTAAAATCACAGAAGGTGTGGATGAAAGTTCTTTGGCTTTTGGAGTAAAATGGGGAACCATTAGAGAGTTTGAGCAAGATAGTGACATGGAACTTAGCTTTTATAGTATCACTGACTGCTGTGTTGAAAATAGATTGGATGGAAGCAGAGAGAGCATTTACAAGGTTATTGCTATGTGAAAGCCAACTTGGATCTATTCAGCTAAAGACAAAATTTGAATCAAATTTTAAAGTAGAAAACTAGACTCATGTATAAGTCATGGGAATTAAAACAAATTGTTAGCTTTTCTAACTTTAGACTTATCAAGATCTTCCCCCAAATATTTAAATTATATATTTATTTGCCTCGTTTATTTGTACTGTTAGCAGCTTTTGACAAGAGAGCTCTTTTCTGCTGTTTCTGCTCATCTCACATTTTAGAATTTATGAATATCATACTTGCACTGGTTGTCAGGAACTTTTACAATGACAGGGAAACCTACAGAAATCCTGAATTCTGTAGAGATGGGTGAGTACATAGTAAATGAATTGGGGTGAGTGGAAGCACAGTATGCTTACATGGTCACTCATCTGATGTCTGTATTACATTATTTTCTTATTACATACATGTTTTTTATGTTGATTTCCAACAACTAACCAGGGTTTTACTCATAATGGCCAGCATATTTTATGTTAAGAGAATGGGATTTTATGGAAATCATAAAATCATAGGTTGTGTGGCACTGGGGGATAAAGCACTGGACCGCAAGATCTGTTTGAACCACAAGGATGGCGATTCAAACTCATCAGCCGCTCCTTGGAAACCCTATATATGGTCGCTATGAGTCGGAACCAACTTGATGGCACTAAACAACAGCAACAGCAGTAGGAATGGAATGTAAAGTTCATCTAGTCTAACCTCTGTTTCACAGGCTAGGAAACTAAGGGTTTATATGGTTAATTGTAATAATATGAGTTGAATCTAGATGGTTAGATTCTGGACTTTATCCGTGCTGCTCAGTAGAACATTCTGTGATAATGAAAATGTTTCTTTGTGTACACTGTCACATATAGCTAGTGCGACTGAAGAAATAAATTTTTTAGAGTTTAAACAGCCACATGAAAGTATTGGACACAGTGGCTCTTTACCATCCTACTATAACATCTACAGTGTTATTAATCATATTGTTGTTGTTAAGTGCCGTCAGGTTGGTTCCATAGCAACCCTGTATAGGGTTTCCAAGGAGTAAGCAGCTAGTGAGCTCAAGCCGTCAACCTTGCAGTTCAAACTGACTTTGCAGTCCAGCGCATTAACCCACAGCGCCACACCAGGACTCCATATACATACATTGAAACATTCATACAAATACTTCAGTATTTGTATGCATTTTTTTGTGTGCATATGATTAATAACACTGTCATCATTTTATAGTACTGCTTAGAAATACTGCCAAACTGGTATATCCCTGTGGTTGTTGTTAAGTTAATTGAGACATTTTCAACCCTGTATAGGCATTTCGTTCTGCTGTGCATGGAGTCGCTATGAGTCGGTTCCGACTCGATGGCACCTGACAACAACAAATAGGGTTTCTGAGGAGTGGCTGGTGAATTTGAACCACTGAACTTGAGGTTTAAATGACTTTTGCAGTCCAGCACATTAACACACAGCACCACACCAGGATTTCTATACATGAAGAGAAAATATGCATTTAAAGTCTGTCTCTTCTGAATCACTTTTTGTGATTCTGATTGATGCCTTACCTTGCACTACCACAATAAGGTTCTCTGTACGTGTTTTTAGGTGCTATCAAGTCAGTTCCGACTCATAGAGACTCTGTATAGTGTTTCCGAGGCTGTAAATGTTCATGTTGTTGTTGTTAGGTGCCATCGAGTCAGTACCGACTCATAGTGACCTTATGCACAGCAGAACGAAACACTGGCTGATCCTGGGCCAACCTCACTGTCATTTTCATGCTTGCACCTGTTGATGCTGACACTTTGCCAGTCCATCTCTTTGGGTACTTCCTCTTTTTCTCTGACCCTCCACCCTACCAAACATGGTATCCTTCTCCAGTGACTAGTCCCTTCTGACAATATGTCCAATGTATGAGAGATGAAGTTTGGCCATCTTAGACTCCAAGGAGCATTCTGCCTGTACTTCTTCCAACACAGAT
>NW_006408520.1:21869074-21914236 GCF_000296735.1 Chrysochloris asiatica | reverse complement strand
AGTAGGCCAAATAGTTGTCTTCCAAATTTCTTGGCATAGATGAGTGAGTGCCTCCTGTGCTTCCTCGCTTTCTTGAAAGACTTCAATTTTTATTCCATCAATTCCTGGTGCCTTGTTCTTTGCCAATTCCTTCAGTGTGCCTTCGACTTCTTCCTTCAGTGTCATTGGCTCTTGAATCATATGTTACCTCTTGAAACGGCTGAACATCAACTTTTTCCTTTTGGTACACTGCCTCTGAGTATTCCTTCCATCTTCTTTTGATACTTTCTGCATCATTCAATAATTTGCCCGGAGAATTCTTCAGTAATGAAAGTTGAGGCTTGAATTTTTTTCTTCAGTTCAGCTTAAGAAATGCTGAGTGTTTTCTTCCTCTTTGGTTTTCTGATTCCAGATCTTTGCACATTTTGTTGTAATATTTGGCTTTATCTTCTCGAGCTGATCTTTGACATTTTCTGTTCAGCTCATTTCTTCCATTTGCTTTATCATCTCTACACTGGAGAGCAAGTTTCAGTGTCTCTTCTGACATCCATTTTGACCTTTTCTTTGTTTCTTGTTGTGTAAATCTTCATGGGGGCAGAAAACCTCGTTTTCTGAGTGTATTGCAATGAATTATACAAAGAATTGGTATTGGTGGAGCTTATATTCTGGTGTTAGGAGACTTTGAGAGTGAGCAGATAAATAACAATATGGATAGTAATAAAATCTGGACATTCTTATGTATGTAACTCTCTTTGGTGGTGGTTTTGTGCCATGGAGTCGATTCCAACTCATAGCAACCCTGAATAGGGTTTCCAAGTCTGTAAATCTTTACAGGAGCAGAAAGCGTCATCTTTCTCCTGTGGAACTGCTGGTAGTTTCGAACTGCTGACCTTGAGATTAGCAGCCCGATTCGTAACCACTACGCTACCAGAACTCCTTGTAACTCTCATTATTGTTGTTGTTAAGTGCCATGGAGTTGGTTCTGACTAATAGCGACCCAGAAGTGGATTTCCAAGGCTGTAAAGCAGCTGGTAGTTTCAAACTGCTGACCTTGGGGTTCACAGCCTGATTTGTAACCACTATGCTTTTTAGTATCCAGTAATTTATTGCACTTTATAGTATTGCTTCCCCTTATTTTGTAGCATGCTTACATGCATTTAAAATTAAAAATTTAATTATTGTCAGGGATAGAGGACACTATTGATCATTTTTATATGGAGTCCTGGTGTGGCGCTGTAGAGTAATTCCTAAACTGCTGACTAAAAGGTCGGTAGTTCAAACTCTCCAGTAGCTCCTTAGAAACCCTATATAGGGTTGCTGTGAGTTGGAACTGACTCAACAACATTAACAATGATGTTTATATAAAAAACATTGGACTGCAAGGTCAGTTTGAACGTTGAGGTTGGTAGTTCAAATTCACCTGACACTCCTTGGAAATCCTATATAGAGTTGCTGAGTTGGAACCGACTTGATGACACTTTAACAACATCAAAGACACATTTTTCTAAGTTTTATTTATTTTGTCCTTGTTAACATATATAGCAAAACATAACAGCAGTTCAACAGTTTCTATGTGCACAGTTTAGTGACAGTTATCTCAGGGTGATATTTCTAGGGGTTCATCCACCCTCAATGACTCCAGAAAGTGTGGCGTCTATGAAAATGTGAAAGTCTGTTCTCCCTTTTGATTGAAATTCTTCTCTGGAATCTTGGATCAAAATGTTCGGTAATGGTAGGCCAGTTCTAGCCATTCTAACTTCATAACAAAGGAAGCAGCTATTCATGGATGCATTTAGCCACACATTCCATATCCTAGTTTTCCTTCCTCTTTTGTACCAGGTAAATAGAAACTAATTACTGTGCCTTGGATGGACGCTTGTGAGCTTTGAAGCCCTCAGGTACTACACAAGGAACAAGGAGGTGGTAGAAGGAAACACTAAAACGAGTTATTAGGACAGTTAACTGGAATGCTAATGTCAATGACCTAAACCTCCAAACCAAGGAACCAAATCCTATGCAGTGTTTGGTTATGCATAAGCAAACTCAGCAGCTACTCTTTTTTCTTTCTTTCATTCTGTCATTATATCGCTCATAACTTTTGCCAATTCAGCTGTTTTCAGGTGTACATCTTATTGACAGTAATTACAATTATTGGCTAGTACGGCTCTACCCTTAATCAGTGTGATTTTCCCATTACTGTCAGCTCTCCTTTTCCCCTTCCTCCTTCCCCTAGTAACAACTAACACTTTGTTTTCTATACATTTGCCTTTCCTTGATTTTTTTATATTAATTTGATAATACAATATTTGTCTTTTGTGAGAGCTTATTTTGTTTAACATAATGTCTTCAAACTTGTTTCAAGACATCATTTTCCTTACTGGCTGTGTAATATTCTGTTGTATGTATCACATTTTGTGTATTTGTTCATCTACTGATAGTTAGGTTGTTTCCATCTTTTGGCTATTTTGAATAGTGCTGCAATGAACATTGGTATACACAAATTTTGAGGCTCTTTCAAGTGTTTTGGGTATATACCTAGGAGTAGAATTGCTGGGTCATATATGAAACTTTCAGTTTTTTGAGGAACCACCACATTATGAAATGGTTTCAAATATTGTTGAGAATTCCCAAAATGTAACACAGACCCAAAGTGAGTACATGGTACCGATAGACTTGCTTGACATGAGGTTACCACAGACTTTATATTTGTAAAAAAAAATTATATCTGCAGGGTACGATAAAGCAGATCACAATAATAATACAAGGTGTACAGTCAAGGTACGGAAAACTTCCATCCTCACAAGGATCCCTTATGTTGCCTTTACTGCCACACTTAACTTCCCTCCTGCCCCCACACCTTCTTAAACCCTGGCTAGTCTGTTCTTCATTTCTATAAATTTGTCATTTCAAGAATATTATATAAATAGAAATACACATTATGTTACCTTTTGGGATTGACATTTTTTCATTCAGAGTAATTCTCTGGAGATTCATCCAGGTTTGTATGTATCATTGGTATGGGTGTACATAGTTTACTTGACTGTTTACCTGCTGAAGGATATCTGGGTTATTTTTAGTTTGCACTGCTATGAATAAAGTGTCGTAAACTTTGCTGTACAGGTTTCTTTGTAAACATACGTCTTTATTCCTCTGGGTACAATTACAGGACCATGATAGTTGCTTGCTTATTTATTTTTTTAAACTGCCAAACTCTTCCAGAGTGGTTGCTCCATTTTATATTCCCAGTAGCAATATATGAGTCATCTAGTTTCTCCATATTCTCTCCAGCCTTTGTTATTGCCAATATTTTTTATTTTATTATGGTGTTCCAACTTAGGATGTATTAGGCCAACTCCTAAGTCTATTGTAAGTCTAATACCCCATTTAAAAATATTATTAATGCATTTAATAATGAATATATTTTATTTTCACTTTTTACTGTGAATTGATAAGGTTTACAGACAAGATCATCAGTTTTACATTCAAAAAATTATACATGTGTTTCAGCTTAATGATTACAATCTCGCCATGCAACAATAGTTATCCTACTTCCTTCCTGTGGCTCCCATTTACTTCTTATATTTCACAAATGAACAAAACAAAAATATTTGATGCACACTTACAAAACAAAAAGTATATATTCATTTAAATATCTGAAAGGCACATTTTGCAAGCCAGCCTCCTGCCTGCAGGCACACAGCTTTACTCGGTCCTTAAGCTTAGAGCCCACAGCTGCTCTGTCTCTCCATGCCACCGCCTCTGCCACCATCTCTGCTGTCACCACTTTTCTAGGTAGGGATCTCATGGTCCACTTATGCACTTCTATATTGATGTTTCTGGGATTGTCTGTTCTTGAAATGAAAGATTAATTACTGCCCCCTTTTAGTTACATATCTTCTTCCATTACAGTTATAGCAATCACAGTTAATCCTGCTAACAGTTACTCAC
This sequence comes from Chrysochloris asiatica, assembly GCF_000296735.1. Taxonomy (NCBI): domain Eukaryota; kingdom Metazoa; phylum Chordata; class Mammalia; order Afrosoricida; family Chrysochloridae; genus Chrysochloris; species Chrysochloris asiatica. Next base: position 21,910,309 of record NW_006408520.1, on the reverse strand, counting down.
AATTAAAGAATAAAATCCTATCACCATCATCCCCCATCTCCTTTCACCAGATTCATCTGGGAAAGTGGGAAACTATTCAGTGGGGATTTTACCTTACTGCCCTCATTCTGAAACTAAGCACTCTTATGAAAGCATGTAAGCCAACCACTTCATGACTTGATAGCCTTCCATTTTTTGATAGTCAATGTCTAAATTGCCTGCCCCATCAACTGCCAAAAGAACCAATAGATCTATTTCGGAAGAAGTGCAGTCAGAGTGCACCTTGGAGGCCAGGATGGCTAAGCTTCGTCTCTCATACTTTGGATATATTGTCAGGGAGAACAGTCGCTGGAGAAAGATGTCATACTGGGTAAGATGGAGGGTCCGAGAAAAAGAGGAAGACCCCCAACAACATGTATCAGCCAGGTGGCATCATTGATGGCGTCAAGTATGGCAGCAGTAGGGAGGTTGGCCCAGGATCGGACATTGTTTCGTTCTGCTGTGCATTGGGTTGCTATGAGTCGGTTCCAACTCGATGGCACCTGACAACAGCAACAACAACAACATCAACTGAGTACGCTGAGAAAACAAGCTTGTTCCTTGATATAAAGAATCCTTCTATTCTGATTGGAATTTTGAGCAATTGCATCCATAAGCAAAACTCCAGTTCATCAAATTGTAGCAATATACACTTGCTCACAGTATCAAACATCTGGTCAAGTTCTAGTCAGCTAGCCAACCAAGCTAGATCAAATGGATTGTTGTTGTTAAGTACTGTCAAATTAGTTCTGACCCATAGCGACCCTGTATAGGGTTTCCTAGGAGCAGCTGGTAAGCTTGATCTGCCGACCTTGCAGTTCAAACTGCTTTGCAGTCTGATGCATTAACCCACCGCGCCATACCAGGTCTAATGGATACTAGCTGCAAAATTGAGAGTTCCCGCACACTTAACTCCCTGCACTTCAGACCAGCTGGCCACTTCACTCTCAGCCCTAACCCCCAGGGGCTGGGTCAGTGCCCATGGGCTCAGGAGTTCATACATATCCCTAAACTTCAGACATCTTCTCTCATCTCAAGGTCACTAGGTGCCAGTGGAGCATGGCCAAACTCAGCCCATGTCTTCATTGTTGCATTTCTCCCCCTTCCACTCAAGTAGACCCAGGTGGTCACCAGTGACCTACTAGATTGCTCGACGGTTCCCTTTAAGTTTCATTCCTAGAAGTGGGGGTTTCCTGATTGGCTGACTTTTCTTGCCTTGATGCCTCCAAAGCAAACAGCTTGCTTGAAATTCAAACAGTCCGCTTTTTTCTGCAAGATTTTCTTTCAATAAGTATATCCTGTTTCCCCAGCAGTTCTGGTTGGTCTGCTTGTCTTTTTAAGTGGGAGTGTCCCAGCTGTCATGAGTATCTTTAGAAATCTGATCTTTCTTTGAAATTATTACAATTAAACTTGCAGATATATTTTAATACTTGCATACAAAACACAAATCATAAACATTTACCCTGATGATGAAGAGATGGACGATGATGCCCTATGACAGTAACTCCACCTGTGGAAGGTTCTGGAGCATATGGATTATCTCTGGAAATGGGGATGAAGTTTTAGTCAGAAAATTAGTAAGAGTTATTTGTACGTTGTTGGGTGCTGTCAAGTCAATTCCAACTCATAGCAACCCTATGAACAATAGAAGGAAGCTCTGCCTGGTCCTGTGTCATTCTCACAATTGTTATCTTTGAGCCCATTGCTGCTACTTCTGTGTCAGTCCATCTCATTGGGCATTTTCCTTTTTTCTGCTGACCTACCTCCCTTGCACTTCAGACCAGCTGGCCACTTCACTGTCAGGATGATGATGTCCTCCAGGGACTAGTCTCTCATGATAACATGTCCAAGTCTCACCATCCGGGTGTCTTAGGAACATTCTTGCTGCTCTTCAAACAGAATTGTTTCTTCTTCTGTCAGTCCATGGTACTTTTAATCTTCTCCAGTACTGTAATTCAAATACATCAGGTTTTCCGTGATCTTCCTTATTCATTGCCCAACTTTCACATGCATATAAGGTGACTGAAAATACTATGGGTTGGGTCGGGGGCACCTTTGCCCTCAAACTGATATCTTTGTGCTTGAACACTTTAAAGAGGTCTTGTGCAGCTGATTTGCCTTATGCAATACTTTGTTTGATTTCTTGACTGCTGCTTACATGAGTGTTCATTGTGGATCTGAGCAAAATGAAGTGTTTGACACCTTCAATCTTTTCTCCATTTATCATGTTATTATTTATTAGTCTAGTTATAAGGTTTTTCATTTTCTTTATATAGAAATTATTACAATTAAACTTGCAGATATCAATATCAATCAATATCAGTCCTGAGCGCTGTAGTCTTTGATCTTCATCAGTAAGTATTTTAAGTCCTCTTTGCTTCCAGCAAACAAGGTTGTATCATCTGCATATCATGGGTTGTTGAACAAGTCTTCCTCCAATCCTGCTGTCACCTTTTTCGTATACTCGAGCTTCTCACATTATTTGCTCAGCATACATATTGATTTTGTGTGGTGAAAGGATACGGCCCCAGCACACACCTTCCCTGATTTTAAAGCATTCAGTATCCCCTTATTCTGTTCTATTAACTCCCTCTTGGTCTGTGCACAGGTTCTTCATGAGCACAGTTAAGTGTTCTGGAATGCCCATTCTTAGCAGTATTGTCCATAGCTTGTCCATCCACATAGTCAAAAGCCTTGCAAACATAAAGCAGAAGTAAACATCTTTGTGGTATTCTTTGTTTTCAGCCAATATCCATTTGAAGTCAGCAAAATATCCCTTGTTCCATGTCCTCTTTTGAGTCCAACTTGAACTTTTGGTAGCTCCCTGTTGATGTATTGTTGCAGCCATTTAAAAATTATTTTTTACTTGTATGTGATATTAGTGATACTGTTAATGATTTTTATATTCTGTTGGGGTACACTTTGGAATGGGCACAAATATGTATCTGCATGGTTTGGTTTTTTTTCTCTGAATATATATGCAATAACATTTCACTTCTTCCCGAATCTGCCTACTGATTTTAGCAAAGCAATTAGCATTTGGATCCATGCTTTCAGTTAACTGAACCCCTGATTTCATTTAGAAAAAACTCCAGCTAATCCTGTTACTAAAAAATTTTTGACACTTTACTTCCTTCTCTCCTTCATTCTTTCTTTCTTCAGCATTTCTTTCCTCTTCAAGATCCATTAAGTCATGATTTGTCAATTCCCCTTGAATTTGTCAAGTCATGATATGTGAACGGTTCCATATTGGCAATATAAAGTTCTAAATTCCATGTTCTTGTCATGTGGATGATTTTACCGCTCATCTTGTTCATCATATTCTGATCGAAAGCATGAAGTTTGTTCACATTAACTCAGTCTTTTTTCCCTTATCTCCTGCATGCATTTTCTCGTAACTTTCTCCCAGGAAGATACCATGTTCCAGACACACTGGTGGTTATAAGTGCAGTTTGTCATAATGAATATGTTGTAAGTCAGGGACTACCTGTAATAGTCATTTTATGTATGTAATACTGATAGTGCACATTTATCAGTTGAAGAGTAGTGTGTATGTTATAGCAACTTGATGGGGCTTTAGGTATTGTTATCGTTTTAAGGTTTATTAAAATTTCATGTTCAAGAATCATCAAGTTTTTTTAAATTTAAGAAACTGTAAATTATATTCTTCTTAATTATGACTGTAAATTCTTATTTCCTTAATAGGTGTTAAAAAAGATATTGAGAAGCTTTACGAAGCTGTACCACAGCTTGGTAATGTGTTTAAGATTAAGGACAAAATTGGAGAAGGTAATTTTGGGGGATATATTTATAAACTGTACAGGGTTTTTTCTATTCTGTTTTTATTATTATTTGTTTTTGAAAATATACCCTATTCTTCCTAAAATATTAAAACTATAGCAACATGTGTATTATTAATTGTGGTAAAAATTTTTATGTTTTCCTATAAGGAATGAAGGAATAAATATAAAATGAGCAGTCCTACTTTTTTATATTAGTAAGAGTATTAATATACTAATATTTATGGTAAATAGTAATTCTTTAAAATTAAACAATTAGATTCAAACAAGATTTTATTACGGAAGCCAAATCTTTCCTCTTTCTCCATTGCAATTAGGTAGAATGGTACACTGAATCAGATTAGCAAAGCCTAAGATGGCAAAACAATGAGAATGGTACTATATATAGGATGATCAGTATTAGCATAAATACCATTGATTTGCAGTCATACTGATTGAAGGATGAATTTGGCACACAGTTGCAAAGGAAATGACAAAGTAAAAGATAATAAAACTTTTTGCCTGGCTGTCTTGAGAAATGCCTGAAAAGTGAAAACTTCATTTACTTGGTAGTTGTTGTTAAGTGGCATCAAGTCTGTTCTGACTCATAGCGACTCTATATAGGGTTTCCGAGGAGCGGCTGATGAGCTTGAACCACAGACCTTGCGATTCAAACCGACTTTGCAGTCCACCGCCTTAACCCACAACCTTCACAGCCTTAACCCTTAACCCAGGAGTCCCTTTTACAATAAAAGCTGTCAATTGAGAAAAGGCTGTATCACTAGGAACAGAAAAATATAATGAGGTGATTTGGTGTCAGCAGACATAAGGAGCAGATCGTTTTCTTTCTCTTTAAGTTAGGATTCACAAACTTTGTTCTGGGGAACACTGGTGCCCCTCTCTTCCAGTTGATCGATACTTGTTTTGTGGGGAGGGTATTTTAAGACTAAATGAGTTTGGAAATTATCACGTTACAGCTACCTGTTGGTATGATTTATGTACGATGTACTTAGCACATTATAGTCTTTGAACATTTTGTAGTAATATATTTCATTTGTTATAATCAGTATTTATCAAATTTAACTGACCACCAAATCTTAATTTTTTTCATTTAGTTTAATGTTAAATTTAAAAGCCCTTGTTTTTTTACAGGTTTTTTTTCTCTCTCTATAAATTTGTAGTTCTAATTAAGTATGTTGAAATGATAACATAGAAAATACTTACTGGAATGAATCATGACTATGGAATTATCACATGAATCAGCAGATTTACTGTGGTGTGTTTGTGTTGGAAAATTAAGAAGGGCAGCAGTTCAAACCCACCAGCTGCTCCTTGGGAAACACCATACAGGGTCACTACGAGTCAGAACCGACTCTATGACACTTAACAACACAGATGCTAAGGAGTCCTGATGTTGCAGTGGTTAAGCATTTGGCTGCTAACCAGAAGGTTGGCAGTTTGAACCTCACTGCTTTTCAGAAGAAAAAATGTGTTCATCTGCTTCTATAAAGATGACAGTTTTGAAAACCCCATGGGAAGTTCTACTCTGTCCTATAGGTCTCTGTGAGTCATATTTACTGGATGGCAATGGGATTTTTTTTTTTTTTTTTTTTAATTCTTTGGTTCTACAGATGTTAAATTCAGGACTTAAGAATTTATTAAAAATGAAAATTTATTTAATAGATGTATTTGGCTTATATTAAAAACATTAATGATTATGATAATTTTATGGGTTTTAACAGTTTTTAGGCTCTGTTTTACCACTGTTTCACTAACATTTTTTAAAAAACTCAAATATTGAAAAATCTAATAAATTGTTTTACAGGCACTTTCAGCTCTGTTTATTTGGCCACAGCACAGTTGCAAGTAGGACCCGAAGAGAAAATTGCTCTAAAACACTTAATTCCAACAAGTCATCCCTTAAGAATTGCTGCTGAACTTCAGTGCCTTACAGTGGCTGGGTAGGCAAATTAAAGATACTTGAATTGAACTAGCTGTATATAATTCATTAGGTTTTTAAGTGGATGCTTATTAGAGAGGTGAAATTGCCCTTAAATTAAGCATATCCTTCATTCAAGTGTTTGCAAGTTGTTAGCACTTTCCATTAAACTTGGACTGGTGAGTTAAATATATCTTGATTCTCTCAGAGAGGATTTCCCTAGAGACCCAACTTGACTTCCTGTTCTTTTGCTACTTCTTTTTGTAATCTTCCTGCCAATCCTAAACCATGGTTTTCGTAGTCTAGATTTAACATACAATATGGGGAACTCATTTCATGTCTCCCCAGTTATTACTGACATGCTCAGTTCATGCTTTACTGAGAACAGCAGAATCATCTGGCATGTCTTTCTCATTGATCTCTATTTGATGAATCATCTTTATCAACCTAGTGAAATGATTTAGTATCTCTCATGCTCTTATTCTTCCAGCACCTTTTCATAGCCAGACTTTTCAGAACATGTCTGTATCCTGTTTTTATTCCTTTTCACTCTACAGTTAGTGTGGCTGCTCTCCTCTAGGCTAAACTGAAATTCTTGCTGTTGTTTTTAAGTGATGTTGAGTTGATTCTGACTCCCAGCGACCCTGTGTAGGGTCTCCAACGAGCAGCTGGTGAGCTTGAAACACCAACCTTGTGGTCCAGTGCCTAACCCACAGTGCCACACCAGCACTTTAGTTAAGCGTTAACCATGACTGCTGTTTTACCTGTTTGCATTCACATGAGCTCTCAGTGCAGCATCCATCGTAATGGATTTGACCATTGTCTGTTGGTTTCTTTATGGGTCTTTCATTTTCAGTATTATTTGCCGGCTCCTTCTCTTCTACCTAACCTCCTGAATGTTGAAGTTCTTCAATGCGTGATCTTGAGCTTTCTGTCTCTCAGTACCCATCCTTAGGTAGTATCATGCATTCTACATGACTTTAAAGACATAATAATGGTTCCCAAAAAGATACAGCTAGCCTCAGACCTCTTAGCTGCCTGTAGGTTTATGTAAACCTACTAACCTATTTGACGTTTCAAATATCTCAAACCCAGTATCCCCAAAATGAAATTGCTAATCTACTCTCCTGCCTAAAACACCCGGTAGCAATAAACTGTTCTCTCATATACTCATCTCAGTAATCGGTACCATCATTTACCCAGTTGCTCAGACCAAGAACCTAGGAATCAATTTTCCATTTTTCTCCGAAACTGTATCAGTTGTCCTGGCCATTCTGTCTCTAAAATATACCTATAATTCCTTTTATTTTTAACTACACTGCACAGTACTACCTCAGTACAAGTCTAGACTACCTCTCTTCTACCTTCACTTTCTGTCCTCATATAGTAGCCAGTTGTTGTTTGGTGCCATCGAGTCGTTACTGACTCATAGCAACACTATGTACAACAGAACAAAACACTGCCTAATCCTGTTGTTGCCACAATTGTTGCCACGCTTGAGCCCATTGATGCTGCCACTTGGCCAATCCATCTCACTGGGGGTCTTCTTCTTTTTCTCTGACCCTCCACCTTACCAAACATGATATCCTTCTCCAGTGACTCGTCCCTCCTGACAATATGTCCAAAGTATGAAAGACGAAGTTTGGCCATCCTGGCCTCCAAGGAACCCTCTGGCTGCACTTATTCCAACACAGATCCTTTTGGCAGCCCATGACACTTTCGGTATTCTCCTCCAACACCATAACTCAAAAGCATCAATTCTTCTACTGTCTAACTTATTCACTGCCCAGCTTTCACATGCATAGGAGGTTATTGAAAATACCATGGCTTGGGTCAGAAGCACCTTAGTCCACAAGCTGACATCTTTGCTCTTCAACACTTTAAAAAGGTCTTATGCAGCAGATTTGACTAATGCAATACATCGTTTGATTTCTTGACTGCTTCTTCCATGAGTGTTGATAGTTGATTCAAGAAGAATAAAGTCCTTGATAACTTCAGTCTTTTCTCCATTGATAAGAATGTTGCTTATTGGTCCAGGGTTGAGGATTTTTGTTTTCTTTACATTGAGATGCAATCCATACCGAAGGCTGTGCTCTTTGATCTTCATCAGGAAATATTTTAAGTCTTCACTTTCGGCAAGTAGGATTGTATCATCTGCATATTGCAGGTTGTTAATGAGTCTTCCTCCAATCCTGATGCCATGTGTTGTTGTTTTTTTTCATATAAACAGCGTCTCGGATTATTTGCTCAACATACAGGTTGACTAAGTATGGTGAAAGAACACAAGCCTGTCCCTCACTTTTTAAAATTTTAAACCATTCAGTGTTCCCGTGTTCTTTTCGAACAACTGCCTTTTGGTCCATGTACAGATTCCTCATGAGCACAATTAAGTGTTCAGGAATATTCATACTTCATAATGTTGTCCATAGCTTGTCATGATCCACACAATCGAAAGACTTTGTGAAGTCAGTAAAGCACAGATAAACATCTTTCTGGTATTCTCTGCTTTCACCCAAGATCCAGTGGTCCATAGCATCCAGAGATACCTTTAAAATGTAAAAAAAAAAATATGTAACATAATTTGAATAGTACTAATTTTACCACTCACAATCTTCAGTAGTTTACTATTGTGTTTTGGGAGAAAAAAATTCTAAATTTTACTGTGAACTTTTAAATTTCTGTTTAGCCAAGGGCTGATTTAACTCTGACTACTCTCCCAACTTCATCTCATGCCAGTCTACCTACCTCCCTTTCTATGTTGTTTTTTCAGTGCCTCCAATTTGTCTCAAGAGCTTTCTTGCGTCTGAGCCACGGCCCCTGCTCTTTCTCTATTTAGGAGACCACCTCCCCAATCTTTGAATGCTGACTCACCTTTCTGGTGTGAGAGATAGGCAGGTACTGCTTTAAAGTGGTCTTCTCAGAATTAAATTGTTGTTAAATGTTTCAAAGTTGGTTTCAACTCCTAGCAAACTTGCATAGAGTTTCCTAGGAATGGCTATTGGGTTTGAGCTGCAGACCTTTTAGTTAGCAGTTCAGTGCTTATTCTGCATACCACATCAGGACTCCTGAATTAAGTTACACCCTCCTACTTTTTATTGCCACATCTTTTGCTTTCTTTCAAAGCCTGTATCATAATTTGCCATCAATTTTTACCTTGCTTATTCTCTGTGATTTCCACTAGATAATTAACTCCATGAGATCAGAAATCATATTAGTTTTATTCACCATTACATTGCTAATGTTGAATGTTATTCTGTGTTATCAAGTTGATCCCAGCTTATAACAACCTATGTATAAGAGAATGAAACATTGCATCATCTTGCGCCATCCTCACAATTGTTATGTTTGAGCCCATTGTTGCAGCCACTGTGTCAGTCCATCTCATTGAAAGTCTTCCTCTGTGTCACTGACCCTTTACCGAACATGGTGTTCTTCAGGGACTAAGTCGCCTCTTGGTAACATGACCAGAGTACATGAGACAAAGTCTTGTCGTCCTTGTTTCTGAGAAGCATCCTGGTTGTACTTCCAGGACAGATTTGTTTGTTCTTCTGGTAACCCATGGTATGTCCAGTATTCCTTGCCCACACCATAATCCAAAGGCACCAATTCTTCAATCTTCCCTATTCAGTTACTGACCAATAATAGTGCCCACCAAGTATTGAATGGATGAACTGATTTTATTGTTGCACCCCTGTATTTATTATAGAAGCCAAGATGATGAGCTATCATCTCTTCTGAGAGTAATCTCTAATGATTACATACATTCTAGTCCTGTCAAACAAGGTCATTCCTTTCCTTTCCCACACTTTCATTATCTCTCTCTACTGCTTTTCCTTTCCCTATGCTTCAGAAAGTCTTCACCTAATCTTGCTGCCTTCCTAGTTCCCATAGTATTTTCCTTCTTTCCTTTGCCGTACATTTCAGGAATACTGTCTTTATGCTTTGCTTCCAGTGTATCTTGTTTTCTCTCCTGAAATTTTGTTAAGCCTCTTCCTTTTCACTTAAATTGCTCTCTGAAAAATTGCCAGATTCATTCCCTCCAAACCAAAGAGCCTGCCCTCAATTCTAATTCTCCTTGATTTCCATGTTTATCGCCCTTTCCTTTCAAATGTTTCACTTTGGTGAAGTCCCTAGTAAGGCTTTCTGTTCCTTGAATTTTTTCTCCAACCTGAGACTTTCCAAGGCACCATTTCTTCTTCTTTCTCATTTTCACAGCTTTGAAATCACTTCTCTACAAGTACTAACACTTAACAACAACAAATCAAATGGGTGAATTTTCAGTTTGTTCTTGTTAGTCAGTTCCAATTCAGCAGCGCTGTATAGGGTATCTGAGGAGCAGCTGGTAAGTTTGAACTGCCAACCTTGCAGTTCAAACTGGCTTTGCACCCCAGTGCATTATATCCTGCAGTGCCACATGTTGCTTTTTCTAGATTCTCTACTTATTTTCTTGTTATTATTTTTTTTTTACTAACTCAGGCTCAAATCTATGAAAATCAACTTTCCCTCATTTTCCTCATCTTTTATGCAATAGTGAATCAAAGCAATTAAGAGCATAAATATGGAGCAAACTGCCAGAATTCAAATGCTGGCTCTGTGACTTAATAGTTTAGGGGCCTTGGGGAAGTTCCTCAGCCTCTCTGTGCCTGAATTTCCACATCTGTAAAAGGAAGTGGGGTGAGAGCACCCACTTCACAGGGTTATTCAGAAGATGAAGTAAATTTGTTAATATGTGTGAAGTCTTTCAGAACAGAGTCAGGATAAATGTAAGCAATTACTGTTATTTTAAAATGCATTTATTACCTTCATCTTATCTTCTACTATTGCCTGATAATTTATTCATCCTTTCTTTCTTATACTGCCATGTACCCAGCTAATGCTGTAATTATTTCATAATTGAATTGTATTAGTACCCTTATAACTGGTGCTATTTTTTAAAAAGAAAGCTGATGATTTTAACTTAGTTTTCTAGTATATTTATGCATTGCTAAATTTACTTTGAAAAAAGTCATGAAGTTTCATTTCATTTGACCTTTTCTCCTAAGTTCATTTTACATTTTTCCACTAGGGGGCAAGACAATGTCATGGGAATAAAATATTGCTTTAGGAAAAATGATCATGTGGTTATTGCTATGCCATATCTGGAACATGAGTCCTTCTTGGTAGGTTTGAATATTTCTTGAATTTTTACTACCTCAACATTTAATTGAATACAATTTTATGACCTTATTCAAAACTTTGTTTTAGGACATTTTGAATTCTCTGTCTTTTCAAGAAGTACGGGAATATATGTTTAATCTGTTCAGAGCTTTGAAGCGCATTCATCAGTTTGGTATTGTTCACCGTGATGTTAAGCCCAGCAATTTTTTATATAATAGACGCCTGAAAAAGTAAGTATGAAAGTTAACGGGAAAATATCTACGCTTGAAGACCGTGAGGCCCATGTCTTCTTAGTCAAAGAACATACGTACACATCCTTGGACAGATTATTCAAATTTTCAATGTGATTGGGGAAGGGAAGTACAGAGAAATAAAATTGTATTAGCAAGGCAATGTACATACTTTATCCAAAGGAAATTACTGAGTCAAAAAAGAGATTTAGAAAGGGACTGGTTTTATTTGGCTTTATACATATCTTCTCTTTGAGGTCCATTTTTCTTCCTTAGTAAATGAGGAGATTGGACCACATGATAGCTAATTTCCATTTCAGCGCAATTCTCTTTATATATTTTCATGTGAATTATATACATGTAGGCATTATAACTTGAAAATAACTTAAATGTTGCTGTGTATACAGTGGATTGTGCTGAGTATGGTAAGAAATATAGAACAGTAGCTTCTTTTTTGACTTTTATACCCCTGGATCTTTTTTTCCGTACCTTCTTTGATTAAATCAGATTTTAAAACCATGATTTTCTTTTTCTTTCTGGATGCAGCTGTTTTTGTTTTATGTCACTTAACTCTTTTAAAACTATGGCAGAGTACAGCTGGCAGAAAGTGTTACAAATATAATCCTTAACATTTTTAATTAAGATTTTAAATTATAAATTTTATGCTATGATGCCACTACCAGAGAACAAAGGACTGCTTCTCTCTAACATTCCTCTTCTGCCTTGTCAGCAGCAGATCATTGGAAAAAGACCTTACTTATTTTTTGGACTGCATCTCCCCATAATTGTCATCCTAGTTGGCTATAAAATGCTTAACCTTGTCAAAAAAAAAAAAAATTTTTTTTTTCCCTTCAGGAACCTGATAAACTCTGCATTGACTCCTCCCCCATTAAAAAATGTAATTTCTCTGTGATTTGAGATATTATGATGTCACTAAAGCTTTAATTGGAGTCCTGGTGTGGCACTGTGGGTTAATGCGCTAGACTGCAAAGTCTGTTTGAACCATAAGGTCGGTGGTTCAAGCTCCCCAGAGGCTACTTGGAAACCCTATATAGGGTCGTTATGGGTCGAAACCAACTCGATGGCACTTAACAATAATAACAAAACTTTAATTGTTACAGAGATGTAAGATTGCTTAATTTTGTTTCTTAGGTACGCCTTGGTAGACTTTGGTTTGGCTCAAGGAACTCGTGATACAAAAATAGAGCAACTCAGATTTGTCCAGTCTGAATCTCCGCAGGAAAGCTCTTCACAGAATAAGTCCCACGTAATCACAGGAAACAAGATTTCACTGAGTGGCCCAGCATCTAAAGAGCTGAATCAGCAGCCTACCACAAAAACATCTGTTAAAAGGCCCTACACAAATGCACAAATTCAGCTTAAACAAGGAAAAGATGGAAAGGTTCAGCTTCTTTTATTTCTTAAGTACTATCTCTATTTCAGAAATGTACTCTTGCCTCCAAAAGAGGGTGATATAATACTAGGATACTACTTGCAATTAAAACAGTAGTTTCACATTTGTTTTATGTGTTCAACCGGTCAGATTTTCATGAAGATTTGTACTGGATCATTTTGCTTATGGTTTCAAAACTGAAATATACATAGATTTATAATGTCTTTGTTACTGTGTTTAACAAAATTGCATTATATGAAAACGTTAAAAAATAACGTATTGTTATATGAAGTTCAGATTAATTATCCTTTGCCAAAATAAGCATTAGTTTGTAGGTGAAAATTTTGAAGTGTCTATCTCCATTTTAGCTGCACAGCAAAATGTAACATCCATGCCGGTGGTTTTTAGGTGTATATTTGTGAGCTAAGATAATAACATTGTATGGGTGTGAAGAGTTCTGTCTAGACTATTTTCTCCTTTCACAGAAGTGTTTTGGTGCCTGAGAATGACTTGGATGCAGCTGTTTTTGTTTTATGTCACTTAACTCTTAAAACTATGGCAGAGTACAGCTGGCAGAAAGTGTTACAGATATAATCCTTATTTTCCTTGTTTTTGTTGGTATTGTAGGAGGGATCTGTAGGCCTTTCTGTCCAGCGCTCTGTTTTTGGAGAAAGAAATTTCAATATACACAGCTCCATTTCACATGAGAGCCCTGCAGTGAAAGTAAGTAATGTAGCTTAATAGTGCAATGATAAGTCAGTCGTACGCTGAAGACAGTTTAGGTAATGACTAGGGTAGCATTTATTAGCAGTTTTAACAAGTTTACTGCCTGGTAGAATCTTTGAGCATTTTTGATTAGCTAACTAACTATTGTTGCTCTTTCAATAGAGGAACATTTGGAACATTAAGTTTTTTTTCTCTCTTCGTTGGCTAGAATGTGTGCTCCCAACACCTAACACAGTGCTGACTCAGTTACTTGCATAAAAATGTTTATAAAGTTAACAAAATTGTTATTAGTGGTAGATGCTTTTAAATATTCTGTGACAGCTGGACAGCATGAGCAACAAATTAAAACTGATTTTAGCCAATGTAATTGTGCAGTCTACAGTTTTGAAATGGAGTTAGACACTAGAACATAACTCTTTTATATTCCGGTAAATAGATCAGGAAAAGTTCTAATAGTGTACATCAACTATTTACCATTTAAAACTAATTTGTAAATTTTAATATAAGTTTATTCCACAGAAAAACCAGAGAGATCCCTTAAAAGTTTAATAGACAGTTTTCTAAATTCACATAACACATCCAGCGGTTCTGAAAGTTATGCTTCCAATACTGGTTTTGCCAAGTCAGCATTTGAAGGCATCATGCTAAATGTTATGAAAATAGAAAATACGATCTTTCTTTTACAGCTAATGAAACAATCAAAAACTGTGGATATACTCTCTAGAAAATTAGCAACAAAAAAGAAGGGTATTTCTACAAAAGTTGTCAGCAGTGGTGTGATGAGGAAAGCTACCACTTCTTGCACAGCTACCCCGAGCTGCGACTGTTACGCAACAGATAAAGTTTGTAGCGTGTGTCTTTCAAGGTAAAGTGCTCTGATGGTATTATACACCACCAGCATTTTGTCATACAGGATTAGAAATTGCATTGATTTGGTGAGCAATTGATTTCATTGCATAAAAGGGAATAAGACAAATCTGTGATGTATACAGGCACTTGTTAAGTTGTTTGTTGTTAAGTGCTGTCGAGTCAATTTTGACCCATAGTGACCCTATATAGGGTTTCCAAGGAGCAGCTGGTGAGCTTGAACCACCAACTTTGCAGTTCAAACGACTTTGCAGTCTGATGCATTAGCCCACAGAGCCACACCAGGTCTCCATACAGGCACTAGTGCAGTATAAATCATATCTTGAAGGGCAGGTCATTTCTTTTGCCATATGTTATTCATTTGACATGCATATGCTTTTTGGAAAACACATTTGCTCTTATATGCAAATTTTGAGAGGGAAATAGCTTTTTTGGAACCATCTATAATTTCATATTTTTTTTCCTGTTTAATGTCTTTATTCCTATCTGTGTGTAATAAACAGAACCAAAAGATAAGCGTCTTCTCTTCTCTCACTCCCATCTCCAACTTTCTGCCTAATAAACTCCTTCCCTTCTTTCAAGACATGACTTTCATAAAGCCTCACCTGACGAATTCAAGTGAATAAGTATATAAATAATTTATCACCTGAAATAGAAATTATTTTTTATACCTTTGGATCCCAGTTATATTTTTTGTTCCTTTAGGATTCTTATCATCTACTTCCTGTTTTTATGCTTGAAATTACCTTAAAACTTTGTTGGAATAAGACCAGGGAACTGTTTGGGGTAGGGGAATAAGCAAATGCAAGATCTAAGTTATTCAGCACACTGGATTTGTCATTTACATTATAATAAGTTGTTTTCTTAATTGACTCTGTTATATTCATTGAATTACTAGGCCCAAATGTAACTATTGTAATATAGTCAATCACATAATCACTTAGAAATATTCTGGGTTTTTTAAATAATTTTTTTTAAATATCAAGGTGAAATTTATTGTGTACTAATAAATAAAAATTTTTACTCTTAAGTGTTAAAGCTTAACATGACTAGTAAAATTTCATTTCTTCATAAGGCGGCAACAAGTTGCCCCAAGGGCAGGTACACCTGGATTCAGAGCACCAGAAGTGTTGACAAAGTGCCCCAATCAGACTACAGGTATGTTGCACTGGAAATACAGAAAACCGAACCTGTTGCCTTTGAGTCGCTTTCAATTCATAGACAGCGTAGAGCGAGCTGCCCCGTAGAGTTTCCAAGATTGTAATCTTAATGGAAGCAGATTGCAACATCTACTTCCACAGATTGGCCTGTGGTTTTGAACCACTGACCTTTAGGTTAGGAGCTGAGCAATTAATTTACAGTGTTACCAGAACTTCTTAGAAATCAGAACCCAATTCAAATTTTATTGTCCCAGTTATATTTTGTTTCTTGATCTTTGCCTATTAAGACTGGTATTTGTGCCCTTCTACTTTTAATTGTGCAAGTATGACATTCCCATATTTGACATATTGCTATTTGTTTCAAATAGTAAGTTAGTGCTGTTTTTTTAAAACATTTGTTTACTATAGCTTGCATTTTGTGTATCTACTTACACAATGATTTCACTAGGAATTTTGCTAACATCACTCACTGTTGTGGGGAAAAAAGTTATATTTAGTACTTTTGGCTAACTTTATTATTTTGTTTAAGAATTGGAGCATTTCATTTGTTCGTCTTCTATAATTCAGATACTATTGTGTGTATGATTATATTTTTTGTTGTGGCGAAGACAATAAAATAGCATTAAGTAGGGTTTTTTTCTAAAGTCTTGTATAATTTAAAAGGTTTCATGTAACTATAATCCAGTAAATGTATTATTGATTGACTAGATGAGTACCAGTCGCTGGAGAAGGATATCATATTTGGTAAGGTGGAGGGTCAGAGAAAAAGAGGAAGACCCCCAGCAAGATGGATTAGCCAAGTGGCAGCATCAGTGGTCTCAAGCGTGGCCACAGTTGTGGCAACAACAGGCCTGGGCATGTTTTGTTCTGTTGTACATGGGGTCATTATGAATTGGTACTGACTCAGTGGTATCTAACAACAACTGTTCACTAGGATGATGGACTATTATGTGTTTACTCTGTTCTTTCTAATGATACAAAAATGAATGAGTCAGTCAACTCACACTCTAATCAGGACTGATATTAAGTTGGTTTCAATTCATAGCGACCCAGTCTAGGGTTTCTAAGGCTGTAAATCTTTACAGAAGCAGAAAGCTTCATCTTTCTCCTGTGGAGCGAGTAGTGAGCTCAAGTCGGTAAGCTGTGGTTAGCAATCCAATGTTTATCCTACAGTATCACCTTGCTCCCCTTAATTAGGGTGCACACTCAAATTTGGTTGCCTGTTGAGTACAGTGACAAACTTTTATGTAACACTAGAATTAGTGTTAGACCTAACTAACTAACCTAACCTGAGGAATCATGGAAAAGAGTTCATGGAAGAGATGACTGCTAAGGTAAGAATGTAAATTGGGATGGGAGGTTAACATTGAGGCATGTTCTAGTCATGCAGGAAACTTAATGTAGTGTTGCTGCATGTAGCATGTAAGCTGCAAGTTCAGGCGTGGTGAGAATTAAGCCTAGGAAAAGGCAGACAAGGGTAGATCATATTTGTTAAAGAGCTTGGACTACCCTGTAGTTACTGGAAAGTTATTCAAGGGAAAGAAATGGCAATCTTGTTCTCTAGATCATTGTAGCAGATGTACAGAAGAGGGATTTTGGAGAGTGTGGTCTGCAGTGGTCCAGGTAAGAGATGGTAAAAGCTTATATGAGGGTCTTAGTAGGTCTGGAAAGAAAGGTGAAGGATTAGAAAGACAGAATTTAGTGGGTAATTGAATATGGAATTTGGTAGGAGGTGGTGAGAGGGAAAGGTATCTAGGATGTTTACCAGGTTGCTAACTTAGGGAACTTAGATGAATACCAATAACAAAGATGAAAAATAAAGGCGGAGGAACTGGTTTATAGGGAAAAGTAAGGTTAGTTTGGATATAATTAGTTTAGGATCTTTGTAGGACATCCAGATAGAGATTTCTAGCAGAATAAAAGTAATTCTGAAGCTCAGGGAAGGTGTCTGAGCCGGAAATAGAATTATGTGTCATTGTTATGTACATTGTAGTAAAGCCATGAGGTAGATGGAGACCACTCAGGGAGAGAATACAGAGGAAGTGGTTGGAACTTTGGAGAACTCAGAATTTAAGACTGGGGATAAACATTAAAGGAACAGGTAGAGAGGTAAAAAGGGAACTAAACAGGCAGGTGATACAGTGGCAGATGAAATAAGTACAATAACTTCATGATACTGGGAGGTCAAGAGCACAAGAGAATGTCCCTAAAAGGAAGTGGGAAAAAGTTTCTTTACTTAAAGTTGAACTGATCCTAATCTTAACTGCCAGAACTGTAAAGATAATAGTTTTGGTAGCAATAGTTGGAGTCAGTATATGACTAAAGAAAAGTGTCTAACCTTCGATAGTTTTCACTAAAATGAAAGCTTTCTCTACTTACAGTATGCACTTAAATTATGCAATTTCCATACTTTTGCCCACATCACTATTTAATTTCCTTTGATCTTATAAAATTTGCATTCATTTGGTTTAATGTGACACTGTAGGATAGAAAGCACTGGACCACAAGGTTGGATTGAACTTCAAGGTCAGTGGTTCAAACTCACCAGCTGCTCCTCAGAAACCCTATACAGGGTCTCTATGAGTCAGAACCAAGTCAATGACACTTAACAGCAAAGTGTTTCTAAAGATAAAATATTCTTTTAGCACTACCATTATATTGCTTTAAAAAGAGAACATGTATTTTATGTTTAAGATGTAGATCAGATATTCTCATTTCTGACTGCACCAAAATCATCTCAGGAGCTTGGGGTTGAATATGTCATCAGAAGTTTTGAAATCTCCCATGGGGGTAATGGAGTCCTGGTGTGGTGCTGTGAGTTAATAAACCGGACTGCAAGGTTGGCAGTTCAAGCTCACCAGACACTCCTTGGAAACCCTATACAGGGTGGCTATGAATTGGAACCGACTTGATAGCACTTAACAAGGTGGTAGTACACAGTAAAGTGAGAACTACTGATTTAGATGACCAAATAGTAAATGATTTTTTTTCCAACTTTTTATTGTGAATTGAGTTAAGGTTTAAAAAGTAGCTTATCAATTTTGCATTCAACAAATCATATACTTGTTTCAGTACATAATTGGAATGCCCTTGTACCAACAGATAACAGTATTTACCTTTATTCACTTGAACTATTACAACCCTCCCTGTGTCTCCTGCTACATTTATCTTGCCACTGCTAACCCCTCCCTCTTATATACTGATGATAAAGGATTTTTAAAAGTTTGTGTTCTGTTGCAGCAATTGACATATGGTCCGCAGGTGTCATATTCCTGTCTTTGCTGAGTGGACGATACCCATTTTATAAAGCAAGCGATGATTTAACTGCTTTGGCTCAAATTATGACAATTCGTGGATCCAGGGAAACTATCCGGGCTGCTAAGACTTTTGGTAAGCTGTTTTATATTATAGACCGTTATCTTCTCCTACACCTCACTTAATAAGTTATTAGAAAATTCTCTTTACAAATAAATATATTCTATGTCCATAAAGTTCTCTGATCTTAGGTAGCAAGTTTTTTAATTGGTTGAAAATAAATTGCATTTATGTGAGAAAATAATTTGTCCTCATTTTTCGCATCAAACCATTTAAACTTAAACAATAAGTGCTATACTTACTTCTCCAGTACTTAAAATTCAGCTTTATAACTTTAAACAAAAGACTTAAGGAATAAAATCTTGTCTTACTCTCTGTGATTGTGATTTGACTTTGTAGCAGAAACAGTTTTACTAATCCTTAATTTTTTTTTTTAAGTGTATATTCTTTTAAGCGTAGTTACATTGTTTGATATTGAGTATGTAATAGTCCTGCCTTAAATGATGTTGTTGCTGTTAAGTGCCATCAAGTTGGTTGCAACCCATAGTGACCCTGTATAGGGTTTCCAAGGAGTGGCTGGTGAGTTTGAACTGCCGACCTTGTGGTTCAAACCGACTTGGCAGTCCAGCGGATTAACCCACAACACCACACCAGGACTCCTTAAATGATGTTAGTTGATACCAATAAGTAAATAGTTAAGTACAATACAGTATACAGGATGACAGACAATAGGGAACAGAATAGAATTTGTAATAATTGTCACATTCCTTAGGATATAGCAGAAAAGAGAAATAAACAGATTGCCTTTACTGGTGTAAGAATTTATTAGACCTGGGAATTCATCTCTTCAGCCATGTGAGTTCCTGTTTCTCTAGACTAAAATATGCAAAGAGTAAAAGACAATAAAGATGAATACTATTATACAAACAATCCTGCAGTAATAGTAGTAATAAACAACATCTACAAGTAGATACAAGGTAGACATGCAAGCTGCACAGTTGTAGGAAGGCAAATATGAGTATATAGATTTGGCAGAGGGTATATCTACACAGACAATTTGTATGTGCTATAAATATATGCAGGAATATTTTAAAGAATAATAGAGGGCAAAGTAATGAAACTTTTTAGCTATAACCAGACATCTTGAGGGAACAACTCACTGGGCTTAGGGATGTTAGGACCACAGTCTCGAGGGACAAATAAGTCAATTGGCATAACATACTCCACACAGACAATGTTCTACATCCTACTTTGGTGAGTTGCAAATGAGATCTTAAAAGCTTGTAAGTAGCCTTCTAAGATTCTGCAACTATTGGCCTCTTCTCAGAGCAAAGGCGAATGAGTAAATCAAAGATTCAAGGAATCAATTAGTCCAAAGGAATAATGGACCACACAGACCACAGTCTCCACTACTCAGAAACCAGAAGAACTAGTAGTGTCTTGCTTCTACTTTCAACCACTCTGATCAGGAATACAATAGAAAGTCCTGAACACAGGGAGATTTTTTTTAAAAAGCACAAAATTTAAAACTGTTTAAAAGATCAGACTTTCTGGTCTGATAGAGAATGGTGGACCTCTTAAGACTGTGGCCCTTGGGCACTTGGGGAGAGTATGTCTGGAACTGAATTCATCCGCAGGGATTGACTTTCATTTGTGTTGTTAAGTGCCAACTGCCATCACCTTGGTTCTGACGCTTAGCAAACCTGTATAGGGTTTCCAGAAAGCAGCTGGTGGGTTTGAAACACAAGGGCTTATCCTTCAGTGTTAGCTAAGACCAGTCTTATCCCTGCAGTGCCACGCTAGGACTCGCACCAATAGGCAGGCCTATAAAGTGAATAGTAACACTTTTTAGGGAAGAACATAGTCCTCAGTACAATCAGCCATACAAGACCACAAAGCGGCATTTACCCAAAAACAAAGCCCAGAAGTCAGGTAGGGGCAGGAAAAATGGGCAAATGGAAATGGAGAACCCAGAGAGGAAGAGAGAAGAGTGCTGTTACTATGAATGAATTGCAACCAGTGCCACTAAACAAAATATGTATAAATTGTTGATTAAAAAATTAATGTGCTCTGTAAACTATTACCCAAACTATAATTTTAAAAAGACGAGGATGCACAATGTATTTTTTAGTGCAATTATTTCAGTCTTGCTCTGGCCAACAACCTGAACTTATTTGCCTTTTGTGTTTATTCTTCAAGCATAATTATAATTAGTACTTTCCAAGAGTGGATGCCATTCAGTCAGCTTACTACCACACAATATTGGGTACCCCTTTGGGACAATCTTTCAGTCATTGCTTATCCTTTAGTGCTATACCAGGCTCACGAGACAACTACTGACTTTAATGCAGGACTTCAAACCAGTTTGTCCTAGTAAACAAAGTGAAAAAGGAGCAGACCAAATTTTTACCAAATTTTAGTTTGCATGATTTGCCAGGGTAAAAATTGTGAGATGCAGTAGTTAGCCCTTTTGTGAGATTGGATTATTGGTAGGACTGTGGAAAGCCATACACATTCAAAGCTTGTAGTTGGCCGTCATCTTTGAGCAGAGCAGCACTGTTGCAAACCCCTGCTTTCATGTTAGGTAAATTTGCTGTAACTTTGAAACAGTTGAACCAAAAAGTTCTTCATCACAATCACTTTCACTTGCTGCACGTGCAGTTTTTAAATCTTTGAAAAGGTTTTACTCAAGTAAGGGTTAAAAAGAACCACATGCACCTGTTCCAACTGACCTACAAATGGCTTAAAGACACAGCTAGCAGCAGAGCTCGTTCATAACCCAGGAGCTCCCTGTATAGAGTTTGTTTCTGTTTTAGCAGTATTATGTAGTTATTTCAGTCAGATTTTACTATAAGTTTGGACTAAAAACAGAACACCAAACTTCAACAACCATGAACTGTAAGTGTCTTCCCTCTATGATCCAAATAAGTGACATGCTGATGTTAGCAGAGCAAGTACTTTTACGTCTCCTGCCTTGTATCCAACCTATGTCACTGCCCTCAGTCCCTGAAACTGGGACTAGCTTTTCATGAAGTACTTGTTGAAGTGTGTTAAATAAATTCAAAAGAAAAACCATGAGGTAAACAGAAATACCGTCACATAGTTTTTAAGCGAACCCTCTGGTTGTGTAAAAGTACCAACTACCAAATAATTTACGTAAATTATGACATAACTTAAGAGAATATAAATGATTAGTTCTGACTATAATGTTCTTTCAGAAAATATAAGTTTAAAAGCAAAAAAAGGCACATTGTATCCTCAACAAACTTAATTTTGGTGGTTTGTTTCCTTTCTATCTTCCTTGCTTCTTAGCCCCCTTTTTTCCCCTGCTTTAATATGTTTTTGAGTGGCATCAAGTTGGTTTCTAACTCATAACTACTCTGCATAGAGTCTCCCAAGAAGTGGCTGGTGGGTTTGAACCGCCAACCTTGCCGTTAGCAGTCCAGTGCTTACCCTACAGCGCCATACCAGGACCAGTCCACTAATTCAATCAGAATATATAAAGATAACTTTTTTGGTAATCCAGAGTTAGAGTCATTGCTTTATGATAATCCATACATCCTAGAAATTAATCTAAATCTTGTCTACTCTGGTTAGAGCCACATTTCTGTTAAAAATACATAAATATAAGCAAAAGGAATACTTTTTGTATGCTTAGTTTACTGAATTCATTCAAAACCATTTACTAAAGTCCTTGTGTGGTGCTGTAGGATAAGCAGTGGACTGCTAACCACAAGGCTGGTGGTTGACACCCCAAGCCGCCCCTTGGGAATCCTATACAAAGTTGCTGTGAGTTGGAGC
The DNA here is from genome assembly GCF_000296735.1 of Chrysochloris asiatica. NCBI lineage: Eukaryota > Metazoa > Chordata > Mammalia > Afrosoricida > Chrysochloridae > Chrysochloris > Chrysochloris asiatica. The sequence continues at coordinate 21,887,924 of NW_006408520.1, read as the reverse complement.
TGACTTGATGTGAGCTCTGTAGGAGAAGCAGTGGACTGCAAACCAGCAGGTTAGTGTTTCAAGCCCACAAACCACTCTGTGGGAGAAAGATGAGGCTTTCTTTTCCCATGAAGATTTACAGCCTTGGGAACCCTATTCAGGGTTGTTATGAGTTGGAACCAACTTGATGGCACTGAACAACTGTGTGCCAAAAGGAGCCCTGATGGCCCTGTGACTTAGGTGTTGGGCTGTTAACCACAAGGCTGGCAGTTCAAAACCTCCCAGTGGCTCTGCAGGAGCAAGATGAAGCTGTGTGTTCCCATAAAGATTTACCATTTTGGAAACCCTCTCAAAGGTCGCTATGTATTGGAATAGACTCAATGGCAGTGGGTTTTGTTGTTTTGGAATGTGTGCCAAGATGCTATTCTGAGTCTCTGTTCTCATACCACTTAAATTCCAATAGGGAAGACCAAGTACAACAAAGCTATTTTATCAGATAGATGAGTGCTATGAAGAGGACACAGCTATATTGGATAGGTTGGTCAGGAGTTGCATCTCTGTGAATGGGCCATTGAACAGGACAGAGATAGGCTGAATAATGCTGTTTTGTCCAGTCCAGCAAACATCATCAGTATGTACCAGACATTGTCTAGGTTTTAAGGGTTCATTGCTGGGTAAGATCTTTAAAGACTAATAGGCAAGACAGACATATATCGTTACCAATTACAATACAGGATAAAAAGTTATAATAGAAATCCTAAGATTTAGAAAGGTGTGTGACAAGGTTGTAGTCTTTCACCATACTTACTCAACCTGTATGCTGAGTAAATAATCCGAGAAGCTGGGTTAATGAAGAGAAACTGTGTCAGGATTGGAGGCAGACTCATTAACAACCTGAGATATGCAGATGATACAACCTTGCTTGCTGAAAGTGAAGAGGACTTAAAGTACTAATGATGATCAAAGAGCACAGCCTTCAGTATGGATTGCATCTCAATGTAAAGAAAACAAAAATCCTCACCACTGGACCAATAAACAACATTCTTAACAACGGAGAAAAGATTTAAACTGTCAAGGAATTCATTCTTGATTCAACTGTCAACACTCATGGAAGCACAAGTCAGGAAATCAAACAACATATTTCATTAGTCAAATCTTTTTAAAGTGTTGAAGAGCAAAGATGTCAGCTTGAGGACTAAGGTGAGCCTGACCCAAGCCATGGTGTTTTCAATAACCTCATATGTATGTCAAAGCTGGACAGTGAATAAGGAAGACCATAGAAGAATTGATGCTTTTGAGTTATGGTGTTGGAGGAGAATACTGAAAGTGCCATGGGCTGTCAAAAGAACTAACAGATCTGTGTTGGAAGCAGTGCAGCCAGAATGCTCCTTGGAGGCCAGGGTGGCCAAACTTCATCTTTCATACTTTGGACATAATGTCCGGAGGAACCAGTCGCTGGAGAAGGATATCATGTTTGGTAAGGTGGAAGGTCAGAGAAAAAGAGGAAGACCCCCAATGAAATGGATTGGCCAAGTGGCAGCATCAGTGGGTTCAAGCGTGGCAACAACTGTGAGGTTGGCCCAGGACCAGACAGTGTTTCGTTCTGTTGTGCGTAGGGTCGTTATGAGTTGGTACCGACTCAATGGCACCTCACAACAGCAACAGTAATAGAAATCTACAACAGATGCTTAAAATGATTTAGTCTCTGAGTATCGAAGGGCTCACAGAGATACCTGAAGCTGCATGGGACACACAGCATCCTCGACAAAGACAGAAGTCACAAAAGTAAAGATGTGTTAGGTGCTGTTGACTAAGCAATTTTGTCATAGAGGCTTGGAAAGGTAGGGGAGTAAGTGGGGGAGACTGCAGACAGTTGGTAATTGTAGAAGCATAGATGAAGCTGAGGAAGTTGGTAGTCAAATGAGTCCTTGGCCCAGTAAATCTCTACTCTCTTCGTACTGTCACCCACTTCATTGTTTGACTTTCAGCTGTGTAATTCAAACACAAATGGAATCTGACATGCGCTGTCGTATCCAGTGCAAACACATAAAGCAAGCATATGGTTGGACCTGCCTGTTTATCATAGGAGAGGCTTCTGACATTTGAATGTTATAATAATAAATTCCATGGTTTTGTTTTGTTTTGTTTTCTCTTAGGCAAATCAATATTATGTAGCAAAGAAGTCCCAGCACAAGACTTGAGGAAACTCTGTGAGAGGCTCCGGGGTATAGATTCCAAAGCCCTCAAATTAATAAGTGATATACAAGGGCCTGCTTCCCAGGACCCAACTTTTTCAGAGAAGACTGACCATAATGCTGCTCACCTCATACAAACCCCTCAAGCACATTCCTCAGAGAATTCATTGCACAAAGGGGACAGTAATGATTGTGGGACCTGTTTAGAGGAAGACACTACCAATGTAGAAGGCTGGGATGAGGTGCCTGATGAAGCATATGACCTGCTTGATAAACTTCTGGATCTAAATCCAGCTTCAAGAATAACAGCAGAAGGAGCTTTATTGCATCCGTTTTTTAAAGATATGAGCTAGCTTGTGACTATGGTTCTTAATTTAATGTCTGCTATTATGTGTTGTTGGAGTGAGAAAAGGTGAGTTCTTTATAATAACTATTAGTTCTTGGTAAGATACCAAGGCAGGATCAGTAACTTAAAATTTTAGTATATACTTTTGTGGCAGATTCTAAAATCAGCAGTTTTAGATAAAAGCTACTGGAGATTTAACATTATTGCAGATGCCTGGGACATTTCTTTGAACTAACAAAGAATATGATCGCCTTTGAGTTAAATCCACCAGAGTAAAATCACATTTTTAGTTTTCCTAATTATTTTTCACTGCCATATGCAGGAAAAGGACCATTTTAATTTAATACATAGGAGTTCTAGTCTTAATAGGTGTGATCGGGATTAAATGAATCAAAAGACTGAGTTTACTGGTTTTGTAGAGCTATGACCTATGTTTACTTTTGGAAGATCTGATTGCATGCTCTAATAATTCTGTAGGTAAATAAGGTACTTTCCTTTCTAGAGGTAGATTGATTTTGTGAGCACTAAAATTAAGAATTATTGGGCTTGGGGCAAAATACCACTTAAAATTGAATTTACTTTATCAACTGTAAAGTATTTTATGAAAGCACATTTGTGTGGATTGCAATGATTTTGATAAGAATGGTTTCTCTTGATTTTTTCTGTCTACCTCTACCTAATACATTCCCCTAGGAATCTGTCTAGTGCTTACCACAAAGTTTCCAGGTACTTTATTAAACATTGTATGTGTTTACAGTTGAGAACTTAAGAGCATACTGGTTGATAAGGGGAAGATTGATAGGCCAAAATACTTTTCTTTTTATTTGAGCTTACGTGTCTTTTCATACCATTTTAGGTATATTTAAGAACTTGCCAAAAGGAAAGGGGAACACAGAATTGAGAATACGATTGGGGATATTTCCTCTTCTTAGAACTTTCAAGGTCTTGATCCTGTTTTGACCAGATTGGCACTGTTCAGAGAAGGATGCTGCTTGTGTCTTGGGTGGGTTGCAAAGAGAAATAATTAAATAGGCAAAATAGAAAAGGACCTGAGGTAGTGTTTTACATAGGAGAGGACTTCACAGGTTTGTGGAAAGATTCCATTATCTGTTAATTCCATTTTTCCACAAGCTTTTTGAAAATCCCTTGTGTTTCATGTCAATAGCAGCATATTAAACTTACTGTGGGAAATAAGTCAGTTTGAGAGTGGATCAACTTAGAAGTTTACTATTTAGTAGTCAGCTAGGGGACATATAACATTTTATTATTTTGAACATTAAAGTCAGTATTCTTATGTAATCTCTTTGAAATAAGTATTGTGTTCTCAAGCATTTTTGAACTTTTTATAAATAAACCATTGCCATTGGTGCACTCTGTCTTCTTATTCTGTAATTTTAAAAATCACCACCACCACCTGAATGTTCTTGAATTTATTTAATAAAGTTACCCTTTTACATTTTAAAAAATGTATTGACCAATAGGAGTGTTTTCCTTTTCAGATCAATGAATACTTTCTCTTCATTAAATAGTGGGCAGCACAGTGGTTAAAGTGCTTAGCTGCTAACCACTGGTGGTCAGTGGTTCAAATCCACTAGCCGATTTGCAGGAGAAAACTGGGAGTCTGATCTGTAACAATTTATAGCTTTGGAAGCCCAGACAGTTCTATTCTGCCCTATAGAGTCGCTTGTGAGTCCCTAATTTACTTGATGGAAGTGGGGTTGAGGATTTTGTTTATTTTGGGATTTTTTTTTTTTATATAGATTAACAAATATTTCCCTGACACAAAAAATATATGAAAGATAGGAATAGATTTTTCTATGGAAAAGGTGCTCATTGACTTAGAGATTTGTCCTGTGAGTAGTAAAACAAGCCAGTTAGGTATATAACAAGGCTTGTCAAAAAAATAAAGTCTTTGCTTAGCTAAAAGTACTTTTAAAAGTTTGTGACTCAAATAAATTAACATATCATCAGGAAATTAAAAGGAAGGAAAATTTAGCATTATCAAAAGGGAGAGAGGAAGGTATACATTCTCAGAGTTGTTTCAACTTCATTAATCTCACTTTTGAAAACAGAAGTTGGGTTGTTATGTAAAGGTGCGGGGGGAGGTATAGGTAAAAAGATGTAGTATTTAGAAAGATAATATTCTCCAGTGTTAAAATTCATGATAATTTCAATCCCATTGGAGAATGTTAATCTTGATTTTTAGTGCTGTGTGGACTAAAATTAAAAATTAGCAAGGAACTTCCATATACATATTCTTTAGACTTTTTTTTTAGTGTGGCGCTGTGGGTTAATGCACCAGACTGTAAAGCTGTTTGAACTGCAAAGTCGGTGGTTCAAGCTTACCAGCTGCTACTCAGAAACCGTATACAGAGTCTCTATGGGTCGGAACTGACTCGACGGCACTTCGCAACAACATAGGTGTAACCAGCTATTCCTCAGAAACCCTAAACCAGGGTTGCTATGAGTTGGAATTGACTCAATGCACTTAATAACAACTCAATAAAAAGTTGTGTCAGCTACAGAAATTTTCAGAATGTAGCTAGTTGTTTCACAGTGAAGAAGAACCCCAAGTTTTTGCATAGTTCTGGTTTGGCACTGCAGGTTAATGCACTGGACTGCAAAGTTTGAACCACAGTGTTGGCAGTTCAAGCTCACCAGTCACTCCTCAGAAACCCTATACAGGGTCGCTATGAGTTGGAACCATTTCGAAGGCACTTAATAACAACAGATATAACAAATTACCATTTGAACATTCTTCACATGTAGAGTTCAGTGCCATTGTGTTTATCATGTTATGGCCATTAGCCATCCCCAGATTTCCCCATTACCCCTAACAAGCTTAGGGACCACTAAGAAGAGTCCTCCTTTAACTCCCGCTCATCCTCTTCATACTGTTGAGCTTTCTGAACATCATTTTACAATGGCAGGTATCTCCCCCCCAAACTAGCAGAATAATCATTTCTAGGAAAAGATTAGTAAGTACTATGTAGCGTTTTCTATTACGTTGGAAGTTCTTAAGGAGCCCTGGTATTGTAGTGGGTTACGAGCTGAGCTGGTAACCACAGGCTCAGTAGTTTGAATCTACCAGTCGATCTGTAGGACAAAGATGAAGCTTTTCTCTTCTGTAAAGATTTATAGCCTTAGAAATCCTATACAGGGTTGCTATGAGTTGGAACTGACTCAGCACACAACCACTACCACCATTATGGAAATTCCTGTGTGGCAATGTAGGATAAGCACTGGACTGTGAACTACAAGGTGGGCAGTTCAAACCCACCAGCACCTCTTCGGAAACCATACAGGGGTCACTCAGTGGCACTTAAAAACAACATTCCATTGTCAGCTTTTTAAGATTTTTGTTCTCAGATAAAACTAGGGTGCTTTCATTTAACAAGCCTAGACGTTTAAAACTATTAACATAGCAAGCTACAAGCATTGGGTTTTAAAACACTGCAGCTTTCTAGCATGTTTAATGAAACTTTTCCTTATAAGGAGATGATTATGGTTGTCTTAATGACCTAAATAAAAATGGCTCAAGAATGTTTATTCCAAAATATTAAGCTTAGTTTATTTCAAACTCTGAACAAAAGTCATCAAGTGATATGAATATCTTGCTGTTTCTGGCATCCTCTTTTTAAGGGGGAAAAACTGTTACAAGTGTCAGAATATTGACTGCATAAAATCATGAAATCCATGAAACTTGTGGGATTAGGTCTTAGTAATTTCTGCTGTTTATGTAATTTCAACCCTATGCGTCACCAAAAAGTTATTTATCTTAAGAAACTGTGGCCAAATTTGGCGGATAATTCTGTCTGCCAGTGTCTGCAGATGTACTGTTTCCACCTACATTTGTGTGCGCTGTCTGTGGTCTTTAAAGAACTTTAACACCAAGCAGAAATGTCAACTTGGTTCAGATTTTTCCCTATGTTCTTAGAATTGATGTTGCCGTTTCCTAGTTTTCTCAAGTTTTTGATCTGAACTGTCATCTGTTCTTGAAAGGTGGGTATTATCGCCCATTTATAGATAAGTAATCAGTAGTTAATAATGTGTTAAATTACAGCAAAGATTTCAAGAAAGTACAATCAGGCCCAAGATTACATTTGTACACCTTAATGTTATATAAATTTGCCATAGCTTTGAAATACCCTATTTAAAAAAACCCTCAAACTTCATTTGAATTCAGAGTGACCCTATAGGGCAGAACAGAATTGCCCCATAGGGTTCTCAGATCTTTATAGAAGCTGACTGCCACATCTTTCTCCTGAGGAGCAGCTGATGGATTCCAGTCACCGACCTTGTGGTTCGCAGTGTAGCATTTTAATGACTGCACTGGCAAGAGTTCTTTTTTGCACTTATTGTTAAGTTCCAACTAGTAATGACCCTGTAAAGGATTTCTCGAGTCCTGGCGTGGCACTTAGGGATAAAGCACTGGACTACAATGTCAGTTTGAACCACAGGTTTGATGGTTCAAGCTCACCAGCTGCTCGTCAGCAACCCTATGCAGGCTTGTTTTAAGTTGGAACTGACTCATGGCACTTAGCAACAACAAAAGAGATTCTAAAGGAGCAACTGGTGGGTTTGAGCTGCTGACCTTGTGGTTTGCAGTCCTGTGCTTATCCTACAGCTCTACATCAGAAGTCCAAAGGAAATGCTTGATGTTAGCCAGGAACTGAACCTAGGTCAACTGCTTGGAAGGCAGCTTTGCTTACCTCTAGACCACCAACTCGTGTGGTGCTGTGGGTTAATGCGCTGGAAGTTGGTTTGAACCGCAAGGTCAGTAGTTCAGGTTCACCAGCCACTCCTCGGAAACCCTATACAGGGTTGCTATGGGTTGGACCAACTTGACAACACTTAGCAAAAACAACATACCACCAATGCCTCTTTTGCACTAAGTAAGGTTAAGTCCTGGTATGATAAGCACTCGAACACAAGGTTGGCAGTTCAAATTCACCAGCCACTTCTTGAAAACACTATACAGAATTAACAAGGAGCTCTGGTAATGTAGTGGTTACAAATCGGGCTGCTAACCTCAAGGTCTGCAGGTCCAAACTACCAGCTATTCCATGAGAGAAAGATGAGGCTTTCTGCTCCCATAAAGATTTATAGCCTCGGAAACCTTGTACAGGGTCGCTGAGTAGGAACCGGCACCACAGCACATAGCCACCACCACACCATATGCACCTTGTCAGACTTACCTACAAATTCCTAAAGACAGGAGTGTTCATAATCTGAGGACAGTCTGTAACCACACGGGCCAGTGCTACATCATTAGCATTAGTTAAGACATTTTAGATACTGAAAGCGAAAAGGCATGATCTCAGGAAAGCAATTACAAATTGGGTGAGAAAATTATAAAAGTAAAGTTTAGAGAGAAAAAAGTGATTGCAAAATAGTTCAAGGTTTAATGTGACTAGTGGCTGCTAATGTTTACGTTCTTAACAAAAGAAAATGAAATAAACTTGTTCTTGACCATTGTTGAGTGCTTTAAAAATTTAACAAAACAATATATGGGAAATAATTTTAAAAGATGACCAAAATAACTGATATAGGAAGTGTGTATGTAGTGTTCATAAGACAAGAAAAATTACTAGAAGGCTAAACTGCTTTATAAGTGAATAGATGTAAGTGGTTTAGAATTTCTGTTTAAATATCAATGTTGTACAAATATCTGTTCAAATTGAACACACATCTTTGTCCTGGTTCTGAAGCAGATTTACACTCTACTAAAGAATATTTTTTGAGGAAAGTATCAACTTTAGAAAATTAATGGTTCTGAAGGCAGTTAGTTAATGGAACATTGAGATCACATGACACTCACAGAAATAGTACATTCAAATATAGCCCTGAAGATGGCGCTGAGCTGACAAACTTTGTCATTCTCTTATACATATGGTCACTGAGTGAGAGCTTACTGGATGGCAACTAACAAGACTCATCTCTAGTCAAAATTACAGAGGAGGCCAATGTCACCTACTTTAGGGGGGAACCAAGAAAATGAGTCAAGAGGGTGGACCTCTGTCCTGAAATCAGAAAGATAATAACTGAACATGTCAACCAGCACAAACCAGAAAATGAAAAGTCAATTTGATCATTCCTTTCTAACCATATTTTTTGCATATGTTCCATTATCTGTAAGTTTTACAAGTATGTGTTTAATTATGTACTTGCCCTTTGTGTAAAATCCTTGTTATATGATCTAGAAATGACTCCAACTATGACAAGACTACTAAAGCAAATCAGAAACAGATGTATGGCTCTATATAACCTCACATGATTGTTATTTTAGCTCTGCTCTTAAGAAAAAGGAGCAGCAGGATGGGGGATCCAGCCACCTCTGACTTTCTCTGAACATTCATCTTGATGCTTATTTACCCAATGTTGTTGTTGTTGTTAAGTGCCATCGAGTCGGGTCCGACCCATAGCGACCCTGTACAGGGTTTCCGAGGGACCCATAGAAGTTGCTTTATTTCTTCTGGCATGTTGCTGATCACTATCTTCCTTTACTCAAATGTTCTGATTAAAAACAAAACCAGTCCCACTGTATGTGTATGTATATGAATAATCTTTAGATCAGTATTACAAAGTTCTTTTACAGTTTTCAACAAGGTTTGTGAAATGAATGCCTGGTGTTCTATGTGTGTTCTTTCAGTCATTTAAATTAGTTATTTTAAAACTCCATACGTAAATGGCCATGTCAAATGTGAACATGTGAAAAGGAAACTTGTAAAATGTTTATGTTTATGTTTAAAAAATTTTAAACACCAGCTTTATTCATAATTGTCAAAAATGGAAAGCTGTCCTTCAGTAGGTGAATGGTTAAAATAGTATATCCCATACAATCAAATAAACTAGTACATCCTATACAATCGAGTGTTAGTCAGCAATACAAGGAAATGAGTTATCAAATAGTGAAAGACATGGAGGAATCTTAAATGCACACTGGTAAGTGAAAGAAGCCAGTCGAGAAAGCGACATACTTCATAATTCCAACTATGTGACATAGATTCCAGGGGACTAAAGAGTCCTAGTGTGGCACTGTAGGTTAAGCAATGGAGCACAAGATTACTTAGAACCGCAAGGTCAGTGGTTCACCCTTCGGTAGCCCTAAACAGGGTTTCTATTGATTGGAACCAACTCAACAGCACTTAACGAAAGGAAAAAGGGAGGGGTAAATAGGTGGTGTGCAGAATGTTTTTAGGACAGCAAAACTATTCTGTATGATTCTGTAATGGTGGACAGATGACATAGGGCATTATAACACAAAGGTCATTGTTAGGTTCCACTGAGTTAGTCTGACCTATGTACAACAGAACAAAACACTGCCTAGTCCTGCATCATTGTCACGCCTATGTTTGAGCCCATTATTGAGTGGATGTTCAATAACTAGTTATTGACTAAGTAGTTAATTTAAATTACATTTAAATTGCTTTCTTGGAAAAATATTAAGCCAAATGCTTCCCTTGGCAAGGATGCCTATTTTTCTAGGTATGGCACAATTTCTTGACTAGGGTGACACCAAATGGTAAGAAAAGTGGAATACCTCATTTCTACTTCATCTCTTTTCAGTGTGGCACTGTGGGATAATGCACTGGACCACAAGGTAGGTGGTTCATATTCACCAGCTGCTCAGAAACTGTACAGTGTCGCTATGACAACAACAATGGCACTGTAGGATAGACACAGGACCAGAAGTTTTATTTGAACCACAAGGTCGACCATTCAAATTCAGCTGGTACTCAGAATCCCTATACTGGGTCATTATGAGTGTGAACTGACTCAAAAGGCGCTTAACAACAATAAGAATGCTTTAGGCTCAGAGTAGCTTTAAAGGGTATTTAAATACTGACCTGATGGACTTTGTAGTCCTCGTTACCTAGAATGCCTCTTTCCTCACTGCTTATTCCACATTTACTCATTTTACCAGATCATCAGAAGTTCCTTACCATTCTGTGAAGCCTTACTCCAGTCCAAATGATTATTCCCTTGATCTCCTGTGGAGTCCTGGTGTGGCGCTGTGGATTAATGCGCTGGACTGCAAAGTCAGTTTGAACTGCAATGTCTGTGGTTCATATTGATCAGCTGCTCCTTGGAAACCCTATACAGGGTCACTATGGGCCAGAACTAACTCAGTGGCACTTAACAATTCCTATACATAAACAGCATAGAGATTATGTTTTATATTCCCCACAGTTCTATCACATCATTAGAGACTCAAGTACACAGTTAAAACTTTGGGGCTGATAAGAACCTGACACAAGGGGATATTTTGAAGACCCACCAAAATAATGTCAGCGTAAGAAAAACTTTTACTTTAAACATCTACAGGACTATACTTTCCGTGCCACCCCCCTTGGTGATCTGTTTTAAGACTTCCCAGCACCCCATCTCATCCCATCTATATCAGTTCCAATTTGTCTCCAATCCAATTGCTGCTGCTCCATTCCCACTGCTCTGACCTCAGTGGAGACAGAGAACAGCTGGTGGACATTTGATCTGTAGTAACCCTTCAGATCCTTGTAGAAGAGATGGGTGAACAAAAGTTTCCTAACTCTACTATAGTTGTGGTTTTAGACCCTCTGTGCCAGCCACCGTAACAATAAAAAAATCAATTTAAGTATATATAAAGTATTACAGGAAAGTTGTATATACAAACTTGACTATGCTTTACTAATATAATTCATCTTCATATACACAGGACCCTGTTCATCTTGGATTTTTGCTTTGAGACAACTTCAGTTCCGAAATTGTCAGTCCTCCCTGATGTGTTCTGAGAATCCCAACATTTCTGCATTCAAATTATATTCTGAAGAATGTCCCTCAACTAGAAGTAGTATGAAATTGTTGGAAATGCCTCCTAGGGTTTTTTGCTTTAAAAAATACGTTTATTATAGCATGTGGTATCTAAGGCTACCTTGGTTTTGGAACCATCTGATAACATGTATTACAGAGTAAAATGGAGCTTTATGCAGTCTTTTGAGCAGTAAATGGAGCTTAAGGTATTTCATTAAGGTCTCAAATTTAAAAGGATAGATGTCATAACAGGAACATTTTTCTGCCTCCTTACCCTTTGTTGATTAAAACAAATCCTGGTGTGAGGCAGCATAGCATGGGTCAGCCACAGCCTACTGGCTCTCCTTTTCTCCACCCTTGTACTGTGAGTCTCAGTTTCCTCAATTGAAAAATGGAGTTTCTAACCTACCTGCACAGTATTTAGGAGTCAGATTATACATGCTAGATTTATTTGTTGACAATAATTATTTCCCCTCTCCGTTTCTTCCCTTGACTCCCCTTTATCTGCTGTTGTTCAGTGCTGTTGAGTTGGTTCTGAGGAGCAGCGTGTGAGTTTGAACCACTGACCTAGTGGTTCACAGTCCAGTGCTGATCCACCAGCGCCACACCAGGAGTCCTTATCTCCTATGACAGGTTAGCATTGCCTGAGAATGTTTATTCTGACAGATTTCTTTTTTCCTACTTTAAGTGCTTGAACATCAACCATTTATTTTTGGTACAGTGACTACCTATTCCTTCTATTTTCTTTCGTTTTTTAACTTTGTATTGTGAATTGAGTGAAGGTTTACAGAGCAGATCATCAGTTTTTCATTCAGCAAATCATATACTTTGCTTCGTTACAATGATTGCAATCCTCTCCATGTACCATCAGTTAGTAATATTTATCTCTAGTCACTTTATTTAACTCTTGCACTCTTCCCTGTGTCTCCTACCTTCATCTTTCTCCTGCCAACTTGCCTCTTGTATATTGCCTGCCCTGCCACCCATGTTAACATGTGTCTACTACTCTGAGAGATTTATTTTAATCTCTTTTTAAAAGCACATCAGGAATTTTAAACATTTAGTGAAAAATTGTCATGATCCATGATGCTGTTGAGCCTGACACTATAGGAATGCTAGCTTTTTACCCATCACGACACCTTCTCTGTCCACCAGATGGCATGAGTTCCTTTGGTATGTCCTATGAGGCTGCTGCACATATATGTTTGGACTAATATATCAGTAAGACTACTAAAGGAGTCCTGGTGTGGTGCTGTAGGATAAAACACTAGACCACAAGGTTGTTTTGAGCCACAAGGTCAGCTGTACCTTGGAAACCCTATACAGGATGGCTCTACAAGTTGCGACTATGAGGACTCTACGGTACTTTACAGTAACAACAATGTTGTTGTTAAGTGCCATCGAGTCGGTTCCAACCCATAGCGACCCTGAACAGGGTTTCTGAGGCTGTAAATCTTTACGGGAGCAGAACGCCTCATCTTTCTCCTGCAGAGCAGCTGGTAGTTTCGAACTGCTGACCTTGCAGTTTGCAGCTCGATTCGTAACCACTACGCTACCAGAGCTCCTTAGCAACAACAATAAAGGCTGCTAAAAGTGGAAAAGGATACATAAAAAACTGGCCCTGTAATCTCCAATCATTTCTGTTCTGGCACTTGTAAAACACACACAAACACACACAAACAAACCTTGTTGATTTTGATTTATAGCGATCCTATAGTAGGAGTCCTGGTGTGGCACCATGGGTAAATGCGCTGGACTGCAAAGGTGATATGAACCGCTCCTTAGAAATCCTATACAGGGTCACTATGGGTCGGAAACGACTCGATGGCACTTAACAACAACATAGTAGAAAGTGGAACTGCCCCATAGGGTTTCCAAGGCTGTAAACTTTACAGAAGGAGACTGCCCCTTTTTATCCCACAGAGTAGTTGGTGGGTTCAAAACTCTGATCTTTAGCAGTCAAGAGCTGAATCACAGTGCCACCCAGGGTTCCTCTTACAGTACTTACAAAGCTAAATTTTATCAATGCTTTACTTGACTATCGCCTACTATATCATTAGCTCAATTACAGCAAAAATCATGTCTATTTCTTACACTATTGTATCTCCAGTGTCTGGAAAATTAGTACATGTAGCTGTTATATATGAAGGGACTTCAAAAAGTTTGTGGAAAATTCCATTATCTTTTGTTCCATCTTTTAGTTCCAAAACAAATGTTTTAAAGATCACTTGTATACACACTGACACACAATGACTACAGTAAAGCAATCTTTTATATTTGTAAGAACTTAGTGAAGCTGTTCTTGTTATTAAGTGTCGTCAAGTCAGTTCCAACTCATAGTGACCCTGTATAGAGTTTCCGAGGAGCATCTGGTGGGCTTGAACCACCGACCTTGCTTATCCTACAGAACCACACCAGGAGGAGAAATATTAGCAGAGATTTAGACTAGATTTCCTTTTGCTACATAGCATTTCTACTTTCAGGGTTAGTCAGATGGGTTTGATAGAAACTGTATTTTCTTTCTTTTTTAAAAAAACCTTTTTATTGTGAATTGAGTAAAGGTTTTCAGAGCAGATCATCAGTTTTGCGTTCAGCCAATCATACCCTTCGTTTCATCTCAATGATTACGGTCCCCTCAATGTAATATCACTTATCTCGCTTCCTGCTTGTTTCCACACCTCTTTCTTTCCCTAGCCTTGTGAATTTCGTCCTTAGGTGACTGTTGCCCTTTTGATCTTGCATGGTGGATCATTCTATGGGTGTACATACCTCACTACTGTTATTCTCAATATATGTCTACCTACTGCTTGGCTGAAAATTGAGCCACAAAAGATGAGTTTAGTTCCAGACCTGAAGGGTGGCCAAGGGCCATGGTCTCTGGGTTCCTCCAGTCTCTTTCTGATGAGTGGTGGTGCTTATGTGCCGTGGAGTTGGTTCTGACTCATAGCAACCCTGTACAGGGTTTCCGAGGCTGTAAATCTTTACGGGAGCAGAAAGCCTCATCTTTGTCCCATGGAACAGCTGGTAGTTTCGAACTGCTGACCTTAAGGTTCACAGCCCGATTTGTAACCACTATGCTATTAGAGCTCCTTTCTAATGAGTAATCTTGGTCTTTTTGAGTAAGCCTGGTCTTTCTTATGATTTTAAGTTTTGTTCCACATTTCTTCCACTCTATCCAGGACCTTCTAATGTGATCCTCTCAGAGCTGTTGGTAGTGGTAGCTGAGCTCCATCCAATTCCTCTGGTCTCAGTTGTGGAGACAATGTTTGCATATTTTACCAGTCCATTGGATCAGCTGTTTCCAGGCATCCCCAACATTCATTACTCTTCTCTCCTCTGCACAGGAAGAGACCAACAGTTGCACCTTAGATGGCCGCTTATGAGCTTTTAAGATCTAGGTCACTACTCACCGAAGCAGGATGCAGAACACTATGTGGACTATATTATGTTGGCATGAATTTTCAACAAGTGAGGTAACATCATAATAAGGTAGATATATTTTGCAGAGCAAGAATTTGGGGTGGTCACAGAGGTTTGAAGAGATAGGAAATACGTTTGTAATGACCAAGTCTGATGACCAAGCAGAGGTGGTGATATAAAAATGTGGAACAGGAGAACTTTTGTGGGTTTGCATAGTTAACTGTGAGAAAGAGGCTGAGGTGTAACATTAAGAAAAAGGAAAAAAACTCCCAGACTGGCATATGCAGAGCCCATCTGACGCTGTGCTCTGGGTCTTGAGCAGCAAGTGATGCTGATGTGCAGGCTTGTCAGAGGCTTCCTCTATGAAGGCCCCAAGGTAAATGGAGAGCCGCCTCAAACTAGGGTCTCTCTCAGAGACGAGGGGCTCAGGTCACTTGCATTGTTTAAAGATCTTGTCATGTTTAACATCTCTTGTTAAAGTTGTCTACTTGTGGTATTTCTGTTATAGCAGCACTAGATAACTAAGACAACATGTTTTTGGTTTTGTTTTTTTAAAGGTGCCAAAGTGGATTTATAAAAATGATCATTTAAAAGTATTTTCATTAAATAAATACCTTTAAAAATAACTTAGGATCCCAGTATGTTTATTTATATGAAGTAACCAAATGACAAAGTCAGTCTACAAAAATTACAACAGGTTTTTAACACCTTTGACCCTACTCATATAGACATAATTTACAATAAGTTAATGTATCAGTGAGTTATATAATTGTCACATGCAATTGTTGATACCATTTTTGACCAAGGAAAGACGAATTTGATCAAATTCAACCTAGGTTAGCCTCATTTTGAGATATTACAAGATTACATTGAGAACCAAGCCAAGTACACCTCTGCCCACCTCACTGCCCCCAAACTGATAATAGCCTTATGGTTGGGACTGTCTCGTCTCTGTGTAAGCACGAACTATGCACCTCTAAAATGAAAGGGATCTAAGCTCTGTGGCCCAGTGGTGGAGGCTGAGTGCCTGGTCAAGGGAAAGCTAAATTCCAGAGAGAAAGCCTCCGTATGTAGTAAGGATGAGAAGATGTTTGTTCTTTCCAAGAACAAATGTTGAGGCTTTTCTCCCCTAAGTTCCCAAATTAAAGAAAATGCAGCCGTTTCTGACACATAATATTGTGGCTTGCCATTGAGAGTATTCCAACTCATAGCAACCTTCTGTGCTTCAGAACAAAATCCAACTATTGGATTTTCAAGGCTCTCATCTTTCAGAAGCAGACTACCAGGTTTGTCTTCTGAGGCAATTGTGTGTGGGTCCAAACCAGTAACTTTTTTGTCTAGTAGCACACTCCATAACTGAGTAACCCAAGGATTCATCTGACTTATAAGTTGTTGCTGTATCCTGTCTAGTCAGTTCCAACTCACAGTCCCCATGTATAATGTATGACAGAGTAGAGCTAGTTAAACTGCCCCAGAGCATTTCCTAGGCTGTAATCTGTACAGGAGCAGATGGCTGGCTTTTTCTCCTATGGAGCCTCTGGTGGGTGTGAACTGCTGATTTTTTGATTGGTGGTTGGTCGTTATGTGCTGTGGAGTCCATTCCTACTCATAGTGACCCTGTATAGGGTTTCTGAGGCTGTAAATCTTTTAGAGAGCAGAAAGTCTCATCTTTCTCCTGTGGAAACGCTGGTAGCTTCAAACTGCTGACCTTGAGATTAGCAGCCCAATTCATAACCACTACACTACCAGAGCCCCTTGACCTTTTGATTAGAAGCCAAGTATTTATGATACATATTATGTCTACAAAAATATTAATCACGTAACCTATTTTCTCTCTTATTTAACCAATCACTTCTCTTCTCCCTACTGCTATGGATGAGACTCTTTGTTTTTGTTTTTCATTTGTTTTTATATTTTTACTTATTCTTGCCCACTTTAATAGTGAAAACACTGCTAAACCACACCAGGTTCTTTCTGTTTTCCCTGCTCCCAATACAAGCACCCTCCTCCGTCATCTTCTCTCTCTTCTGTTTCATTAGTATTCTTTTCCTCTGCATCCCCGCTCTGTCCCTGTCTTGTCCTGTGTCTCCCATAACGACTGACTAAAGGCCAGCCAGAAGGGCTGGTTAGGAGTGAAGGTCAGATGAGCTGGTCACTGACCAAAAGATGCCATGGGCTGTACTTCAGTGCTTGCAATAGAGCAAGATTATTTTGAGAACCCCAGTAGGACCAAAAGATTTAAAATTTTCTTCTCATTCACATCATTTTTTGATCCAAATATGTTGCAACAGGCATGACCTTGGGCCTGCAACTCTTGAGTTATGAAATGTTGCTACAGTCCTTGTGATGTTATCAGTGAAGTCTATCTTTAACATTACCAGTAACAAATCTAGAATGCTTCTCCTCTGTGTCCACAGATTTTCAGCACTTTCTCCCTGATGGAACAAGCATATGAAATCTTTGTGGGAGTATAGATAAGACTCCTGCCAATTCCCTTTTTCCATCCCAGATGCTGTGTTTACATAGTCCATCCACATGTGGGCTTAGCGATGGCAGGTAAGTCCCCTGAACCTGATGCTTCCCTAATTGCAGGTTCAAAAGGTGGCAGATGTTTGACTTGGCAGTTGGGCCACAGCAAGTAAACATGAGAACATTGTGTTCTTTTTATGCAGACTCATGTATAGCTTTTCCACTATATAATGAAGTGCAGTAAGATGGAAAATATGGACTTCAGCTTTTTGGTTTTCTTCTGGGTACAAATTTTAAAGGATCTCTCCTTATTATAAAAACCTCACAGCACTTTGTTTATCTCTTAGAACAATACTTCCTTTATCCTGCCTTGCATTGTCATGATTTGTATGTCTCTTTTGTCCTTGAGAGTGGGGAGCACAGTGGCTCTGTAGGATAAGCACTAGATCGTGATTCAAGCCCACCAGTCACTCCGGGAGAGAAAAATGAGGCTTTTTGCTCCAGCAAAGATTTACAGACTCGGGAACTTTATACAGGGTCACTGAGTCAGAACCAACTTGATGGCACTTAACAACCACAACATCGTTGAGAGCAATGACCCGATCTTAATTTTCACATCCCCACCTCATTCCTTTCCCCACCCAGTATCTAGAGTAATGTATATTGCACAGAAAAAACATTCATGACTTATTTGTTGAATCATTAAAGTTGCTTTACTTTGTAGCAATTTTTATCCAATCCTTTCATTACCCAATTTTATTTGGGGGACTTAATATTTAATATCCACCATTCATCTGTCAGTTTGTTGTGCTGTGGAGGCTTTCATCTTGCTGTGATGATGAAAACTATGCCACTGGTATTTTAAATACAAGCAGGGTAGACCCATGGTGGACAGGTTTCAGCGGAGCTTCCAGACTAAGAGAAGAAGGAGAGGCAGATTCCTTCTGAATGTTTAACCACTGAAGAAAACCTATGAATAGCGATGGAACACTTGTCAGATAGCACCAGAATATTAAATACAGAAGCATGATGAATAGCACCAAAGTTGTGTCAGATATAATGCTGGAAAATGAGACCCTTGGATTTAAGGCACTCAAAGTACGATTGGGGAAGAGCTGCCTCCTCAAAGTAGAGTTGACCGTGATGGCACAAATGGAGTAAAGCCTTTGGGACCTTCATTTGCTGATGGGGCACAACTCAAAATGAGAAGAAAAGCTACAAATATCCATTAAAAATTTAAACATGGAATGTACAAAGTATGAATATAGGGAAATTGCAAGTTGTCAAAAAGGAAATGGAACACATAAAGATAGATATGCTAGACATTAGTAAACTGAAATAGACTGGTATTGGCCATTTTGATTAGATAATCTTATTGTTTACAATGCCAAGAATGACAATTTGAAGAGGAATGGTGTCACATTCTTCATCAAAAAGAACATTTCAAGATCTATCTTGAAGTATAATGCTGTCTATGATAGGATATTATCCATATACCTAAAGATGCTGTGGGTTAATTCATTGGACTGCAAAGCCAGTTTGAACTTCAAGATCAGTAGTTCAAGCTCACCAGCTGCTCCTTGAAAACCCTATACAGGGAGAACAAACAAGATGGCGGATCGGGTGGACGTATAGCAGAGAGCTCCGC
>NW_006408520.1:21846914-21858984 GCF_000296735.1 Chrysochloris asiatica | reverse complement strand
GGATTATTTGAATTTGTTTCCATATCATTCTTCTGAATTCCCTCTCAGGCATATCCAAAACTCACTCCTCCTCCTCTATGAAGGCTTTATCTGTCTCCAGTTCAATTGCGTCAGGTCCTTTCTTCTGTTTTTGGACATGCTTTGATAAAGTTGATTATTTCTTATTGGTCAGGAGATGGTCTTCCCTTTTCATCTGTAAATAGTAGCAAATGTTGTTGGGTCTCGTCTAAGTGGTGGAGTATTATGTTGTAGCTTAGCTATATGGCCACGATTACTATTTCTTCTTATGGGACGTAGGGAGGATAAGTTCCCACCTCCAGGAGGGATGTGTAGTCAAGAAGAACTCTATGTGTGTGGGTGCACTGCACTGGCTGATTTTTATTGGGATCTCACGCCAGGGTGGGAAGACTTGGGGCGGGAGGAAGTTATATCGCCTCTGGCCCTTCTGGGAGATGCAGCTGTCCGAGCGGGCCAGCCCTGGTCCTGCTCTCTAAACTCTGCAGTCACAGGAGTTACCCACAGTCTCCGCAGGAAAGAGTCCCAAAATACTCGCTTTTCTTTATCCTTGTTAGTGCAGTTTCTCAAAACTGTGAGCCCAGGAGAGCCTATGATAGTCCAAAAGCCGTGGGACTGGTATATGAACACCCCCTTTGTGAGATCCCACTGATAGCTTTCTTACACTTTCTTACACTTTCCAGAGTTCCTCACACTCCAGGCGTGGGTGAGCTGCACCCAGCCGATTTTTATTGGGGTCTCAAGCCAGGGTGGAGAGACTTGGGGTGGGAGGAAGTTGTATCACCTCTGGCCCTTCTGGGAGACGCCGCTTTCTATACGGGCCAGCCCTGGCCCCACCTTCTAACCTCTGCTGTCGCGGGAGTGACCTGCAGTCTCCGCAGGAAAGAGTCCCAAAATACTCGCTTTTCTTTATCCTTGTTAGTGCAGTTTCTCAAAAATGTGAGCCCAGGTGAGATTATGATAGTCCAAAAGCCATGGGACTGGTATATGAATGCCCGCTTTGTAAGATCCCACTGCTAGCTAGGAGTGGGGTCAGGGGGCTTAGCTGCAGCAACAGTTGGGGGATGATGGGTGACGTTAAGAAGCTGCTGCAGTCTTTCTTACATTCTCCAGAGTTCCTCACACTCTGTGCATGGGTGAGCTGCACCAGGCCGATTTTTATTGGGGCCTCAAGCCAGGGTGGGGAGACTTGGGGTGGAAGGAAGTTGTATCACCTCTGGCCCTTCTGGGAGATGCCACTTTCTATACGGGCCAGCCCTGGCCCCGCCTTCCAAACTCTGCTGTCGCGGGAGCGCCCTGTGGTCCCTGCAGGAAAGAGTCCCAAAAATGCGCTTTTCTTTATCCTTGTTAGTGTGGTTTCTCAAAAATGTGAGCCAAGGAGAGATTATGATAGTCCAAAAGCCGTGGGACTCGGCTATGAATGTTTTCTTTGCGAGATCCCACTCTTTTTTCCCTTGGAGCAAGTCCCTACCTTTTCTTGCTGTCCTGCCGTACCAGAAGTTCTC
Source organism: Chrysochloris asiatica (assembly GCF_000296735.1). Lineage (NCBI taxonomy): Eukaryota > Metazoa > Chordata > Mammalia > Afrosoricida > Chrysochloridae > Chrysochloris > Chrysochloris asiatica. Next base: position 21,857,464 of record NW_006408520.1, on the reverse strand, counting down.
CATCTTGCTTTTTGCTAGACCTTGGTAAAATTAAGAAAAACTTAATTCTAAAGGAGTTAGTGCCTCCCTGTTCCTCCTCCTTCATCTGGGGAAAAGGACCCACCTAATAGTACTATCTCTTGGAATAAGTAGGTTCCAACATTGCCTCATATGCAATAGGCAAATGTTCAGTCACTGGATCAAACTAACACTTCCCTGGAGTGTACTAATTGTATTTCAGAAGCACGGATATGAGTAGGTCATCAAGCATGGATATGAGTAGGTAAAGACATTCATGAAGAAGAAAACAACCAGAAGAAAGAAGGGAGAAAAGAAATCACACTTATTAAGGGCACGAACCTGTGCTGGATTCCTTGTTAAGCACACCCATAGTACCTTGAACTTCTATCTAACCTCACCAGACTGATAAACACATTCAATGTCTCTGTTTTCATTAGAACATATGCTCCATGAAAACAGGGGCTATGTCCATCTTGTTCACTTTCTAGTCTTGATTCCACAGAGTTCCCTTCTCCCAAGTGGAATTTCCCAAATGGTGGGTAAATATTAAATGAATAAGTGACTAAATATAGTTACTCCTAATAGTTCTTCAAAGTTGTTGTTGTTGGGTGCCATTGAGTTGGTACCAACTCATAGTGACCTTAAGCATAGCAGAATGAAATACTGCCCAGTCCTGTGCCAGTCTCACAACTGTTGCTACGCTTGAGCCCATTGCTGTTGCCACTGTGCCAATCCATCTCATTGGGGTCTTCCACTTTTTCACTAACCCTCACTTTACCAAGCATATGCCCTTATCCAGGGACTGGTCCTCTGGTAATATGTCCGAAGTTCAGGAGACAAAGTCTGGTCATCCTGGGTTCTAAGGAGCATCCTGGCTGTACTTCTTTCAACACAAATTTGTTTTGTTCTTTTGGAAGTTCATGGTACTTTTAATATTCTTCTGTAAAAACATAACTCAAATGTATCAATTCTTCTGCAGTCTTTGTTACTCATTGGTAGACTGTCAATTTGTCATATTGTGGTGGCTTGTATGTTGCTGTGATTCTGGAAGCTATGCCACCAGTATTTTAAATACCAGCAGCATCACCCATTCGGACAGGTTTCATCTGGACTTCCAGACTAAGAGTGACTAGGAAGAAGGAGAAATGACTACTTCTGAATGTTTAGTCACTGAGAACCTTATGAATAGCAGTGGAACACTGTCTACAAAGTCGTATCAATTTTACCAAAGAAATGGAGACTCAGAGGGATTTAGTGACTTGCTTATGGTCACAAGGCTAGAAAGTTGAAAAGTTGAATAGCTAAAGCTCTGTAAAACTGAAGTTAGGCTCACGCATATTCTCTATGAAAATTGCCCCATGCAAGAGTGCCGCAGCCATGTTCTATGTCTGTTCTTCGTAACAGAAATAGGCTATAGCTAATTTGTGGTGCTGTGAGTTCAAATTCTGGACCATTAGTTTGAACCAAAAAGCAGGATAAACTAAAGGTTAAGTGAGGCAATGGTGTAAGGTCCTTTTTTGTCTTTTCAGTGGATTCTTACCCTTCACTCAACTCACAATTTTGAGTTCAGGGCAGAGTTCAATTGACTAGAGGATGGCAGGATAGCTGCAATGACAGCTGCTCCAAGACAGTACAGAAAGGGAGAGAGGCAATTCCCAAAAATAAATCCAAGTGACTTTACCAGAAGAAAATAGGAGTAAAAGCTGAGGATCCAAAAAAATAGCAATTGTCCACTACAAACTGTCAGAATCCTGAGCTAGAAATGAATTGTCCTCTCTAGCTGCTATTTTTTCCTTTCCACTCCCAGGAGGCATTAATGGAGGAGGGAAGGGGCAGGTAGCAGGAGCTATCACAAAGCCATTTTGAATGCTAGCTGGGCTCCCTCTTAGAAGTTCCCGGAAGTGTTGAAGAAAGTGAGAACTCGCTTGACTCTCAACCCAACACCCCCAGTCAGACCTGGCCTGGCTGTCTTTGTTTGTTGCTTTTGCTGTTATTCACACCTTCCTGTGGGATTCTTTCAAATTCCTATTTCCTGATGACCCAACATCCTTCTGCAATCAACTGGCAGGGAGCAAAGCCTGCCAAAACCTCAGGTAGCTGCCCAGCCCAGCACCATTTTCAGCAACATCCTGTGTTCACAGCTTTCCAGTTCAGATCCAAATGCCAATTTTCTTTTGTGAAAATTTCCATGGCCTCCTGCTAGTTTACTGTTCACAATATCCCAGCCCACGAGCACAGTGACCTTGTCCAGATTATATTCCTCTTATGCTGGGCCTCAGTCCCACCCTGTGCTCTTGTGTGTAGTACAGTTTTAAGACTAGCCATGAGATCTGACATCTGAAGCATCCCAACCACCCCATTCCGGAGGCAGGACATATCTTAAGAATTCACTGAGGTTAAGGAACTTTATTATAGGCACATGGTGTGATTGTGGCAGAAGTATTACTAGAGCCAAGGCTTTTGGTGCATGGTCCCCAAATTTTCCATTAATAAGGCTATGAAATTGAGTCAATCAGAGTCCTGTACGTCTGCTTAAAAACACCCAGAAGACCCATAATTCTGCAATTACAATAAAGCCCTAATTTTTCCCCAGAAGTAATTGGTCTAGAATTTTCTCTCATTAAGTATCTACTATGTTGTTAGGCTCTGGGCTAAGCTCTTTATGTGGATTAAGTTTAATACCTGAGTTTTTACTACTAGCCCATTTCACAGGGGGCAAAATGAGGTTAAATAATTTGTCCCAAGTTTGTACAGTTAGTAAGTGCTAGAACCAAAAGTCAGACCCAGCAGTCTAGCAACAGAGCCTATGTTTTCCCACTGCACTTAAATTTACAACTAACTCCCATATTTGTTTTCTCTTCTCATTTGATGATGACAACTATCATGTTTTCCCACTGCACTTAAATTCACAACTAACTCCCGTATTTGTTTTCTCTTCTCATTTGATGATGACAACTATTATTCACACATACAAAAAATACATACCACCTTCTTTCCAAAGGTTTTGTAGGGGCGTCCTTGTCCTTTGTTTTAAAGCTTTAATGAAGCATTACTTGCATACCATAAAGTTTACCCACTACAAGTATACAGTTTGATGATTTTTAAGTACAATTATGTGGTTGTACAGCTATCATAACAATCCATGTTAGAAGACTTCCATGTCCACAAAAAAGTTTTTTATCTGTCCAACTGCAGGTAATTTCTGTTCCCACCCTTAACGCCAGGCAAACTTTAATGCACTTTCTGTCTTTTTCTAGAAATTTTATATAAATGAAATCAGGTAAAAGGTAGTGGCTTATGTGTGTGTGTGTGTGTGTGTGTGTGTGTATCTTTTTCCACTTGGTATGTTTTTGATATTTGTTCATGTTGTTATATTTTCCAGTAGTTCATTCCTTTATATTGCTGAGTCAGGATTTATTTTGGGAATCTCTGGTCTCTTTCATTGATCTATATGTCTCACCTTGTTGTTGTTGCTGTTAAGTGCCTTCAAGTCGGTTCCAACTCATAGCAACCCTGTACAGGGTTTCCCAGGAGTGATTGTAGAGTTTGAATCACTAATGTTGCAATTAGCAGTCCAGTACTTATCCTATGCCTAACCTTAAGTCAATACCATATAGTTTGGATTACTGTTGTTGTTGTTGTGAAGTGCTGTTGAGTCAATCCTGACCCATAGCGACCCTGTATAGGGTTTCCAAAGAGCAGCTGGTGAGCTTGAACCACCGACCTTGCAGTTCAAATGGCTTTGCAGTCTGGCGCATTAACCCACAGTGCCACACCAGGACTCCTTGGATTACTGTAGCATTATAATAAATCTTTTTCTTTATTTTCAAAATTGTTTTTACTTTTCTAGATTGTTTGCATTTTCATATACATTTTAGAATCTACTTGTCAAGCATCCCTCATCCCTCTTCCCTCAAAAAAGTCACCTGGGATTCTGATACGAATTGAGTTAGAAACTATACATCAATTAACAATACTGAATTATCCAGTCCATAAACACATAAACACAGTATATCTCTCCATTTGCTAATTTGTCTAATTTTTCTCAGCAAAATTAAATTGAGAGGTTTTTACTATACAGGTTTTGTACTTCTATAGTTAAATTTACTACTAAGTATTATATTCTTTTTGATGCTACTGCAAATTGGATTATTTTTTAAATTTATAACAGTCTTTCTTGCAACGTTGCTAAATCTGTTTATTGGCTCTAGATTTTTGTAGACTGTTTTCTACATGTCAGCGCCAAATAAAGATAGTTTTATTTCTTCCTCACCAATTATATGCCTTTCTTTTTCATGTCTTATTGCATTTGCCAGTACAATGTTGAATAGAAGTAGTGAAAGCAAACATTTTTGCCTTGTTCTGTCCCATCATTTTGACAGATTCTGGTTACTATCTTTTCAAAGGGAAATCTAATGCCGCTTCTAGAAAAAGAGGACAAGTTGTAGACACCCAGGATCTCACAGTAGAGCAGCATTCCAGCTGTGACCCAGGTCTCTCTTGTCAATTTTCTTCTCCCTCCTCCTTAAAGTTTTATATTCTGACCCCACAGCCGGTTTTATGCCTAAAGTCTTTCTGCTTCCCTAGAGGATCCCCTTGAAACCTATTTCCTCCTGTCTGTTTGACTCCAAAGGAGCTCTGTTAGCGTAGTGGTTATGAGTCGGTTGCTTACCTCAAGGTCAGCAGTTTGAAACTGCCAGCCATTATGCAGGAGAAAGATGAGGCTTTCTGTTCCCATAAAGATTTATAGTCTCTTAAACCCTATGCGGGGTCACACTGAGTCGGAACCGACCTCCATGGCATACCACCACTTGACTCCAGACCCAAAAGACTTACAGATGTATGACAGACCATATTTCTCTCTCAAAAGTTTATCTGGAGCAGCTGTATCCTCTCAGCACAGGAGTTTTATAATCTTAAAGGAGAGGAGTAGTACCTGTTTTTCTACCTCCACCCTGCCCTCTGGTCCCCCTCCCCCCCTTCCATGTGGATTCAGTGAGGGAAAATTGAAACTCAACTTAAGTGCTTGGAACGCTGAAGAAATTTCTCCCTAAGATCTAGAAGAGGCTGAGGATGTGCCTCAGAAGACATTAGCACGTGAGACTTTCCCGAGCAGCATAGGGTCAGGAAATACGTTGCTTCTTTACACATCAACCTTCCAAACTCTCTTCTCTCCCATGCTCTTCAGAGTACCTGCTAACCTCCAAATAGCTTCAGACCTGTCAAGCCTCTTGAACCCACCCTGATCATCTCAGCGTCTCTGGTTAGGCTGCCTCCTGCCCTTCTAGAAGGTCTTCCTACTTTTCTCTGCCTGTCTACATCCTGCTCATCCGTCAACACCTAACGCCAGTTCTTCCTCTTCCACAAAACTTTCCCTAATCACTCTGGCCCGGAGGAATCTCTCCATGGTTATACTGCTACACATTTTAGCACAGGATCACAGCATATTTGGATTGCGTAATTAGTGTGGATTTCTCTAGACCATTTGTATGCAAGAAACTTAACATGTATTCATTTAAAATCATCTTTGACTTGGTTCTACCCACCAACACTGCTGAAAAATCCAGTATCCCCCTTCAGCAGGGAGATAACTCTTCTTTTAGGTCTAGAAAACTCTGATTTGTGTAATCCAGAGAGGTTCATGTAATGGTTATGGGGCAGGTTTTCAGTGTACCTAATCGCTGCTGATTTATTCACTATCTATGCAGGCCAGGATGGCCAAACCTTCTCTCTCATAATTTGGACATGTCAGGAGGGACCAGTCGCTGGAGAAGGATATCATGTTTGGTAGGGTGGAGGGTCAGAGAAAAAAAGGAAGACCCCCAGCAAGATGGATTGGCAAAGTGGCAGCATCAATGGGCTCAAGCGTGGCAACGATAGTGAGGTTGGCCCAGGATCAGGTAGTGTTTCGTTCTGCTGTGCATAAGGTTGCTATGAGTTGGCACTGACTCGATGGCACTTAACAACACCAATGCTCCAAAAGTCCATTAGGTAGGCAGTGGGTGCCAAATTTAGCCACCATGCTTGAGGCCAGTGAATCACCCAGTAAACCCTTGTTAATCAACTAGCAGATAGGATGTGTTGACTCCCCTGTATACAGTCATTTCATCCCTGAGGATGTCTTTGTGACCCCCATCCAAGATCCTGGAACCCATAATTGCCTCACAGTTCTGTTTCTGCTCTTTTCTGCCTAGAGAATGCGTGCCTGCCTGGCTGTTTTACCAGAGTTTCCATCTCCTGCCAAAGGCCATAGATTATAAAAGTCACTTTTCTCCAGTCAATTCAAGTTATCCTGGAGTGAGTCCTTTGCCATGAAGTCGCCCAAAATCATAGAACACGTGAACAAAATAACTGATGCAGAGTCTGGTCTCATACCTCATCTTAATTTCTGTTTTTTGCTAACAGTTGTTACTCTTTTACACAGATCCAATCCTATCACTTAGATAATAATCCTAGCACTGATGTTTTTCTTTGCGGTTGTTAAAACAATTCAAAAGGTAATCAAAACCCATTGTGTAAAGGGTCCTCAGAATATTTTAACAACCAATTCTCAGAACAAGACGATCCTGGTGGTGCAGTGGGTAAAGCACTCCACTGCTAACTAAAAAGTAGTGATTTAAACCCACCAGCTCTCTGCTTCTGTGAAGACTTGCAGCCTTGGAAACCCTATGGAGCAGTTCTATTCTGTTCTGCAGTGTCACTATGAATAGACTTAACAGCAGTGGACTGTCCTCAGAATTGTGGTTGTTAAGTGTCCCTTGAGCTATTCTGACTCATAGTAGCCCTATATAGGATTTCCAAGGAGTAGCTGGTGGATTTGAACTGCTAACCTTGTGGTTCGCAGTCCAGCGCTGATATTACAGCACCACACCAGGAGTCCTCAGAATAAGTGCTTTATAATCATCTTGTGAGCACAACCCCTCCCCAGCACTAACTTCTGTAACTTTGCTGTGTACAATTATGCTCTGTATACAATCTCAAAAAGCCAGTTGTAATGATGTAACCCATGACATCACTTCTCCTTTCTCACCTTTGAGTCTTTGATCTCATTGTGCACTGATCAGATTATTTTGGGTTTGATAGCATGGCTCTACCTACCTAAACAAAATGGAGTTGGTTTAGTCATTAGGTCTCAAGTGAAGACCCTGCAAATGAGGAAGTTTAAAAGTTAGCTGAGATGATCTAGATGGTCCTAGAAGTACAATAGGACAAGGAGAATGTTGTTAAGTACCGTGGAGTCAGTTCCGACTCATAGTGACCCTGCACAGGGTTTCTGTGGATGTAAATCTTTATGGGAGCAGAAAGCCTCATCTTTCTCCCTCAGAACGGCTGGTAGTTTCGAACTGCTGACCTTGAGGTTAACAGTCCTATTCATAACCACTGTGCTACCAAACCCACCCAGAGAGTTATTTCAGGAATAAAGCAGCTGAGACCCTAAAGGTAGAATGTTTGAGGAAGTTTATTGATTATTATTTCCTTTTCCCAAAGAATGATTCCTTGATGTTAAGATAGATAAAGTGTACATCTAAATATAGCATACCCCATATAATGTGCCTGCTCTTCATAGTGGACAGGATGGTCTTGAGAAAGTATTCTTTCCATCCTCCAGACTGCTGGCTTTCTGTTAATAAAGCCTGTACTTGATCTCTCCCCATCTCTGTGATTGACTGCAGTGACAGGTTGGCAAACCCTCATTTCAGTTTGGCAATAGGTTGTGCCTCTTGATTTTGCCCCACAACTGAGATGCTTCAGAGCCCCACCCTGGATTTGTAACTTCACTTACTGAAAGTTCATGTCTCCTCATTTGAATGTCTCTTGAGCTTTCAATAAATCCTTTTCTTTGGCTTTAACAGAGTCTGAGATTTTACTTACTCTCCTTTGTAAAAGAGGCTTAGACTCAGTTGTTCCCCCAGCTTTGTCTTGCAGTGAGGCAGCACCTTCCGTGACTTCCTTTCTCCCCTCAGAAGCCTCCATTGTGCTCTTCTCTTCACCCTGCTCTTGTTGTTGTTGTTAAGTACCGTGGAGTTGGTTCCGACTCATAGTGACCCTGCACAGGGTTTCCAAGGCTGCAAATCTTTACGAGAGCAGAAAGCCTCATCTTTCTCCTGCGGAACAGCTGGTAGTTTCAAACTGTGGACCTTAAGGTTAGCAGCCCGATTCGTAACCACTAAGCTACCAGAGCTCCTTTCACCCTGCTCTTAGTGTATGGAAATCTGCTTCAGGCACTGCTTCAAGCACAATCCGGAGTAGTCCACGCCTCATTTCCACCTGTCTGTATGGTCAGCGTGGGGTCAGCTGGCGATGATGGTTGAAAAAAATTGTAACTGGCAAGTCATTAATTGGGTGTTATTTTACTATAGGGCAAAAATGATAAAAACACCCAGTGGGTGGGGATGTCTCCAAAGCCTCAGGCACAGTGTGTGGCCCGAACTGTCCCTCCTTCCCATTCCCTCAGCAGGCTATTTGGGCCAATGCAGTCAGGTGGCTGTCCCAGGCATTCACCATCTGAACTGTTAGAGTACCCTGTGGGTCCTTGACAAATTGAAGGATTTCATTCAGACTTTTAAAACCCAGTGGTTTTTCAGGGAGGCCCCACAGGACTTGTTCCTTCCTGCCTCCGCCTCCACCTTTTAGTTTTTCAACTCAGCAACCTCCTCCATCCACTTCCACTAATCCTTCTAGATTATCTCCTGTGAAACACAGTGTGAAATTGACTTCTACCAGGAAGCCTCTCTCCTCTAACCCCACCCAATTCAGTTCTCTCTCTGTCTTTTTATAAGCATTCTGTTGTTCTGTATATGGATTGTTTCGCATGTGTTTTTGCTTTGATTGTGGAGTCCTGGTGTGGCACTGTTGGTTAATGCACCAGACTGCACAGCCATTTGAACTGCAAGGTTGGCTGTTGAAACTCACCAGCTGCTCCTTGGAAACCCTATACAGGGTCACTATGGGTCAGAATTGACTCAAGAGCACTTAACAACAACAACAACAATGCTTTACTTAAATTTCCCTAACCCACCAGCCTTAATTAAAATTTCCCTATCCCACCAGTTACTCCTTAGAAATCCTATACAGGGTCACTATGAGTCTATGAGTCGGAAGTGAGTTGATGGCACTCAACAACAACAAAGAGAAAGGAGTCTGTAGGTAGCACAAATGATTGTTACACTACTAACTGCGATGTTAATAGTTTGAACCCACCTTGAAGCACCTTGGAAGAATGGTTTAGCAATCTACTTCCAAAAGGTCGGTCATTGAAAACCCTGTGAAGAACAGTTCTACTCTGACACACATGGAAGGCTGCCAAAAGTCTGAATGGACTAGATGTCAACTGGCAAAACCAGAGATTAAATCACACCCTCCACCTTGTTAAGTTTGTGGTCCACAGTATATTGACTAACCTCTCAAAGCCTCTCATAGCTAAACTCCAGGACATCTGAAGGAAAAATATCCCCAAGAGTGGCTTCTTGGACCTGAAAGAACTGTCCCTCTAAATGACCCCATCTCAAAACTGCCAGGTTCGTAGAGAATTGAGGTTAATAGGTTGATTTTGTTTGAACCTTCTTAGCCCAAACAAAAGGTTTGGTGGAATCCCTAAAGAGGCGATATTTCACAATAGGCCTTTTCAAACCCTCAAGCTTAGAATATAGGTAACTGGGGCCCCAGAGCCTGTAATTTGAACAGACAACCTAGGTGATGGTGGTGTAGGTTTCTCAAACCATTGAAAACCCTATAGCATAAGAACCAATAGTAGACCCGGCTACTGAAAGTGTGGTCCCAGACAAACAACATCAGCGTCCCTTGAGAGCTTGTAAGACTTGCAGAATCTCACGTCTCACCCAAGCCCATTGAATAGGGATCTGCAATTAACAAGCTCTTCAGGTGATTGGTATCTTTAAGTCTAAAGTATAAGAACCCCTTGTCTACTAATGATTACCTTGGAATGTGAATTTAAACTATGGCAACCTGGAGTATGGTCACCCTTCCTAATAGGGAGATGGTAGGTGAGCGACTAGGAAGGGGTAGAGTGGAAGGCTGAGCAGCCACAGCTTTGGAGGTCCTCTCCCTCCCAAATAATCCCTGGTTTGGGAATACTAGCTCAGGAGTCTGTCTTTCTGATCCCCAGCTCTAGCAATAGGCAACTATCTAATAATTGAATTGTATTGTTTGGCAGGTTAGTTGTATTTGCTATTATTATTGTTGTTGTTAAGTGAGTCAGTTCTGACCCATAGCAACCCTGTATAGAGCTTCCAAGGAGTGGCTGGTGAGCTTGAACCACGGATCTTGCGGTTCAAATCCATTTTGCAGTCCAGTGCATTAACCCACAGTGCCTTAAATTCTAAAGCACTTGTTTTGTGGAAGCCTGCAGTCTATACTGGGAGCCCTAACTCCATTTTGAGTCTTGACATAAGTTCCTACACTATTTGAGTTCTTTATGTTACTTCCCAATGCTTTCTGACCATTAAACCAACAAACGTGGCCATGCTTAGACAAGTCAGGAAGAGTATACTTAAAAGTAGATTAACTAGTTCATAGCAGCACTATTTACA
>NW_006408520.1:21824185-21844807 GCF_000296735.1 Chrysochloris asiatica | reverse complement strand
CACCAAGAACTAAAGAACTTTCCTGAACATAACAAAAATAGACAATCCGATGTATGTTATCTAATTTAAGTTAAAGGTTGAGATCCTAGTATTATGACTCAGGGTCACATGAGTCATATCCCAGCCACCATGTAGCCAGGTAATTAAAACATTAGAACCCTTCCTGTAGTCCTTTTTTTTAACCTGTGCTCATATACATCTCCCAACCATGACCCTTTCTCAGTTTCTGTAGCTCCGCCTGTGACAGTGATGAGATGCCATGCCACCAATCATGATCTTGTGATGATTTCCTTTGTTCTCTCTCATATATAAGGAACACCATGACTATGGTGTGGTGCTGTAGGGTCAGCACTGGGCTGCAAACCACAAGGTGTACAATTCAAAGCCACAAGCTGCACCTCAGAACCCCTATACAGAGTTGCTAAGTGCCTTAACAATTAACTTGATGGCACTTAACAACAACAACATGGCTGTGAGTCCATTGATTCCATCAGCCTCTGTAGAGTTAAGTGCCACTGAGTTGATTCTAACTCATAGTGACCCTGTGCATGGTTTCTGAAGAGCAGGTGGTAGGTTTGAACTGCCGACTTTGTGGTTCACAGTCCATTGCTTATCCTACAGTGTTACACCAAGAGCCCTCAGACTCTGTATTATGTGCATGCTAATGGTTGCATCAGACTGCAGTCATTTGAACTGCAAGGTCAGTGGTTCAAGCTCACCAGCTGCTCCTTGGAAACCCTATGCAGGGGTGCTATGGGTTGGAATCGACTCGATGACACTTCACAACAACAACAACAAATGGTTTCCTTCATTCAGTTGTTGTCTTTGGTTTTTGTCTTATTTAAGGCTTAATAAAACAGTATTTATAGAACATTTTGAATCTGGGATAATTTTCCCTAGCACACTGCTATTATTTAATCTATAATGGTTGCTAGAAGAGGGTCAGAATATGTTTTGGGAGGCATGGGTGGAGTCAGTAGACCTATTGGGCTGGTCTGAAGGAGAGATCTTTGCACCAGCCCCAACCCTGTGCTTTCATTCCAAGCTCATTCATATATCGACCAACCCCTGCAGAATCCTACTAGATTTCCATCTTAATTACTGTGACTGTTTTGTTCCTACACCTGTCTTTGCTTTTTCTTAATTGTGGATACTTTTACTTTTTATCCTACTATAGACCCTTAGTTGCTACCTAGACTTGATCTTCAATGTAACTCCTTCATGAACCTTCAAACTTTCAACAGATATTAGTTTGCACATCTAGCTAGGTGTGGCACTGTAGGATAAGCACTGAACCACAAAATCAGTTTGAACTGCAAGGTTCAAATCCACCAACTACTCCTCAGAAACTCTATACAAGGTCACTATGATTCAGAATTGACTTGACGGCACTTAACAACAGCTAGGCACTGAGAATTCAAAGTGAATCCAAAATGTAATCCCTGCCTCATAGGGTTTACAACATTGCATGGATATCTACTCATCCCTCATTACCTATCAGTAACTGTGCTAAACACTTGGTTTGTATTAATTCACTTACATTTTCACAAGCATACCTTACTGTAAGCTTGTTCCCAATTCACAGATGAAGAAGAGGAAACTCAATGAGTTAAGTCACTTCCCTGGGATCATAGCTAATTACTGGCACAGGCAAAATTCCAACCCAAGTCTGAATTCCTCGAATGTCTGTCTTAGCCTATAATTTATTGGAATACCTAAAATGGGGCTAGAACTTGCCCAGTGAAGGAGGCTTCCTGCGGAGCCTCTGCATTGCATAAAACTACAGGTAGAATCCTAATCCCTGTCCAGAATCTTCTGAGGTGGGAAATTTCCACTTGCAAGGACAAGTAGACCAGCTTGGAGTGGCTAGAAGAACAAAAGATACTTCTTGAAAGAAAGACCTACAGGTAAAATACAAAACAGTAACTGGCAGTTTGATTGAATACTACAAGAACAAACAAGTTGTTTGCCCGGGAGCCATCAAGACAAGTTGTCCGGTCACCTCAGGGCAAACCCCTTCTAAGACTGAGACTCCAGGGGAAATACACAAACAGGCATGTGATCTTGCTGGTTACCACGCTGGTCTAACGATAAGGAGGAGTGGGGAAGAACAGCAATGAAGTTGTGAGCTATGTCCAACCACATTCAATAGACTCCTGTCAATCTGGGTTCAGACCTGGTTGGCCAGCAGTATGGCAAGACCTGGGGACTCCTGGGCCCAGAGACAGTGACATAGCCACAGAGGACTAGAGCAGAGAGTGAAACATACAGCTGATATGAAGTGAGGGGAGATGGACAAGAACACTCATACTTGCAGATAGTACCCACTTGACTTGGCTTAAATGGCTGGATGATTAGAACTCGACTAGAGGAAGAAAGAAGAGGGAAAAAAAGAGTAATCTGCTACAATTTGATCAATTTGACCTTTACTTATGGATGTAGTAGCTCAAAAGAGGGAACAAATCTTTATATTGAAGATCATTCCCACCTCCTCAGTACACAGAATTGACAGGGATGGGCAATTTAGACATTGGCTACCCAAAATGGGGGGTGCTACAAAGGCAAGAAGTGACTGGCTAACAAGCTTTCAAGAAGGAGCCTAATTCCAGAGGGTGAGGTGGAAAGTAAAATCTCCATTGAGTGGTTTCCAACCTGTCTGGATGGGGCTGATGAAAGGAGATGGGGATAAGACTCCTGTAGTTCAGTAGTGAATAATTGCTATCAGGACTGACTGTGAGTGTTGCAAATGTAAAGGTAGATGTTTTTGTAACAAAGGGAGGGGAGTGGTTGATTTTGCAGTCCAGGAGTGAAGGACCCTGGGACCATTAAGGGAGAAAATCAGAGTGCGGGACCTGATCTAAAGAAGCAGTGACGCCAGAGATGGAGGCAGAGATGATGATGTGAAGAGATGGAGCGGCTGGAGACTCTGGACTCAAGGGAGGGAGAGGGGCTATGTTCTGACGACTGGGTGGCAGATGCATGGAGGAGATTGTAATCGTTGCAATGAGGCGAAATACAATAGGATGAGTGTAGAGCTGATGTTCTCCCATGTAAACTATCACTCGATTAACAATAAAAACTTAAAAAAAAAAAAAAAGTAGTTAAGAACAAGAAAAAAATAAGTATGTCTTAAGTCTGATTGTCTCCCAGGGTTTTGTGAGACTGTAAAAGATTGTCTTTTTCAATGCTGTATCTCCAGTGCCCAGGACAGTGTTTCATACAATCAGCATTTGTGGAAGAAGGAAGAGAAAGATGGAAGAAAGAAGGAAGGAAGAAAAGAAAGAAGTTGTTTTGAGCCATCGGTTGGACTCCACCCTCCAACAACTGAGCCTCATAAGCTGGGCTCTGTGGTCACACAGCATCTACTCTGCATCACTGTCTTCCTGCCCCACAGACCCTCAGTCCTGTGTCTGGGCCTCTCCATACTTTATGTAAGTCTCTCTAGTGGGCAGCCAGACAAATGCTTATTCATTGTATTTGAGTAAATGTATGTACCATGGAGCCAATCTAAGCTTTCTATCTAGAAAACACCAAAGAAATATCATGCTGAAGTGTTCTCATTTACACAGCAGATAATAAAAATGCTGACTAGATGGGTGTGGCACAACCTCAGCTCTCTTGGTGTTTTATAGGTGCCAGCTGCCTCCCAGGATCTCTGTGAGGTGAGAAGCTGGTGGCTGCTTCTCTGTAAGCTACCTCACGTTGTCTCCTTAGTATACATCATAAGTTTTCCTCTTAAATTCCTCTAAAGGGAAAAAGCACTGTAGAATTGATAGAGAATGACTGAAATCCCTGTAGTACAGTTGATAGTTTGATTTTATTGTGATTTTATTGATCATAGGGAGTCCTAATATGGCACAGTAGGATAAACGTTCAAATGCAAGGTCGTTTTGAGCCACAAGGTTGGTGGTTCAAACCCACCAGCTGCTCCTTGGAAACCCAATACAGTGTCACTCTGAGTCAGAACCAACTTGATGACACCTAACAACAACAGCAGCAATGAGTATATGGACCCATGAAAGTGTTTGTCTTTCTTTTTGTGCTCAGAATTCTGTTAGTTGGCAAAAAATGCTAACATGGATACATTTTATGCAACCTCAATTAGAATCCTGTGATGTTAGGGCTTTCAGAAAACATTCTTAGGACTGGGAAATATAGGGTAGGTTTTTTATTTTCCATTTTACAGAGCTGGAAACAGAGAAAGTAAGTGAGCTGCCCAGAGTCAGACCACGACTAGCAGGAATAGGATGGGGCACAGAGACGTGGACAGGCTTTGCTGGTTTTGCCTCGCCATATATTGTTGACTCCTGAATTGAATGTCTCGGTTCTCTGGTTCTCTTTATTATGGCGCTGGTGGTGGTTGTGTGCTACGGAGTCAGTTCTGACTCATAGTGATCCTGCCCAGGGTTTCTGAGATTGAATCATGATGAGAGTAGAAAGCTTTATTGAAGACTCAAATGGAATATATCTGTATCTTTACAGTTTCATGCCTTTTCACATTTAACTTTTTTGGTTATTCTGCAAGTGTTACGATCTTTCATGACATTTATGATGGGAAGTTTGAATGCAAAGGTAGAAGAGGTTGTGGTTAATATCTTGAATTTTAAAGTCAGGAAAACCTGGTCTGTATTTGGGCAAGTTCACTGGAAACCTCAGTGGGGCACTGGCAGTTCTGTGGTTGAATTCTTGCCTGTCATGCAGGAGGACCCGAGTTCAATTTCTGGCCAATACACCTCATGTATAGCTACCACCCATCCGTCCAGGGAGGCAGGTGTATTGCTCTGATGCTGAACAGCAAGTTTCAGCAGATTTTGCAGACTAAGATGGACTGAGAAGGAAGGCCTGGTAATCTACTGCCAAAAATTAGCCAATGAAAACCATATAGGTGACAACAATCAGGTTATAGGGATAGCACAGGTCCAGGCAGGGTTTCATTCCATTGTCCATGGAGTTGCTATGAGTCATGGGCCAACTCCACAGCAGCTAACAATAACAAAAAATTAGCCTGTTTCCTGGTCTGTAGATGTAAATGACTAATACCTCCCTCATAGGCACGGGTTGTGAAGAATTAAATGAGATGATGTATATAAAGCACTGGGCAGGGTGCCTGACAGACATTCAGCACTAAACAAATGTTAACTGTTGCTATGGAGTCCTAATATGGTGCTGAAGAGTAAGCACTGGAATACATGATCAGTTTGAACCACAAGGTAGGTGGTTCAAACCCAAAAGTAACTCCTCCAGAAATAGTATACAGGGTCACTATGAGTCAGAACCGACTTGATGGCACTTAACAATAACAACAACATTGCTACTAAAGCTATTATTATTATAGCTCCTCTTTAGTACTTAGTTCCCTTGGGTTGAAATGGAGCTGACTTATATGATTTTCCTGAGGAGTCCTCTTGGTTTGGTGGGCAATCAAGTTAGGGCCCAGTTTCTGCTTTTTTGTCTATTTTTCTTGACCTATTTTCTGGCTATAGCTTTAGCATCAGGATTACAAGCATACTCTTTTTTCTTTTATCTCATGTCAGACACCACTTCAAAACTGATATTTTAGTTGACTTCCTAGAAAGCAGACATGGAACATATGCGATCTTATGATAAGTCAGGTCTAAAATGGCCATGTCTCAGGATACAAAGGAATTAGGTCAGGCAGCATGTCCTCATTTGAGAATTCAAATTTCTTTCGAAAGAGATTTTTGCTTCCTTTAGTCTCTACAGCAAGAGTTTCATGTAAGGCCTCAAGCTGCATATATGTGAGGCATATCCCATTTGCAGCCATCAGTATATTTGCAAATTTCTTTCTAAAATGAAACATTCAATTTTTCATACTTGTTCAGACTCCTGTCATGTGTTCAGTCAATAAACATTTATGGAGATCCTATCATGTGCTAGTCATTGTTCAACATGCTACCAAAGTACTCAGTGTTTGTTCTTTTCCCCCATTCTAGTCAGGGAGACAGTCAGCTGTAATAGGAACAAACTTCAAAAACAAAAATATCATCTAGCACCACTCAGAGAATTAGTTGTTGTTAAATTCTGTTGTTAAATTCTGTCGAGTTGGATCTGTCTCATAGTGACCCTGTACAGGGATTCCAAGGAGAAGCTAGTAGGTTTGAACTACTGACCCTGTGGTTCACAGTCCAGTTCTGACCCTACAGTATCACACAATAGGAGGCTTCAATAGAGGATTACTGGATGACTACTTTATATCAGCAAGAAATCAAACAATGTATTGCATTAGGCAAACGTGCTGTACAACACTTTAAAGTGTTGAAGAGCAAAGATGTCAGTTTGAGGACTAGGGTGTGCCTGACCCAAGCCATGGTATTTTCAATAACCTCATATGCATGTGAAAGTTGGACAATGAATAAAGAAGACTGTAGAAGAATTGATGCATTGAAGTTATGGTATTGGAGGAGAATATTAAAAGTACCATGGACCGCCAAAAGAATAAACAAATTTGTGTTGGAGGAAGAATACAGCCAGAATGTTCCTTAGAAGCCAGGATGGCCTGACTTCTTCTTTCATACTTCAGACATATTATCTGGAGAGAACAGTCTCTGGAGAAGGACACCATGCTTGGTAAAGTGGAGGGTCAGCGAAAAATAGGAAGACTCCAAATGAGATGGATTGGCACAGTAGCAGCAGCAATGGGCTCAAGTGTAGCAATGATGGTTCGGTTGGCACATTCTGCTGTGCATCAAGGTCACTATTAGTACCAATTCGCTGGTACCTAACAAAGGGTTAGCAAGAGTTCTTTCAGGAAGCCACATTTAAGCAGAGCTACAAATGAACAAAAAAGAGTCTTTCTGGAAGGGGAAAAAAAAAAAACAAAAAAACTACAGATGTAGGTTGCAGGATTTGAGTAAGATTAGCAATCTCCCCCTGCTTTCGTTTATTCTACCTGACTAAATTATAATTCGAATAGTCAAAAGTAGTTGATCTATCTCCATTATGAGAAAGTTGATCTATCTCCATTATGATCTATCTCCATTAAGCTAATCCATTACCTCTTTCAGTCTTGTCCAACCTTTCTTAAATATTAATCAGAATTTTTCAGGAAACTTCTACCTTGGGGAAAGAAACCACTACACCTAGTTGTTCTAGAAGAAACCTAGGAATCATTCAAGACTTTAGTATTTGGTCAACATATTTTTCTTCAAAAGCTGGTTATTTTTTATATAGTTCCTCCATATCTACTCTCTGGCTGAAAGAAGATCATTAAAATGATATGTTACCTAACAGCCTAGATAATTTCTTCTTTTCTTTCAGCATGAAACTTAGACTCTCCATTTTTAGAGAGTCAGGGTAAACTAGGTTAGGTTATAACATTTCAGAATATAATCCTCACACTTAGGAGCTCTGGTATCATAGTGGATTTTGAGCTGGGCTGCTAATTGAAAGGTCAGCAGTTTGCATCTACCAGCTGTTCTGGGAGAGAAAGATGAGGCTTTCTGCTCCTATAAAGACCTATAGCCTTAGAAACCGTATACAGGGTCACTATGATTCGCAACTGACTACATGGCACATAACCACCATTACCACCAATCCTCACACTACACTATCTGTGGCTCTTTATCAAGTAGTGACTCATTGTTAGGTGCCTACCTCATAGAAACCCTATGTACAACAGAATAAAACACTGTGGTCTTGTGCTATCCTCACAATCGTTACTATGTTTGAGCCTCCTGTTGTAGTCAATGTGTCCATTCATTTCATTGAGGGTCTTCCTCTTTCTCAAGAACCCGTTCTTTACCAAGCATGTTGTTCTTCAGGGACTGGTCCCACCTGATAATAAGCCCAAATTATGTGACACAAGGTCTTCAGATTTCTTTTATGTTACTGTTTTCTGGTCATAACAGAAGGGGACGTGAGAACATGAGCGAGGGATTTTATGGGCAGGCCTGAAAGTAGGAAACATTATTTCAGTTTATTTTATTGATAGAATCCAGTCAGGGAGCCCCAACCTACTAAGGACTCCTAAGGGAGTCTGGGAAATACAGTTTCTTGTGTGCTCAGAAAGAGATTTAATGAACTAAAACATCACCTCTGCTCCAGGAAACTTTCCTTATTTACTTTTTTTATTTTAATGTTTTATTGTGAATTATGTGATAGTTTACATGGGAGAACATTAGTTTTACATTCATCCTATTATATATCATTTCAGTGTCTTGGTTACAATCCCCTCCATGCATCATCAACCAACCAAAGGGTATACCCTGCAAGCCTGCCCTCCGGTCGTCAGCACACAGCCCCTCTACCTCTCTGGGTCCCTTATTTACTCTTTGCATCTACAATCTGGTTTAGGTGCCCCTCTTTGGGTGTAACATAAAGTCTGATTTATAGTAGGTACACACAACAACAAGATGGATTGGCCAAGTGGCGGCATCGATGGATTCAAGTGTGGCAATGGTAGTGAAGTTGGCCCAGGATTGGGCAGTATTTCATTGTGCTGTGCATAGGGTCGCTATGGGTCAGTGCCGACTCGATGGCACCTAACAACAACAACAACACACACAAAAAAATGCTTGTTGGTCGAATAGAAGAAAGGATGGTTGGATTGTAATCTAAGATCTTACAGCTAGTAAAAAAAATGGATATGAGTTGAATCAATTGGTTAATTAATAGAAATGTTTGTATTAATACACAGAATGCCTAACAATTATAGGAAGAAGCTAAAATCACATTGCCCCTAAACAGACTAGAATTAGGGATCGCCAGGAAATTCCAATTGTACAACCTTATTAGCCAAAGTCACTCCAACTCTCCTCCCCTCTGAATGGCTCTGGAAATTACTCTGTAGCTATTACAAAGTTTGGGAAATTATTCTGAAGGCAGCATGGCCTGCTGATGGCATGAACTTAGCTCCATTCACCACCACTCTGTGTTGCTGTAAGTCCGTCATTAACGTCCCAGAGTTGGCTGCCCTTGAAAAAAAATGGGGAAAACCTGAGTTTGTGGTCCAGCTTGGTCCCCAGCCTGCTTTCCTGGGCCAAAAAGAATGAACAATCCTGTGTTTGTGACACCAGTGACCTTCCGGACCAGCCAGAATGCTGGAGGGCGCACACATTCTCTGAAATGACACTAGAGGAAGAACCAACCCGTTGCCCAAAGACTGATGAATGAGCTCCTCTTTTCCCCTGGGACAGTTTCAGCAAGGTCACATGTGGGGCTTAACTCTTTTCTATCATCTATTCTGACCCTTAGCTGAAAATTAATCAGGCTGAAAATAGATAACAATTATTCCTCAATGCTAACTATAATTATTTATTTGAATTACTTTATTCTCTACTTTTTTATTAGAGAGTAGAACAGTCTGTTTACCATTTTATGCTCTAGAACCTAGCATGACAAAGAGTAGGTACTAGAGGAATATTTATTAACTTCACAATGACTATGTGTTGTCGTTGTTGTTATGTGCTGTGGAGTCGGTTCCGACTCATAGTGACCCTGAACAGGGTTTCCGAGGCTGTAAATCTTTACGGGAGCAGAAAGCCTCATCTTTCTCCTGTGGAACAGCTGGTAGTTTCGAACTGCTGACCTTGCAGTTCACAGCCCAATTCGTAACCACTGCACTACCAGAGCTCATGTGGGGTGGGGCAATTGTCTTAAAGCTTAGGCTCACATTTGGCTTTACTTTAGCACTATTTGGAGTCCTGGTGTGGTGCTGTAGGATAAGCACTGGTCAGTGATTCAGACCAGTGGTCACTCCTCTAAAATCATACATAGGGTTGTTAAGAGTCAGAACCAACTTGATAGTACACAACAACAATCTAGCACTATTTTCCCCTATAAGTACACAATATACATCAAGTGGGTTCTGCCACTAGTTTTTCACTCAGTGACTATCAGAACCATCAGGACAAAGGCTTGGGATTGATCTTCTTACCAACATTCCACTTTGGGCTGATGACAAAAACTTCTTAGCTTTTTTGAACTTTTTACTATATACAGGGTTCAAGCTCACCAGTTTCTCCTCAGAAACCCTATACAGTGTTGCTATAGGTCAGAACTGACTCGACAGCACTTAACAACAACAACTGTATATAGGGAGTCCTGATGTTGCACTGCGGGTTAATGCGCTGGATGGCAAAGTCAGTTTGAACATCAAAGTCAGTGGTTCAGGCTCACCAGTTGCTCCTTGGAAACCCTATACAGGGTCACTATAGATTGGAACCCAACTTGATGGCACTAAACAACAACAACAACTGTATATAAATGTGACCAGTACAATTCCACATACCCATGGATAAATACAGTCACATTTACTTTTTGACACAAAATAAGTGGTTTAAAATTCCAAAATTTAGCAGATTGTGAGATTAATAGAAAGTTCAGCATCTCTGTTGTTCAGCTCTCTCCCTCCTCACAGTTTACCTAAAATCCCAGTAGCTTACATAGTCACCAAGTGGTCAACCTGACTCCCACATGCTAGTGGGGAAATTGATGACTGGCACATGATTATAGAAGATGCCCATGATGAATCAACAGGTGATGCTGACTCAGGACTCTGCACAGGCTACCTGATGCTGGGGGTGTCAGTGGGGTATGAGGGGGAGAAGATTTTTATCACTAGTGGTCGAGATGGCCCCTCACTAAGATTCCAAGAATTGTAGCTCTTAGTACTAACATTCAGACCCTCGTGAGTTCTTTCTCCAAAGAGCCAGTTTCCTAAAAGAACTGTCTCAGATGTATAGAAAGTGTAGAAGTTTGACTAAAAATTCTACACTTTACATTTCCTGGGATCATGCCACAGTAGGTCTGGCAACTTTTCCTTTTCAGCCTTTGAAATACAGAGATTTACTATTCCTCATTTCCAGCAAAGCTACCCACCCACTTCCTAAGAGCAACCACTCTAATGCTCTCTGAAAACCCATGTTGCCACTGAGTTGATTCTGACTCATAGTGACCTGTATATATGTCAGAGCAGAACTGTGTTCCATAAGGACTTCAATGGAAAGGTTGTTGTTTTTTTTTTGAAAGATCACCAGGTCTTTATTCCAAACATGCCTCTAGGTGGACTTGAACCTCCAGCCTTTTGGTTAGTAGTGCATTGACCATTTGCACCACTCAGGGATTCAAATGGCCTCTTGTTATTGTTAGGTGCTGTCTTAGCAGCTCCGACTCATAGCAACTTTATATACAACAGAATGAAACACTGCCTGGTCCTGTGCCATCCTCACAATTGTCATGTTTGAGCACATTGTTGTAGCTACTGTATCAATCCATCTCATTGGGGACCTTCCTGTTTTTCACTGACCCTGTACTTTACCCAGTATGATGTCCTTTTCCAGGGACTGGTTCCTCCTGATGGTGGTGGTGTGCTGTGGAGTCAGTTCTGACTCATAGAGACCCTGCACAGTGTTTCCAAGGCTATAAATCTTTACAGGAGTAAAAAACGTTATCTTTGTCCCACAGAGCAGGTGGTAGTTTCAAACTGATGCCCTTAAGAGTAGCAGACTGACTTATAACTACTACCCTATCAGAGCTCCCTCCTGATGGCAAGTCCCAAGGATGAGAGACTAAGTCTCACTATCCTCGCTTACAAGGAGCACTCTGGCTGCACTTCTTCCCAGACATTTTTGTTCGTTCCTCTGGCAATCCATGGTACTCTGAATATTTTTCCCCAATATCATGATTCAAAACCACCAAATCTTCTCCAGTCTTCCTTATTCATTATTTAGCTTTCATATGCATATGAGGTAATTGAAAATACCATGTGTTGGGTCAGAGGCATCTTACTCCTCAAAGTGACATCTTTGCTCTTTAACACTTTAAAGAGGTCTTTTGCAGATTTGCCTAATGCAATCAGTTTGATATATTGACTGTAGCTTCCATGAGTATGGATCCAACTAAGATGAAATCTTTGCCAATTTCAATATTTTCTCTGTTTATCATGATTTTATTTATTGGAATAGTGGTGAGGATTTTCATTTTCTTTACATTGAGGTGCAATCCATATTGAAGCCTGCAGTCTTTGATCTTCATCAGTAAGTACTTCAAGTCCTCTGAACTTTCAACAAGCAAGGTTGTGTCATCGGTATACTGCAAGTTGTTGACGAGTTTTCTCCATTTCAGATGTCACATCATTCTTCATATAACCCAGTTTCTCAGATTATTTGCTCAGCATATAGATTGAGTAAGTATGGTAAAAGGATACAACCCTGACACACACCTTTCCTGATTTTAAACCATTCGGTATTCCCTTGTTCTGTTTGAATGACTGCCTCTTGGTCTATGTACAAGTTCTTCATGAGCACAATTAAATGTATGGAATACCCATTCTTCACAATGTTATCCAGTTTGTGTGGTACTATTGGTTAATGAACTGGATTGCAAAGTAGGTTTGAACCGCAAGGTTGGCAGTTCAAGCTCACTAGCTGATCCTTGGAAAACCTATACAGGGCTGCTATGGGTCAGAACTGACTTGACAGCACTTAACACCACCACAATAGAATGCCTTTGCATAATCAATAAAGCACAAGGAAACATCTTTTTTGTATTACCTGTTTTCAGTTAAGATCTGTCTGACATCAACCATAGCATAGAATCCCTCATTACATATCCTCTTCTGAATCCTATTTGAATTTCTGACAGCTCCCTATTTCTGTACTGTTGCAGCCATTTTATAGTTATCTTTAGCAAAATTTTACTTGCATGTGGTATTAATGGTATAGTTTGATGGTTTCTGCATGATATGTTTGATGGTCACCCTTTCTTTGGAATGGTTATAAATATGGATCTCTTCCAACCGATTGACTATGTAGCTGTCTTCCAGATTTCTTAACATAGACAAGTGAGCGCCTCAAGTGCTGCATCAGTTTGTTGAAATATTTTAATTGGTATTTGGTCAATTTCTGGAATCTTGTTTTTTGCTAGCATCTTCAGCACAGCTTGGACATGTTCCTTCAATACCATTGATTCAGGATCATATGCTAACTCTTGAAATGGTTGAACATGGATCACTTCTTTTTCGGACAGTGACTTTGTGTATTCCTTTCATTTTCTTTTGATGCTTCCTGCATCGTTCAGTATTTTGTCCATAGAATTTCTACAGTTCCTTCAGCTTGAGAAATGTTAAATGTATTCTTTCCTTTTGGTTTTCTGACTACAGAACGTTGCACATTTCATTGTAAAACTTGACTTTGTCTAGGGGCCTTATTATTCTCAGGAGGAGGGAGTTACCTATAGTGCCTCAAGATGGTTCACTCTCTCAACTTTCTGATATCTCTCTAGGAGCAGCTGGTGAATTTGAACCACCAACTTTGCATTTCAAACCAACTTTGCAGTTTAAACCACAGCGCCACACCAGGACTCTTCTATCATCGTATGAAGTGTCCTTTATTTCTTGGTGAGACCAATAAATGTACAATAAATGTACTTATGAGAATGAGTCTATGGGTTTGGATGCACAGGACCATAGTCTCAGGGAACGCCTAGGTGAACTGGCGTTACATATTCTACAAGACAATTTTATATATCTTATTTTGGTGAGTGGCAACTGGGGTCTTAACAGCTTGTGAGTGACCATCTAAGATGCAACTATTGTCTCTCCCTGTCCAGAGGAAAGGACAGTGATGAAAATCAAAGACACTTGGAAACAATTAGTGCAGTGGACTAATGGATTGCACAAACATCACTCGCCATGACCCTGACACCAAAAGAACTATATCCCCAGCTACCACTACCAACTGCTCTGAAGGGGATCAAGTATTACAAGTATTATAGAATGGGAGAAAATGTGGAACAAAACTCAAAATTATAAACAAGGCCAGGCTTACGGGTTAGATAGAGACTGGTGGAACCCCTGAGACTATGGCCCTTAGTCAATTTTCAGGTTTGGAACTCAATTCATCCCTGTGGCTCAAGTTTCAGCTAAACAGTAGGTAGGTCTATAAGGGGAACAATACTTGGGAAGCACACACACCTTAGAATATCAGCTATTTGAGATGAAAAGGGCATCACTTACCCAAGAACAAAGTTCAGAAGGGTCAGGAAAAGAAGGAAGAACGGAAACGGGAAATGCAGGGAGGAAGTAGGTAAGTGATACGGCGTTGAGGGGATCACAATCAGTGTGTGTGAGTTGTCAAATGTAAAACTGGTGACCTGCTCTGCAAAACTTCACCCAATTCACAATAAAAAGTTTTAAAAAAAAGTAATGGTTTGATTGTAATACTTGTACAGGCAAAGATTAGATAAACTTCAATATTTACCCTTGTGTCTCCAGGCACTGTGCTAATAAATTCAATGAATGTGTCGAATGTACTGAAAACACTAATAAAAGTTTACTGCAATTACCACATGTATAAATGATTAAACTGGAGGTCAGAGATTCTAGGCTGTTTCATAGTGATGAGTTGGGCCTCTCTTGAAAGACCAAAAATGAGAAGCAAACTCATAATTTTTGGGTTTTGAGGAAAATGCCCACCTTTGTAAGGAAATAAATTCCACCTTCCTCAGAGCTGAATAGTTAGGCTTTTAAACTTCCTAAACCTATCTGATTACTACATCAGGAAACAGGCCTTGAGCATCAGTATTGAGAAATGTGGGATCAAGTGGGGAGAGAGAGTATTTCCCCTCAAAGCTATGCATTTCCTCAGAAACCCCACAGGGCCTCAAACAGATTATCCTTCAAAGGATTCATTATAAGACAAGAAGTGCTTTTAAATTTCAAGCATTTTAACAAAATCTTTCATCTAGGAACTCCACTGTCAAATTGTGCTATATCTGCTTCAGTTTGTAAAATGAGAAACAAATACTCAAAAAGACACCCCAAACTCTCTTCTCAAAAGAGTTCCAACTATAGTCAAATGAGTCATTATGAGGTTAAAAAATAATACTTAGACCTCCCAAAAAAGGAGAGGCTTTCTGAACAGTGATGATCCCAAGCTGTGTAGCATCAGAAAGAAGGAATTGAACTAGACCCAAGTATGATGAAATGTTTGGAATCTATACAAAATCCCTATAAACAAATGCATCTTTGAGATTATCTCCAAACTGTTGTTTGAAAGTAATCCTTGATTTTTCCTTGAGGAGTGAATTGCACTTCTTTCCAAGTATCAAAAATGGACTCAGTCATTTTGGAGAATCCAATCACTTAAAAAAGGAGCCTTGGTAGCACAACAGTTAGATCTTGCTGCTAATCAAAGGTTGGTGGTTCAACTCCACCAGCAACTCCCATAAAGATTCCAGGCTAGGAAGCCCTATGGGGTAGTTCTCTGTCACATGAGGTCTCTAGGCATCAGAATCAACTGCAGAGCACCTAACAACCACACTCAGTTAAATACACAAACAGGCACCATTCTCAAAAAGTCACTGTCTCTCCTTCTGGGACATGTGTCTGTTCTATCCTTGGCAAGCAGTGTAAATACCTGGTTGGAACTAATGGTTTTACTTTTTTTTTTTTTTTTTTTCTGTGAAAAGAAAATATTTTGTAACCACAGTTAAAGTGAATTGCTTCCCACCTTACCAAAACCCATCCACCAGTCGGGTAGCCCCGGGATTCTGTCTACAAAGGACAGGGTATAGAGTTCCAGGGCTGAGCTTGATTCTGGCTGCAGGGGCTCCTTGTACCCTGTATTGGAAAGAGAATCAATCATACATTCTTTAACTTTCTATTTCCCCATCTCTTTCTTCTAGCCTCAGGTTCAGTTCAGCTGAAAAGACTCTGGCTGATCATCAAGGATCATAAAAGGATCATCAAGTAGAAGCATACCCTCACCTGGCCCTTTTTGTCAGTACACAGTGCCTCTGTGTTTATCTAACCTCCAACCTTTCAGTTAGCAGTTGAACATATTAACTGTTTGCACCACTCAGGGACTCCTGTCTGACCAGTAAAAAATGAAAAGTTACCTTTGAGTCAATTTCCATGCATGGCAGTGCTTTGTGTGTCAGAGTAGAACTATGGTCCATAGGGTTTTAATGGTCTTTCACAAATTGATCACATGGCCTTTCTTCCAAGGAGCTTCTGGGTTTAGACTGCCAGCTGGCCTTCTGGTTACTAGCCCAGAGTTTACCCTTTAGTTCTGAAAAGCACCCCCTCCAAATTCCCCCTCCCATTGTGATTACTAATGAGTTAGAGTGCTAAAGGCATATTGTTGTTGTTAAGTGACATCAAGTCAGTTTCGCCTCACAGCAACCAAGTATAGAGTTTCCAAGCAGCAACTGGTGAGTTTGAATCTCAAACCTTACAGTACAAACTGACTTTGCAGTCCAGTGCTTATCCTACAGCACCACATGAGGACTTCAAGAGCACATCAGTGTGATACTATTCAACATATGGAGTCCTGGTGTGGTGCTATAGGGTAAGCACTAGACTGATAACTGAAAAGCTAGTGGTTCAAACCCACCAGCAGCTCCTTGGAAATCCTATACAGGGTCGCTATGAGTCAGAACCAACTTGATAGCACTTAACCACAACAATTCAGCATATGATACTCTCCTTCCTGGGCTCTGATAATAGTTCCTTGTCTCCATTTAAGAAGGTACTCTAGTTCCAGAGAGAAGAGAGAAACTAAACTGTTTGAATGCTGTGGGGTGGGTCCTATACCAGGCATATGAAGTGTGTGCTATTGAGAGCAGAATGGAGAAGCGCTTCAGACTGTCTACATAATAGCTACTATTGGCTGTTCACTATGTGCCAGGCTCGTTTCCTTCATTATTTCATCTTTATGTACGCACCACCTGGCAAGTTTGATTCCCGAGAAAGGCAGGCACCTTACCCCAGGCAGCCCTTTCCTTCTTGACCAGCTTCCTTGCCCTTAGTTAGGCAGAAACAAAGCTAGGATTATTTTCCCTCCACAAATACGTTTGCTGGAACTACAGAGGAAGCCACAGAGGGACAACACAAAACACAGAAGCAGATGAGTTTTCAGAGTCACAGATTTCTTATCTGGGACAGCTTCCCAGGGAATCAGCTTCCTTTCCCCTAATCACACCCGCCACAAGAAGGTCTGGTCTTTTGTGCAGGGCAAGATAAGCATATCTCCAAAGATGGCATCCTTCTTTTTCAGATACATTACTCTCTGTCTTCATCTTGCACTGACCTCTCACTTAAGGTCTCAAAATGTATGCAGGACAACATGATCACCATTAATCTTAGAGATTTATTTTTATAACCTACGATGAACCCTATACAGGGTGGCTATGGGTCGGAACTGACTCGACAGCACTTAACAACAAAAATGAACCCTAAAGAGCTCTGGTAGCGTAGTGGTTATGAATCAGACTGCTAATCTCATGGTCAGCAGTTCGAAACTACCAGCTGTTCCGTGGGAGAAAGATGAGGCTTTCTGCTCCTGTAAAGACGTACAGCCTCGGAAACCCTGTACAGGGTCACTATGAGTCGGAATTGACTCCACAGTACATAACAACAAACAACAACTATGAACCCTAATTGGTTAAGTGTTGGAACTGCTAAGTGAAAAGTTGATATCTCAAACCCAGCAGCCACTCCACAGGAGAAAGATAGGCTATCTGCTCCTGTAAAGATTTACAGTGGCAGAAACTGTAACAAACATTTCTACTATATCCTATGAGATCACTAGGAGTCTGAATCAGCTCTATGACAGCGGGTGGAGTTGTGCAACCTAACTGAGGGACTTACAAGATAATGACTAACCTGTAATCCTCATAAGAGGAGCCCTGGTAGTGCAGTGATTAAGCACATGGCTACTAACAGTATGCCAACTGTCTGAACCCACTAATCACTCTGTGGAAGGAAGATGTAGCAGTCTGCTTCCATAAAAATTACCCTGGAAGCCCTAAGGCTTCCTACCCTGTCCTATAGGATCACCATGGGTTGAAATAGACTCAACAGCAACAGGTTAATCACCAAAAGGGTGAAGGTCATGAAAGTCAAGGAAGAAGACAATGAAAGAGAAATGAAAGCTACTAAGGAAATGTGACAACAAATGCAATACAATGCACTGGATGCGTTTGTTTATAGGGCATTACTGGTGAAGGTTAATGGATTCTGAAAATTAGATGGAGTGTAGTATCTGTTAATTTCCTGACTGAGATAGCTGCACTGTGATTATTAGTAATCATGGATGATGGAGTCCTGGTGTGGCGCTGTGGGTTAATGCACTGGACTGCAAAGTTGGTTTGAACCACAAAGGTTAGCAGTTCAAGCTCACCACCTGCTCCTTGGAAATCCTATACAAGGTCAATATGGGTTGGAACCGACTCAATGGCACTTAACAACAACAATAATGGACAGTAGAGAATTTATTTTCAAATGGTACCAGAAAAAATGTTCTGTGTATTGTACTTGCAAATTGTCTTTAAGTTTGAAATTGTTTTATAAAAGAAAAACGAATCTATATCTAGCAATCACATGAGGGTATAAGTTGTTCAAGTTCCAGCAAATGTAACTAATGTGCAACTCCCACCTGTCCCTCAGTGGAGACCTACATGTTGCTAGGATGCAGTTTCCGTCTGTTTTTCACAGTGTTCATCATGACTTTGGGGTCAACATATAACAACATTCCAAAGAAATGCCATTGAACATACAAAACATAAATGAGAGAGAGAGAAAGAAAAGAAAAAGTACAAGACTATTACTATTTTTGATAGCAAAGATCTAACCCTCTTAATGTCCTTCATTAAGGAACTGGTAACGTGGTAAACTATGTAGTTCTTGCATTTTCTAAGTGATTAACATCCTAGGCTGCTAGCTGAAAGGTTGGGGATTCAAGTCTAGCCAGAAGTGCCTTAGAAGGAAGGCCTAGTGATCTACTTCTGAACAATGAGCCATTGAAAACCCTATGTAAATTGCCATCAGGACTGACTGTGAGGGTTGGAAATGTAAAGGTAGATGTTTTGTAGCAAAAGGAGGGGAGTGGTTGACTTTGCATCTAGGACCAGAGGTCCTTGGGACCATCAAGGGAGAAGAGCGGAGTGGGGGACCCTACCCAGAGAAACAGTGATGCTACAGATGGAGGCAGAGACAATTATGTGGAGAGATGGAGCGGCTGGGGACTCTAGACCCAGAGAGGGAGAGGGGCTGTGTGCTGATGACCGAGGTCAGGCTTGTGGGGTATACCCTTTGGTTGGTTGATGATGCATGGACGGGATTGTAACCATGGCAATGAAACGATATACAATAGGATGAATGTAAAGCTAATGTTCTCCCATGTAAACTATCACATATTTCACAATAAAACATTAAACTCCGTGGTTCACCATGAATCAGAATTGGCTCAACCTCAACTAGTAGAATAAACTATGTTGCTGTTGTTAAGTGCCATGGAGTCAGTTCCAACTCATAGTGACCTTGTATAGAGTGTCTAAGGAGCAACTGATGGGTTTGAACCACCAACCTTGTGATTAGTAGTCCAGTTCTTATCCTACAGTGCTACATAAAGTACACACATCCTATAAAAAGGAACACAAAATATAGCTATATGTTTTAGGCTGGTTTCTGTGGAGAAGCAAAACCAATAAAGTCTATCTATCTATCTATCTATCTATCTATCTATCTATCTATCTATCTATCTATCTATCTACCTATCCATCCATCCATCTATCTATCAAGATTTATGTCAAGGAAATGGCTTATGCGATTGTAGAGGCTGGAAGTTCCAAGCTCAGATGTCAGGCTGGAGGCTTCTCCTGACTCATGTAGCTGTTGTTGTTAAGTGCTGTCAAGTCAGTTCTGACCCATAGCAACCCTATATAGGGTTTCCGAGGGGTGACTGATGAGCTTGAAACATGTAGCTGTAGGGGCCAACAAATTTAAGACCAACAAGTCAGATGTTAGGCAGCTGATGACGCCCAAGGTCAGCAAGCAATACAACAAGCCCTGGCTCAAGTCCTAAAAGCCAGAGGTCGGATGAACCTGATGTAGGATCCAGATTCAAAAAAAATCAAGCCAGTTTTACCAGAGCATCCACATATATTGGGATCAGGCCACACCCCTGAAGAAATTCCCTTTCGATTGATTGGCTGCTTATAGCAGCTCTCATCATGAAAGTACTTTATATCGGATCTTTACATCACAACTGCTAAACCACTGAGAATCGTGGCCCAGGCAAGTTGACACAAACCTACCCATCACACTATACATCACCATGGAGTGATCTCTGGGATACATGATGCACACACACAAAAAGGCAAAGTAGAGCTAATTATGTACATGCACATATATATTTGTGAAAAGGAAGTGGGTTTGTAACATTTTGAAAGCAAGCTCTGTAAGGATTTGTTGTTTTTGTTGTGTGCCATTGAGTCCATTTAAATTCATACAGATCCTATATGACAGTGTAGAATTGCCCTATAGGTGTTCCTAGGCTGTAATCTCTATGAAAGCAGATTACCAGGTCTTTTATCCCACGAAGTGGCTAGTGGGGTTGACGCAAACGATGGTATTTTCAATAGCCTCATATACATGTGACAGCTGGACAATGAATAAGGAAGATCAGAGAAGAATGGATACTTGTGAATTGTGGTATTGGTGAAGAATTTTGAATATTCCATGGATTGGTGTGGTGCTATAAGATAAACACTGGACTGCTTATCAAAAAGTTGTCAGTTCAAACCCACCAGTCGCTGCTTGGAAACCCTATACGGGGTCACTTTGAGTCAGAACAGACTTGATGGCACTTAACAACAACA
>NW_006408520.1:21792750-21820535 GCF_000296735.1 Chrysochloris asiatica | reverse complement strand
TGAATTGTTGAATGTGAAACTGATGATGTGCCCTGTAAACTTTCATTCACTCAATCCACAATAAAAACCTTAAATTAAAAAAAAAAAAAAAGTCATTGGTCTTGCAAAATTGTATCATTCAATATCTGACGTCACAGCTACTACCAAGGTCATGTTGTCCAACTACTGATCCTTTTACCTTTGCAATTCAATTACTAGTTGTGTTTTGAGCACCCATATCAGACAATGTTCTGCTACTATATTTAAGGTTTTCACTGGCCCCCCTGTTTTTGTTTTTAAGGAAGATTACCAGGTCCTTCTTCCTGATCTGTCTTAGTTTGAAAACTCTACTAAAACCTATCCACCATGGACAATCCTGCTGATATTTGCAAAACCTATAGCATAGCTTCCAGCACCACAGCAACATGCAAGCTGACAAATATGACAAACTGACAAAAGAATAGTGGTTTATGTGATATACATATATTAAAAAAAATAAACGCATTTCCTAGTTCTGTCTATTAACAGGCCTAAAAGCAATGACCAACCCATTTTAGCATATTGGATCTCTAGTGCCCAGAGTAAGCTCCATAGATGTCATTTCTCACTGACATGAAAAAAGGACTACTGGAAGAAATGGCTGATTCCAGATTCAGAGTGGGAAATGCACAAGAGGTGCTTGGAATATCTTGCCATCTAGATAGCATGAAAGTCATTAAACACCATTAGGATTGCATCAAGGAACTAAAGGGCCAACTAAAGAGGCCTCCACTTGCCAAAAATTAAGGTAATTTGAGCATCAATAACGACAGTAACTTCAATAGATTAAAACATGCCAAATACATTTAATTTTATGAGGAGTTCGTAATGATTCCAAAAGATGATGATTGGTCACTCTTGAAGGAGGAGTCCTGATGAAGTGCTGCAGGACAAGACTGGGTTGCTAACTACAAGACTGACAGTCCAAACCCAGGGCATGATAACACTTAACAACGACAATGAAGTAATGGATTAGAATATCAACCTTCAATGGCTGCTAGTATCACAAAAAGAGAGTGAACATACATTTTTCCCCCCCGATGGGAGGATGTTGTTGTTGTTGTTAAGTGCTGTCAAGTCAGTTCTGACTCATAGTGAACCTGTATAAGGTTTCCTAGGCTGTAAATCATTGTGAGAGCAGAAAGCCTCAACTTTCTCCCTGGGAGTGACTGGTGGATTTGAACTATTTATTTACCTGGTGGTTTGCAGTCCCGTGCTTATCCTACAGAGTTAAGCAGTCTTACCTCCTACTCCCAAAATTAACCTGAAGCTGATTAAAGTATGGTTGCAACTACCAATTTACAGAAAGAATACGGAACAAAGGAACATAGCAAATGACACCACAGGGATCTAACCAGAAAACTCCAGACTGTGAGAAACTCTATTGACTAGCAGCCTAATGTATTTAAAGAAGAATAAAGACAGACAGACAAACAGACAGACTGAAAGACAGATGGATTTATAGATTAAATGAAATTTATAGATTGAAAGAAACATTGAGAAATAGTAGCCAGTCAAAGTGTGTAGACCTTTGATCATGAATCAAGTAAGCATACTTATTAAATGAAAAATTTGAGCACTGGCTGGGTAGTTGATGGTATTAAAGGACTTATTAATTTTTAGGTATGATAACGCTACTGTGGCTGTGTTTAAAAACAGGCAGTCCTCAACTTGGACATTGGCTACCCAAAATGGGGGGCTACAAAGGCAACAAGTGACTGGCTTACAAGCTTTCAAGAGGGAACCTAGAGCCAGGGGGCCTGGAGGAAGAAAGACTCTCCAGTGAGTAGTATCCAATCTGTCTAGGCGGAGCTGATGAAATGAAATGCAGATGGGTCTCTGGTGATAAAATAGTGAATAATTGTTATCAGGACTGATTGTGAGGGTTGGAAGTGTAAAGGTAGATGTTTTATAGCAAGGAAGGGAGCGATTAACTTTCCAGTCTAGGAGCTGAGGTCCCTAGGACCATCAACGAAGAAGAGCAGGGAGCAGGATCCTACCCAGAGAAGCAGTGATGCCTGAGATGGAGGCAGAGATGATGACATGGAGCGATGGAGCAGCTGGGGACTTTAGATTCAGACAGGGAGAGGGGCTGTGTGCTGAAGACTGGTGGGAGGGGGTAGTGTGGGGGACAGGCTTGCAGGGTATATCCTTTGGTTGGTTGATGATGCATGGAGGGGATTGTAACCATGGCAATGATATGATATATGATAGAATGAATGTAAAACTAATGTTCTCCCATGTAAACTATCATATAATTCACAATAAAACATATTAAAAAAAAAAGCAAACAATAGTTTATTTAGCTTAACTAGTACAATTGTCTGCCTTGAGCATTATATTCTTTTAAGAACTATCTACATGGGATCAAATTGGCAACAGCAATTTAAAAGATAGATAAGAATCTTAAGGGCCAATAAAGTTATGCAATAGAGGAGGAACAACTCAGAAAAGGTGTATGCAAATAGTTACACAAGCAGAGAACTATAATGAATGTCACTGAATAATATACATAGAAGAAGTTAAGTTGGTGTATGTTTCATTGATAATATTCTTAACAATAAAACAAAATAAAAATTTTTAACTGAAAAACAAAAAACGCAGTCCTCTTAGAGATTCACAGGATGAATCATTCATTCATTCATACTGACAGATGAAATGTTATGAAGTCTGGAATCTGCTTCAAAATAATGCAGAAGAGGCGGGGGAAGGACATGGAGGTGCATATGAACCAGCATTCGGTGGCATATGAACATTAGTTCAGCACCTTGGAACCTGGTTGATGGATACACAGATTCATTGTATCTTTATGTAGGCTTGAAACGTTCTTATACAGACTTTCCTTGTTCATGCTTGAAATGTTCCAAAATAAAATGTTTTTCTTTTTAAACACAACAAATGAAACACCTACTATGTACCAATGATTAAGTGTGGAATAGGCAGGTACACCTAAGCAATGCACTGGCCTGACAGGAAAACAGAATTTTCCTTTATCACTTACATATGTGGAAAGGGAGAAGAATTTGGTGGCAACACCCTTGTCTCCTCTTGCTTGATGAGATGAATACGCAGTTTCCTTTGCCAGATTGGAAATTGAGAGCAGAATGCAACCCTGTCTAATCTGCTGCTCCATGGAGCTCCTTGAAGGCTGGAACCATTACTCAGGGCCCAGCTGCACAGCATTCCCATCCACCCAGAAACACATGCATGAGACCAAAATAGGGCCACATGTGGATTTGAACAAAGAGCAGCAGACAAAAGCCCCACAGACACCACTGACCTCTGCCTTGGCCTCTTGGCTGTCCGTGGAGATGTGAACTTTCCTTTGACACTCACAGGACATTCTCTGGCTATTAACAACAGTTCTATAGAAAGTGGGCAGTGCCCTTTGGCTGTAACAAGGGCAGAGGGTTTCATGCTGTAAATTGCGTGCGTTCACACCACAATCTCCTATTATTTCTGATCTCGCCCTATTTGTGCTTTAGCTTCATGGTCCTTTAGGGTAGAAACATAAATCCTGCTGGACATTTGCCTGTCCAGAGTGGTGACCTTTATCATCATGCCTGGGACAGTTTCTCAGGAATCCAAGAGAAAATGACCTCATCAGAGATGTGTACTACCATTGATACATGTCCATACAGAAGACAGGGCTGCGTATAGGTTTCTCTGGGCTGGCATTGAGCTTGCAAAGATTCCTTATGGGAGTCCCAGATGGCTGTCCATTCACTCATTCCTTCAATCATTTCCTGAGCCTCAGCATTAGAAGTGTGTTTGCTCCTAGGAGCTCTCAGGGTGGTAAGGGAGAAAGTCATATTTACAAATAACTTCAATTTGGGCAGAATGTGCTCAGAGAGAAGGGAGAGAGAATTTCCAGCGGTAGCTGTGAAATTGTAGAAGGTAAAGTGAGGAAGCAGAGCTTGAAAGATGAATCCAATTGAACATTTCAATAGTCAAGAGACTGGGGGGGGGTGGTTGTGGGTGGCCAAGGAGAACGAAGAATTCTACTTGAAGGGACTGTCTTAGACAAAGACATGGAAATGGGAGTGTAATGCAGGATTCTGGAGATTCTGTAAATAAAACCCTTTTAGAGAGTAGTATATGGCCTCAGGAACTAATAAGGCTGATTTTATTTCCTTGTTAATATTCACTAGTCTTGTAAATTCAGGAACAGAATGCTGGCAATCTTATCTCAAAGAAAGAAAGAAAAAAGCATAAAATCCAAAGAACCAAACCCACTGCCATAGAGTCAATTCATCCTCCTAGGTGACCCTGTAGGACAAAGTAGAACTGCCTCAAAGCAGTTTCATGACTGTATATGCTAACAAAAACAGAGGGCTTCACCTTTCTTCCATATACTGGCTGGTGGTCTCAAACCCCAGACCATTCCATTAGCAGCCTAGTGCTTAACCATGCATCCACAGGGCTCCTGATACAATAATCCAAAAGCATGCCAACAACACAATCAATTGCTTGAAACAGATTAGCCAATTCTGACAGTGGAAGTCAAAATGATGTGTGACACAACCCCATTTATCCCTGTTAATAAGGCTAATGTTTGTTAGCCTCTTGAATTCAGCTGGTCCCAATTTCATGTTGGATCAAATAATTTCACCAACTTCTTGTAAACAATGAAAGGTTCATATTGGTTTTTTGTTTTGTTTTTTAGATTTCATTGTGGTAAAAAATATATATATAACAAAACATCTGTCATTTCTACCATTTTTAAGTGTACAATTTAGTGGTATTAATTATATTCATTGTGTTATGCAAACATCATCACTATTCATTTCCACATGTTTTTTACCATCTAAACAGAAACTCTTTCCTGAGTGGCACACTTAGTTTGTGCTGCACTAGGAGTCCTGGTGTGGCACTATAGGATAAGCACTGGACTGTAGCTGCAAGGTGAGGGGTTCAAACACTGCAGCTGCTCCTTGGCAACCCTATACAGGGTCACTATGAGTCAGAACTAACTCGATGGCACTTAACAACTAACCTAGAGGTATGGTTTGCAGTTGGAACCAACCAAGTGGCTTCACAGAAGAAAACGTTGGTGATTCGTCTCTGTAAAGATTACAGCCAAAAAATCTTATGTAGTAGTTCTACTTTGTAACACATGGGGTCATCATGAGATGACAACTGTTTTTGTTTTTTTTTTTTTAAATCAGAAACTCCGAACTCCTTAAGCAATAAACTCCTTTCTCTTCCCTCAAGCTCCTGGTAACCACTAATAAACTTTGTGTATGTGTTTGTCTATTCTAGACCTTTCAGATAAGTAAGATCATATAATTTTCTTCTTTTCTGCCTCTTATTTTACTTTGTATGCATATCATTATTTCATGATATAACACTTATTGGAACTTTGCATTTCTTTATGGCTGGGTTATATTCCATTGTAAGGATATACCATATTTTGTTTATCCATTCATCTACTGATGAACACTTGGGTTGCTTCCACCTTTTGACTATTGTGAAAAATGCCGCAATGAACATTAGTGTACAAAGTTTTCATTTCTATGAACCTCACGACTACTGAGATTTTTGACTGGATGATTCTTTGCTGTGGCAAGGCTGTCCTGGCATTGTAGGATGTATACTAGTATCCCTAACCTTTACTCACTAGATGCCAGTAGCACCTCCACCTCAACTGTGACAATCAAATGTGTCTTCAGATAGTGTCAAATGTTCCCTTGGGAGCAAAATTGACTGGGGTGAGCATCACTGTGCTATATTTAAGAAAGCAAAATCATATTTAATGCTTACATTTATTGAGTGTCTATTACACACAAGGCTCTATATTAAGTGCTTTACTTTCATTATCCCATTTAATTCTCACAATACCCCCTTGAGGTATATTGTTGTTGTTAAGTGCTGGTGAGTCAGTTCCAACTCACAGTGACCCAGTACAGGGTTTTCAAGGAGCGACTGGTGAGTTAATCAGTATGATTATTGTTTACATTTGACAGATGAAAAATTTAGGAGTCAGAGAGGTTTATCAACTTGTCCAAATTCATTACTCATGATAGCAGAGCTAGGATATTACCCAGGCAGTTGGACTGTAGTACTTACCTTCTCAGGCACCAAATTAAAACCAAACAAAAAACCAGCAGCTATTACTGATTTCTATTCCGACCCATGGAAATCAGTGTGTGTCAGAGTACAGACATCAAGTTACGGTGTATTGTATTGTCTCTATGGGTTCCTGGACCACTTTTCAACTGGAAGTGTAATCTAACATGTGGGCACCAATAACAGGAGCTCCTTGCTAACAGTCCTAATAAGAGTAACTGCTTAAAACTTGAACCAGGATAGCTGTGGGTGTCTTGTGGTCTTTCTCTCCTCCCTGCCATGCCCCTAAAGACCCTGTGGCTCATCTGAATTTCACATTGGCAACAGCTTTTCTGGGAACAACTACTCCTCCTGCCCATGTCTCCTGCCTGTACCCCTCTGGTTAACACCATGCTGACCTCTTCTGGAGTACTAGTTCAGCTTCAGCGTGGAGGCATGGGAAATTGACGTGGAAGGGGTAAAATGGTCCTGTTACCCCTGCAGTGGGTATTATGCTTCCCTTCCCAACATCAGTTCCCTCTCCAGCAGAAGTGTAAGGTACTGCAGTTGTGGCACCACTGAGCAGTTTTTGTTGACCATCACAGTTTTCTTTACCAGCTATGAGAGAACATTTGTTGTTGTTGTTAAGTACCGTGAAGTCAGTTCCGACTCATAGCAACCCTGCACAGGGTTTCCGAGGCTGTAAATCTTTACGGGAGCAGAACACCTCTTCTTTCTCCCGCGGAACAGCTGGTAGTTTTGAACTGCTGACCTTGAGGTTCGCAGCCCAGTTCGTAACCACTATGCTACCAGAGAACATTTAGCAAGTTAAAATCAATACTTTGATATTTGAGAGCCTCCCTTGGTCAAGGTTGGTAGTGCTGTAGGTTAAGTTGTTAAGTGCTGTCAAGTCAATTCCGACCCATAGCGACCCTGTATCCTGACCCATAGCAACCCTGTATAGGGCTTCTAAGGAGCAGCTGGTGAGCTTGAATCGTAGGTTAAGTATTGGACTATTATTAACTGCAAGGTCAGTGGTTCAAACCCACCAGCTTCTCCTAAGGAGAAAGAAGAGGTTGTCTGTTTCCATCAAGATTTACAGTCTTGGTAGTTAAGCATTTTGGTTTAAGGATCATGTCAGACTGTGATCTTTCTCTATGGAGTGTAGAAAGACAAACTGAAAATCATGACTTTGAACACTTCATAGATGATTTTCATCAGTGAAAGAAAGGAAGATGTAGTTGTCATTTTTGTATAGTGCCATCATGTGCTAATTAAAAGATGAACAAGATTGACTTATATTTTTGAACTGATATTATGGTAAATAAACATGGGTATTTGGACAGAGATATAATTTTGGTGTTTGCCATAGGTCCTATTTCCATAGATACGCATCGTCATCCAGGTATCCACAACACCCCAATGCAGCCCTGATTCTAGGCAACATACAGTTGAATTGTTGTTGTTACGTGCCTTTGAGTCAGTTCCCATGAACAGGAAAAGGTAAAAATCATTCACTGCCCTCTCCCACCCAGGAGGCAAGCTAAAATGCTAAT
Organism: Chrysochloris asiatica; assembly: GCF_000296735.1. Classification (NCBI taxonomy): domain Eukaryota; kingdom Metazoa; phylum Chordata; class Mammalia; order Afrosoricida; family Chrysochloridae; genus Chrysochloris; species Chrysochloris asiatica. The sequence continues at coordinate 21,812,913 of NW_006408520.1, read as the reverse complement.
CAGGTCACCAAATGGAACCAATACCCATCTATCTAGTTATTCTCCCGACCTCAAACAGGTATGCAGCCGGGCCCCTCCCCATATAGGTCTCTGACCTCATATAGGCCCATGCTACCCTCCATTTGGGGCTCAGAAGCTGGAGAAATTAGCTCCTCTGAGTCAGCCGGCTTAATAAAATCTGAAACTCTGCTTCACCTCTCTGAGTGGCCTTGATTTCTTCGACCACAAATCTAAAACTGCTGTTAACATTTGGTTCCCTGAACAGGACACGGACCGCGCTGGCCCCTTGAGCCACCGGATCGTAGTCGGGGAGTGACTAATGGCGAGCTCCGTTCGGCAGATGAGATGGCGTGCCACTGCCACATTTCACGGTAGCGTAGTGGTTATGAATCAGGTTACAAGCCTCAAGTTCAACAGTTCGAAACTACCAGCTGTTCCATGGGAGAAAAATAAGGCTTTCTGCTCCCTTAAAGATTTACAGCCTCGGAAACCCTGTACAGAGGCGCTATGAGTTGGAACCGATTCCACGGCACAAAACCACAACCACCACCACCTGCTCCAAGTAGGGGCAGCCAGCAGCTGGACCCGCCTCTCCCGACAGGACTCCAAAGGAGAGGTAGAACCAGAGAAACCAGCCAAGACTTCTGGAACAGGTATTGTCCCAGGGCTAGGGTTAAATCCAGTCAGGCCTGTCCCTATGGACAGAAGTGGAAGGCTGATCCCCTTCCAAGGCCTCACCTAGAGGCCTCAGTCAGGGACTCCCCAAAAGGGGGGGTGGGGTGGAACTGCCATAAACTCTGTGTGACTGGTTGAATGCGAGTGTGCATGTAACCGAAGCGTGGCTTGTCACACTCAGTCTGTATGGTACCATGGTTCCGGCTACGGAATCTGAGTGGGCTCTAACCTGCTGTTTCGCAACAACGTCATATGGCACAATGGTGACTCACCCTCTCACTCTCAAGAGAAGGTGACCTGAGCCAGGGTTTATAGGGGTGAACCTTAGCCAAGACGTGTCTAAGTTCCCGAGAGGGACACCACGGCCAGATGGGCAACTGAGTTACAACCCCCTCTTTGTTGAGACACCGATCATGGGCACTACATACACTTAAGTACAACGGGAATTCTCATGGTGAGCCAGCAGCCTTGGGTTGTATGTTGACGGATTTAAAAAAAAAGAGGGGGGATGGGAATTATGATTATGGAAAGTTTGTAAACTGGTCTTTGGCCTATACTTGATTAGATTCATTAGAATTTTGAGGTGGTATCTTGAGCCAGAACCTGAGTTGAGATATTTGCATTTGAAAAGATGCACACCCACTCAGAACTGGCCCAAGGTCATATGCATGTGAATGGGGATAGTCCAGGGTGGAGGAAACTTAAATGTTTTAAAGGTTAATGTGCTTGATTACTTATGGATATTTGCTTCTGTTTATTATTATAAAATGTGTAATAGGAATATTGGGATTATGATTATGGAAAGTTTGTAAACTGACCTTTGGCCTACACTTGATTGAATTCATTAGGACTTTGAGGAGGTATCTAGAGCCAGAACCTGTTGAGATATTTGCATTTGAAAAGATATGCACACCCACCCAGAACTGTTGAAGATTTGTGAGTTAAAAAATGTATACATATATAATAATAAGGGAGGTCTGGTGTGCAGGAGTGTGTAAGTGTGTCTGGTACTGAGCTGGTAGCGAATCTCATACAGCTTAAGGAGACAGTCCTCACTGCTGGTGTGAGGTGGACTCCTGGTTCAAAACTCTCCAAAGCTAAGAGACGCTTGAAGATTCTCACAAGAGAAGCAGCAAAGTCTGGATCTGTCTGTTGAATCTTTTCTTAGGAGTCTTCAGCCTTGTGTCTCCTGCACTCACTTCCGCTTCACTCTGAGATCCCCTTTTGCTATATTCTGGGTGCACATATAGGGGCATGGTAGACAGGAAGTACTTTCCTAAAAATGCCCCTCCTATTTCTGTTAAGGTTAACCTTTGTATCTAAAATAAAATATAGGCCTCAATCTGAAAGAAAAGCTCCATAAAGCATAATTCTAGCTGGTTTCTATATGGGTACCCTCCTATGACATCAAAGGAAATGGTGTTTTACTATAATACAGCTTGGCCAACGTACGTACGATCTAGATGATAGGAAAAATAACCTTTGAATGGATCCATAAAATTATTATACCATCTTACAGCTTGAATTATTACAGATTGTCTATTTGTTTGTAAAATTACTATGTTTTTTGTCCTGTATTTATGTTTAAGAAACTGAAAACAACCTGGAATTCCAAAAATAGATAAGTTATATCAGGTATATGTACTATAATGCACTTATACTGCTAATATGAAAACCAGGCAGAGGAAAAATGAATACAGATGAATATTAGGTTAAAACAGTTCTAAGCAGGTCTGTATGTGAATACACAAAGAGATATAAATGGTTACTTTTTGTGAAATATAGCTTTTGATTGTAACCTTGTCTTATTACAACCTTTGATACCCCAGCAGCTGCCATTAGAGAAAATTATAACTTGACCTAGTGAACCTGCCCGGCCATATTCAGCCACTGAGGAAAGCAGTTTGCAAGTGATTCCTCTATACTATACCCTTCTAGGAACCCATTTCGGTAGAGGGCTACCCGGAACAGAGGCAAGGCAATACCCCTTCTGCAGATGCCCACAGAATTAAATACAGAAGGGCGAGCCATGGATATTACTGGGCACATACTTCTTTCTCTATCTTGGACTTGTTAAATAGGAAAAATTCAAATCCTTCTTATTGAGATGTTGCTGTTCAGTGTTGCCAGGTCAGTTCTGACTCATGGTGACTCTGTGTGAGTTTTCCAAGGAGCGGCTGGTGGACTTGAACTGCTGACCTTGTAGTTCGGACGGACTTGGTGGTCCAGCATATTGAGTCACAGTGCCACACTAGGATGACTTAATCAAAATAACAAATTTAATAATCACTATTTTGGCTACCCATCATCCTAATTGGACAGATAGTCTGACTCTGTTAACAATACTCCTGACTAGCATTAAAAAAGGCTGGTCCTAGATAAGGCATGGGATGAAACAGCATGCATCCAGGAAGAAACAAAACAAAACAAAACCCTGAACAGGATGCTTGCCCCCAGTAAGGCAATTCCTCTAGCTGACACAAATTAAAATCTAGATGGGCCTGCCATGACTGGTAGTGGTGATGGTTATGTGCCGTGGAGTCGGTTCTGACTCATGGCGACCCTGTGCAGGGTTTCCAAGGCTGTAAATCTTTGTGGGAGTGGAGGCACTTGTCTTTCTCCCACGGAACAGCTGGTGGTTTTGAATTGCTAACTTTGTGGTTTGCAGCCCTATTCGTAGCCACTATACCACACTGAGCACTATAAAAGGTGCATTCTCAGAGGTCTGAAAAAGGAAATTCCTAAACCAAAAAAAACTTGAACATGGTACAAACAATTCAGCAAAAGCCAACGGAGGACCCCTCTGAATTCTTTAAATGAATCTACCAAGCGTACTGTAAGTACACAAACCTTGATCCTGAGAATTCAGCAAATATCCAAATGGTTAACATGATTTTTTTCTCCCAGAGCACCCAGGATTTTAAAAAGAAATGGCAGAAATTTTACAGGGCAATTGGCATGAATCCATCCCAACTGGTGGACATCACCTTCGAGGTATTTAACAGCTGAGACCATGAGAAATTTCAGGCCGTAACTATCCTCTTAAAAGACCACTAGAGGTAAGCCTGTGGGACCCCAGGGAGGACCCAGGAAAGGAACGAGGGCCTTAAGCAAGTACCTATGTGCTTATGCAAAAACCTGGATACTGGAAAAAATAAATGCCCAAATCTCAGGGGAGGATCTGGTAGAAAAAGCCATCCAACTCAACAGATGTTTGAACAAGTTTTATTGTCTGCAGAAGACTAACATTGTCAGGGGGTAAGGGGCCAAGCATGATTTGGCTTCAACCTCTGCCACACCTATTGCCCCACCAGCGGGACCTCAGCTGAAAATAATAATGGGGACAGCGATGGTGACTGAGATCTCAAGGAAACCTGAGGCCCAGTTCTTCCTGAACCCCTGGACTGTTTCATTGGGGGGAAAAAAAATAACTGACTTGTCCCCTTACTGGGCCGGGACCTGCTTCCAGAGTTGCATGTTCAAACAGCTGTCTGAACTCAAAAGTCTGTAGATGGAGGTCCCTCATGAACATGCCTGGTTATTACTGATTCAGACTCAGGAAACCAGTCACATTGTCCTGAGGAGATAGACAATCATGTAAACCCCCCATGTGGACTAGCGGAACTACAGGGAGAGCCAACAAGCATCCCCCATCGAGGTCTGATTAAAACCTGGAAACTGACCATCCCACAGAAACCAATATCCTCTCAGAAAAGAGGCTGAGAAATTCATTCTGGCCAGCTTGTCCCTGTTCCCATCAAGCCGTCTCCCTGTTACTAAAGAAGGGAAACCTATGGCTCACAACAGAATGGATAGGCAATACCAGGTTATTTTACTGGACAATCTGAATATTACCCTGTGAATTATGGAGCAACTAAACCTACCATCCTCCCCTGATGTGGCAACTGGAGGGCTGAACCATGATTGTATAGAAATCATTGACCAAGTATTCCCCAGTCAACCTGACCTGTTTAACTGTACCTGGTAGACTAGATGTTGTTTGTGAACAGAAGTAGTTAATGGAAAAAGAGACTCAGATAGCAGGGTATGTAATAGTAATTTTACAAGACTGGGTAGAGGTAATAGCCCTCCTGATGGGGATCTCAGCTAAAAAAAAAAAAAAAGCTGAACTGATTGTACTGACGAGGGCATTAGAAATGTTGGCAAGAAAAACTGAATGTGTGCCCAGAGGACTTTAGTAGAACTGAGGCAGAAGGACTAAAGAGAGGGGTTAAAGAATGAAAAGTAAATGACAATGGAATTGGTACACTTCTGAGAAGTTGAAAGTTAAGTGGTTTTTTAATAGAATGGCTCTGATCCTGTGAAAACTAATACCTGCTCTTCTTAAATGAATCCATGAAATGACCCACTACAGGAAAGAGGCCCTGACTTGGTTCATTAGGCCCTGGCACTGGAACAAGAAATTTTCAAAAAAATCATTCAGGAGGTTAGCTCTGACTGTTACCTGCCTCAAGAACAATCCCAAGACAGGCTGTCCTATACCAATATCAAGGTAAACAACCCCCTGGAAATTAACAGGTTGATTTCATGCCCCAAGCTGGGGAATTAAATATTTGCTGGTTTTGTTTTTGTAGACACCTTTTCTGATTGGGTAGATGTTTTTCCCCACCAGAACTAAGAACTTCAGAGATAGTGAAAATCCTCTTGAAGGAGATTACCTCCAAGTTTAGACTTCCAGAGTGTCCAAAATGACAACAGAGCAGCGAACACCTACAGATGAAATGGAGATTGCATTCAACATGGAGGTTCGAGAAAATGAACCATACTCTAAAGAGAACCAAATGACAAAGCTGTCAGGAAATTTATCTACATTGGGACCAGGTGTTGCCTTAGTCCTGTTTTGAATTCAGGTAACCCCCAGAAGCGGGCTTAAATTGAGCCCTTATAAAGTTGTCTAAAGTAAACCTTCGCAGGCAGCTTCCCTCAACCCTCTACCTGACCTCAGCCAAGGTTTAAAGGTGCAGTGGTATGCACAACACCTCCACCACACACTTTCTATTATTTGTAAAATTGCTCTTCCCAGGTCTGCCTCCTTCATTACAGGTAACCTGATCCCTTCCAGCCTGGAAATTATATTCTGCTCAGAACATGGAGAGACGGACCTGAAAACCAGTTAGAAAAAAGTGGGGAATGAACAGGAAAAGGTAAAAATCATTCATTGCTCTCTGGCAGCCATGAGGCAAGCTAAAATGCTAATCAGGTCACCAAATGGGATCAATCAATCCCCTCCTAGTTTTCCTCCTACCTTCAAATAGGTATGCAGCCTGGCCCCTTCCCATATAGGTCTCTGACCACATATAGGCCCGGTTGCTCTCCATTCGGGGCTCAGAATCCAGAAAAATTACCTCCTCTGAGTCAGCTGACTTAATAAAATCTGAAACTCTGTTTCAACTCTCTGAGTGGTCTCGATTTTTTTGACCACGAATTTAAAACTGCTGTAACACTGACTCATGGTGACCCTGTGTAGGGTTTCTGAGGAGCAGCTGGTGGGTTTAAATTGCTGACTTTGTGGTTGACAGTCCAATGCTGAGCTTACAGCACCACAGGAATCTATGTAGGTGAATGGTAGTAGTGGTGATCATGTGCCGTGAAGTCGGTTCCGACTCATAGCAACCCTGCATAGGGTTTATGAGGCTGTAAATCTTTACAGGAGCAGAAAGCCTCATCTTTCTCCCATGAAACAAGTTTTGAACTGCTGACCTTGAGGTTAGCAGCTCGACTCGTAACCACGACACTACCAGAACTCCTCAAATATTCAGAGGCAAATTTGAGTTCAAATCTTGATCCCACCAGGTGCTAATTGAACAACCCTGTGCAAATTAATTACTTTTGTTGTTGTTGTTAAGTGCTGTTGAGTTAGTCCAATCTATAGCAATCCTGTTCCAAGGAGCAGTTGGTGAACTTGAACCACAGACCTTGTGGTTCAAACTGACTTTGCAGTCCAGCACATTAACCCACAGCGCCATACTCCTAATCACCTTTATGAGCTTCCATTTCTTCACCTGTATATAACACTATGTCCCTGGGTGATGTAGTGCTGGCCTGCAGGTAATATCTCTGGTCACTTTACATGCTTCTGGTGGGGTCAAGTAAAGACTGAGTGGGCAAAGTTAGAGAGTAGAAAATGGGAGTAGACCACTTAGAAAGGAGAGCCATAGGAAGGTAGAAAAGGGGTGGGTGGTGGAGGAACTTGAGGGAAGGAGAAAAGGGGGGGGGGGGAGAGAGTGAAGAGAGGAGATGTGAAGGAAGGAAGCTGCTTTCTTCGGCCATTTCCAGCTGGCTCATCAATGACTGCTGGGATGCTCCATCATTCACTCACAAAGCCTGTGCTCTCAACACATTTTCACCTCAGAGGGAGGGGTGTTTCCATCTCAGGGGAAGGGCACAGCTGTGTGGCTTTTGCCAAGGAATGTGCTTCAGATCCAGGGGAAAAAAATGCATGCCCCACAAGAGTCACTCCAAAAGACTGTGGAGAAAATCCCACCAAGATGTTGCCTCAGACACTCCCTGAGTCCCTGATTCTGAATCACCCTCTGCGCATCCAAAGGCCTATATCACAAAGGCTGTATTAAGAAAGCAGTTTTATAATTGGCACTTTTCTGTAACCACATAGGTTTAATTTCAGTTTTACAGCTCAGCTTCTCTCTGTAACACACAGTTCATAAAATATTTACAATGTTGTTCGAAATCTATATACTATTTACATTCCCTGCCCTCCACGTAGGTAAATGGATCTAGGAACTTGGCCAGAGTGCAAGGGAAACAGCTGGGATTAAGTGGAAGCTACATACACACACACACACACACACACACACACACACACAAAATTACAGCAACAACAAGAACCCTGTACTCCAAACACAAACCTCCAAAATAAAAAGTCACATGTGAGCAAGCTGAGGGAGGCTGGTGGGGGGTCTTAGGCACTTAGAGCGTGACCAGATAGGTGTTCAGTTCTACTTCACAGTCTATGTTTTATGTGAATTTGTTTTTCTAGCACTCTATCAATGCCTTTGTTTGGTTATCAGCAGTGGATGCAAATGCCCTTTGTTTTGAATTGCCCGAATGTCCCCAGCAATCACCTGTACCCTCTGAACCTTTTCCCTGTATATATGGACATTATACCTTATTCCCTCTTTTTGCTTTATCGGTAACTTCATTATACATTGATATCTCTGGTTCCCTATTTTCAGTCTTGTAGGTTTGTTTTACTTTAAGTACTTTTATATCTGGATTGAGTTCTGGATAGTGTCGTATATGGTAATTTCAGGTATTGTCTGCTGTTGTTGTGTGGGAGGGATGTGACAGCAGAGTTCCTGAGCCTAGATGGAGTTTCTACGTGTTATCTATGTTCAGGGCACTCAATCTGGAAGTAGTTGTGGAGGCCCTAGAATCTAGGGCCTAGATGAAGTTCATTTCAGTGCCTATTAGGACCACAGGGCAGCTAGGGGCAGGGTGACTGGTTAGATGCTAGTCTGGTGGCTCTGCAGGTTCTGTAGGTCTGGACCTAAGCTCACCTGAATCCAGGCACCAAAGCAACACGCCGAGGCAGTACAGCCAGACCCTGTCTCACACTAGAGTGGCTCTCAACAATGTGGCTCTGAACTCCCAGGGTCTGTGCTGGGGATGGATGAAGGTGGGAGGTGGCCACACTTCTGGTCACCAGAGGAGCATGGGGAAAGAGAAGGAATAGCACCTTTCCAGTTGCTTGTGTAAATCTGCTCTGCCAGGCCATCTTCTGTTGCCAAAACTGCTCACAAAAGCTCAAGGTGGTCTCAGTGTGTCTGGCCAGTTGTTCACCAGTCAGTCTCCCTCTCTCGCCATCCCTGCTTCAGTGTTATTCAGTCATAAAAGGACATGAGCTATCAAGTAGTGAAAAGACATGGAGGAATCTTAAACACACACTGGTAAGTAAAAGAAGACAGCTGAGAAAAATGCATCCTGTATAATTTCAACTATACAACATAGGTTCTAGCAAACTAAAGAGAGTCCTGCTGTGGCCCTGCAGGATAATGCACTGAACCTCAAAGTCAGTTTGAACTGCAAGGTCAGCGGTTCAAACCCACCAGCCACTCCTTGGAAACCCTATACAAGGTCACTATGAGTTGGAACCAACTGGATGGCACTTAACAACAACAACATACCAGAGTGTCAGGAAACCAACTGAGACCCTGAGAGCAGTCAGAATAAGGTTGGTTGGGAGGAGGCTCAGGTGAGTAAGGGGATGATAGTGGGGAAGGGGCAAATACCCACAGGAGGGGAAGGACCAAGATAGGGCCAGTCACCTGCCCTTGGCCTCAGCTTCTGAGAGTCAGTGTATCTTCTATGTCCAGAAACAGTTCTCCAAGGGCTGAGTCTGGACCACCAGTGGTCCTTAAGCTGCCCAGGAGAGCAGGGGAGGCTGGGATTCCAGAGATCTTTTGTCCCAATGCTTACTAGAAGGGAACAAAGATGGTTTTTAGGTAGTTCTCTGTTAATATCAGATCTTCTCACTTTGAAAACTTCACTTTGGCATTTCCTGTTTGTGTCTGTCTCCTCCCACTAGACTGGAGAGAACCTGGGGAAAAGTACCTCATCTAAATAATAATGCTGCTGCTGTGCAGGCTGTTAAATTGGTTCCTACTCTTAGGGACCCTGTACAGGATTTCTAAGACTGTAAATCTTTGCAGGAGCAGAAAGCCTCATCTTTCTTCTGTGGAGCACCTGGTGGATTTGAACTGCTGACCTTGTGGTTAGCAACCCAATGTGTAACCCACTACACTACCAGGACCCCTTTTATTGATCTCTGAGTGCTAAGAATTATTCTAAGAATTTTACTTTAAATTGTCTCACTTAACACACAAATCACCTCAGAAACTCAAGGCTCAAACCATAACTTACCTAAGATCACACAGAGGACAGTGGTGGTTTGATGGTAGAATGCATGTTTTCTATGCAGAAGACCAAGGTTCGATACCCTGCCCAGGCCCCTTGTGCACAGTCACCACCATCTCTATGTTGCAGAAAGCCCCATCTTTCTCCCACAGAACAGCTGATAGTTTCGAACTACTGTTGGTGGTTAGCAGTTTGATCACTGGAATAGATGTCAAGAAAGTAAAATAGCTGGACTATGCAGCTATTTTACTAGGTGCTCCTTAGAAACCTTATACAGGGTCGCTATGAGTCAAAACCAACTTGACAACACTTTGCAATAAACAACAACCATCTCAGGAATGACATCACCATCCACCCTACTGCTAAAGCCAAACATTTAAGAGTCATTGTGATTGGTTTTTACTCTCTCTACCATCCATTACTAATGCCTGTTGATTCTTTCTCCAACATACATTCTGGATCTCATTACGTCACTGTGAGTGGGTTCATAGGATCCTCAGTCTACTTAAGTATAAAATGGATAGTCCAGCTATTTTATTTTCTTGACATGAATTTCAATTATCAAACTGCTAAGAGAAATGTTGGAGTCCTGGTGTGGCACTGAAGGATAAGGAAGTGGACTACAAGGTTGGTTTAAACCACAAGGCTGATGGTTCAAACCCACCAGCTGCTCCTCGGAAACCCTACACAGGGTTGCTATGAGTCGGAAATGACTCTACGGCACTTAGCAACAACAAAAGAAATGTTAAGGAGCCTGGTGGCACAAATGGTTAAGTGCTTGACATCTAACCTGAAAGTTGGTGGTTCAAACCCACACAATGACTGCAAGAGAAAAATTTTGGTGGTTTGCTTTCTTAAAGATTGTTGTTAGTTGTTAGATGTCATTGAGTTGGTTTCGACTCACTGTGACCCTATGCACAACGAACGAAACACTGCTCGGGCCTGTGCTGTGCTTGAGCTCACTGCTGCTGCCACTGTGTCAGTCCATCTCATTGGGGGTCTTCTTTTTTGCTGACCCTCCACTTTATCAAGTATGATGTTCTTCTCCAGGGACTGGTCCTTCATGACAATATGTCCAAAATACAAGAGATGAAGTCTCACCATCCTGACTAAGGAGCATTCTAGCTGTACTTCTTCCAAGACAGATTTGTTTGTCCTTCTGGCAGTCCACAGTACTTTCAATATTCTTATCCAACACCAGAACTCAAATACATCAGCTCTTCTATAGTCTTCTTTATTCTTTACCCCACTTTCACATGTATATGAGTTAATTGAAAATGCCATGACTTTCAGTCAGGGGTACCGTAGTCCTCAAAGTGACCTCTTTGCTCCTTAACACCTTAAAGAATTCCTTTACAGCAGATTTACCTCATGCAGTAAGTTGTTTGATTTCTTGACTGCTGCTTCAATGAATGCTGATTGTGGATCCAAGTAAAATGAAGTTCTTGACAACTTTAAACTTTTCTCCATTTATGCTGTAAAGAGTACAGCCATGAATCCCTATGGAGCAGTTTTACTCTCTCACATAGGGTCACTATGAGTTGAAATAGACTTGATGGTACCTAACAACAATAACAAAACAAAAGAGTCCTGGTGATATTTACTGTGGGTTAGGCATCGGGCTGTTAACCGAAAGACTGGCAGTTCAAACCCAACAGTTACTCTGCAAGAGAAAGATGAGGCTGTTTGCTCCCATAAAGATTTGCAGTCTCAGAAACCCTATATAAGGTCACTATGAGCTGGAGTCCTGGTGTAGGATCATAGGATAAGATTGATGGTTCAAACCCATCAGCCACTTCTCCTTGGAAACCCTATACAGAATCGCTACAAGTCAGAATCAACTGGACAGCACCAACAACATGAGTGGAAATCAATTAGATACCAGTGGGTAACACAGAAATGCTAATGCTTTCCAGGGACATCCCTGCTCAGGAGAGGGGGAGGGCCTTTCCAGACCTGTGATCCTGATCTAAAACTCAAGATGCTGAACATTCCATTACCAAAAGATTTCCTGGCTTATCCACCAATTCTGTATTACAAAATTACCCTTTTAGGAATAATAATTTACTTATTTCAAGTAAGGATCTTTTTTCCTTCAAACATCAACAGTTTTAAAATCCATAAAACTTTAAGAAGATATTGTTGGTAGACTCTTTACATAAAAAATAAAAATTAAAGGTTAACTCATTTGAAAAGGACTTTTTTTTTTTTTTTTAAATGACAAAGATGGTCTCAAAGTAAACTGGGCAACCACCAAATCCCTTAGCAGCATTAAATAAATTCCTCTTCTGTGAAGTATCAGGAATTGTTTATTTCTCCATGCCCTCAAAGGCAATCTGGATTTTCAGTTAGACATCACAGGGTGGATTGAAATGGGAGCTGCAGCCACTGGTAGATTAATTATATATATTTTTCAAATATTTTTTTAACACACTCTTCCAGCTCTTCAACTGACCTTAAAAAGTGGATCCTGAAATCTTGGAGTCTATAACATTTTGGGTCAGTTTATATGAGAGAGAGAGACTGTGTGTGTGTGTGTTTAACATTTGCCCAGATTTCTTGACCATCTGCTGCTGCTCTGTGCACTGCTGGACCCTGAGCAATACTGCAGACTTACATAGAACACCACTCCAAGGCTGTAGTCTTTCATATACATTCCTGGGAATCTCATCTCTCTTAGAACACAGATCTGAGCCAATTTTATTTGAGAAGAACACATGCACTTTGGTATAAAGATCAATTTTGAGATTTACAAAGAAAGTAGGGCCACTTGGGTTCAGTACTTACTAAATCTAAATCTCCATTATACTACATCAAACTTAAATCATGTTTAAATTCTAACTTAATTGTGACAGGCTTCCTTCTGTTTACATTTCTGAGATTAAACAAGCTATCACCTTCTTAGTGGTCCCTTTTGAAAAGAAACACAGCTGGCTCAAAGTTGGTTTTGGTACCCAACGCCTACATTTCCACTCTTTTTTCTTGTTGTTGTTAAATGCCGTCGAGTCGGTTCTGACCCATAGCGACCCTGTACAGGGTTTCCGAGGCTGTAAATCTTTACGGGAGCAGAACGCCTCATCTTTCTCCCGTGGAGCCGCTGATAGTTTCGAACTGCTGGACTTAAGGTTCGCAGCCCGATTCATAACCACTACACTACCAGAATTCTGTTCCCATCCCAGCTGTTAGCGAAACATAAACCTGTATTAGCAACTAAATTAAACACAAAAACATCTTTAGTTTGTTTTATTCAAAATTTTTAAGAGTTGACTTGGGGATTATAGTTGTTGAAATTAAGTACCAGCGAGTCGGTTCTGACTCATAGTGACCCTAAAGAGTGTTTCTGAGGATTGACTGGTGAGTTTGTGTCACCAACCTTGTGGTTAGCAGGCCAGTGCTTATCCTACAGCACCACACCAGGCCTCCTTGAAGCTACTAATTAATAGGCTCAACTTTGAAAACAATAGCATCAATTAACTTACACTCCATGACTTCCCATTAGACAGTTCTTTGCTAACTAAGACTACTTACAAAAATGCTATATAAAATTAGACCTCTCATCAGCATACCTAGACTATCATTTGATATGTTAATCAGATAAGGATTTCTTAGATTAGGTGAACTGCCTTTGGTTAGGGCTCTATTTAACTTCCTGGGTAACTGAGAGGGGTGATTCTAACAAAGTTATTGTGAGCTGCTGTTGAGTTGGCCTCCATCTCTCCATCCTCCATCCCCATGCATAAAGGAACAAAATGTTGCCTGGTTCTGAACCATGTCTATCATCAGTTGTTATTCAGAAGAATCTCAGAAGTATGAACAGATTGCTGGCTTTTTTTTCTAGCCCACTTTAGTCTGGAAGCTCCACTGAAATCTGTTCACAATCACAGCAATATGCAAGCCTCCCATGACAGAGGCGTGGTGGCTGCACATGTGGTGCCCTGATTGGAAAGCAAGAGTTCTATAGCTGAAACCAGTGTCCCATTCTAACAGAGACCTTAATTTTGATCTCCAGGTGTTAAGTTTGGAAATAATTCCCTAAAACAAATGCCAGTTGAAAAAAGGAAAATAAACAGAATTTTGGAGCTACTGGGTCGTGGTTAATAGAGCAGGATGCAGCTGCGGTCAGACACAGCTAAGGAAGAGAAAAAAGGCAGGCTGAGTGTAGTATAAATTAAACTTGCTGTGGTTAAGTGGCTTTTAGGCTCATGGCTTTGAGTTTACATGACTCACTAGCACGTATACAGAAAAAGGAATTCACTAAAGCGCAAACTGCAAATAAGAAAGTGGAAATTTCAAGGTTCCAGTATGCTTGTATTTGCTCCAACCTTTTCTGTATAGGTCATAAATCCAGACACCTTATGTATTCCTTGTTACATCTTCAATGTCTGCATGCTTAAGTTTTCCAGAGCTGCATTGAGGATTAGAGGTTGTATCAGGGAGGTCATGTAGTACAAGTGTGCATTACTTAACGCCAATTTGGCCAAAATCCCAGCACATATATGTCCAGTTCCTTAACGTTTCTTTCTTCCGCCCTCATTTCCTCCCTCCTTCCATCCCTTTTTTTCTTCCTTCCTTTCTCAAAAACAAAAAACCTCTCCTTTTGAGTCCTGGTGGATAAGCACTGGACTGCTAACTGCAAAGTCAGTAGTTCAAACTCACCGACGACTCCTTGAGGGAATAAGGTGAGGCTTTCTTCTCCTCTAAAGATGCACAGCCTTGAAAGCCCTATACAGGTCACTGTGAGTTGGAATCAACTCAGTAGCAATGAGTAATAATGTCTTCAGAGATCCCATTTTATCTGTGCTCTTCCGGCACTTGACCATGGTGGGATATAGGCAGGAGAGGCAGGTTGTAAGTGCCGGCTCCTGGGATTTGTCTGGTGATAAAGTGGTACCAACAGGTGGTGGGTTGCTCCTGCTGTTCAGGTGGACAGAGAGTAGGAGCTAGCAGAGTGCTCATTCCCTCTGCCACTGCTTCTGCCACTGCCAGGTCCTCAGAGCTCTGCCAGCAGCGGCAGCAGCATTGTTGATGGCAGTGTCAGTGGTGGCAGCAGCAGTGAGGACCACCATAAGTGGGCGTCTATAGGGTTTTACTATGGTACCCACACAACATTCAAATCATATAATGTCCTATTTCTCAGAACTACCATGGACATTCAGTGACACATATCTGTGTATTGATTAAAATCAGAAGGTTAAGTTTGAAAACCTGATTTTATCACTTTCCAAGTTGTGTAAACTCTTTGAGCTTCAACTATCTTAACTATAAAATAGGAGTGATCATTCTGTGCCCATCTCACCTAACTACATTAAATGCCTTGCACCTGTGAAGAATTCAATGCCTGGTTGTTGTGTTGTGTTGTTGTTAAGTGCCGTTTAGTTGGTTCTAACACATCACTACTCTGTATAGGGTTTCTAAGGAGCGGCTGGTGGGTTTGAACCTAACCTTGGGATTAGCAGTCCAGTGCTTATCCAACACTGCCATAACTACAACTAGGGCTTAAAGTAGCTTGTTGCCCTCAGTCAAATGTTCATGTCACAGTCATATTGTTGTTGTTGTTATGTGCCATGGAGTTGGTTCGAACTCATAGAGACCCTGTACAGGGTTTCCAAGGCTGTAAATCTTTATGGGAGCAGAAAGCCTCATCTTTCTCCCACCGAACAGCTGGTAGTTTTGAACTGCTGACCTTGTGGTTCGCAGCCCGATTCATAACGACTACGCTACCAGAGCTCCTTTGTCACAGTCATAGAACTGGATTTAAAAAAAAAGTTATAAATAAAGAGAACTAGAAGAACCCATTAAAAAGTAGAAGTGGAGGCTATCATTGCCCTGTTCAGTGGCCTCTCATTAAAAACCAAACCACTTACCCTGGAATCGATTCCAGCTCACGGACATCCTGTGTGTGTCAGAGTAGAAGAACTGTGTTCGATAGGGTTTTCAGTAGCTGAGTTTTCAGAAGTAGATCCTTCCTAGACTCCTTTGGGTGACTCCCAACCTCTAACTTTTTAGTGAGCAGCTGAGTGTACCACTTGGGAACAACTTTTCATTACACTCAGATTAAAAGCAAAATCCTCAAAGACCCTTCTCGATCTGTACCCCTTCTCTCCCGCTGTCCCCCTCACTCCCTCTACATCAATCACATTTTCTCCTTGCTGTTCCTCAAACATGTCAAACATCCTTCTGTTTTGGAGCTCTTGTATCTACTGTTCTCCCTACCAGGAAATTCTCCCCTCCCTTTCCCCACCTCCCATATCTGCTGGCACATACACTTACTGCCTAGGAGTCTCTGCTCAAACGCCTTTCTAGAAAGGCTGCCTTTCCACCCTACCTAATTATAACACCCCACTCTCCATTCCTGTACACTGCTTTATTTTCCTTATTTTACTCGGATAATAAGATGTTTAATCTATTTATCTGTTACTTTCTCTTCTTCTAGAACAAGGGTTGTTGTTAAATGCCTTCAAGTCACTGCTGACTCATAAGGACTCTGTAATGAGCAACTGGTGGGTTTGAATTGTCGGCCTTGTAGTTTGCATTCCAGTGCTAATCCTACAGCCACACCAGGAGTCCAGAATTGGGGAGGGAGGATAACTACAAAATTATCAACTTAAAATTTACCTGCTATAAATACCATTTAATTCACTCACCACCACCACCAATGTGATAGAGTCCTGGTGTGCTGCTGTAGGATAAGCACTCGACTGCAAGGCTCATTTGAACTGCAAGGTTGGTAGTTAAAACTCACCAGCAGCTCCTCAGAAACCCTATACAGGGACTCTATGAGTCAGAACCATCTTGACAGTACTTAACAACAATGTGATGGCTGGCTTTGACATGCCAGACCAAATGGTTTTGCGGACCTTATACAGCCGGGTTGCTATGAGTCAGTACGGACTCAATGGCACCTAACAACAATACAGCCCTGTGGACCGGACGTTCTCCACCCCAGCTCTAGAAGGTAAGCGTCACTAAGCGCAGTGACTGTTTTATTTGCTGTTGTATCCCGAGAGCCTAGAACCACACCTGACAAATGTTGTATGTGCTCAATAAATATTTGTGATTTGAATGAGTGAATATTAGACAAGTTAGATTCTCATTGATTAGTAAAAGTCTTTGTATGCATTAGAATCACCTGGGGTGTCTATGCCTGGACGGACCCATTACCAAAAATTTTTATTTATTAAATCAAGAATGAGGTTCAGGAATCTACATTTTAACAAGCATCCTGAACGATTCTGAAGCAGTTCATAGACTACACTTTGAGAAACCTTACTGTAGACATTGTGGTTATTGCTGTTAGAGACCATTGAGTTGGTTCCGATTCATAGTGACCCTGTGCACAACAGAATGAAACACTACCAGGTCCTGCTCCATCCACTTCATTGTTGCCACATTTGAGCCCATTGCTGAAGCCAGTGTATCAATATATCTCATTTAGTCAATCCAACAAAAAGAACATATCACAAATATCTGTTGGTTTTAGTGCAATGGTGTACCTGGTCAAGTCCCTGGATAGCGCCAACAGTGAAGCCCTCAGCTACTAACAGGAAGGCTGGCAGTTTGAATTCACCCAGAAGCACAGTGCCTGAAAGAACGGGCCTATCTGCTTTTGAAAGATCACAGTCATTGACGACATGGTGGGGTCAGTTCTAATCTGAAACACCTGAGGTTTCATGAGTCGGGGTAGTTGACTTGAGAGTGATTGGTTTGCTTTTGGTTGGTGTACCTGGTTAAGCAGAACCTGACATTACTTTAGTAAGAGCTGTTTCTGTTGAAGAGTTGCCAGGTACTGCTCCATCTAGGAAGACAATACATTTTCTTGGAAAAAGTCTTTGTTCTGTGAACAAAATCCCTCCAATGGTCAAGGCTGCTCTAGTGCTTAAGACCCACAGGCATTCAGAGCCCAGAAGGGATGGGCACAAGGGACATTGTTTTGAACCTTGACAAAGACTGCTCTTCCCATATAGGTTTTATGTTGAGGTTTACTTATTGGAGTGTGTCTCAGTATACAAAACAACAAAAATCCATACAAAAACCCAAACCCCATGCCATCAAGCCAATTCCTACTCATGATAGTGCCATCTATTATATAAAAGAACTATTGTCTTCATTCTAATCTTTTCAGAAGCAGATTGTCAGGCCTGTCTTCTGTGTCACCAATGTGTGGGTTGAAACTACCACGCTTTCCTTTAGCAGCCGAGCACTTAACTTTTGTATTATCAGGCCTCCTTTGGGAACAAGTAAGGATTGAATATAAAGAGTTGTAACTTTGGAAGCCAGAGTTGTGAACTTTTTGGTCAAATATAACCCAAGGAGCATTGTCCTTTCTCAAGAACAACTTCTCCCCTTAGGAATTTGCACTAACCCTTTTGTTGGTTTTCTTGTTTGTGTGGAACATCCCAGCCACAGTTGCTCAATTTTCCTTTGACAGAGTTGGAAAGAGGACCTTGCGTTTCTGGAACGTTGTTAAAGTGGCTTTTATGGGCACAAAACAAACCATTCCTATTTAAATGTCCACTTTATTTAGCCTGCTAATAAGAAACAGTCTCTTCTTGGGCTGGCTTCTCTGCCTTATTATCATTCTTGCCAGGTGATGTGGATATTGTTGTTTACTTGTTTGTGCCCTGTAGTATTTTAAACAAATGATGCCAATTTAAGAAATCTAATTATCAGGTCATACTGTTGCTATCCTGAAATCAAGACTTAGAAATCAATAGCAGCCTTTCTGTGTGTTAGTGTGCTTTTTCCAAGAGAGCTGTGGTAGTTTTCAAGTCACCACTTTGATTTGCATTTTAATCACTTGTACTATAACCTTAAGGAGCTCTGGTAGCATACGAATTGGGCTGCTAACCCCAAGGTCGGCAGTTCAAAACTACCAGCTGCTCCGTGGGAGAAAGATGAGGCTTTCTGCTCCCGTAAAGCTTATAGCCTCAGAAACTCTGTACAGGGTCGCTATGAGTCAGAATCGACTCCACGACCCATAACCACCAACCAACCACAACCTGTTACAGAAATACTTCAAGTTGATAGTTGTAACAAACAAAAATTTATTTTCTAACAGTTTGGCAGGCTAGAAATCCAAATTCAGGGTGCTGGCTCTAGAAGAAGACTTTCTCTCTTGTCAGTTTGGAGGAAGGTCCTTGTGTCTTCAGTTTATGATTTCTGGTTTCTTGTAGGTCTCCATGTGCCTTGTCATCAGTCTTATCCCATCTCTGGTTCTAGTTTTCATGCAATCTCTTCTATTTCAAAAGATGCTCCTTGGAAACCCTATACAAGGTCACTATGTGTTGGGATGGACTTGATGGCACTTAACAATATCTCAAAGAAACTGAGTCAAGGTATAAATCACACTAATCCTGCTTCACTAACATAACAAAAACAGCCCATTCCCAAATGGGATTATAGCCACAGGCATGGAAATTAGGATATACCACACATATGTAGTGGCGACACAATTTAATCCATAATATTGAATCTTTCAGTTTCTTGGTTTTCCTGTCTATAAAATCCTATCAGGATTTTTGAGAGGTTCAAGTGAAATAAGGTATGGAAAAGCATTTTGGAAAACCAAGGTGTGCTTTACAAAATACCATTACTATTGTTTAAGCCTGCTGTGATGCATTTTGAACAGAGCTTTTAACTGCAGTTTCAGTTTGAAATAGTCATACAAAGGTATTTAATGATGAGAGTAAAAAGAAAGGGAGCAGAAAAAAAGTTCTGAAAGTAAAGACAACATCTATGTGTAGTATTTATTACATCAACTCCCTGGTTCCCTGACAAAGGAACAATTCAAGATTGAATTCATATGAGTGTTTGGAAAAACTGAAAGCAAGCAAGAGCACAGGGAATGCAAAAGATGAAGGCCACTATTTGCATAGTTCACAAGCCTTGTGCTTGGATTTCCATCAAAGACGAGAGACCATAGCTTGTGAATCTGGGGTCCAGAGTCCATGCATCATACTGCCCAGGGCAAGGGTTGCAAGAAGGTCAAGTCCTTCCCAACAAGAGAAAAGAAAAGACCCTTAGGGCCTCCATAATTCTTTCTGAACAGAGCTTGCCACGCTGTTTATGGTCTTTGAGTAGTATGATTGTGTATGTCAACATGTCAGTGCAACCGGAGATGTCCCTACTATAATAAAAATGCACCAACACAGATATTATATTTGACATTTGGTTTATGATGTGTGAGGTTTGCTCTTCAGTCCACAGGTTCTTACATTCTCTCATCCTCTGCAAAAATTGATGTTTATTTTGTTTATAATATTAAGAAAAATTTTGGAGCAAATATTTAGCATCCAATGAAAAATATGTTCAGATTTCTTTTTGGCTGGGAATTAATCCACTATTCCTCCAACCTTTAATATAAATGCCAGAGGCCTTTGAGGATGTAAGCTTTGGACCTCTTTTTGTTAGAACTGGTAGCACATTTAGCAACTAGGGATTTGATGGTGGCGGTAGTGATGATGTTGTTAGGTGCCATAGAGTCGATACCAACCCATAATGACTTTATGCACAGCAGAACGAAACACTGCCGGATCCTGGGCCAACCTCACTACTGTTGTCATGCAGCAGTAGTGATGTTGTTGTTGTCAGGTG
>NW_006408520.1:21781673-21792650 GCF_000296735.1 Chrysochloris asiatica | reverse complement strand
GCACAGTCACCACCATCTCTCTGTGGAGACATGTGTGTTGCTATGTTGCTGACTCAAAAGCAGCTACTAATGACAAGATCACACACAGGTTAAGTGCTGAAACTAGCAAACAAGCCCAGGTGTTTGATTCCAAAGCCATTTGCTAGATGCTTCTCAAATTAATGGACCTAGATTTTACTGGCTATGAAGATATGAGTACAGGTATGCCTCATTTTATTGCTCTTTGCTTTGTTGTGCTTCACAGATGTTGTATTTTTTTTACACATCAAAGGTTTGCCGCAGCCCTGTGTTCAGCAAGTCTGTTGTTGTCTTTTTAACAACTGCATGTACTCTCTTCATGCCTTCATGTCACAGTGATAATTCTCTCAATATTTCAAACTTCTCCTTATTGCTACTGCATATTTAATAGACTAGAGTGTAGTATAAACGTTACTTTAATATGTACTTGTTGGTGTTAAGTGCTGTCGAGTAGGTTCTGACCCATAGCGACCCTGTATAGGGTTTCCAAGGAGCGGGTGGTAAGCTTAAACTACAGACCTTGCAGTTCAAACTGACTATGCAGTCCTACGCATTAGCCCACAGTACCACACCAGGACTCCTTATATGTACTTGTTGTTAAGTGCCGTCGAGTTGGTTCCAACCCATAGCAACCTAGGAAATCAAAAAATGTGTGTGACTCACTGTATTGTTACATTCGCTTTATTGTGGTAGCCTAGAACAGAATCTATACTATCTCCAAGGTACACCTATATATTCAGCTCCTGACTGAAAATGATTAAAAATAATCTGAAAGCAACTAATAAAAAATTCATCAATATTTGATGCTGGAATATGTATTCCTCCATATATTTAAATATGGGTATGTTTTCTATTCTAGGAGTTTACAACTCTAAACAAAGTAATAAAGAAATCTCAGTGCTGCTGCTGCTGCTGTGTATAGCAAGTTGAGTCCGACTCATAGCGATCCTGCATAGGGTTTCCAAGGCTGTAAATCTTGACAGAAGCAGAAAGCCTCATCTTTCTGCCACAAAGCTACTGGTGGGCTCAAACTGCTGACCTTGTGTGCGTGACACACTACTGTAGCAAGGCTTGTTAAAGATACCGTTATTGTTTGTTGTTAAATGTCATTGACTCAAAAGATACTCACTAGAAGCACTCAAAATGAATTTCCCTGCTCTGTTTTTCCTTTTAGAACGAATCAATACAGAGTCAGGTTTGAGCTTACCTCTCTCTTCTTCATCTGTACTCTCTCCCTACAGCTTTAAGTTTCTAAATACTGATGGCACCATTTTTCTATTTCTACTCTGGTGCTCTGGTAGCGTAGTGGTTACGAATCAGGCTGTGAACCACAAGGTCAACAGTTGGAAACTACCAGCGGTTCCACGGGAGAAAGATGAGGCTTTCTGCTCCTGTAAAGATTTACAGCCTCAGAAACCCTGTGCAGGGTCGCTATGAGTCGGAACCAACTCCACGGCACTTAACAACAACAACAACAACAACTCTTGTGCTCCCCTAAGCTTCCAGACTCACATATTCAACTGCTTATTTGACATCTCTGCTTGGATGGTTAACAGACATCTCAAACATCATCCAAAACAGAACTCTTTGTTCTACCGTCTTCTCAATGTGTTCTTTTCCCAATCTTTACAATCTTGGGAGAAGTCCCCATGCAGTACTGCTGGATAAGTACTGGACTGCTAACCCCAAGGTCAGTGGTGGTTGTTATGTTGTTATGTTGCCGTGGAGTCGGTTCCGACTCATAGCGACCCTGTACAGGGTCTCTGAGGCTATAAATCTTTACAGGAGCAGAAAGCCCCATCTTTCTCCCACAGAACAGCTGATAGTTTCGAACTGCTGTTGGTGGTTAGCAGTTTGACCACTGGAATAGATGTCAAGAAAGTAAAATAGCTGGACTATGCAGCTATTTTACTAGGTGCTCCTTAGAAACCTTATACAGGGTCGCTATGAGTCAAAACCAACTTGACAACACTTTGCAATAAACAACAACCATCTCAGGAATGACATCACCATCCACCCTACTGCTAAAGCCAAACATTTAAGAGTCATTGTGATTGGTTTTTACTCTCTCTACCATCCATTACTAATGCCTGTTGATTCTTTCTCCAACATACATTCTGGATCTCATTACGTCACTGTGAGTGGGTTCATAGGATCCTCAGTCTACTTAAGTATAAAATGGATAGTCCAGCTATTTTATTTTCTTGACATGAATTTCAATTATCAAACTGCTAAGAGAAATGTTGGAGTCCTGGTGTGGCACTGAAGGATAAGGAAGTGGACTACAAGGTTGGTTTAAACCACAAGGCTGATGGTTCAAACCCACCAGCTGCTCCTCGGAAACCCTACACAGGGTTGCTATGAGTCGGAAATGACTCTACGGCACTTAGCAACAACAAAAGAAATGTTAAGGAGCCTGGTGGCACAAATGGTTAAGTGCTTGACATCTAACCTGAAAGTTGGTGGTTCAAACCCACACAATGACTGCAAGAGAAAAATTTTGGTGGTTTGCTTTCTTAAAGATTGTTGTTAGTTGTTAGATGTCATTGAGTTGGTTTCGACTCACTGTGACCCTATGCACAACGAACGAAACACTGCTCGGGCCTGTGCTGTGCTTGAGCTCACTGCTGCTGCCACTGTGTCAGTCCATCTCATTGGGGGTCTTCTTTTTTGCTGACCCTCCACTTTATCAAGTATGATGTTCTTCTCCAGGGACTGGTCCTTCATGACAATATGTCCAAAATACAAGAGATGAAGTCTCACCATCCTGACTAAGGAGCATTCTAGCTGTACTTCTTCCAAGACAGATTTGTTTGTCCTTCTGGCAGTCCACAGTACTTTCAATATTCTTATCCAACACCAGAACTCAAATACATCAGCTCTTCTATAGTCTTCTTTATTCTTTACCCCACTTTCACATGTATATGAGTTAATTGAAAATGCCATGACTTTCAGTCAGGGGTACCGTAGTCCTCAAAGTGACCTCTTTGCTCCTTAACACCTTAAAGAATTCCTTTACAGCAGATTTACCTCATGCAGTAAGTTGTTTGATTTCTTGACTGCTGCTTCAATGAATGCTGATTGTGGATCCAAGTAAAATGAAGTTCTTGACAACTTTAAACTTTTCTCCATTTATGCTGTAAAGAGTACAGCCATGAATCCCTATGGAGCAGTTTTACTCTCTCACATAGGGTCACTATGAGTTGAAATAGACTTGATGGTACCTAACAACAATAACAAAACAAAAGAGTCCTGGTGATATTTACTGTGGGTTAGGCATCGGGCTGTTAACCGAAAGACTGGCAGTTCAAACCCAACAGTTACTCTGCAAGAGAAAGATGAGGCTGTTTGCTCCCATAAAGATTTGCAGTCTCAGAAACCCTATATAAGGTCACTATGAGCTGGAGTCCTGGTGTAGGATCATAGGATAAGATTGATGGTTCAAACCCATCAGCCACTTCTCCTTGGAAACCCTATACAGAATCGCTACAAGTCAGAATCAACTGGACAGCACCAACAACATGAGTGGAAATCAATTAGATACCAGTGGGTAACACAGAAATGCTAATGCTTTCCAGGGACATCCCTGCTCAGGAGAGGGGGAGGGCCTTTCCAGACCTGTGATCCTGATCTAAAACTCAAGATGCTGAACATTCCATTACCAAAAGATTTCCTGGCTTATCCACCAATTCTGTATTACAAAATTACCCTTTTAGGAATAATAATTTACTTATTTCAAGTAAGGATCTTTTTTCCTTCAAACATCAACAGTTTTAAAATCCATAAAACTTTAAGAAGATATTGTTGGTAGACTCTTTACATAAAAAATAAAAATTAAAGGTTAACTCATTTGAAAAGGACTTTTTTTTTTTTTTTTAAATGACAAAGATGGTCTCAAAGTAAACTGGGCAACCACCAAATCCCTTAGCAGCATTAAATAAATTCCTCTTCTGTGAAGTATCAGGAATTGTTTATTTCTCCATGCCCTCAAAGGCAATCTGGATTTTCAGTTAGACATCACAGGGTGGATTGAAATGGGAGCTGCAGCCACTGGTAGATTAATTATATATATTTTTCAAATATTTTTTTAACACACTCTTCCAGCTCTTCAACTGACCTTAAAAAGTGGATCCTGAAATCTTGGAGTCTATAACATTTTGGGTCAGTTTATATGAGAGAGAGAGACTGTGTGTGTGTGTGTTTAACATTTGCCCAGATTTCTTGACCATCTGCTGCTGCTCTGTGCACTGCTGGACCCTGAGCAATACTGCAGACTTACATAGAACACCACTCCAAGGCTGTAGTCTTTCATATACATTCCTGGGAATCTCATCTCTCTTAGAACACAGATCTGAGCCAATTTTATTTGAGAAGAACACATGCACTTTGGTATAAAGATCAATTTTGAGATTTACAAAGAAAGTAGGGCCACTTGGGTTCAGTACTTACTAAATCTAAATCTCCATTATACTACATCAAACTTAAATCATGTTTAAATTCTAACTTAATTGTGACAGGCTTCCTTCTGTTTACATTTCTGAGATTAAACAAGCTATCACCTTCTTAGTGGTCCCTTTTGAAAAGAAACACAGCTGGCTCAAAGTTGGTTTTGGTACCCAACGCCTACATTTCCACTCTTTTTTCTTGTTGTTGTTAAATGCCGTCGAGTCGGTTCTGACCCATAGCGACCCTGTACAGGGTTTCCGAGGCTGTAAATCTTTACGGGAGCAGAACGCCTCATCTTTCTCCCGTGGAGCCGCTGATAGTTTCGAACTGCTGGACTTAAGGTTCGCAGCCCGATTCATAACCACTACACTACCAGAATTCTGTTCCCATCCCAGCTGTTAGCGAAACATAAACCTGTATTAGCAACTAAATTAAACACAAAAACATCTTTAGTTTGTTTTATTCAAAATTTTTAAGAGTTGACTTGGGGATTATAGTTGTTGAAATTAAGTACCAGCGAGTCGGTTCTGACTCATAGTGACCCTAAAGAGTGTTTCTGAGGATTGACTGGTGAGTTTGTGTCACCAACCTTGTGGTTAGCAGGCCAGTGCTTATCCTACAGCACCACACCAGGCCTCCTTGAAGCTACTAATTAATAGGCTCAACTTTGAAAACAATAGCATCAATTAACTTACACTCCATGACTTCCCATTAGACAGTTCTTTGCTAACTAAGACTACTTACAAAAATGCTATATAAAATTAGACCTCTCATCAGCATACCTAGACTATCATTTGATATGTTAATCAGATAAGGATTTCTTAGATTAGGTGAACTGCCTTTGGTTAGGGCTCTATTTAACTTCCTGGGTAACTGAGAGGGGTGATTCTAACAAAGTTATTGTGAGCTGCTGTTGAGTTGGCCTCCATCTCTCCATCCTCCATCCCCATGCATAAAGGAACAAAATGTTGCCTGGTTCTGAACCATGTCTATCATCAGTTGTTATTCAGAAGAATCTCAGAAGTATGAACAGATTGCTGGCTTTTTTTTCTAGCCCACTTTAGTCTGGAAGCTCCACTGAAATCTGTTCACAATCACAGCAATATGCAAGCCTCCCATGACAGAGGCGTGGTGGCTGCACATGTGGTGCCCTGATTGGAAAGCAAGAGTTCTATAGCTGAAACCAGTGTCCCATTCTAACAGAGACCTTAATTTTGATCTCCAGGTGTTAAGTTTGGAAATAATTCCCTAAAACAAATGCCAGTTGAAAAAAGGAAAATAAACAGAATTTTGGAGCTACTGGGTCGTGGTTAATAGAGCAGGATGCAGCTGCGGTCAGACACAGCTAAGGAAGAGAAAAAAGGCAGGCTGAGTGTAGTATAAATTAAACTTGCTGTGGTTAAGTGGCTTTTAGGCTCATGGCTTTGAGTTTACATGACTCACTAGCACGTATACAGAAAAAGGAATTCACTAAAGCGCAAACTGCAAATAAGAAAGTGGAAATTTCAAGGTTCCAGTATGCTTGTATTTGCTCCAACCTTTTCTGTATAGGTCATAAATCCAGACACCTTATGTATTCCTTGTTACATCTTCAATGTCTGCATGCTTAAGTTTTCCAGAGCTGCATTGAGGATTAGAGGTTGTATCAGGGAGGTCATGTAGTACAAGTGTGCATTACTTAACGCCAATTTGGCCAAAATCCCAGCACATATATGTCCAGTTCCTTAACGTTTCTTTCTTCCGCCCTCATTTCCTCCCTCCTTCCATCCCTTTTTTTCTTCCTTCCTTTCTCAAAAACAAAAAACCTCTCCTTTTGAGTCCTGGTGGATAAGCACTGGACTGCTAACTGCAAAGTCAGTAGTTCAAACTCACCGACGACTCCTTGAGGGAATAAGGTGAGGCTTTCTTCTCCTCTAAAGATGCACAGCCTTGAAAGCCCTATACAGGTCACTGTGAGTTGGAATCAACTCAGTAGCAATGAGTAATAATGTCTTCAGAGATCCCATTTTATCTGTGCTCTTCCGGCACTTGACCATGGTGGGATATAGGCAGGAGAGGCAGGTTGTAAGTGCCGGCTCCTGGGATTTGTCTGGTGATAAAGTGGTACCAACAGGTGGTGGGTTGCTCCTGCTGTTCAGGTGGACAGAGAGTAGGAGCTAGCAGAGTGCTCATTCCCTCTGCCACTGCTTCTGCCACTGCCAGGTCCTCAGAGCTCTGCCAGCAGCGGCAGCAGCATTGTTGATGGCAGTGTCAGTGGTGGCAGCAGCAGTGAGGACCACCATAAGTGGGCGTCTATAGGGTTTTACTATGGTACCCACACAACATTCAAATCATATAATGTCCTATTTCTCAGAACTACCATGGACATTCAGTGACACATATCTGTGTATTGATTAAAATCAGAAGGTTAAGTTTGAAAACCTGATTTTATCACTTTCCAAGTTGTGTAAACTCTTTGAGCTTCAACTATCTTAACTATAAAATAGGAGTGATCATTCTGTGCCCATCTCACCTAACTACATTAAATGCCTTGCACCTGTGAAGAATTCAATGCCTGGTTGTTGTGTTGTGTTGTTGTTAAGTGCCGTTTAGTTGGTTCTAACACATCACTACTCTGTATAGGGTTTCTAAGGAGCGGCTGGTGGGTTTGAACCTAACCTTGGGATTAGCAGTCCAGTGCTTATCCAACACTGCCATAACTACAACTAGGGCTTAAAGTAGCTTGTTGCCCTCAGTCAAATGTTCATGTCACAGTCATATTGTTGTTGTTGTTATGTGCCATGGAGTTGGTTCGAACTCATAGAGACCCTGTACAGGGTTTCCAAGGCTGTAAATCTTTATGGGAGCAGAAAGCCTCATCTTTCTCCCACCGAACAGCTGGTAGTTTTGAACTGCTGACCTTGTGGTTCGCAGCCCGATTCATAACGACTACGCTACCAGAGCTCCTTTGTCACAGTCATAGAACTGGATTTAAAAAAAAAGTTATAAATAAAGAGAACTAGAAGAACCCATTAAAAAGTAGAAGTGGAGGCTATCATTGCCCTGTTCAGTGGCCTCTCATTAAAAACCAAACCACTTACCCTGGAATCGATTCCAGCTCACGGACATCCTGTGTGTGTCAGAGTAGAAGAACTGTGTTCGATAGGGTTTTCAGTAGCTGAGTTTTCAGAAGTAGATCCTTCCTAGACTCCTTTGGGTGACTCCCAACCTCTAACTTTTTAGTGAGCAGCTGAGTGTACCACTTGGGAACAACTTTTCATTACACTCAGATTAAAAGCAAAATCCTCAAAGACCCTTCTCGATCTGTACCCCTTCTCTCCCGCTGTCCCCCTCACTCCCTCTACATCAATCACATTTTCTCCTTGCTGTTCCTCAAACATGTCAAACATCCTTCTGTTTTGGAGCTCTTGTATCTACTGTTCTCCCTACCAGGAAATTCTCCCCTCCCTTTCCCCACCTCCCATATCTGCTGGCACATACACTTACTGCCTAGGAGTCTCTGCTCAAACGCCTTTCTAGAAAGGCTGCCTTTCCACCCTACCTAATTATAACACCCCACTCTCCATTCCTGTACACTGCTTTATTTTCCTTATTTTACTCGGATAATAAGATGTTTAATCTATTTATCTGTTACTTTCTCTTCTTCTAGAACAAGGGTTGTTGTTAAATGCCTTCAAGTCACTGCTGACTCATAAGGACTCTGTAATGAGCAACTGGTGGGTTTGAATTGTCGGCCTTGTAGTTTGCATTCCAGTGCTAATCCTACAGCCACACCAGGAGTCCAGAATTGGGGAGGGAGGATAACTACAAAATTATCAACTTAAAATTTACCTGCTATAAATACCATTTAATTCACTCACCACCACCACCAATGTGATAGAGTCCTGGTGTGCTGCTGTAGGATAAGCACTCGACTGCAAGGCTCATTTGAACTGCAAGGTTGGTAGTTAAAACTCACCAGCAGCTCCTCAGAAACCCTATACAGGGACTCTATGAGTCAGAACCATCTTGACAGTACTTAACAACAATGTGATGGCTGGCTTTGACATGCCAGACCAAATGGTTTTGCGGACCTTATACAGCCGGGTTGCTATGAGTCAGTACGGACTCAATGGCACCTAACAACAATACAGCCCTGTGGACCGGACGTTCTCCACCCCAGCTCTAGAAGGTAAGCGTCACTAAGCGCAGTGACTGTTTTATTTGCTGTTGTATCCCGAGAGCCTAGAACCACACCTGACAAATGTTGTATGTGCTCAATAAATATTTGTGATTTGAATGAGTGAATATTAGACAAGTTAGATTCTCATTGATTAGTAAAAGTCTTTGTATGCATTAGAATCACCTGGGGTGTCTATGCCTGGACGGACCCATTACCAAAAATTTTTATTTATTAAATCAAGAATGAGGTTCAGGAATCTACATTTTAACAAGCATCCTGAACGATTCTGAAGCAGTTCATAGACTACACTTTGAGAAACCTTACTGTAGACATTGTGGTTATTGCTGTTAGAGACCATTGAGTTGGTTCCGATTCATAGTGACCCTGTGCACAACAGAATGAAACACTACCAGGTCCTGCTCCATCCACTTCATTGTTGCCACATTTGAGCCCATTGCTGAAGCCAGTGTATCAATATATCTCATTTAGTCAATCCAACAAAAAGAACATATCACAAATATCTGTTGGTTTTAGTGCAATGGTGTACCTGGTCAAGTCCCTGGATAGCGCCAACAGTGAAGCCCTCAGCTACTAACAGGAAGGCTGGCAGTTTGAATTCACCCAGAAGCACAGTGCCTGAAAGAACGGGCCTATCTGCTTTTGAAAGATCACAGTCATTGACGACATGGTGGGGTCAGTTCTAATCTGAAACACCTGAGGTTTCATGAGTCGGGGTAGTTGACTTGAGAGTGATTGGTTTGCTTTTGGTTGGTGTACCTGGTTAAGCAGAACCTGACATTACTTTAGTAAGAGCTGTTTCTGTTGAAGAGTTGCCAGGTACTGCTCCATCTAGGAAGACAATACATTTTCTTGGAAAAAGTCTTTGTTCTGTGAACAAAATCCCTCCAATGGTCAAGGCTGCTCTAGTGCTTAAGACCCACAGGCATTCAGAGCCCAGAAGGGATGGGCACAAGGGACATTGTTTTGAACCTTGACAAAGACTGCTCTTCCCATATAGGTTTTATGTTGAGGTTTACTTATTGGAGTGTGTCTCAGTATACAAAACAACAAAAATCCATACAAAAACCCAAACCCCATGCCATCAAGCCAATTCCTACTCATGATAGTGCCATCTATTATATAAAAGAACTATTGTCTTCATTCTAATCTTTTCAGAAGCAGATTGTCAGGCCTGTCTTCTGTGTCACCAATGTGTGGGTTGAAACTACCACGCTTTCCTTTAGCAGCCGAGCACTTAACTTTTGTATTATCAGGCCTCCTTTGGGAACAAGTAAGGATTGAATATAAAGAGTTGTAACTTTGGAAGCCAGAGTTGTGAACTTTTTGGTCAAATATAACCCAAGGAGCATTGTCCTTTCTCAAGAACAACTTCTCCCCTTAGGAATTTGCACTAACCCTTTTGTTGGTTTTCTTGTTTGTGTGGAACATCCCAGCCACAGTTGCTCAATTTTCCTTTGACAGAGTTGGAAAGAGGACCTTGCGTTTCTGGAACGTTGTTAAAGTGGCTTTTATGGGCACAAAACAAACCATTCCTATTTAAATGTCCACTTTATTTAGCCTGCTAATAAGAAACAGTCTCTTCTTGGGCTGGCTTCTCTGCCTTATTATCATTCTTGCCAGGTGATGTGGATATTGTTGTTTACTTGTTTGTGCCCTGTAGTATTTTAAACAAATGATGCCAATTTAAGAAATCTAATTATCAGGTCATACTGTTGCTATCCTGAAATCAAGACTTAGAAATCAATAGCAGCCTTTCTGTGTGTTAGTGTGCTTTTTCCAAGAGAGCTGTGGTAGTTTTCAAGTCACCACTTTGATTTGCATTTTAATCACTTGTACTATAACCTTAAGGAGCTCTGGTAGCATACGAATTGGGCTGCTAACCCCAAGGTCGGCAGTTCAAAACTACCAGCTGCTCCGTGGGAGAAAGATGAGGCTTTCTGCTCCCGTAAAGCTTATAGCCTCAGAAACTCTGTACAGGGTCGCTATGAGTCAGAATCGACTCCACGACCCATAACCACCAACCAACCACAACCTGTTACAGAAATACTTCAAGTTGATAGTTGTAACAAACAAAAATTTATTTTCTAACAGTTTGGCAGGCTAGAAATCCAAATTCAGGGTGCTGGCTCTAGAAGAAGACTTTCTCTCTTGTCAGTTTGGAGGAAGGTCCTTGTGTCTTCAGTTTATGATTTCTGGTTTCTTGTAGGTCTCCATGTGCCTTGTCACCAGTCTTACCCCATCTCTGGTTCTAGTTTTCATGCAATCTCTTCTATTTCAAAAGATGCTCCTTGGAAACCCTATACAAGGTCACTATGTGTTGGGATGGACTT
>NW_006408520.1:21775302-21780266 GCF_000296735.1 Chrysochloris asiatica | reverse complement strand
TTTCCAACCCTCACAATCAGTCCTGATAACAATCATTCACTATTGTATCATAAGTGACCCTTCTGCATTTCATTTCATCAGCTCCGCCTAGACAGATTGGATATTACTCACTGGAGATTCTGCCTTCCTCCATGCCCCATAGCTCTAGGTTCCCTCTTGAAAGCTTGTAAGCCAGTCACTTCTTGCCTTTGTGGTCCCTCCCCACCATTTGGGTATCCAATGTCCAAGTTGCCCATCTCTGTCTACTCTGTGTGTGGAGCGGGTGGGAATGTTTCTTGCTGTTTCCATCCTTTCTTGATGCATTCTGCATCATTCAATAATTTGCCCAGAGAATCTTTCAATAACAAAAGTCGAGGCTTGAATTTTTTTTCTTCAGTTCCCCCAGCTTGAGAAATGCTGACTGTGTTCTTCCCTTTTGGTTTTCTAACTCTAAATCTTTGCATATTTTATTTTAGTATTTGATTTTATCTTCTCAAGCTGATCTTTGAAATTTTCTGTTCAGCTCTTGGACCTCTTCAATTCTTCCATTAGTGTGCTGTTATTGAGTCAGTTCTGACTCACAGCAACCTTGTATAGGGTTTCTTAGGCTGTAAATCTTTACGGGAGCAGAAAACCTCATCTTTCTTCCATGGAGGAACTGCTGACCTTATGGTTAGCAGCCCAACTCAAACTACTACACTACTATGGCCCCTAAAGGATTTAATGTTGAGTGCTACACCAGGTCTCCAAAGACATATTGTTGTTGTTGTTAAATGCCATTGAGTCAGTTCTGACTCATAATGAATTTGTTTAGGTTTCCAAAGAGTGGCTGGTGAGCTTGAATCATCAACCTTGTGGGTCAAACTGACTTTGCAGTCCAGAGCATTAACCCACAGTGGCATACTAGGATTCCAAAGACATAAGGAAGCAGATAATTGAGGCAGTAAGCCAAATAATTAAAGGTGAAAAAAGTTTTTTCAACACTTTAATTCATTAGGTATAGGCAAAGAATGCTTTTAGAATTCTCATTGAGTCTTTTAACTGCATTGTTTCAATTTGAAATATGCATACAAGGTATTTAATGATGGTAATAAATAGAAAAAAAAGGGGGGGGATTCTGAATGTAAAATATAATATGTATGTAGTATTTATTACATCAACTCCCTGATTCCCTGCAAAAAGAACAATCAAGATCAAAATTATACAAGTGTTTGGAAAAACTGAAAACAAACAAAAGCTTTCAGTTTTTTCTGAAACTTGAGCTTCAGATCCCAATTTGGGATTTGGACAATAAACCTACATGTGGTGTTGTAGGATCAGCCCTGGACTGGGAACCATATGGTCAGAAGTTCAAACCCATCAACTGCTCCTCAGAAATCCTGTACAGGGTCACTAGGAGTCGGAGTTCACTTGACAGTGTTTGACAGCAACAACAACAATAGCTGTAACTCAAGGAGCTCTGGTATTGCAGTGGGTTATGAGTTGGGCTGCTAACCATGAGATCAGCAGTTCAGATCTGCTAGAGGCTTTGAGGGAGAAAGATGAGACTTTCTGTTTCTGTAACAACTTCGGAACTGACTCCACAGTACAAATCCTCCACTATGGCTCTCTAGCTCATGCTGATTAAGGACTTTGCCAGAGGGTTAAATCCTAATTAAAGTAGTAATATTTGTTCTTCTAGTCCCTCGATCAACTGTCATAACATTCCAACTATTCATTAGAAGGGGAATACGTGAAAGAGGGTAGATGGATTCACTCAACTAGTTATGGATTCCATATTATCTTTATTACAATAGTATCTTTGTTACAATCGAGGATACCACTCAGGTTCCTAAAGTGCAAAGTTTTGAAAAATAAACAAAGTAGAAAGATCATTTACTTTAAAAAGTTGTATTTTTCATAAACCAGTCAGTTGATATTTTGACTCTTGTTGACCCTTTGTGTATCAAATCCATAGGATTTCCAAGGACTGATTTTTAGGAAGTAGATCACCAGACCTTTCTTCTCAGGTGTCTTTGGATGGAATCAAACCTTTTGGTTAGCAGCAAAATGCATTAACCATTTTACCATCCAAAGACTCTGATGGTTGTTGTTACATGCCATGGAGTCGGGGAAGTTCTACCATATCACATAGTGTTGGGTCACTATGGGTTAGCACCAACTAATGGGCACAACTATTAAAATAATCATTACAAATCAGCTATTTAGTTATTATTATTATTACAGGTTTCCAAACATGATCCTTATTTTCCCCATCACTGGATTGTGGCCCATTCCAAAAGTATCTGATGCTGTCAATTTTAGAGACTGTTGAGGTATAAATTGAGTTGGTTCTTGTTGGTTCTCCACTGCTTGCCTAAGATTTCATTTGCTTGGATCTGCATTTGTCCATTTATTCTCCCACTTATCTTAATGAAAAATATATTCTAAATATTTTTCATGTCAGTATGAAATATCTACCTTACCTTACTCTTTTTAACTGCTCCATAGTATTCCATAGAATAAATTACAAATAATTTAACTATACTCATACTAACATCATTTCTAAATTTTTACATTCTAAATAATGCTATAATAAGTGTATTTCATCTTTATGTTGGTACACAAACTGTACTAAAGCATTGTTGAAAAACAAGACTCCAGGAGTTGACAAAATATCAAATGAGATAGCTCAACAAACAGATGCAAGTCTGGAAGCACTCACTCATCTGTGCCAAGAAATTTGGAAGACCGCTACCTGGCCAGTCAACTGGAAGAGATCTTATTTGTGCCCATTCCCAAGGAAGGTGATCTAATAGGATGTGGAAATTATTGAACAATATCATTAGTGTCACATGCAAGTAAATTTTTGCTGAAGGTTGTTTAAAAATGGTTAAAACAGTACATTGATAGGGGACTGCTAAAAATTCAAGTCAGATTCAGAGAGGTGAATATCATTGTTCGTGTCAAATGGATCTTGGTTGAAAGCAGAGAATTCCAGAAAGATGTTTACTTGTGTTTCATTGACAATGCAAAGGCATTTAACTGTGTGGATCATAACAAATTATAGATAGCATTGCAAAGAATGGGAATTCCAGAACACTTACTTGTGCTCATGAAGAAACTGTTCAAAGATCAAAAGGCAATTGTTTAAACAAAACAAGAGAATACTGGATGGTTTAAAATCAGGAAAGGTGTGCACCAGGATTGTATCCTTTCACCATACTTATTCAATGTGTATGCTGAGCAAATAATCCAAGAAGTTGGATGAAGAAGATTATAGCAACAGGATTGGAGGAACTCATTAACAACCCGTGATATGTAGGTGGCACAACCTTACTTGCTGAAAGCAAAGAGGACTTGAAGCACTTATTGATGAAGATCCAAGACTATACTCTTCAGTGTGGATTACACATTAACAAAAGTCCTCACAACTAGACCAATAAGCTTTACTGGTTTTGTTTCTCTAGAGAACCCAGTCTTCCCAAAAGGGATCTATGTCCTTATGTAAGAGAGACTGTTCATTGGGAGAATGGTAATAATAAGACTTTGGGGGGATTACTGGACACTGGCTCTGAATTGACATTAATTCCAGGAGATCCAAAACATCTCTGTGGCCCACCAGTCAGAGTAGGTAGGGAGGGATGTATGAAGTCAAATTATTAATGGAGTTTGGAGTCCTGGTGTGGAGCTGTGGGTTAATGCGCTGGACTGCAAAATCAGTTTGACCCACAAGATTGGTGGTTTCAACTCACCAGCCGCTCCTTGGAAACCCTATACAGGGTTGTTATGAGTAGGAATGGACTCAAAGGCACTTAACAACAACAGCCAAGATCTGTCTTACAATGGGTGCAGTGGGTCCTTGAATTCATCTTATTGTCATTTTCCCAGTTTCAGAATAAATAATCTGACTAGACATACTTGGCAACTGACAGAAGCCCCATATTGTCATAGTCCTGGTGTGGCACTGTAGGATAAGCACTGGACCGCAAAGTTGGTTTCAACTGGAAAGTTGGCAGCTCAAATTCATCAGCCACTCCTCAGAAACCCTATACAGGGTCACTATGAGTTGGAACAGACTCAACAACACTTAACCACAACAACAACAAATGGTAAGAAAAGTCAAGTGGAAGCCATTAGAACTGCCTCTATCTAGGAAAATAGTAAATCAAAAGCAATACTGCATTCCTTCCGGTACTGCAAAGATTAGTGCCACAATTAAGGACTTGAAGGACACAGGGGTGATGATTCCCACTACATCCCAAAGTAACTTGCCTATCTGGCCAGTGAAAAAAACAGGTATATCTTGGAAAACGACAGTGGACTATCAGAAGCTTAACCAGGAGGTGACTTCAGTTGCAGCTGCAGTTCTAGGTATTGTTTCATTGCTTGAGCAAATTAGTATACCATGTATGCAGCTACTGATCTGGCCAATGACTTTTTCTCAATTCCAGTTTTGAAGGCTCACCCAAAGCAGTGTGTCTTCAGTTAGCAAGCTCAACAGTACACCTGCACTGTCCCACCTCAGAGGTATATCAACTCTTTAGCACTATGCCATAATTTAGTCTAAAGGGATTTTGATCACTTCCCTGCCACAAGACATTACACTGGTCCATTACATTGATGACATTATGCTGATTGTACCTAGTAAGGAAGAGTATCAATGACTCTTGACGTATTGTTAAAACACCTGCATGCTAGGAGAGAAAGGAATAGTCAGAAACAACACCATAGAAAGCTTGTAAGTCTGTCTTCTGCCTATAACTGATTGGAATACCTATACTGGGCTACAATGTGCCCAGTGAAGGAGGCTTCCTGTGGAGCCTCTGCAATACATAAGACTATAGGTAAAAGCCTGAACCACATCCAGACCTCCAGAGATGGGAAATTCCACTTGAAAGGATGAGCAAACCAGCCTGGAACGGCTAGAAGAATAGAAGATACTTCTTGAAAGAAAGACCTACAGGAAAAATACAAAACAATAGAGGCAGATGGACTGTTATTAC
>NW_006408520.1:21772093-21773897 GCF_000296735.1 Chrysochloris asiatica | reverse complement strand
GGGCCTAGAACAAGAGAATGTTCTGCCACAGGTTCAGGCTGCCTTGCCATCCACTCTGCCACTTAGGCCATATGATCCAGCATATCCAATGGTGCTTGAAGTGTCAATGGCAGATATAGAGATGAAGCTTGGACTGCTTGGAAGGTCCCTACTGGTGAGTCACAAAGAAGACCCTTAAGATTTTGGTGCAAAGCCCTGCCATCCTCTTCAGATAACTGCTTTCCTTTTGAGAAACAGCTGTTGGCTTGTTACTGGGCCTTAGGAGAAACAGAACCATGGGTTACCAAATCACCATGTGACCTGAGCTATCCATTATGAATGGATGTTATCTGACACACAGTCATAAAGTTGGACGTGCACAGCAATACTCCATCATTAAATGAAAGTGGTACATACAAGACTGGGCTAGAATAGGACCGAAAGGCACAGGTTGCATGAGGAAGTGTCCTAGATGCCCATGGTCTTGATTTCTGTCACATTACCTTCCCTATCTCAGTCTGTGCCTATGGCCTCAGAGGAAGTTCCTTATAATCGATCAGTTGACTGAGGAACTGCAGATGGTTCTGCATGATATGCAGGCACTACTTGAAAGTGGACAGCAGCAGCACTATAGTCCCTTTCTGAGACTTCCCTAAAGGACAGTAGTGAAGGGAAATCCTCCCAACAGGCAGCACTTTGAGTGGTTGTTTATTTTGCTGGCAAGAAGAAATGGCCAGATGTGCAAATGTATACTGATTCATGGGCTGTGGCCAGCGGTTTGGCTGGATGGTCAGGGACTTAGAAGGAACATGATTGTATTTTTCCTTCTATTCTTTTAGCTGGAGAAATGCTAAGTGTGTTCTTCCCTTTTGGTTTTCTAACTTCATGCCTTTGAACACTTCATAATCATATTGACTTAGAAAGTCAAATTTTGTTTAGCTCTTTTACTCATTTATTTCATTTACTTTAGAATGTCTATGCTGGAGAGCAAGTTTCACAGTCACTTCTGGCATTCATTTTGATCCATTCTTTTCTTTCTTTTTAATGACCTTTTGCTTTCTTCATGGATAGTTTCTTGATGGCATCCGTCAGCTCTTCTGGTCTTTGGTCATTAGTGTCAAATGCATCAAATCCATTCTTCACATGATCTTTAACTTCAGGTGGGATATGTTCAAAGTCATATTTTGACTCATGTGGACTTTTAAACTTTTTTTCACCTTTAGCCTGAGCAATTGATGGTCTGTTTCACAGTGTGTCTCTAGCCTTGTTTTAGATGATGATAGTGAGTTTTTCCACTGTCTCTTCCCACTGATGTAGTCAATTTGATTCCTGTGTATTCCATCTGGTGAGGTTCATGTGTTTTATGATTATTAAAAAGGATATTTGCAATGAATAAGTCATTGGTCATGGAATATTCTATCATGAGATTTCCAGCATCATTTCTATAACCAAGGCCATATTTTCCAAGTACTGATCCTTCCTCTTTGTTTCCAACCTTTACATTCTAATCAACAGTAATTATCAGTACATCTTGATTGCATGTTTGATGTATTTCAGACTGAAGAAGTTGGTAAAATTCTTTAATTTCATCATTATTGGGTTTGGTGGTTGGTGTGCAAATTTGAATAATAGTTGTATTAACTGATCTTCCTTATTGTTGTTGTTCAGTGCAATCAAGTTGGTACCAACTCATAGTGACCCAGTGCACAATAGAACCAAATACTGTCTAGTCCTGGGCCAACCTCACAATTGTTGCCACACGAGCACATTGATGTTGCCACTCTGCTAGTCCATCTCACTGGGGGTCTCATCTTTCCTCTGAACC
>NW_006408520.1:21769349-21770423 GCF_000296735.1 Chrysochloris asiatica | reverse complement strand
CTATGGTCTTATGCAATGCAGATGCTCCACAGGAAATCTCCTTCACTGGGCACATTGACTCATTTTGAGTCTGACAATCATATGGTTCACTATGCTGGGAACAACAAATTCAAGAGGAATTGAGTAGCATTTATCATCAAAAAGAATATTTCAAGATCTCTCTTGAAGTATAATGAAGTATAAATCCATATGAACACAAGGAAGTATAATAAGTACAATATCCAAATGTTACCACTTGTCTCTCAGTTTGTCGTACTGTGGTGGCTTGTGAGTTGCTGTGATTTTGAAAGCTATGCCACAGATTTTTAAATACCAGCAGGGTCACCCCTGGGAACATGGTTTCAGTTAAGCTTCCAGATGAAGACAAACTAGGAAGAAGAAGTGACGAACTACTTCCAAATATTTGGTCACTGAAAACTTTATGAATAGCAGAAAAACACTGTGAGATATAGTGAGATATAGGAAGAAACTCCAAATGCAACTGGGGAAGAGCTGCCTCCTCAAAGAAGAGTTGACCATGATGATGTGAATGGAGTAAAGCCCATGGGAGTATAGCCCACAGGACCTTCATTTGCTGATGGGGCACAACTCAAAATGAAGAGAAATAGCTATAAACATCCATTAATAATTGGAAGATGGAATGTACGAAGTATGAATCTAGGAAAATTTGAAATTGTCAAAAATGAAATAGAACACATAAACACCAATATATTAGGCATTAGTGAGCTGAAATGGACTACTATTGGCCATTTTGAATCTGACAACCTCATGGCTTACTATGCTGGGAATGACAAATTGAAGAGGAATGGTGTTGCACTCATTGTCAAAAAGAACATATCCAGATCAGTCATGAGGTACAACACTGTCTGTGATAGGATAATCTCCAAGCACCTACAGGGAAGTCCAGTTAATAACACTATTACTCAAATTTATGTACCAATGACTAAAGCCAGTGAGGATGAAATAGAAGATTTCTACCAACATCTTCAATCTGAAATTGATCAAACATGCAATCAAGATGTATTGATCATTACTGGTGATTGGAATGCAAAGGTTGGAAACAAAGAGGAAGGA
>NW_006408520.1:21754449-21761234 GCF_000296735.1 Chrysochloris asiatica | reverse complement strand
GGCTGCCAGCACACAGCCCCTCTCCCTCCATGAGTCTAGAGTCCCTAGCCGCTCCATCTCTCCATGCCATCATCTCTGCCTCCATTTCTGGCATCGCTGCTTCTCTGAATAGGGTCCTACAATCTGCTCCTGCTCTTCTCCCTTTATGGTCCCAGGGTCCTCCAATCCTGCACTGTAAGATCAACCAGACATAGGAGCTTTTTATAATTTGAATATTAGCCCTACTTATAAAATATTCTGAACAAGTCATCTGTAATTCATTTTTGTTTATGATACCAGTTAAGAATCTAACTTTATTATTTTTTTCAAATGAAAGTGCTACTATTTCAGTAGCCATTTATTGTTGTGTTGCTGTGAATTGCCGTCGCATCAGTTCTTACCCATAGCAACCCTGTATAGGGTTTCTGAGGAGCGGCTGGTGAGCTTGAACTGCCAACCTTGCAGTTCAAGCAGCTTTGCAGTCTGGCACATTAATCCACAGCGCCATAATGGTATCTATTTTGCCATTAATTTGAACTTAAACCTTTATTGGCTATTCTTACCATTTACATTATTTAGAAGTAAAAATTTAAGTTTTTCCTTTAATTACTTATGAAAATCATTGCTAAAGAAAGGACTGTTATTAAAATTATCTTTATCAATTAGCTAATTTATATCAATTTATTAAAACAGTTTTGAGGTTTTATTGGGCATTTACTTCATGTGTTAACTAATTTAGGAGAAATTAGCATCTTTACACTATCAGATATTCCCATCCAGTAACATAATATGTATCTGCTTTTGTTCAGTTCTTATATTTCCAAAATAAACTTTCCTTATTTTTCCACACATAAATCAAGTATATTTCTTGCTAATAACTGGTTTCTGTCATGGATGGAGTCTTTAAAATTACATTTTCAAATTAATTATTAAGGTGCTCTGGTAAAATAGTGGTTAATAGTCGGGCTGCTAATCTCATAGTCAGCAGTTCGAAATGACCAGTGGTTCTGTGGGAGAAAGATGAGGCTTTCTGCTCCCATAAAGATTTACAACCTTGGAAACTCTATACATGGTCTCTGTAAGTTGGAACTGACTCTACCACACACTACTACCACCACCACCACCAATTAATTATTGGTCTACAAGACGGATATTCTTTTTTTTTTTAACTTTATTATGAATTGGGTAAAATTGTACAGAGCAGATCATCAGTTTTACATTCAATAATTCATACGTGTTTTGTTTTATCCCCTCAGTTGAAATCCCCTCAATTGAACATCACTTATCCCACTTCCTCCTTGTGTTTCTTGTTTCCATTCCTCCTCCCTTCCCAAGTCTTCTGAACTTTGTCCTTGGGTAAATGCTGCCCTTTTTATCTCAAATGATTGGTTATTCTAAGTGCATAACTCACTAGTGGAGCCATCTATTGTCTGGCTGGAAATTAAACTGAGATCAGTTACAGACCTGAAGTGTGACTAAGCGTTAGAGTCTTGGGGATTTTCGCTAGTCTCTATCTGGTCAGTAAGCCTGCTCTTTTTAAAAAAACATATTTTGGGGTTTTCTTCCACTTTATCCAGGAACTTCTAATGTGATTCCTTTTAGAAAGTTGGCAATGGTAGCTAGGCACCATTTAGTTCTGATCTCAGGGTCATGGAGACTAATATTCATATGGTTCTTTAGTCCATTGGACTGATTGTTTCCATATGTCTTCGATTTCCATCAATCTTTTCTAGGAGTAAGGCTTGGTCTGGTTTTAGGGTTTGCAGTTAGATTTATTTTTATTTACTTATTTCATTTTTTCATGAGATTGACTTGATTTCCTCTTCATTTGGAAATTCTGTAACTACGTTATTCCCTCTTTTTACTTTGTTATATTGTTGTAAAATGGTTCCTGATTTTCATCCTTGTAGGTTTGTTTTACTTTGAATATTCCTGTATCTGGGTTGAGTTCTGGGTGACATTGTCATGTACAGGCATCTCAAGTTGTTGTCTACTGATGTTGGATCTCTGTCCAAAAAACTCACTTTTGTATTTTTGTAATGTTACAAATTCTTTTAATTTCTGTTTATCTGGAAATGTCCTAATTTTGCTATCATATTGATGGACAATTTAACTGGGTATATGATTTTTGGTTGGCAATCTTTTCTTTCAGAGTTTGTAAGTCATCACGTTGTCTGGCATGGTTTCTGCTGAGAACTCAGAGCTCAGTCTTATTAGTTCTCCTTTGTAGGTAACTTTTCTTTTCTTCTTTAGCTGCTCTCAGCATTCTTTCCTTTGATTTTGGCGAGTTTGATTACGTCTTGATGATTATTGTTTAGTGGGAGGGGGGGGTCTATCCCATTTGGTCGGAAACCCTATACAGGGTCACTATGAGTTGGAACAGACTTAACAGCACCTAACAACATCCACCAAGTTTGGAGTTAGTTCAATTTCTTGAATGCGTATCTCCTTGTCTTTCATGATATTAGAGAAATTGTCTTTGTTGTTGTTGTTGTTTCCTGTTCTGGAATTCTAATCACATATAAGTTATTCCTCGTGATAGTGTCCCACATAAATCTTAGGCTTTCTTAGGCCTTTGTTCTTTTTTCTGAATGTTTTTCTAGCAGATGAATACTGAAAGATTTGTCTTCAAGCTCACTAATTCGACATTCTATTGATTCAATTCTACTTCTTTGTGCTTCCAATGCATAATTTCTGAAACCTTAGTATTAATCTTTTGGTTTTCTAGTTGCTGTTTTTGTATGGCTTCCATCCAATTTTTTATTTATTTTCTCAATTTGTTCTTGTAGTGTTTTCCTGAATTCTTCTAAAATTTTGCCTGTGTTTTCTTTGATTTCACCTGCAGTTTTCTTGATCATTCTCTCAATCCATAAAAGGTACCTAAATATCATCATTTTTAATTCCTTATGAAGTAATTCTGACAATTTCTAGTATTACATTTTCTGACTCTCTATTTTGGTCACTTGTTTGAGGCACTTTGTTTTTGTTTGTTTGTTTTTTGTATAAGCCAAAATTGTTTGTTTTCTCCAAGACATTGTGATGTCATTGCATTTATATTTAATTGTGATTGTATGCTAGTGTGTTCTCAGTCACTCATCACATGCCTCCTGGTTGATGTGATAGAGGAAGTGTGGGCCCAGTTGTCTGTTTGTTGCTTGTTAATCATAGTTCAGAGCAGGTTCAGGAGCCTCCAGACAAAAAAGGTGGTAGAAACTGTGTAGGGGCAGGTGCCAGCCCAGGCTGCTGGGCTGGTAAGGGTGGGGATTTGTCACCACTAGCTACCAGGAGGACAAGGCAGAGTCATACCCCCCCTTGCCACCAACTTCCAACCATATCCTGTACCTCAAACAACCATCAGCGAA
This sequence comes from Chrysochloris asiatica, assembly GCF_000296735.1. Lineage (NCBI taxonomy): Eukaryota > Metazoa > Chordata > Mammalia > Afrosoricida > Chrysochloridae > Chrysochloris > Chrysochloris asiatica. The sequence continues at coordinate 21,757,893 of NW_006408520.1, read as the reverse complement.
ACCATAAGATGGCCAGTCGACAGTCTGTTTTTCTTCTCCCTCTCAACTCTTGTTCAGCTTCCTCCTTCATTCAGCATTCAGTCCACCTCTCTGTGCTATCCTCTGAAGCTCAGGGTTCCAGGACCACCATCTGTAACTTTTTACTTGGTCTCCCAAGTCCTTGGTGCAAAGGGTCTACTCAGCAAGCCTGTCTACTCTACCATTTTACCCCATAAACTTGAGGAAATGGCAAAACATTTTCGTACCTAGGATTACAGAAAGAAAAAAAAAAGTTATATTAAAAAGTGAAATGAGAAATGAAAGTGAAATAAGTTGTAATCACCAGAGTACTACCATTTAAACTCAGAGCTTGACACCACAGCTTTATGTTACAGTATTATTATTCAGGGCAATTTTATCATTTATTATACTTTAGGGTGAAAAGTTGAGTGACGTAAGGATTTTAGGAAAATGTAATGGAACAGATGGATGACTAGGCTGTATATTGATTTGAAAGCTATATTAGATGAATTTAGATGCTTTTGGCAGTAAATACTGTAAACACCATTTCACATGGACTTTACAATAATAAAATTTATTATTTCACATAACAGGAAATCCAAAGGCAGATGGACTCCAGATGTGATGTGTCAAGAGCTCTGCTCAAGTTTTTACTGATTCTCTTTACTTTGCCCAACCCCTTGTCAGCTGCCTCTTGGACTGAGAGCAAGATGGCTGCCACACTGCAAATGTCACATCTCTACATTTCAACATCCATATGAAGAAAAAGCTGCTTCGTCTTGTTCTTCTTTCTTAAGAACAAGGAAATCTCCCCGACCTCCACCCAGCAGATTTCCCAACTTTTAGTGGACAGATTTGGGTCACATGCCTGTTCCAAAAGCAATCAGTTGGCTCCTATGGTTGTCTTAAACAAGATTATCCCTCATCCCCAAATCACATCAGGGAGAGGAACACAATCAGGGTTCCATAAGGGAGGAGAGAACGAGAGGAAGGGATGGATCTTGAGTAAGCAACTGAGTCTGCTCCAGAAAAGTTGGTCTTCATCTGAGCCTGAGTACACCATTACCACATGCTTCAGCCTCTTGAGACAACACTGTAGCTTACTCTGCAGTGTTTTCTATCAGATTTTTCTGTGAAACATCACTTTTCTCTTTATGCTGCAATCTTGTTTCATTTCCCCTTAGTTGAGAACACAATGGAAATCCTACTATAAAAACACTTGAGTGCTATCAAAGAATCAGACCATATAAGGTGCCCAGGGACCTTTTTATTTTAAATAAGAAATAAAACTATTTATACTTTTACAAGGAGTCTGCCCTATTTTAATAAATATTTGGCAAAACTTCTTGATTAAAGGAGCAAACTGACTCTTGTTCTGCAGGGCTGTTTTGCCATAACTGAAATTGTTCATTAATTTTCTGAAAATAGAAGCAGCAAGTGTGTGTTCCACACTGTGACTAAAGTAGTGTTAATTGTGATTTGTCTTACGCCGTATTTACTTAGGCATAATAAGTTGGGTGTCTTTTAAACCTCAGCCCTAATCAGACCCCACTCTGAGTCATGATCACCAAATGGTACAATTAGAAATTAATCTGTGGAAAAAGCAAAGATGCATTCATTTGGCCCTGGAGAGTGAATGTGGCCTGTTTGACGATACATTTCAAATTAAATTTTAGAGGTCCAGGATTTGGTAACAAGTCCCAACTGTTTTGAGAAATTGTGATTCCCTAGGTTATGAAACAGTGTGCACTTGGAGAGAAACTTGTTGAGTACCATATGTTTCTGATTCATTGGCAGTTAACTCATTCTGTGGTGTGGGGTTTATAGGAAACATTCCAGGCCCAACCACCTTCTCTTCTTTAAAAGTATCCTCTTGCCAGTTGAATTTGGAAGAGTGTGGTGCAGCTGAAAGGAGTGTTTTTAAATCTTTCTCAAAAACTTTTGTAGGGCAGCCATATTGGAAGCTATCCCACAATGCCACACAGCAGATCTGGCTAAGACTGGCAACAGACTGGGTGCAGGGTTTGGAACAGAGCTCGCCATCTGGCCTGCTCACAGTGAAATGTTTTTCCACCTCTTCCAACTCTAGCCTCATATCATCTGGTCTGGACTAGCAGTTTCTGATCCTAAATCAAAACTGCCAATACACAAGCCATCAGTAGATATCAAGGAAAGGATTTAGAAGAATTCAGAATCATAAAATTTCAGGGCTGGAAATAGCCTGAAAGATCATCTAATTCAACCTTATTTCTTAGATGAATAATTTGATATGAGGTCTAATGTTACACAGCTAATAATTTCTTGTTAATTTGTCATTCTTTCAGTCCTTGCTGCCTCCCAGTTACTACTGGGAAATCCACAATCCTATTTTCAGTGTGAAGAACTCAAGCAGAACAAACACAAACTACTTCTGGTGTTTCACTACTTAACTAGCTGATAATTAAGGAAAATTAATTATGGCTCTATTGATATTAAACAATTCAACTCACTTAGAACAGAGCTTGGCATCTGGTGAGAGCTCAATAAAAGTATCCTTTGCTGCATTTCTTTTCTTTCTTTTCATTTATTATTCTCTTCTCACTGTTACCAGGAGTCAAAGTGGTATAGTAGAAAACCTCCAAACTAGTTGTAATTAGAGATTACTAGCCAGTCAAGTGATCTTTGATAAGTAACTCACTTCAAACCCTCAGTTTTCTTCTGCCTTCCTCAGATGAGAGTTTTATGTCTGTGAAAGTACTTTCTTAGTCATAGAACTCTATACCAGAGCTTCTCGTAGAGAAAAGCACATGCCAGTCACCCGAAGATCCTGTTAGAGTCATTCTGCTTCTGTAGATCTGAAGTTGTTGTTAAGTGGCATTGAGTTCTGACTCATAGCGACCCTCTATCAAGTTTCTGAGGAGTGGCTGGTGGGTTTGAATTGCCGACCTTGCAGGAAGTAGAATCTAAGATTTGACATTTCTAGGAGTCCTGGTATGGCGCTATAGGTTAAGCACTGGGCCACAAGGTCAGTTTGAATCACAAGGTTGGTAGTTCAAACCCATCAGCCGCTCTTCAGAAACCCTAGGTATGGTCATTAGGAGTTGGAACCAGCTTGATGCACTTAACAACAATAAGCAAGCTCCCAGGTTATGCTGATACTGCAAATTCAGGTGAGCTCTGATTTTCCAGAATCAGCATCTCATGTTGTAATCACAATATGGGTGACATTGTACCTCTCAATCTGTACTGTGAGGTCAGGAATTGTGTCCCAGCCTAGATCCCAGGAATACAATGTAAGGGAAGTATTCTTGTCATCAGGCTGACAGCAGTCTCCAAGACCTTCACATTGTCTCCTTGACTCCAGATGCAGCATCCACAAAGGAGCTGGATAATAGACTGCTCCTAAAGGTTTCTAAAAAAGTGGATCTTTCTTGGTACCAAGTTGTTGTATGTGTTTTTTGTTTT
>NW_006408520.1:21747762-21753686 GCF_000296735.1 Chrysochloris asiatica | reverse complement strand
CTTCTTTCCTCTCCTGGTTGAGCTCCAATCATCCAGTCATCCGGTCCAGGTCACGTGGGTATCATCTGCAAGTGTGGGTGCTCCTGTGCATATGTCCTCTCTTTCTGTCAACGGGTAGCTCCACTCTCTGTATGTGGCTTTTTTTAAAGTTTTTATTGTGAATTGAGTGATAGTTTACACACGAGAGCATTAGCTTTACATTCCTCCTATCATATTCCATTTCATTGCAATGATTACAATCCCCTCCATGCATGCATCATCATTCAATAGCATTTGCTTCCAATCCCTTCCCTCCTTGAGTCTAGAGTCCCCAGCTGCTCTGTCTCTTCACATCATCGTCTCTGCCTCCATCTCTGGTGTCGCTGCTTCTCTGGATAGGGTCCCACACACCGCTCTTCTCCCTTGATGGTTCCAGGGTCCTCCACTCCTGGATTGCAAGATCAACCACTCCTCTCCTTTTGATACAAAACATCTTCGGTACCAAGTTTTAAGGTGGTTTTGTAATTGTTACCTGTTAACAAGTTCATTTACAATGGAACACAATGCTCCACATCATGATCAGTTGTGGATTGGACCATTGTGATCCATAGTGTTCTCATTGACTGACTTTTGGAAGTAGGTCACTAGAACTTTCTTCCCAGTTCATCTCATTCTGAACATTCTCCTGAAACCTGCCTTACATCATAGCAGCACACAAGCCTCCAGTGACAGCTGGATGGTGGCTATGCATGACTGTGTTAGTAGAGAGCCAAGAACCACACCCAGCTCTTCTGCATGGAAGGGCAAGAACTGAACACTGAATCACCAGTGTCTCCTTTTAGGATTGTATATGTTTGTTAAGTTTAGTTTCCTGTCTCATAGCAATCTCACACTTTGCTCAAAACCATCCTGCAGATCTAGTGACGTCAGCATTCTAAAGCTACTCCCCTAATTGTTGGTTCCAATTCCTTGGCAGTTAACTCCTTCATGCTACAGTGTGGTCTGGTATTAGAGTTTGCTGTTGGAAGGACAGATGTGATTCCAGTGGAACAGTGGATAATAAATTTGACTCTCAGGCTGGGAGCCAACTACGTTGCAGTTTCTAACTACCTTACAAATGTTGGTATGGATGGGGTATGAGTGAAAATAGAGGCAATAAATAGCAAAATTCAACAGAGCAGCCAGGAAAATTGTGAATAACAGGAAAGAGACATGAAAGAGAAATGTGTTTGTGTTTTAAGAGAATTGCAGTAATGTTTGCAGACCGGCATAGCTGAGAGGACGTAACCCATTTTAATTAGAAGGGGGCTAGTAACTGGGAGTTTGAAACTTTACTTTGGTATTCTGGAGTGTCAGGAAGCTAAAAAGATTTGGCATTTGAAGATGATTTTTTTTAGCTAGGAGAAGGGGCCCAGAGATAGTTGTAAGAAAAAGCGTGACTTCATGTTTTACTATCAGCCTCCTCGTTTTCTTTCTTAGGAAACAGTCTAGTGGTTGGCAAAGGATACAAGAGAAGGACATTTAGGTGGGTAAATGAGATCTAAAGAACAGAGGACCACCAGTTAACTCCTACTTGATCTGCAATCCTGACATCTGCCTGTGCTCACACCACCCTTATTCCTTTCACATCATAGACAATGAGTGTTGTTCATCAATCAGTCCCTTGGGAGCAGGACTGTGTCTCCACCTCTCATCATGGGTCTGGATCCCAATAAACACTTGGTTTTTCAGTTTCTGGAATGAGAATTAGAGATAAGGAGGGGACAAGAGGAGAGGAATGCTGAAAAGGAGGAAAGAAAAAGAAGGATTGCGAGAGAGGGAGAAGCTGTGGAAAGCTAACCTTTCATAGTTCCAAGAACATTTTCCAAAATAATTCAAACCCAAGCCCTATTAAATGGTTCTGCTTTCCAGCTTAGCTTGGTTTCATATGTGCAGTAAAGCTAAATGATGTCTGAGTCTGACTAAAATTTAACACTTTCCAAGGCATCAAATGTGGCCATCCAAGTTTAAGCACAGGGAAGACTCAGCTGTGTTGTTTCTAGTTTGATGTTGATTCCCGGCGTTTAAAGCTAAGTTAAAAAAGGAGCTGATAGGGTAAATGTCAGAACAGACGCTGTCCTATGTCCTTCAGAACCAAGAGGGTTAGCCTTCCCAGTGTCCACCACCATGCCAGAGGAACTGAAGCCACAGGGCCCAGGGTCTGCTAAGGCTGCATTCCCTAAACCTACAACAAGGAGATGGTGTTATTTCAGCCATGCTCCATTGGATGGCTAATATGTGAGCTGCTTTATGAGGATTCAGGGCCTGCAGTCCTTAAGCTCACAGCTGAGCTGGCCTCACACGCTCAAATCAGGCGCTGTTGGTGGTGGTAGCTGTGGAAAAAATTCTGATCTCCCTGACATGCCTAAGCTACAAGGGTGTGCTGAAAAAGGTAAAAAAGCTCAGTAAGGTTACGTTTCAGAAAACCCTGGGGTCTACTTCTGCCCCAAACTTTTTGCTGCAGTGGCAGTTAAAGAACAGTTGCAAGTAGAGTTTCCTCAGCACCCACCACATGCATACCAGCACCAGCAGGGAAAGGGCGTCTCTGTTCTCTCTCATTTGTATGACCAGAAAACTAAGTTTAAAATTCTGCTGTTCCAGTGGGATCACAAGATTTGACTTTGGGCTCAAATTGTAAGCTTTGGGCTGGTGGTGGTCTTCCTCTTGCAAAACGAAAGCATTGTTTACAGTCTACTTCATGTACCAGGGTTCCTGCATGATTCTATGGAGTGTTTTAAAATACTTGCAAAAATATAGACTGTTTTCGTTTGTGATAGATTTGTAAGGTGTCCATTCAGCCATGATGAAGTCAATTCTCCCAGAATTCCCCTCTCTCTGTATCTCCAGGTAAGGCCCTTGGGTGGTACAAACATTTTGCACTTATTAATCTGAGCGTTGGTGGTTCAAACTCACTTGTAATACCATGGAAGAAAGTCCTGGTGATCTGCATCTATAAAGATTATAGGCAAGGAAACCCTATGGAGCACTTCTATTTCGTAACAAATGGGGTTGCCATGAGTCAGAATTGACTTGAAGGCAATCAAAGATGGTTCCCAGTGAGATCTGAAAGGTCAAGTTGAGGCAGCAGACATTGTTATGCTCTGAGGTTGGTATAGGTCCAGATACCTGGACAGATTGAGTATATGTTACGATCTGCTAGCCTATCCTGTTGATGTGAGGTTCCTGACATCAAAGCTTCTTTCCTTTGGCTCCTCCGAGTCCTGAGTCAGGTATGTGGGAAACTGACAAAGGGCACCAGCTTCTTCCTTAGGTCAGCCACACCATCACGGCTGGAACTGGTGAGACCGATATAGTTACCAGTTGCTTTCATGGACTCCAGTTTATCTTTGTCTTGCCTAGTCTCCACAATAGTTTTCCTTCCCTGCTGACCTAAGGGAACTACGGTCCCAACAGCACATGCAGAAGCAGCCATTGTCCACAGATTTCTCCATCATGCCTCATCACTGCTATTGTCTAATCCACTTTCTTAAAAATCTCTTAGTCTTTATCACTCATAGTGGTTCTGCTTTTATGATTGAACCCTGGTTGATAAAATGTATAGAGCCAGCATATCACTCCAAATTTTCAAGAATAATGTGAATAATTTAAAAAGCCAATAATACTCAACCCTGGTTTTACTCATTAGAGTATCTTCTTTCTCAATGGGGATGTGCACCAAAGGTATTGTTGGTCAGTTGATGAAATTGCCCGCTTTTTAGTACAACGTCCTTTCATTTCCTCTTTTCCCTTTCTCCATGGTTGTTGTATCCACTGTTTCCAGGAGAAAACCTTGATCAGAACCTGTTGGAGCAAACTTGCACACTTCAAAATGTTCCTGCATTGTCGTCCATATTCTCTCCTCACACCTCTCTGAATAACTCCTTTTCCTTATCCACGCAGAACCCTCTCTTCCTCGAGCCTTGACCCAACTCCTCTCCCTTGTTACTGCTCTCTTCATCTTTCTTTCTTCAGTCTTTTACACCATTTTCTCCTTCCCACAGAATCTTTCCCTGCCTTCAAACATATTCAGGTCACCGATTCCATTTTATTTTATTTTGTTTATTTTTAATGTTTTATTGTAAATTATGTAATAGTTTACATGGGAGAACATTAGCTTTACATCATTGCCATGGTTACAATCCCCTCCATGCATCATTAACCAACCAAAGGGTATACCCTGCAAGCCTGCCCCCCAGTCATCAGCACACAGCCCCTCTCCCTCTCTGTGTCTAAAGTCCCCAGCTGCTCCATCTTTCCACGTCATTGTTTCTGCCTCCATCTCTGGCATCACTGCTTCTCTGGGTAGGGTCCTGCTCTCTGCTCTTCTCCATTGATGGTCCCAGGGACCTCTGTTCCTAGACTAAAAATTCAATCACTCCTCTCCTTTTGCTACAAAACATCTACCTTTACATTTCCAACCCACACAATCAGTCCTGATAACAGTTATTCACCATTGTACCACAAGGGATCTATTCCCATCTCCTTTCATTAGCCCCACCCAGACAGATTGGATACTACTCAGTGGAGAGTCTACCTTCCTGCATACCCTCTGGATCTAGGCTCCCTCTTGAAAGCTTGTAAGCCAGTCACTTCTTGCCTTTGTAGTCCCCGCCCCCCATTTTGGGTAGCCAGTGTCCAAGTTGCCCATCCCTGTCTACCCTGTGTATAGCGGGGGTGGGAATGATCCTCGCTGTAAAGGTTTGTTCCCTCTTTTGAGCTACTGCATCCATAGGTGTAGGTCAAGTTCATCAAATTGTATTAGATTACTCTATTTTTCCTCTTCATTCTTCTTCTAGTTGAGCTCTGATCATCCAGTCATTGAAGCCAGGTCAAGTGGGTATTATCTGCAAGTGTGGGTGTTCTTATGCATATGCCCTCTCTTCTTATCAGCTGGACACTTCACTCTCTACTCTAGTACTCTGTGGCCATGTCACTGACTCTGGACCCAAGAGTCCCCAGGTCTTGCCACACTGCTGGCCAACCAGATCTCCACCCAGGTTCACAGGAGTCTATTGAACATTGTAGGGCTTAGCTTGCAGCTTTATTGCTGTTTTTCCCTTACTTTCCCTTATTGGTGACGAACGTGGTCACCAATCAGAGCGTGTATTCCCATTAAGTCTTAGTCTTGGAAGGGACCTATTCCATTATAAAAAAGCCACTTTCATTGACCCTGGTGCCTCCTCAAACTATTGGCATGCTCTCTGACTCCCATCAAATTCTACAACACCCCTTTTCTTATTTGGCCCCTGCAAAGCAGATTGATGCCCACCATCTCTACCAGTGATTCTCTGTCTTAGCTGTGCTTGGGAAACAAAAAATGCTGAAGCCCAGGTCCCATGGCCAGGTATTTTGATTGGAGTGCACTAGAGTATGGCTTAAGCAAGAGGGAGACTTCTCTCCTACTGTACATATGCAAATCCAATGGTCTTGTTAGGTGGAAACCACAACTTTCTAAATCTAAAGCAATTTTAGAAAGCTGAGAAGAAAAGATGAATGTTTGTCTGCTTAAAAGTTTTAAAGCTTCCAGGTAAATACATTTAAATAAATGATTTTGCTATTAAATTTATGTATAAATTTTAACGTATTAGTACACTGTGTTGTTGAGAATAAGATTTTCATTCATTGCTAATGATTAGGTAACTAAGTATAATCACTTGGGAAAACAAGTTAGCCAACTATATACAGAGGCATAAAAATGTTCATACTATTTGATCCATTATTTTTACTTCTGGAAATATATTCTAAGTTAAGTTGTGTTGTGTTGTTGTTAAGTGCTGTCGAGTCGGTTCCGACCCACAGTGACTCTGTACAGGGTTTCCGAGGGTGTAAATCTTTACCGGAGTAGAAAGCCTCATCTTTCTCCCGTGGAGCGGCTGGTAGTTTTGAACCGCTGACCTTAAGGTTCG
>NW_006408520.1:21744217-21747662 GCF_000296735.1 Chrysochloris asiatica | reverse complement strand
GGAGTAGAAAGCCTCATCTTTCTCCCGTGGAGCGGCTGGTAGTTTTGAACCGCTGACCTTAAGGTTCGCAGCCCGATTCGTAACCACTACGCTACCAGAGCTCCTTAAGTTGAAAACACCCTAAATAACCAAAAGGGGAATGATAAAAATATTTATAGGCCATTAAGTAGTTAGACTATTAATTATTTATGTTCATAATATTAATTTATAATATTAATATAAATTGAACTAAGACTATAACATGAAAGAGGAGCTCTGGTGGTGCTGTAGGGTAAGCATTGGACTGCTAGTCACCTGGTCAGCAGTGAGTCAGACATAACTTGATGTCTGTGGATTGTTGTTGCTTTTAATAACATGAAAAATAGACGCCCTTGTGTTGTAGTGGGACTACTGGTATAGCACTGTAGGATAAGCTCAGGACTGTTCCCCACAAGGTCAGGGGTTCAAACCCTTACCAGTTGCTCCTTGGAAACCTACTCCACGGCACTGAACAATAACATGGTGCAGTGGGTTACTCGTTGGACTGCTGACTGCAAGATTAGCAATTCGAACCCACCAGGGAAAAAGATGAGGCTGTCTGCTCTCATAAAGATTGATAGTCTCAGAAGCCCTAAGGAGTAGTGTTATACTGTCCTGTAGTTACTAGAAGTCAGAATCAACTCAATGGGAGTGGTTTTTTGTAGCTGTTGTTTTTAATAACATTTTAAAAATTCTTATGCTACATTGCTAATGAAAGAAAATGAACATGCAGTTATACTGCAGGGGAAAAGTCAGTAAGGACATTGTATGACTCCAGTCTGGTTTAAATTAGCAGTGTGGCTTCTTTCAATGTCATAATTTCATATTTTAATAATGAATTCTAATTGTTAACTTGGAAACTGGGACAAACAGGCTTTTAAAACTTCTTTGCTTTTCTTTTTACATGGTTCCTTCTAGCTCTCAGTGTAGATTTTTCGTTTGTACTTTAGTAGACCTTTTCTAATCTATTTGGAAGCAAGATTAGCAAATTGCTTTTGCCCTGATAGCAGTGTACTTGCCCTAAACTTGGGTCTGTAAACATAGCTCGAGATGATAACACAATTCCCTTCAGCCTCATCATCCCTTTTTAGGGATGCTGCTTTCATTTCTCCAGTGGGAAGATTCATGGGGACATTTGACTGTGCTCTCATTTCAGTTTCATCAGCAACATGAATTCTCCTTTGGATTATTATTATTATTTCTTTGTGGCAAAAGGAAGAAATATTCAGGCTCGTGGTTAAATGCTGATTCTAGAAAATGATTCTGAGAGCCATTATACTTGACTTTTCCTGGATTGCCTTGGGTAATAATTGAATAGAACTGTATTTTGTGGTCCCAACTTGGGTTGGGGATAGGGCCTTGGGATAGAAAAGAAAAAAATTAAATGAAACTGTCATTTAACAATGAAAATACATCACATCATGAAGCAAAACACATAAATGACTGATTGGAAATATAAGGAGGATGGTCTCTAAGAGTTAAAAAGAAAAACATTTATTTTTTTTAAGAGGAAGTTTGTAGGCTGCAATGTAGATGGGAAACCTCAGACTTCCAAAAGGCACTGGTCACTGCATCTCCTGTGTGTGTGGGGGGGGGGGGGGGGGGGGGGGGGGGGCGGGATTTGCTAGCTGTGGTCCCCTTTAGACACCCCCTCACAGCAAGAACTCATATAAGCACAGTCTTGTTCCACGGTAGTGTTTCATTTAGAGAGCATGAACATGCTGAGTTTTGGAAATAGAGGTCAGATGGCATCACCGTGAAATTTGGCACAAGTTGAACATCTCAGACCTTCATTCAGATCAAGGGTTATATTGTATTCCACTGGAATATCCATTTTCTGAAGAAAAATAAAATGACCACCACCTTCCCTTACCCCTGCTTTATGGAAAGGATGTTTTATAAGCTTACCTCTGCAAACAGGTTTGAGCCTGCTTTTGCTAACCCTACTGAAAATCTCTTACCAGTAGGTGCTTAAAAAGCAGATTTATATCTTCTGTTTGTAAAGATCCTAATTTGCCTGCAGCTTGATTCCTTCCAAGCCTGCTGTACTTTTTTTGGACGCCCAGGGTTTGTGGTAAAAGACATCGTTCATTACCCTTAGCTCAAAGTCCAATTTTGATACCAGCAACATCCTGTTTAAACAGTTTAAACTTTGTCTATCTGTATGATCTACACTTGCCTTTTTTTTTCCTCAGAAGACTCAAAGATAAGAGAGTGTGATATGCACAAGAAACAAAGTACAAGACAATATCATGGCAAAAGCAACACTATGCAGAAATACAAGACGTCCTGGTGGCACAGTGGTTAAGCACTCAGATACAAATCAAAAGATAGGTGACTCAAACCTTCCAACCACTCTGTGGGAGAAAGATGCAGCAGTCTGCTTCTGTAAAGATTACAGACTTGGAAACCCTGTCTGGCAGCTCTATTCTGCTTTTAAGGGCTGCAATGAGTCAGAATCCACGGTACAGCCATAGCTGCTACTGCTTTTTTTTTTTTCAATACAGAAACACACCTGTTTGCCATTGCACATTTGGAAGTCTTTTGTACAAGGACAACGATGCATTTATGTTACTTTTGGGATTTGCACGGATAGAACTAGAGAGCAGTTAAAGTGATACACAGTACGGAAGCATTTACATTGAATTCACAGTACACTATAAATGCAGCCACATAGACATCCTTTATACATGGTTCCTTCCTGTCAGGTGTGCTCTGGAAACAGAGGGCAATGGAGATAGGGCCCTGAAGCAACTACCACAGCTCCAAGCCAATTAGGGCAAATTGCTGACACCAGGAGTCTGATGCTGGTTGTTGTGGTAAAGAAAGAGATGAGACAGTGCATTGGAAACATTAGGAGCAAAGGTTGTTAACTCTGACTTTTGTACTCAACATTCATTCACCCCCTAAGGAGGATTTCCGTGGACCTCATAATCATGCTGCATGAAAGGTAAGTATTGACATTCATAAAGCTGAGAAACATCATTAACCAAACCTGGTCTAGTGACGTGGGAGGAAACGGAGGGAGGAATCCAGAAAGATCTATCCTGACTCTAGGACTGGGAGCCAGGTTTCCAAATTTGGGCTTGCTCTTTTTCTAAGTCAACAGTGACATGTTAGGGAGTAAGGGTGAGCCCGGTGCACCACAATGGGAGCTGTGAGCCAGAGCTCAATTTTGATCCTCCAGACTATGGAGACTCTGCCTCCTGACTGTGCTAAAACACACACTGCATGAGTTTGGGGGAGTTGCCTTTTTCTCTGTACACACTGTAGGGGAAGGACAAATTAGGATACATCAAAAGATGAAGGCTCTCTTAATCATTTTTTTTTCCTCTCATTTGATAATTTTAATTTTTTTTATTTAAGGTTTTTATTGTGTATTGAGTGAAAGTTTACAGGGCATATCATCAGTTTTACATTCAACAAA
>NW_006408520.1:21728519-21741662 GCF_000296735.1 Chrysochloris asiatica | reverse complement strand
CTTATTTCCTTTTTTGTCTGCTTGTCCTGCTCCACAATCCCCGTTCAGGCCTTTTTTCTAGTTGTAAACAGTTCAGGGCTGGCTGTGGCCATTTGGTTTTAATTGGAAACTATCTCTTTAAATTTCAAGGAGATCTGTGCACATGAGCAGTAGAACCCTCCAAGGGTGGGGCTGGAGTGCCCACTAGCTCAGGCACCCCTATAGTCACCAGAATGGAGGTGGGCAGACAGCCAGGGACCAATGAACAGCTACCAAAAGAAAAGAATGTCCACACCTTTATCTCTGTGGTTCTGCCAGGTGTCTGTGGCTGCTCTGATCCCTCCCCAACTTGGTCTCACCCAAGATGGTGGCTCCTGGAGCAGCTGAGCATCCCAGACTAGAAAGCAATGGATTTCTTGCTTCTGCCACAAATTCCTGCAGCTGTGAGCCTTCCAACCTTCTAAATATTCCTTTATATGTGGTTCAGAGTTCTGGGACCATCCCTTGAGCTTGCTTGGTCAGGTATTCTGTGTTTTTGCTGGTGGAGCTCTTTACTGCACTTCCACCTGATTCACCATCTTGTTTGTTCTCTCCTCTTAATCTATTAAAGAGAGTAAGTTGTTAAGTGCCATTGAGTCAGTTCTGATTCATAGTGGCTTTGTATAGAGTTTTTGAGGAGCAGCTAGTAGATTTGAACAGCCAAGTTTCTGGTTAACAGTCCAGGCTTATTCTACCATGCCACACAATCAATTAAAATACACAGAGGAAAGCAAAGTTGGTAATTTAGGTTTCACTTGGAAACCAGTATACTTAAGGAAAAAAACAAATTAGTGTGCTCACTATTCTCAAGAAGTTTATTCTCCACTTAACTGTTAAAGAACCATCCAGTCATTTTGCTTCCTTGTTTACAGACCCATCCTGTTGCTTCCAGAACATTGCTCAAATTCCTTTACTCTGAAGCCAAGATCCTCTGTGATCCGGTGCTTCTCATCTCTGATGTCAGTTTGAATTATCCCCTTCCCCACTTCCTCCATCATGTGACTCTTTACAGGGGCTCCACAAGTATGAGAGGGAAACGTGGCCTCAGTGTTGTGGTCACAGTGGAAATGCCTCAGAAGACCAGATGACAAAAAGGCTCAGCACATCATTCACCAAGGCCAATTTTGTAGAAACCCAGAAGAGAGTATCCTTGGCCACCCTTTGGGATGTTTCTACACAGAGTCAGGGTTTCTCCACTTACCTGTGGCAAATGTTTGCTTCTTATCTTACTTTCTCGTGCTTGTTCTTGACCCACTGGTTTGCTGGAAGTGCTCTATTTGGCTTATGATCTATCCGTGTGGCTGCTGAAACCTCCATTCTCAGCTGTAGCCGAGGACCCAGGCTCATTTGCTCATATAGGGCAAATAAAAAAAGAAAACAAATAAATGGGCTACTGAGATGTGGACTACAGATAGAAGACTGTGAAGAGTAGAGGTGCAGTGAGGTTCGGGCAGCCATGACTGGGGCAGATGCTTTATCAGATCAGACCACCCCTCCATTGCAACCCTGCAGCTGCCACATATTCTGTGGTGCTGTAGGATCCACACTGGATTGCAAACCACAAGGTCAGCAGTTCAAACTCATGAGTGCTCCTTGGAAACCCTATACGGGGTTGCTATGAATTAGAACTGACTCAATAACACTTAACAACAACAGTTCTCTAAGAGAGTGGTCTTTTCCCTCAGCTTCCCTCAGGGCTCCTACTGAATTGATCTTGTGTATCTACCGTAAGTGCTAGGTTCACCCCAGACAATCCAGCTGCCTAATTGTCCATGACTTCTGTGTTAGTTAAAATTTTGTGTCAACTTGGCTTGGCCAGGATTCTCAGTGGTTTAACAGTTACAATGTAGTTACCACCTCCATGATGAGATCTACTATGTTACAATCAACCCCATGATGTGATCTGATGTGATCACCCCTGATCTGATGTAAATTTCCTATATGCTGAAAACCCTCACTTCTATGATGTTAATGAGGTTGGAAGCAATCTACAGGATTAGGTTGTATCTTCAGTTAATCTCTTTTGAGATATAAAAGGAGAGAGAAGTGAGCAGAGGAAAGGGGATATACTATCAGCAAAAAAGAAGAGCTGGGAATGGAATGTGTCACCTTTGGATCTGAGGTCTTTGCAGTGTGAAGCTCTTAGATCCAGGCAAAGATTGATGCTCAAGATTGATATACTGGAAGATCTCCAAGGCTGGGCCTCCAGATGATGATAGGAGACTTCAAAAAGTCCTTGGAAACTTTTCTGCAGAGTTGGTACTCTGAATTTGGACTTCTACACTTCTAAACTGTGAGAGAATGCATTTCTGTTTGTTAAAGCCATCCACTTGTGATCTTTCTGTTACAGAAGCATGAGCGAACTAAGGCAACTTTGTGATGCTTCACAGCTCTGCTCTGGATGGGACTGAGAACACCTTCCTAGATCAAAGATTGATTGATCTAGGTGTCACCCTCACCCACCCACAAATCATGCGAACAAGTGACTCAGACACCAAATGACTTTAGCAGCTTTACTAAATTTCCATTGTTTAAAGGTACTATATTTGTGGTAAAGGGCCTTGATGGTGCAATAGTTAAGTGCTCAGCTGCTAACATAAAGGTCAGTTGTTCAAACCCACTGTTCAAAATCCTGGAAATCTGCTCCCAGAAAGATTGTTGTTTGTAGTTAAGTGCCATGGATTCGGTCCCAACTCATAGCGACCCTGTGTAGGGTTTCCGAAGTTATGTACTTGGAAATCCTATGGGGGCAGTTCTCTCTGTCTGCCTCCTCTTGGGTTGTATGAGTTAAAATCAGCTTGACAATACACACTACCACCACTCTGGGTTGGCAATGTGTTAGTCCTTTATATGTGAGGGCGCTTCAGAACATTTGTGGGAAAATTCCATTATCCTTTCATTACATTTTCCCAAGAACTTTTTGAAGCTCCCTTGTACATTTCTGCTTTCAGACCACTCCGTCACCCTCAGAATAAGATGTTATCATCACTATTTTTCAGATGTGGGAGCTGAATCCTAGACTCAAGGTCCCAACAGCTAGAAAGAGATGGCACTGGGATGTTCTGTTCCATTAATACCAATCATGATAGTGCACTTACTATGTGCTGCTGTGGTACTGTGGATAAGCACTGGACAGCCAGGTCAGTTTGAACCATAAGATTGGTGGTTCACACTCACCAGCTGCTCCTTGGAAATGCTATACAGGGTTGCTATGAGTTGGAACCGACTCAACAACACTTAACAACTATGTTCTAGGTATTCTTATATGCACTTAAACCTCAAATTACTCCAAAAGGAAGGATTATTAGCTACATCTTAATGAGTAAAAATTAAGGCACAGATAGTAACCTACCTAATGTCACACAGCTAGTACAGTGGCAGAACCAGGATCAGCCCTGTAGGCTGACTCCATGAGGCATGGCCTCTCTAAGTTTTAGTGTCCTGAGGTTATTCACACAACACACTTTCATTGAGAGCCTGACTTGGGCCAGCTCAACACTAAGGCACTGAGAAAGCAAGGCAAAGGGGAAACAGGTCCCTGAACTTAACAAGTCTATAGTCAGGGGAGCAAGAGGCCTTCATAGGCAGGTGGAAAGTCATGTTTAACCACATCCCAAGGTTTACATTTATGAACCATAAGGAGTTCCTTTTTAGAAATCTTTACTATGCATAAGCCTCTGTGCTGTCAGGGAGGCTGAGAAATAGAGCCTGACTTTGACATTATCTCCTTAGATAGAAAGGAAATCTACAGTTATGTAGAAGCTAAGGAGAGCCAAGCTCTTGACACTGTCCAGCTCTGTGTGCAGAAACGGCAGCTTTTGACTAGAGTGGAGGATGACCATGAAAGCAAGGCCACGGGCTGCTCAGCTGCAAAATCGGAGCACCAGGTGTGTCCAGTCTATACCTGAGGCTTCCACAGTCAGCTGGAAGGTTTTGTCTAAGAATCTGTCCAATTGCCCCAGTCCCTTTGGACAAAGTCGTGGCTTGCTCAGACAATGGTCAAGGAGCTCCCTGGGCCAGAGACACTGGCCTAGGCATCAATTCTTCCTGGGGTCCTCTCAGATAGACAATCTCTGATTTGCAGTGATTGCTCGAATAAGAGCAAAAACTATGCAGCCTGATGGGAATCTAGCTGTGAGACCTGGGTAAGTTACTGAATCCTCCTACTTTATCCACGAAATGGTTATGTTATCCATACCATGTGGCTAGCAAGAATGAGGGTTAAACACAGCCATAATCTAAAACTCAGGGTCTGGCACATAGTCTGTGTTCAATAAATGTTGACTATTATTAAAATTGTAAACCCCAAGTCAACTAACTGTCAGTTCTTTTCTGAATCCTTCTGCCCTTCTCCTACATCTCTCCCCAATTAGTGCCTCACTTCTCTGGGTATGCAGTTCTTTATAAATATCTCTCCTATGACACTTACCACACTGAACGGTAATTATGTTTGACTGTCTCCTCAACTAGACTGTGAGCTATCATCTGGGAGCTGGGTCTTATCTGTGTACACCCAGCAGTGTCAGAAACTCTGTCTGTGTTCACCATTGGCTGGATTAGTTGATTAAATAGAATCTTATCCTCTTCTGCCTGGTGACTCCCTACACCACAGTCCTACCAACCAGCCTTCAGTGGAGGCCTGAGCAGATGAGATTGGTGTACCAGGGAAATGCTTCATCTGGAAACTCTCTTGGGCTTCATCCATCAGCAGTGGGACCCAGGTAAAGAAACAGATAGGAAATCACACCCTAGGCCATGTTTTCAGATGTAGCCAGTAGAAGTGTCAAGTTTTGCTTCCTTGACCTTTTGAATGCTTCACCTCCCTGAATTCCCTGTATTGCAATAGACTCCTACATGTTTTCCTTCTCCTTTAATTTCTCCTGCACACCAGTGTTCCTGAAACTTTCATGCATAGCAATCACCTGGGGATCTTGTTAGACTGCAGATTCTGGAGTGGGGCTGAGGGATTGCATTTCTAACAAGCTCCCAGGAGATGTGGATGGTATTCATGCCTCATTCAACCCTGGAGTACCACGGCTGTGTGCCACTGTCAGGATAATCTTCCTTATATGGAAGCAGGGTCATGCTACTGCAGTATATCTGAACAAACCCTTCACCAAAAGAGACATACAGATGGCAACTGAGCACATAAAAAGATGCTCCACATCATTAATTGTTAGTTGCTGTCGAACCAATTCTGACTAATGGAGACACCATGTGTTACAAAGTAGAATGGCATCATAGGGTTTTCTTGGCTGTAATCTTAATGTGGCACTGTGGGTTAATGCACTAGACAGCAAAGCTGTTTGAACTGCAGGGTTGGAGGTTCAAGCTCACCAGCTGCTCCTCGGAAACCCTATACAGGGTTGCTATAGGTCGGAATCAACTCGACGGCACTTAACAATAACAACAACAACAATTTTTTTTTTATGTTTTATTGTGAATTATGTGATAGTTTACGTGTGAGAACATTAGTTTTACATTCATCCTATTGTATATCATTTCATTACCATGGTTAAAATCCTTTCCATGTATCATCAACCAACCAAAGGGTATGCCCTGCAAGCCCGACCCTCAGTCGTCAGCACACAGCCCCTCTTTCTTTCTGGGTCTAGAGTCCCCAGCTGCTCCATCTCTCCACGGCTTTGTCTCTGCCTCCATCTCTGGCATAGGGTTTCGCACTGCGCTCTTTTCCCTTGATGGTTCCAGGGACTTCACCTCTTGGACTGCATAGTCAATCACTCCCTTCCTTTTGCTACAAAATGTCCAACTTTACATTCCCAACCCTCACAGTCAGTCCTGATAACAATTATTCACCATTGTACCACAAGGGATCTATCCCCATCTCTTTTCATCAGCCCCACCCAGGCAGATTGGATACTACTCAGTAGAGATTCTACTTTCCTCCACACCCTCTGGATCTAGGCTCCCTCTTGAAAGTTTGTAAGCCAGTCACTTCTTGCCTTTATAGTCCTCCACCCCCATTTTGGGTAGCCAATGTCCAAGTTTCCCATCCCTGTCTACTCTATGTATGGAGTGGGTGGGAATGATCCTTGGTTAAAGATTTGTTCCCTCTTTTGAGCTATTGCATCCATAGGTGTAGGTCAAGTTCATCAAATTGTATCAGATGACTCTTTTTTTCCCCTCTTCTTTCTTCTTCTAGTTGATCTGTGGTCATCCAGTCATTGAAGCCAAGTCAAGTGGGTATTATCTGCAAGTGTGGGTGTTCGTATGCATATGCCCTCTCTTCTTATCAGCTGGATGCATCATTCTCCACTGTAGTCCTCTGTGGCTATGTCACTTATTCTGAGCCCAAGAGTCCCCAGGTCTTGCCACACCGCTGGCCAACCAGGTCTCCACCCAGGTTCACAGGAGTCTATTGAATGAACAATAACTATCTTAATGGAAGTAGATCACCAGTTCTTTTCTATCACAGTATTGCTGCGTGGGTGTGAACATCCACCTTTAGGTTAGTTGTTGTTGTTGTTGTTAAGTGCCATCGAGTCAATTCCGACCCATAACGACACTGTATAGGGTTTTCAAAGAGCAGCTGGTGAGCTTGAACCACTGAACTTGCAGTTCAAACAACTTTACAGTCTGACGCATTAGCCCACAGCGCCACACCAGGACTCCAGTCAAGTGCAAACCGTTTGCACCACTTTAGAGACCTTATGAGTAGGTCATGCAAATTAAAACAATGATATTCCACCACACACATATTAAAATGACTAAAATAAACATTTACTGACAATGCCAAGTGCTGATAAAGATGCAAAACAATTGAAACTCTCATAGATTGTAGGTGGGAATGTAAAATGGTACTGCTGATAAATGCCCATAGGACACGCCACTCCCCCATAAGCCTCAATCTGAAGGCACTCAGCTCTAGTGGCATGGGTCAACAAGCCTAGCTTTCCCACTCAAGTGCCTGGAGGCACCCACTCTACAAACAGGCCTCCTGCCCACAGCCATTCAAATTTACTTGTTCTGTGGGCTGGGAAATGCACCGTTCTTTCATCCTCTTGCTCTTGCTTCTGCTGCTGGTATTCCTCTACCATTCCTCCCGTGTCACAGCTTTCTGGCCCTGGGCTGAGGAGGTTCAATGTGCAAGGAATTGTGGGATCTAAAGGATATGCTTCACTCTTGGCTTTTCTTTGATGGTAGTGAGATTTTCCCTCCTACTTCTGCGATGGCTTGTCTTATATTCATGCACAATTATAATGAACTCTGTTAACATCCACAGTTGAACTATGTCATCCTGTCAGTATTTTCTCCCACCTTGTCTTACCCAGACCCTGCAGGAAAAGTTGGTTGATGGGAGTTACAAAGACGAAGGCTAGAAGGGACGTGTTAATAATTTACTGCATCTGTCTTTTGATCTTGGTCTGTGTCATCTCATCCTCCTGGAATAACTTCTTCTCCAGCTGCACAACACAAAATACTGTCATCTATAAAGGTGCAAAAGGAGCTCTGTTAGCATAAGTGGTTATGAGTCAGGCTGTCAACCTCAAGGTCAGCAGTTGAAAACTACTAGTTGTTCTGTGAGAGAAAGATAATAAGGCTTTCTGCTCCCGTAAAGATTGACAGCCTTGAAACCCTATGTAGAGTCGCTATGAGTCGGAACGGACTCCACGGCACATAACCACCACCACCACATAAAGGTGCAGAGTTGTTACCGCTTCCTTAGTCACACCCCTTCCTCCAGCCCCACAATCTGGAAGGGCTGATGCCTTCATAGCATTTAGCTTCTTCACCTTTCCCAATTATCCTCCTGCTCTTTGCACATACCACGTTCATTGATATCTGTGCACACACACACACCCTTTGACTACTTGGAAAACTCCTATGCATCCTCTGGACCCAGCTAACAAGCCACTTCACATGATCCCTTCTCTGAATCTGCCCAAGCAAGGTTGGGTACCTTCTCCTTTCTGTGCCCTCAGCTCTTTGTTGATTTCTGAATTACAGTCTGGCTATCTGTACTGTATTTACCTGCGGATTCTATTATTATTATGTGGAAATATTCAGTGGTTGACTGCTAACAGAAAGGTTGGCAGTTTGGATCCACCCAGCAACTCCACAGGAGGAAATGCTGGCAATCTGCTTCCATAAAGATTACAGTTCTTCTCTGCCATACAGGGTGGTCATGAGTGGGAAATTACTGCATGGCAGCTAACACCAATGACAACATCATTATTGTGTAGCCTTCTCCACTAGACTTCGTTTGCTCACCCTGAGATGACTTGTTGTTGTGAAGTGCCATCGAGTCAGTTCTGACCCATAGCGACCCTATACAGGGTTTCTGAAGAGCAGCGGGTGAGCTTGAACAGCCGACCTTGCAGTTCAAACGACTTTGCAGTCTGGCGCATTAACCCACAGCGCCACACCAGGTCTCCTCCCTGAGATGACTGGAGGATAGAAATGGTGTCTTATTCATCTTTGAATCCCAGGACTTCTTACACAAAACAATAAATACAGGATAAGCAAATTTATGAATTTCTCCAGTACTATTCATTGCAGCTCTCTCTCAGTAGTTCAGTCATTTGTAAGGGTTTTGTTTTCTGGATGAAACAATCCTTTGGACAGGCAATTTTACTTAAACCCCAGTGCGCTCACAAGCAGAGGTGAGAAGACTGCAGCATTGGAAAGGCTCTAAGTGTGAGCCAGAGCCAGAGCCAGAGGCGCGCCCGGCACGCGTTCCTGTGCTCTGGCTGCCGCCACGCTCCTGGCTCCAGGGTCTAGGTGCGGAGAGAGACGGCCCCGCTGACAGGAGGAACTGTGTGGTGTCACCCGGCTCACTGTGATTGATTCCCCTGTTCTCACTCTGTCAGCAGAAGAGCTCTTCATGTCTGCACGCACGGGGCCTTTCTCTGGGGGAGGTGCCACCTTGGCAGGTCTGTCCTCCACTCACAGCCTCTCCCAGGGTATCACTGATAGCCGGCTCTTCATGGGCCAAGCAGGCACATAGGGAATGGATCCTGGGGGCTGGCTTCCAGGGTTACTCACCCTGAGATTATTGTTTGGGCTGAGACCAAGGACCCCAAATCCTTGACCAAGTTCTGCTATGAAGATGAGCCCAAGGGAGGTTCGCACACAGCCAAGGGAGCATAAATATATTCTTGATTGGGACTTTGGCCATCAGCCACCAAATACTATCCAGAGTTTTCACAGGCAGGTCTGGAGTCTCAGTGAAATTCTGGCTGAAGGTGGCCAACACTCTCATCCGAGATTTGAGATTTTACCACTGTAGGGTCCAAGGGAGAGTCCTGGTGTGGCGTTGCAGGATCAGCACTGGGCTGCTAACTGCAAGGTCAGGAGTTCAAACTCACTGCTCTTTGGAAACCCTAGACAGGGGCACTATGGGTCGGAACTGACTCCACAGCTCTTAACAACAACAAGGACAACAGGGTAAGAGGAAGGTAAATAAAAAAGAGAGGAGGGCCTATTTGCCCTGTGCAGGTGCCTCAGCCATCCTTCCCACTTGTGGACCCCATACCACCTTCTCTTGAAGAAGAGCCATGGGAAGGTCTCCACACAGGGTCCAGGAGGGTCCAACAACAATGATGTGGGGCGGAAAACACCCTGCAATGTGTACATGAACTCCCTGCTATGTAATTTATGGGGCCCAGGAAAAAATGAAAATATGGGACCCCCTTATTCAAAGACAGGGGAAAAAAAGTACCATGAAAGATACAAAAATAAAAAGTTTTTTTTCCTTTCTTCCCCACTTTCTATCTCCATTTGTTCTATTTATAAATAAGCAATTTAATGCCATTTTTAGGTAAAGAAAAATTGAAAATTTTAGGTTGTTAGCATGAATTTGATTATTCATCTTCTAAATTCAGATATGCTGTTAAGGGCCATTAGGTTGAATCATGACTTATAGTGACCCTGTACATGGTTTCCAAGGAGTACTCGTGGGTTTGAATCACCAACCTTGCGGTTAGCAGTTCAGTGCTTTATCCTACAGCACCACACCAGAACTCATTTAAATCGTATCTGAATCAACAAAATATACAAAATATTGTAGCTTGTGTAAGAATATTTTATTCTTGCCAGAACAGTGAAAGTGCAGCAACTATTTTTATTTCACATTTAGATATGTCATGTTCTACCAACATTCTTTACCTTTGACTCACTGATGAGTAAGGATGCACTGAAAAAAAAAAAAAAGGAACTTTGCCCTATATACTCATTATCAGTGAAAGTAGTTGGCAAATACAGGGAAGTAAAAGTGAATATGACAGGGTCTCTTGGATGTTTTTGTTTCCTAAAATACCATTGATTGTTTTCTACCTTTGACTTCAAAATTATTTGAATTAAGTTTTGTTTCAAACAGGAAGTGTGGCCTCTGAGTCTTGTCAGTGCCCAACTTTACTGAATGTGATGGTTAAGGTTTTGTGTCAACTTGACTAGACCAGGATTCCCAGTGGTTTGGCAGCTGGGATGTGGTGATTCCCTAAGATAGGCATAATTAACTCTATGATGATTGGCTATGAACAGGCATAGTTAACACTATGATGATTGATTGACTATGCGTAGCCAATCAATTGAAAGGATGTTTCCTTGGAGATGTGGCCTACTCCCAAAATAATGGATGTGCAGGAAAGACTTCCTCTTTTCTGCTGGGGACCTGGGACTCTACAACTGTGAGTAATTTCCTTGATAGAAACCATCTCTTTTTATATATACATATATCAATTTCACTGGTTTTGCTTCTCAGGAAAACCCAGCCTAAGACATTGAGTCATAGATGGAACACACTCATCGTGTCTTAATCAACTCCTAGGCCTGGTTGCTGTTGCTGTCAGGAATGTCAAGTCAGTTCCTACTCATGGCAAGGCTATATATAATAGATGAAAACACTGTTTAATCCTGCACCATCCTCACAATGGTTGCTGTGTGTGAGCATACTTTTGAAGCCACTGTGTTAATCATTTCATTCTGGGTCTTCCTCTTTTTTGCTGAGCCTCTACCAGGAATTGGTCCCTCCTCATGACATGTGCTAGATATGTGAACTGAACTCTCACCATTCTTGCTTCAAGGGTACATTCTGGCTGTACTTTTCCCAAGACAGATTTATTCTTGGAGCAGTCCATGGTAATTTCAATATTCTTTGCCAGTATTCTTCCCTGGTCTTCCTTACTCATTGTCGAGCTTTCACATGCATATGAAACAACTGAAAATACCATGGCTTGGGTCGGGGGCACTGTAGTCCTCAAAGTAATATCTTTGCTCTATAACATTTGAAAGAATTATTTTGCAGAAGATTTGCCCAGTACAATACATTATTTGATTTCTTGGCTGCTTCTTCCATGAGTGTTGATTGCAGATCCAAATAAAATGAAATCCTTGACAACACCAATACTTTGTCCATTTATCATGATGTTGTTTATTGGCCCAATTGTGGGATTTTTTTTTTTTTTAATGTGGAAGTGTAATCCATACTAAAGGCTGCAGTCTTTGATCATTATCATTAAGTACTTCTCTTCTTCTTCAATTTCAGTAAACAAGATTATATCATTCCTATATCACATGTTGTTAATGAATCTTCCTTCAATCCATATGCTGCATTCTTCTTATAGTTCATCTTCTTGTATTATTTGCTCAGCATACAGATTGAATAAATATGGAGACAACCCTGACATACACCTTTTCTTATTTTAAACTATCAAGGATTCCTTTGTTTTGTTTGAAAGATTGTCTCTTGATCTATGTACAGGTTCCTTATGAGTACAGTAAAGTGTCCTGGAATTCCTAGTCTTGGTAATGTTATCAATAATTTGTTATGATTCACACAGTTGAATGCCTTTGCATGGTCAGTAAAATTCAGGTAAACATCTTTCTGGTATTCTCTCCTTTTAGTCAAGAGTCACCTGACATCAGCAATGATATCCCTTGTTCCAAGTCTTCTTCAGAATCCAGCTTGAATTTCTGTTGTTGTTGTTATGTGCTGTGGTGTCAGTTCCCACTCATAGTGACCCTGTGTAGGGTTTCTGAGGCTGTAAATCTTTACAGGAGCAGAAAACCTCATCTTTCTCCCACGGAACAGCTGGTAGTTTCGAACTGCTGACCTTGTGGTTCACAGCCCGATTCATAACCACTACACTACCAGAGTTCCTTGAATTTCTAGCAGTTCCCTATTGATATACTGCTGCAATAGCTTTTTTGAATTGCCTTCTACAAAATTTTACTTATGTGTGATATTAATGATATTGATTGATAATTTCCCACATAATCATGCACAATCAGGACTGATTACTGCCATGTGTCTCTGAGTCCCTGAAGTTTCTCCTGTATTACTGTGCAGCTCTTTTCTCCAGAGAACATGATTTCACCAGGCTTGGTGGTGAGGCAGGGGAAGGGAGATGGGAAATATCAGACCAGACTCCAATGCTCTTTTCCACTTTCTGAAAGGCTCACATTTAAATCTCTTTAACCAGTAAAATGAGTTACCACCAAGTTGATTCCAACTCATGGTGACCCATGTATGTCAGAATAGAGCTATGCTTCATAGAGTTTCCACCAGCTAATTTTTCACAAATAGATTGACAGGTCTTTCTTCTAAGTCACCTCTTGGTGAACTTGAACTTGCAACATTTCAGCCAAGTACTTAACCATTTGCATCACCCAAGGACCATTCAGCAAAAAACAGTTTCAGACTCAGAAGGAAATAGGTTAAAGGGGAGACCCCCTAGTAAATGAGGGTTTTCTCTCTCGCTCGCTCTTTCTCTCTCTTACACACACACACACACACTCACCACACACAGGGTAACAATTTGTATTTTAATACCCTAGACAGAAGTCCCCTCCCCCTCTGATTCCTTAATTTACTGAGAATCATTTTCCTGTCTCCCCTCATGAGATTCCTGAAAGGTTATTATGGATATTATGCAGGACTCAAACACCTCTGTGCCAAGGTACTCCCTATCACATCATGTTGTTACATTTTCATCACAGCAGATAGCACTTTAACTGTTTATGTACCTGCTTAACATCTCCCCCATCATCCTGGAATATAAGCTATATGAGTGGGGGCCAGGTTGTGTTCTCGTGTTCCTTGTTATAACAGTCAAGAAATCAAGCATGATGAGCTATGGACAACACTGAGGAGAGGGACCATTC
>NW_006408520.1:21725659-21727929 GCF_000296735.1 Chrysochloris asiatica | reverse complement strand
ATCAAGATAAATAAAGATTGAAGTTGTCAAGGACTTTATTTTGCTTGGATCCACCATCAACACTCATGGAAACAGCACTCGAGAATTCAAATGATGTACTGCATTAGGCAAATCTGCTGCACAAAACCTCTTTAAACTGTTCAAGAACAAAGATATCAGTTTGAAGACTAACATGCCCCTGACCCAAGCCATGGCATTTCCAATAATTTCATTGGCATGCAAAAGTTGGACAATGAATAAAGAAGACCATAGAAGAATTGAATTATAGTGCTAGAGGAGACTATTAAAGGTACCATGGACTTCCAGAAGAACAAACAAATCTATGTTGGAAGAAGTACAACCAGAATGCACCTTAGAAGCTGGGATGGTCAGACTTCATCTCTCATATTTCAGACATATTATCAGGAAGGACTAGTCCTTGGAGAAGGATACCATGCTTCACAAAGTGGAGGGTGAGCAAAAAAGAGGGAGACCCTCAACAAGATGGATTGACACAGTGGCAGCAGCGATGGACTCAAGCATACCAGCAATTGTGAGGATGATGCAGGACCAAGCGGTCTTTTGTTTTGTTGTACCTAGGGTCGCTATGGATCAGAACCAACACATACTTCCAGAAGAACAAACAAATCTGTCTTGGAATAAGTGCAGCCACAATGTTCCTTAGAAGCCATGATGGTGAGACTTCATCTCTCACACTTTGGACATGCTATCAAGAGGGACCAGTCCCCAGTGAGGAACACCACGCTTGGTAAAATGGAGAATCAACAAAAAAGAGGAAGACACTCACCCAGATGGATTGACACCGCAGTAATAGGCTCAACCGTAACAATAATTGTGAGGCTAGTGCAGGACTGGGCAGTGTTTCTGTTGTGCATAGGATCACTCTGTGTCACAATCTACTCCATAGCACCTAACAACAAGTATTTAATCAATATCCCTGAAAAAATGAATGAATGAGTAAATGATGAGTATCTTTAATTTTGATACCCTTAATTAACATCTGTACTGCCACATGTCCCCCTCTATCCTCAGAAGTTATATTCCATACACGGCTTCAGAGAACAAAACTACCAGAGGAATTGGGTCTTTGTTTGCTTTGTCTATTTGGGAGGGCAGAATAGAGTCTTTCTTTCACTCTGGTTAGCATCTGTGCAATGAATCAGAGGGACTTTGAGCTGATGCAAGAAGTGCCAGGGACCCCAGGAGCACAGCCAGCAATAACCCCACATACCCTGCCCCCTCCCACCAGGGCTAAGCAGGCAACTTGCCTTCTAGCTCTTACCACACCTCCCAGGCTGTGGGCTGCTTCCTTTTACCCTTCCAACCTGCCCTTGGGGTTCACTTAGTTAGAGAGCTGCAAGAAAGCAGACAGGACCTTTTGTCTCTATGGGTAATAATATGGGAGCAGACTTTGATGATGGAAATCAATAATGGCACTGCTTGCTCCTGACTGTGGTCTGGCTTCAGGAAGGCTGAGCAGTGATGCAGAAGCGCAGACATTCTCAGGCCTGGGTGACTCACAGCATGGGTTTTAAAATGTGAGTTACCCTTATGAACAAAGTGTGCAATTTCACTTTATCAGTTAATTGGGGACTAATCAGCTCAGAGATATGAAAGGAGAAGGTTTCAGCAGCTTACCCTGGTAACCTTGGGCTGTGCTGTCTGGATCTCTCCCACGTCAATGGTACTTGATTTCATTGCACAATTTGCGTGTGTTGGTGGAAAGTTCAGGGTCTTACACAGTGAGTTTCCAAAATATACAATTCATGTGTCCTTTTCAGAACAACAATAGCATTTTAAAAATTACAAAATGAATGAATACACAATCACTGCAGAAAACATATTAAAACACACCAATGGATGACTGTATGAATACTGGCATACAGATAAATCAGTTCTTTATTGTCAAATATACATGTACATATGCAAACAAAAATATACATAGTTATGTTCTTGGGTTTTGTTTTGTTTTTTATAGGGAAAAGGGTTCAAAATCTGGTTCAAATTGTGCATGTGAAATTTCACAGCCTGCTAATTTTCTTCACAAAATATCCTCAGTACTTCTCGGTATCACTAGCCTGATTTTTAATGACAATGGCATCAGGATTGGAGGAAGATTCATTAACAACCTATGATATGCAGATGATACAACCTTTCTTGCTGAAGGTGAAGAGGACTTAAAACATTTACTGATGAAGATCAAAGGGCATAGCCTTATGGATTGTATCTCATTGTAAAGAAAACAAAAATCCTCACCACTGGATCAATAG
>NW_006408520.1:21721527-21725154 GCF_000296735.1 Chrysochloris asiatica | reverse complement strand
GCCAAGTGGCAGCATTGATGGACTCAAGCATGGCAATAGTAGTGATGATGTTGGCCCAGGATCGGACATTGTTTCATTCTGCTGTGCATAAGGTCGCTATGAGTCAGAACCAACTTGATGGCACCTAACAACAACAACAACAACAGAGTCACTATGAGTAGGAACCGACTCCACAGTACATAACCAACACCACCACAGAGTATTGCATTATAAGGATGCACCATCATTTACCTAATCATTCTTCTATTTAGGTTGCTTGCGATTTATTAATAAAAATGCAGGAGTAAACCTATACTGTGAGTCTGGTTGAAAGATGAGTAGCTGTTTAAAAGTTGTGTGCTTGTTTCTCAAGACTTGAGGGAAGACTTGCAGAATTTATACATATTGACTAATGCTAGCATTGGAAACTGTCAAATGGCTGGAGTCCTGATGACTTTCAACATTTGCTCATTCACTTGAGAAAATTCCAGCAGAGAATGTCTATTAACATTAGTGTATTCTCTAAATGGAGGTACTGGGTAAAACTCATGCCCTCAGTATACTAAAAAATAAAAGTTGACAATGATTCCAACTTATGTTGGTCTCTGGGTGGTGCAAATGTTTAACATACTCAGCTGATAACAAAGGTTGATGATTGAGTTTATACAGAAGCATTTCAGAAGAAAGCCATGGAAATATACTTTAAAGGTATCTGCCACTGAAGACCTTATGGAACACAGGTCTACTCCAACATTATGGGGTTGCCATGAGTCTCCATATATATAGCCTCAGAAGTATTTCATCACACTCTCAGCTAAATCTAGAGTGTTGTCTTTAGAGATGCTTATGGCTGAGGCACACGTAAACCATCAGTCAGCTGTCAGTTTGTTGTATTGTGATGGCTTACATGTTGCTATGATGCTGGAAGATATGCCACAGGAATTTTGAATACCAACACGGTTATCCCTGCTGGTCAGGTTTCAGTGGAGCTTCCAGTCCAAGACAGACTTGGATAAAGCAAAAGCTAGTCTCTTCTGGAAACCTTATGAATGGCAGCAGAACTTGTGTGATACAGTGCCAGAGGATGAGTTCCTCAGATAGGAAGTCACTCAAAATATGACTGGGGACAAACTGCCTCCTCAAAGTAGAGCTGGTGTTATGATGTGGATGAAGCAAAACTTTCAGGACCTTCGTTTGCTGATAGGACACAACTCAAAATAAGAAGAAACATCCATTAATAATCAAAATGTGGAATGTACAAAGTATGAAAATTAAGAAAATTGCAAGTCATTAAAATAAAATGGGATGCATAAAGATTACATGAGCTGAAATGGACTGGCGTTGGCTCTTTTGAATCAGACAGTCACATGGGTTACTATTCCAGGAATGACAAACTGAAGAATAGCATCACATTCATCATCAAAAAGAGCATTTGAAGTTCAATTTTGAAGTACAGTGCTTCTGTGATAGAATAATACCCATATGCCTACAAAGAAAAATAATACCACTGCAATTAAAATTTACACACCAACCACTAAAGCCGGTGATGATGAAACTGAAGAATTATACCAACTTCTTCAGTCTGAAATTCATCAAACATGCAATGAAGATGCATTGATAATTAATGGTAACTGGAATGAGAAAGTTGGAAACAAAGAGAAAAGATTTATAGTTGGAAAATATGGTCTTGGTAATAGAAATTATGCTAGAGATTGCATGAGAGAATTTTGCAAGAATAGTGACTTATACATTGCAAATACATTTTTCAGAAACAAAAAAGCAACTATACACATGGACTTCAACAGGTAGAATACACAGGAATCTAAATGACTACATCTGTAGGAAGAGGTAATGGAGAAGCTCAATATCATGAGCCAAAACAAGGCCAGGGACTGACTGGGAGACAGACTATCAATTACTGATATGCAAGTTCAGTTGAAGATGGAGAAAATTTAAACAAGTCCAAGAAAGTTTAAAATATGAACCTTGCATATATGTCACCTAAATTTAGAGACCATCTCAAGAACAGATTTTATGCATTAGACATGAATGACCAAAAACTAGAAGAGTTATGGTATGACATCAAGGATATTATACAGGAAGAAAGTAGAATATCATTTAAAAGACAGGAAAGAAAGAAAAGACCAGAACAGATGTAGAAAGAGACTCTGAAATTGAGTGCAGGAAAGCTGAAGCAAATGGAAGAAATGAGGACGTAAAAGAGCAGAACAAAAATTTCAAAGGGTAGTTTGGGAAGACAAAGTGAAAGTAGTATAATGAAATGTGCAAAGACCTGGAGTTAGGAAACCAAAAGGGAAGAACATGTTCAGCAATTTTCAAGCTGAAAAAAACCTGAAGAAAAAAAAAATCAATCCTTGCATTGAAATATTGGAAGGGTTTTATGGGCAAAAAGTTTCTACTGTTGTCCTGGTGTGGCACTATAAGATAAGCAAGAGCTGCTAACCACAAGAGCTGGTAAACTATTCAAACCCACCAGCCAAACCTCAGAACCCCTATACAGCCATGAGTCAGACCTGATGAGACCGCACTTAATAACAACAACAACAATGTGGGTAAGATATTGAACAATGTAGGAAGCATCAAAAGAAGATTGAAGGAATACACAAAGTCACTGTACCAAAAAGAAATGGTTGACGTCCAGTCATTTCAAGAGGTACCATATGGTCAAGAACAGATGATATTCAGAAAAAAGTACAAACTGCACTGAGACATTGGTAAAAAATAAGGGTCCAGGAATTGATGGAATATAAATTCAAATGTGTCAACAAACTGATACAGCTCTGGAGGTCTTCACTCCAAGAAATTTGAAAGACAGCTACCTAACTAACCAATTGGAAGAGATTCACATTTGTGCCCATTCCAAAGAAAGGTGACCCAATGGAATGCAGAAATCACTGAACATTATCATTAATAACACATGCAAGTAAAATTTTGCTGAAGTTAATTCTAAAGTGGTTGTCGTATTCAGAAGAGAATGTGGAATAAGGGATATCATTGCTGACATCAGGTGAATTTTGGCTAGAAGCAGAGAATACCAGAAAGATGTTTACCTGTGCATTATTGATTACGCAAACACATTTGACTGTGTGGACCATAACAAACTATGGATACCATTGTGAAGAATGGGTATTCCAGAACACTTCATTGTGCTTATGAGGAACCTGTACATAAACCCAGAAGCAGCCATTAGAACAAAACAAGGAGGTATTGAATGGCTTAAAATCAGAAAAGGTGTGTACCAGCGTTGTATCCTTTCACTGTACTTATTTATTAAATCTGTACCTTGAGCAAATAATCTGAGATACTGGATTACATGAAGAAAAACATGGCATAAGGACTGGAGGAAGACTCATCAACAACCTGGGATGTGCAGATGATACAACCTTGCTTGCTGGAAATGAAGAGAACTTGCAGTATTTACTGATGAAGATCAAAGACTATAGCCTTCAGTGTAGATTGTATTTCAATGTAAAGAAAACAAAAACCCTAACAACTGGACCAATAAATATACAATAATATAATATATATGTAATAGTATGCTGTTGTTTGTTGTTAAGTGTTGTCAAGTCGTTTCTGACCCATAGCACCCCTGTATTGGGTGTTCAAGAAGCAACTGGTAAGCTTGAA
>NW_006408520.1:21714981-21717027 GCF_000296735.1 Chrysochloris asiatica | reverse complement strand
TGAGGCTTTCTGCTCCTGTAAAGATTTACAGCCTCAGAAACCCTGTACAGGGTCGCTATGGGTCGGAACCGACTCCAAGGCACATAACAATAATAACAACAGAGAGCAGACCACTGGGTCTTTCTCTCACTGAGCCCCTAAGGGGGTTCAAACCGCCGACCTTTGGGTTAGGGCTTAACCAGTGCACCACCAACAAAGACAAAACCAAACCCACTCCTCTCGACTCAATTCTTACTCATAGAGACCCTATAGAGAATTTCTGAGACTAAATCTTTAAAGGAGCAAACAACCTCATCCTTCTCTCACAGAGCTACTGATGGGTTTGATCCACAAACCTTGCAAGTTGAAGTCCAATGCTTATCCCATAATGCCATCAGGACTGTGATCAGGAAATATCTTAGGATAGAGGGTCAGTCATGTGTATGAATAAACCTACAATGTGTAAATCAGAGCTTGAATCCACAATCTGCCGTGTTGGCCTCCAAGCATCCTCCTTTATTCTAAATCCCATCTACACCAGCTACCATTCTTTCTGCTTTGGTTAATGAATCAAAATTGGCCCCCAGGGAGAAGGTGAGTGGTCAAGCACACCACGACCTCTTAAATCCTCACAGAACATGGCTATGTCACAACATTCTGGTTGGAAACAGTGTGTCAGAATGCTAACTCACGTAGTGACCCCTGAGACTGCTTGAGCACCTCAGGATGTAAGTGAAAGCTGGAGTGGAAAGCCCTAGAAATTGCTTCCAGCTGACAGGTGTCATGGCCCCTAAATGTGAAACACCCTTCCCTCAGGGGGGTGATTTAGCACTGAGGTATCTTCTGAAGCTGAGTCACCCAACTCCGGGAAATACGGGTGTGGACCAGACTGGGAACTTGCTGGATTCTTGTTAGTGTAACTTCGACCCTCCCTAAGATTCTGGGGACCTGGAAGAGATCCATGTCATTTGGACTAGGCTCCACTTTCAGGCAAACTGTAGAAGAGCTGTAGGCTTTCTGGAGTCACTCAGATCTTAACTGAACCCACAAGGGAACGCTGGAGACATAAGAGGGTACAGTGCCACCCTGCTGGACTTGTCCCACTTTCTGATTCTGACATATAGCAAAAAAAAAAAAAAAAAAGAATGAAAGAAAATTCAGGATGGATGAATGAATGCATGAAGAAATAAGTTGTAACCTCCCTTTCTTCGCCAAAGCAGAACTTGGCATCATCCCTCTGGGAGGGTAAGAGACAGCCTGAAAGAACTGGGGGAAAGGCTAAAGTAAAAGAACAGCCTGTACTCAGCATCCCAAGCAGGATTCTGGAGATTCCCAAGAAGGTGATCTCACAGGACAAGCCACATGTCTCAGTTCCTCAGTTTACCCCATCTCTAGCATGGAAAGGACAACCACGACCTTCATACTTCATTTATGAGATAATAAAGTCTTAGACGCTTTCCCTGAAGAGTCATCATGTGTACCTACACCTCCGGCCCTCCCTCCTGACTCAGGGGCTGGCAAGTTTTCTATTCCAATGTAATTATGGTTCCAGAACTTGACTTGATTCATGTAACAAGCAAAACCATATAATAAAAAACCCCACATTAAGTTGAAATCCTGTTTTAGTACTTCTGTGGAGGACCTTAAGAAGCATGATGCGAAGTATGAGCAAGAGGAATATATCAGTGAGAGGAAAGGAGAGAGCTGAGATCTTCAAATAAGGAAAAATACCAGGGTAGAGGCCTAGAAGTCTAGAAGCTACTGAGCCATCTGCTACAGCATATTGCAGTAAGGAAGGCAAATATTTTAAGTAGAAGGTTTGCAACTGCAGGTCGTCCAAATTGTAAGCCTTTCACTAATTTACCTACTTATTCATATGTGTATATACGAGAGTATCTCATATATATGACACTGCTACTCTTGCAGAAAGGAGCTCTGGTAGCATAGTGGTTACGAATCAGGCTGCTAAGCTCAAGGTCACAAGTTCAGAACTACCAGCTGTCTGTCAGAGAAAGATGAGGCTTTCTGCTCCCATAAAGATTTACAGCCTCAGAAACCCTATACAGG
>NW_006408520.1:21697334-21714433 GCF_000296735.1 Chrysochloris asiatica | reverse complement strand
ACTCCTGACAATATGTCCAAAGTATGAGAGACAAAGTTTAGCCGTCTTGGCCTCCAAGGAGCACTCTGGCTGCACTTCTTCCAAAACGGATCTATTGGTTCTTCTGGAAGCCCATGGCACTTTCAATACTCTCCTCCAACACCGTAACTCAAAAGCATCAAGTCTTCTACAATCTTCCTTATTCACTGTCCAGCTTTCGCATGTCTATGAGGTTATTGAAAATACTATGGCTTGGGTCAGGCACACCTTAGTCCTCAAGCTGACATCTTTGCTCTTCAATACTTTAAAAAGGTCTTGTGCAGTAGATTTGCCCTGATGCAATACATCGTCTGATTTCTTGACTGCTTCTTCCATGAGTGTTGATACTTGATCCAAGAAGAATGAAGTCTTTGACAACTTCAATCTTTTCTCCATTGATAAGAACGTTGTTTATTGGTCCATTGGTGAGGACTCTGGATTATCGGGGCCCAAATCTGCCATTTACTAGTTCTGTGATGTTGGACAAGTTACTAAACCTTTTTATGTTTTAATTTCCTTATTTATAAAAGGGAATAATGATAGTAATTCTTTTACAAGGTTATTATGGGGAATAGACAAATTCATACATGTAAAGTACTTGGAACAGAGCCTGGCACATGGCAAGTACTCAATAAATGTTAGCAATTATTATTACTTAGAAATAGAGCCTATATGTCTATTGTATCTGGGAAATAAATTATCCATATTCAAAAAGGATATGTGGCAAGACCATCCAATTGTTAATAGATGAGTCTATGTGTCACAAAGCTATTAATATTGTGCTTTTTGCTAATACACATAATGATGTCATTTCTTGTTTTCCGTTTTCATTTTATCTACAAATACAGACTCCAGCTTTCAGGCACTCTGGTCTGAAGATCTTTATGAACCAACAGATGTTTCTGAAAAAGAAAAAACCCCAAATCTGACCTCTTCCCAGGTTCTGAACTTAAGCAGATTAGGACAGAAAGCTTTACATTTTGTCATCTTTGGTGAAGGTGTATGACTAGGCATGGTGGTGCCTGCTGCAGGATTCTGGAACCTCAATTCCAGTTCATTCAACTCCATTGACTCCCCCGGGGCTTTGAAAAATGCTGGAGTGGTCCCCTCCTTCCCACATCACAACATCCTCATCCCCAAAAGGCACCTACAGTTTTTTCCAAGGACAGTCTTAACCACCAGATTGTGGGAGTGTCTGTCTTGGATTTATAGAGACAAAATAGACTGATTTGGTTAAAAGGTTTCACCCACTCTCTAGGGCATACTGTTGTTAGTGACCAGAGAGGCTCATAGGGCACAGCAGCCCAGAGGTTCAGGAGCTTAAACTCCTTGAAAGGGCATCTTCCGGTACAGATGAGAGCAAGGAAGGAGGAGAATTGAAGCTCAACCAAACTCCTTTTTTCCAGAGTTTTTCCCAATATAAGTGAGAGCTGCCAGTGCTGGCTCCTCTCACCCTCCCCAACCACACTTCCACTCTCAGCCTGACTCTGTGCCCTCTCTCAATACAGAAATGGGAATGAGAAGCAAACTGAGAGTTATGGGAAAGACTACCTCTGGAGTCTCTAATTACTGTTTCATTAGAAGACAGGCCGGCCTATCTGCTTCCCCAAGGTTTTATTCTGACCAGCACATGGTGATCATGAGTCAGAATCAACTAGATGGTAACAAACTACAACATGGAACTTGTCACTAGTAACCTTGTAGTGTGTAGTCAGTGAAGCAGATTGCAGAAGACTTTCAGGTCAGTTTCTCATGGAGCCAAATTGGTCTGGTGAAGACTTCACAAATATGTCTGGAAACATGGGACATGGTTGAGTAAGAAGGGGTTGAGTGCTCAGGAAAAGCCCTATGTTCTCTAGCCAGGCTGGCATTGGGAGTGTCAGTCACCTGCCCATCTCACAGGTAGGGCTCAACTCTGACATGCAGGACCACCTTGGATATGTTCCTCTTTTAGTGACCTGTCCCGGAACAGAGTCACAGAACCAGCAAGTCAAGCTTCCCTTATTTAAAAAAACTCACAAATATGAGCATTCAGACCTAGTATGTCACCCTCAATTATTAGAGCCATAGTAAAATAGTAATACTACTACCTCCTATTGAAGGCTTATGCACCAAATAACATGCCAACCATCTTATGTATATTGTCTCATTTAGTATTTACAAAAGCCCTGTTAGATAGCTACTTGAATTCTGTGACAAATTGAAGATTCAAGAAATTAAGCCACTTGGTCAAGTTTATAAGTCTGAAAAATGGCAGAGACAGAATTTTCTTTAATGTTTTATTGTGAATTATGTGGTAGTTTACACGGGAGAACATTAGTTTTACATTTATCCTATCGTGTATCATTTCATTGGCATGGTTACAATCCCCTCCATGAATCATCAACCAACCAAAGGGTATACACTACAAGCCTGCCCACCAGTTGTCAGCACACAGCCCCTTTCCCTCTCTGTGTCTAAAGTCCCCAGCTGCTCCATCTGTTCACATCATTGTCTCTGCCTCCATGTCAGGCATCACTGTTTCTCTGGGTAGGGTCCCACTCTCCATTCTTCTCCCTTGATGGACCCAGGGACCTCTGCTCCTAGGCTAAAGAGTTAATCACTCCCCTCTTTGCTACAAAACCTCTACCTTTACATTTCCAACCCTCACAAGCAGTCCTGATAACAATTATTCCCTATTGCATTACAAGAGACCTATCTGCATTTCCTTTCATCAGCCCCACCTAGACAGATTGGATACTACTCAGTGGAGATTCTACCTTCTTCCACACCCTCTGGATCTAAGTTCCCTATAGAAAGCTTGTAAGCCAGTTACTTCTTGCATTTGTAGCCTCCTCATTTTGGGTAGCCAATGTCCAAGTTGTCCATTCCTGTCTACCCTGTGTATGGAGTGGGTGGGAATGATCCTTGCTGTAAAGATTTGTTCCCTCTTTTGAGCTACTGCATCCATAAGTGCAAGGAGCTCTGGTAGCGTAGTGGTTACGAATCAGGCTGCGAACATTAAGGCCAGCAGTTCGAAACTACCAGCTGCTCCGTGGGAGAAAGATGAGGCGTTCTGCTCCCGTAAAGATTTACAGCCTCGGAAACCCTGTACAGGGTCGCTATGGGTCGGAACCGACTCGACGGCACTTAGCAACAACAATCCATAAGTGCAGGTCAAGTTCATCAAATTGTATCAGATTACTCTTTTTTTCCTCTTCTTTCTTCTTCTAGTTGAGCTCTGATCATCCAGTCATTGAAGCCAGGTCAAGTGGGTATTATCTGTAAGTGTGGGTGTTCTTGTGCATATGCCCTCTCTTCTTTTCAGTTGGACCCTTCACTCTCCACTCTAGTCTTCTGTGGCTATGTCACTGACTCTGGGCCCAAGAGTCCCCAGGTCTTGCCACACTGCTGGCCAACCAGGTCTCCACCTGGGTTTTCAGGAGTCTATTGAACATTGTAGGGCTTAGCTGGCAGCTTCATTGCTGTTTTTCCCTCACTTCCCCTTATCGGTATCAAACATGGTCACCAATCAGAGCATGTATTCCCATTGAGTCTTAGTCTTGGAAGGGGGTTTACACTGAGAGGACCCGACCACTTGCCTTGATGCAGAGACAGGATTTTAAACTAGATTTGCTTGATTCTAAAACTCATGCTTATTCTATCTCCAAAGCTGCTATGTGCAGCATAGTGGCCACATTATTACAGTTGGATACGGAGTAAATTCCAAAGACACAAAAGGGAAAACAACCAAAAGATCTGGATTTCTTAGCTCTTGACTCAGTTCTAAAAAGATGAAGTATAAGGAGGTCCAGTTACCAACATGTGGCTGTAACATCTGTCCTTACAAATATCATGAATCTTCTGTCTGGTGTAGACAAACTTGTAGGCCCACCCAGACATAGAAACAATTTACACTTTAATCCACTCAGACTGTTTTGGAGTTATTGGTGCTTTCTCAAGATGTGAGCTATTGTTAAGAAAGTCACTCCTCTGGGCACAGAGCTTTCCTCATAGCATGTACAACTGACCAGTCAAAGAAAATGTGACAATTACCTTCAAGGTGATCTTAACTCTCACTCTTCTACATCTGCCTTGAAAGGTTTGACTAAACTTTTATAGTGTTTTGTCCAGTTTACATAAGAAATTACCAATTTTGTGGGTCATAAGCATGCAAAGAGCAGCAATTTCACATGGTTTAATCTCACGCAAAGCTTGTTGAACTCACAGTGACACTATGTAGGATTTCCGAGGAGCAGATGGTGAGCTTGAATCGCTGACCTTGTGGTTCAAACCGACCTTGCAGTCCAGCACATTAACCCACAGCACCACACCAGAATGAGGGAAGTAAGATAGAAACCCCACTAAATAGTTTTCCTCTTGTCCAGATGAGTCTGGTGATGAGGGGATAGGATTTTATGATTCAATTGTGAGTGATTGTTATCAGATCTAATGGAAATTGTCACAACTGTAAATGTAGACGTGGTGTAACTAAAAGGGGGAGCGGATAATCTGTCATTTCTGGGACAGAAGACCTTAGGACCATCAAGAGAAAAGATCATGAGAGGAACAAGGGATCCTTACCAGAAAAGCAATGGCAACAGAGATGGTGGCAGAGGTGATAGCATAGAAAGACAGAGCAATAGAGAACTACAGGCCCGTGGATTGAAAAAGGCAGTGTACCTGCAGATAGGAGACTGGCTTGCAAATTATGCCCTTTGGACATTTAAACAAATATGTATTTTCAATGTGGTATGTATACATCAGAAGAAGAAAAGGTAATAGAGATAAATACTGTTAGATGAAGGTACATGGAGGGGATTGAAATCACTGCAATGATTTGCTGAATGTAAAACTAATGATCTACCCTGTAAACCTTCACTCACTCAATTCACAATAAAAATTTTAAAAAACTTGTTGAAGGGGTGACTGAAGTATCAGCCAATCCAGCCAGTCAGTCAATTAAGGACACAACACTAACCTGTGAAGTAATATGTGTTGTTGTTAAGTGCCATCGAGTCGGTTCTGACCCATAGCGACCCTGTACAGGGTTTCTGAGGCTGTAAATCTTTACGGGAGTAGAAAGTCTCATCTTTCTCCCGCGGAGCGGCTGGTAGTTTCAAACCACTGACCTTAGGGTTTGCAGCCCGATTCGTAACCACTACGCTACTACCAGAGCTCCTGTGAGGTAATATAGAACTAAGTTATCTAGTTATTGCATTATACAAAGCAAAATTTGCATGTGTTGTCATGTTTAATCTTTACATCTGCCCCACTGTGATGGCAATGTCTTTCTAAATACCTCAAATTCTTCAAGGTTGGCTCCTGGGAGTATCTGAAGGATAGGTAGGAATTCCTTGGGCAGAGCGGAGAGGGAAGAGCATTGAGACAGGAGGAATAGCATGAGCACAGACAGAGTCAGACTGTATGAAGCATATCTGGGACACAGAGAGAAAACAACTTGATCAAATGAAAGAAGCATTTAGGATGTTGTGGGTGACTAGGCTGGATAGTAGGAGGGGAGTCAAATTATACCAACCAGTTGCTCTCAAATCAATTTCAGCTCGTGACAACCCCATGTATGTCAGAGCAGCACTGCAAAGCATTTTCAATAGCTGAATTTTCAGAAGTACTTTTTCCAAAAGATTTGTCTTCCAAGGCAGCTCTGGGTGGATTATAAATTCCAATCTTTCAGTGAATAGCCAACAGCAATTATAGAAAGCCCTAAAAAACAGGCAGAAAACTTTTCATTAAAAAAAAAAACAAAAGCAAAACATATTAATTTTAGAGCTAACAGGACCAAAAGAGATAATGTGTCCTAGCCAGTAGATTTCAGAGAGGAGAGATGCTATCTTTCTAATTTTACAAAATAAACCAAGGAGGCTCAGAGACTTTGGTTAGAAGTGAAGGGTAAATTAGAATTATGATTTCTTGCTTCTTTATCTGAGCTTATTGAATCACATCATACTGAATTATATTTGCCTTTTAAATTAATAAGTGATTGTTTTTGCCAAACAACATCTTCTTTATAGACTGTTACTATACAAAAGCTTTTCCACCATCTCTTCCCACAGATATAGTCAGTTTGGTTACTGTGTATTCCATCTGGTGAGCTCCATGTGTATAATCACCTTTTATTCTGTTTACAAAAAATATTTGCAATGAATAAGTCATTGATTTTGCAAAATTCTATCATGCAATCTCCAGTATCATTTCTATTGCCAAGGCTATATTTTCCAACTACTGATCCTTCCTCTTGGTTCCAACTTTTGCATTCCAATCACCAGTATATATCAATACATTTTGATTACATGTTTGATCAGTTTCACACTGAAGAAGTTGTTATAAATCTTCAGTTTTATCATCATTGGCTTTAGTGGTTGGTGACTAATAGTAGTATTAACTAGTCTTCCTTGTTGTTGTTGTTAGGTGCCATCAAGTCGGTACCAACCTATAGCGACTTTCTGCACAGCAGAATGAAACACTACCCGATCCTGGGCCAATCTCACTACTGTTGCCATGCTTGAGTCCATCGATGCTGTCACTTGGCCAATCCATCTCATTGGGGGTCTTTCTCTTTTTCTCTGACACTCCACCTTACTAAACATGATATCCTTCTCCAGTGACTGGTCCTTCCTGACAATATGTCTGAAGTATGAGAGACAAATTTTGGCCATCTTGGTCTCCAAGGATCACTCTGACTGTATTTCTTCCAAACCGATCTATTGGTTCTTTTGGCAGCCCATGGCACTTTAAATATTCTCCTCCAACACCCCAACTCAAGAGCATCAATTCTTCTACAGTCTTCCTTATTCACTGTACAGCTTTTGCATGCATATGAGGTTATTGAAAATACCATGGCTTGGATCAGGTGCACCTTAGTCCTCAAGCTGACATCTTTGCTCTCCAACGCTTTAAAAGGGTCTTCCTTGTAGGTGTATGGATATTATTCTACCACAGCATTGTACTTCAAGATAGATCTTGAAACGTTCTTTTTGATGATAAGTGCTATGCCACTAATACCGAGGATATGGAACTTTATGTGTTCCATTTCATTTTTGACAACTTCAATTTCCTAGATTCATACTTTGTACATTCCATATTCTGATTACTGTTTCTCCTCGTTTAACTTGTGCCCCATCAGCAAATAAAAGTTTCAAAAGCTTTACTGTATTCGCATCATCACAATAAACTGTACTTTGAGGAGGCAGCTCTTCCCCAGTCATACTTTGAGTGCCTTCCAACCTGAGGGGCTCTTTTTCGGGCACTCTATCTGACAATGTCCCGCTGCTACTCTTAAGGTTTTCAGTGACTAACTGTTTTAGAAGTTGTCTGCCTCTCCTTCTTCCTGTGTCTTTGTCTGGCAGTTCAGTTGAAACCTGACCACCATGTTGATCCTGCTGGTATTTAAAATACTAGTGGCATAGCTTTCAGTATCACAGCAACATGCAAGCCACTATAGACAGATGAGTGGTGATGTTAAACTGGTGATGTTAGGGCCAGATAAGGAAACAAGAAATATGACCTATTGCATGAGGCAAATATTCTGCTCAAGACCTCTTTCAAGTGGTAAAGAGCAAAAATGTCAGTTTGAGGAATAAGGTGTGTCTGACCAAGTCATGTTATTTTCAGTCACCTTGTATGAATGTAAAAGTTGAACAGTTGAAATTTCCATAGAAAAATTGATGCATTTGAGTTGTGATGTTGGAGAAGAAAACTCAAAGTACCATGGTCTGCCAGAAGAACAAACAAATCTGTGTTAAAAGAAGTACAGCCAGAATGTTCTTAATAAGCCAGGATGTTGAGAATTCATCTCTCATACTTCAGACACATTATCAGAAGGGATTAGTCCCTGGAGAAGGACATCATGCTTGGTAAAGTGGAGGGTCAGTGAAAAAAAGGAAGACCTCCCATGAAACGGGTTGGCACAGTGGCAGTAGCAGTGGGCTAAAGTGCAACAATGATTGTGAGGTTGACGCAGGACCAGGCAGTGTTTTGTTCTGCTGTGCGTAGGATCGCTCTGATTTGAAGCATACTTGACAGCACCTACCAACAACAATTATACAAAAGTATTTCACATCCTAAACTGACAACAAGGAGCATATGTTCTTAACATGAAGTTCTCGATAGTGATATAATGAAAGTCTTTCAGAAGGTGCAAGGTTAGCAGGGACTTCCTGTCAAAAGCATTTTGTACAGAAAGTCCATGATCTACCATGTCTTTGAATTATGATAAACTGTATTATGACCAACCTTTTTGTTTTTGTTGTTTATCATTAGTAATATGTCCTATATACCATGTTGTTTTTGTTAAGTGCCACCAAGTCGGTTCTGACTCATAGGGTTTCCAAGAAGTAACTGATGAATTTGAACTGCCAACCTTGTGGTTCAAACCGACCTGGCAGTCGTACCCCACATTACCAGACCAGGATCTACCATGTACCATGGACTTAGTTCAGACTCATAGTGAGCATGTATAAGGGTTTGGAGGCTATAAATCTTTACAGGAGCAGAAAGCCTCATCTGTCTCTCATGGAACTACTGGGAGCTTCTAACTGCTGACCGTGAGATTAGCAGCCCTATTCGTAACCACTAAGCTACCAGAGCAACTGTGTGCCATGTAACAGTAAATAATTTGCTGATATTACCATTCTCATATTTCATTTGCAGATCTTCAGTGTTACAATTTACTGTCCAAAACACTACCATATAGCCAGCTATGGCAAGAATAATAAAAACAAAAAAAAATTTAATGAGGTGTTAGACTTACATCAGAACCAACT
Organism: Chrysochloris asiatica; assembly: GCF_000296735.1. Lineage (NCBI taxonomy): Eukaryota > Metazoa > Chordata > Mammalia > Afrosoricida > Chrysochloridae > Chrysochloris > Chrysochloris asiatica. Next base: position 21,705,653 of record NW_006408520.1, on the reverse strand, counting down.
TATGACAGAATTATCAGAAAGGTACCCAGTAATGAGCTAGAATTACCTGTATATGAGAAAAGAGGGAGCCTAGAGTCAGCAATGCCTCAGAGAGATATTGTGTACGGGGCCCAGAGGAAAGGTAAGAATTATAGATAATGTGAGGAAAAATGGTGATCCTCTGACCGATGTGGAGAGGACCAGACCAGGAGCTGGCTCTGAATGGGAAGAGATACTGAGTTTGAAGGAAAGGGGTCTGATGTTTAGAAGGCATTTGAATATATCAGTGTGAGGCTGATTTAGAAATCATTATTCCTGAGGTAAAGATAGGAATTACAAGGATGCTTGAGTTCACCAAGGAAAGCAATCTCAGGCCAAAACCTGAGGGTTGTGGCAGAGATGACTGATTGTAATCCAGAGTTGATTTTCTCTTCCCATAGAATAGAACTGTTACTAGGAAGAAGATGCTTAGGTTCCCTTGCATCTAAATGTGGCCATGTGACTAGATGTCTCCTATGGAAAGTGTGCAGAAGCAATGTGTCACTTCCAGGTCAAGGTCTTAAAGAAGTAGGTGTACCTTTTCCACTTTCTTTGTCCCTTTGGATGGCTGGGTGCAGATAGAAATGAGTCCTAGAGTCTAGGGGGGTTGATGCATCCTGTATCCCTGAGTGGAGGAAATCTGCCAATAGGGAAAGCCCCTTTGTACTAATATGGGTATAAGAGCTTAAAACCAAATCCATTGCCATAGAACCAATTCTGGCTCATAACAAACCCTATATATGGTTTCCAGGAGCAGAAAGCCTTATTTTTGTCCTGTGAGGCACCTGGTGGGTTTGAACTGGTGACATTGCAGTTAGCAGTCCAGTGCTTATTCTATAGCATCAATAGGGTTTGTGATTGCACCATTATAAATTGGGAAGTCTTTGATACTGAAGGTTGGCCTGCCCTAACTAACATGAGGGCTTTTAAGGAATGCCAGTTTAAGGGTAGATGGCAAAGTAAGGGGGATAAAGGAGCACATTATGCAGTTAAGGAAATACAAGGGATGACTAGAGAAACAGAACTCAAAAAGTACGGTTCTATATGACCAGTCACTGAAGAAGGATATCATGTTTGGTAAGGTAGAGGGTCAGAGAAAATGAGGAAGACCCATGTGAGATGGATTGGCAAAGCGGCAGCATCAATGGGTTCAAGAGTGGCAACGGTAGTGAGATTGGCCCAGGACTGGGCAGTGTTTCCTTCTGTTGTGCAGAGAGTTGCTATGAGTCAGTACAGACTCGATGGCACCTAACAACAACAACAACAACATATGAACACCAGTCTCCATGACCCTGAAACCAGAACCGGATGGTGCCCAGCTATCAGTACCAACTGCTCTGACAGGGATCACATTATAAGGTCCTAGATAGAATAGGAGAAACTGTGGATTAAAATGCAAAATCATATAAAAGACTAGATTTACTGGTCAGATAGAGACTTGTGGAACCCCGAGACTATGGATCTTGATCACTCTTCAGGTCTGGAAATGAACTAACTTCCGTGGCTCAGTTTTTAGCCAAACGATAGATAGCTGCATGGGGGGGAGAGGGCACCAACACACAACCATTAGAGGTCAAAAGGGCAGCATTTACCCAAGGACAAAGTTCAGAAAGGATGGGAAAGAAGGAGGAAAGGAAACAAGAAACAAACGGAGGAAGTGGGATAAGTGATGTTGCATTGAGAGAAATGCAATCATTGAGATGAAACGATGTGTCTGATTTGTTGACCATAAAACTGATGAATGACTCTTTAAACCTTCACCCAATTCACTATAAAAAGTGTTTTTCAAAAATAAAAAGTACAGTGTTAACAGAAAGCAAAGGAGAAGCAACCGCAGGAAGAAAAGAAGTAATCAACATTGTTAAATGTTTAAAGATGGGCCAAGAAGATTGGCATTGAGGGACAATATATTAGACTTAGCATTTAAGAAAATTGTTCACAACTTTATAGAAACAAATTATAGATCCAGGCAGGCATTTCAGGGAAGACTCAAGGCCACATGGCTTGTATTCTGTTTCTTTCCAATTATTCTGCTGTTGGGCTTTACTCTCCTGGCTTTGAAGGAGCCTGAACTTCAGCACATCCCCAAAGGACTGCTCAGCACAGACTGACACCAATGGAAAAGTGATGTGAAGCCTGCCATTATGTAATGCAGCAAAGAAATCCTTAGTTAGGCTGTTGTGCAAGAACCAGCTAATGACACATCTGGGACTGCAAAGCCGAATAGAACAAGGAAGGCATTTTTTTTTTGTTTGTAAGTGAAAAAAAAAAAGGTTCCAACCTTGGACCAAACTAACAGCATTGTCCCCACTGGGAAGTAACAGGTGGGGATCCTCCAGGCTGTATTGCAAAAAGCAGCTGCACCTGCAGGCTGGGGGAAGGGGCCAGCAAAGGGGCCGGAGCCAGCACAGAGCAGGAATGAAGATGGGCCAGCCTCCAGGCCAGTTTTCTGTATTTGGGGAGCCTTCAGGAAAATATCCTAAATCATGCAGTCTGCTTTCTCCTGCCTTATTTAGTTAGATTAGTTCAAATGAAGTACAAAATCAAAACAAATCAAATTCCCAGTAACATTCTGCTCACTATGAAGTCAGACTGAACTTTGCAATCAGACAGTCCTGGGTCCAAATCTTGACGCTACCCACATATGATGCCAAGGAACGGCTGGGTGGTGTTTAGGGTATCATAGTAGGTTCCATGTTGGGCTGCTAACCTCAAGGTCAACAGTTTAGATCCACCAGCCACTCCACGGGAGAAAGATGATCGGCCGAGCTTTCTGCTCCCAAAAAGATTTTCAGCCTTGGGAACCCTATACAAGGTCACTGTGAGTCGGAATCAACTCAACAGCACACCACCACCACCATCTATAGATTCCTCTTGTGGCACTATAGAGTAACAACTAGACTACTAACTCAAAACCCACCAGTTACTCCTCAGAAACCCTATATAGAGTCACTGTGAGTTGGAACCAACTCGACAACTCTTAACAACAACATCCCCGACTATATTTGTCTCCTAAAAGCCTCCCCAGATGTTGTTGTTATGTGCCGTGGAGTCGGTTCTGACTCATAGCGACCCTACATAGAGTTTCGAGACTGTAAATCTTTATGGGTGCAGAAGAAACAGCTGGTAGTTTTGAACTGCTGTCCCTGAGGTTAGCAGCCCAATTTGTAACCACTATGCTACAAGAGCTCGTTAGATACAAACTAAAAATTGCACTACTTATCAATTGTATAACATGTAAATAAATTCATCTTTAGAAAATACTCTGATAAGTATTTCTTGATATCTTGGTAGTAACGCCAAGATAAGTTTCCAGGTGCCCCTTCCAACCCAATCATTGCCCTAAGTTCCTTCTATTTAGAAACTCTGAACTCTTCATTGGCTCCATGCTTGAATATCTTCTTGGTCTTGGCCAATTATCTAGCTCCTTTTCGTTCGGACTCATAACCTGGGAAGTAACCTCACAGGGTTGTAGAGAGGATAACGTGAAATGACATAAAAGCCACCTGTTTGTTTCCACTCCCCACTGCTCCTTCCCACAGAAGCCTGGTCATGGTCGAGTTCTAAAGCAGCCATTGCTACTGTGTGAGATGGGAATTGTAGAACACTGGAGAAAGAAGAATGTGCCTTGTCTGTTTCCTCCTTTGTCTGGATAGGGCCCAAAATTCAGAGCAGCTGAGTTCTCTCCTAGTTCTGTATGTTACTTGTAGGGGAAGCCGAGTCATACATCTCACTCAAAAGATAGAAACCTCAAGGGCAAAATTCCAAAACTACAAGTATTAAAATATGAATTACTTCATGGACCACAGAAACACCTAACTTCCAACCCAATATCTGAATTTCTCACATAGCTTCCTTGATGATCAGCCAGGACTTTATTAACCCCTCCCTAGAGTCAGGCCATACCAGGGCTCCTGGTGTAGTGCTGTAGAATTAGCACCAGTCACTCCTTGGAAACTCTATACAGGGTCACTATGAATTGGAACCGACGCAACTGCACTTAAGAACAACAAGAGAGCCAGACAGTTCAATGCCTTCAGAGTGAGGCATCTCCTCTGCTGTCAACCAACTCTATGGTGCACAAAATCCACTTTTTATGACCTCCTCCAAGAGGTTTTTGCTCTGCTCTCTGGAGCAAACCAAAACAAATACGGTGCCTGTCCACCTGATCACTCCTTGACTTTTTATCACCATCATCAGGTTTTGCCCATTCCCTATTTATGTCATTTCTTTTTCATCATGAACTATAGACTTTTAGCATCCTAGTTATACCTTTGAAGTTGCCCTTATTCATCAAATAAAGTTTTTGTTTGTTTTCTACTAATAAGTGATTTAAGTGAACCCAAAGTCCCCAGATGTAGCTTACACAATACAAAGTGCAATGAGAATCCTGCCTTCCTTAATATACTGCCTACTGCAGATTGTTGTTGTTGCTGTTGTTAAGTGTCACTGAGTTCCTTTCAACTTATAGCAACCCTGTATAGAGTTTCAAAGGAGCGGCTAGTAGGTTTGAACCACTGATCTTGAGGGTAGCAATCCAGTACTTATTCCACAGCATCACACCACACCAGGACTTCTACTATATATTACTATATATTAAGACAGCCTTAAAAAAAGAGAGAAAGAGAGAAGCCAAGTGCATCATTGACTTGTGTCCAATTTGACTCAATTAAAACTGTTGATTTTCATATGTGGTTTTAAATAACAACAGGTTAACGTCCCTAATAGTAACTTGCTTTTAAACTACCTGTTGTTGTTAAGTGCCATCGGGTTAGTTCTGAAACATAGTACCCCTATACAGGGTTTCCATGGAGCAACAAAAGATGAAGGGCCCATTTATAATCAAAGGCAACAGAAAAACAGTTGTCAAAATCTAGAGGGAAGATATATTTAAATTAAGGAAAATTAGATGGAGAAGAGCAACTATCAGTCTGGCCTTTTAAAAATAAAAAATAAAACGCAAACAAAAGCTCTACTATTTCACTCCCCCTGGGATAGCTAGGGGAGCCCTGGTAGTACAGTGTGTTATGAGTTAGGCTTTCTGTACCTGTAAAGATTTACAGCTTTGGGAACCCTCTATAGGACCACTATGAGTCAGAATCAACTCGATGGCACTGGCTTTTTGGGATGGCTGGAGTCCTGGTGCGGTACTGTGGGCTAATGCACCAGACTGCAAAGCCATTTGAACTGCAAGGTTGGCAATTCAATCTCACCAGCTGCTCCTTGGAAACCCTATACAGGGTTGCTATGGGTCGGAATCGACTCAAAGGTACTTAACAACTAAGATTCCAAGCAAAACAAAACAGCAGAAATTAACAAAATTTGGCAAGATTATGGGGAAATTGGAACCCTTAACTGTTGTGTGTGGGAATGCAAAATGGTGCAGTCATTGTGACAAACAGTGTGGCAGCTCCTCAAAAACCTCAAAAACGCAGTGGGGAGCGCCGTCAACAACAATAGAATACTGGAACAAGCAGGCTCAGGGGATAGTCCCAGAACTCTGAAGCACACATAAAGGAATATTTAGAAGGTTGGAAGGCTTACAGCTAGGGGGATTTGTAGCAGAAACAAGAAATCCATTGCTTTCTAATTCAAGACGCTCAACTGCTCCCAGAGCTGACATCTTGGGCAAGACCGAGCAGGGGAAGGATCAGAGCAGCCACGGATGCCTGACAGAACTACGGAGATAAAGGTGTGGACATTATTTTATTTTATTAGTATCTATTCATTGGTCTCTTGCTGTCTGTGCCACTCCATTCTTGTGCCTAGATGGGGGGCTTCAGTAGACACCCCACTCATGCCCCCAGAAGGTTCTACTATGCATACAAACAGATCTCCTTGAAATTTAAAGTGACAGTTTCTACTTAAAACCAAACTGCAGTGCAAAATGCCACAGCCAGCTGGAACTGTTTATTACTAGGAAAAAAGCCTGAACAGGGATTGTGGAGCAGGACAGGCAGACGAAAAAGGAAATAGGCCAAAAAATAAATCCTGAGTTACGTCACAATGACCAACAGTGACATCTTGAAATTTCTCAGGAAAAAATTTACCTAGAGGCTACCTAGAGGCAATAAGAAATCTACCTAGAGGCAATAAGAAAGCATAAAAAATGCCAAAATACACACCCATCTAAATATTAAGGTCACAGATAACTAACTACTGAATATGCCCCAAAAACAGAAATAGACAACCATATCAGTGCTTGCCAAAAAACGAGAAAAAGTGACTGAGGCAAATGAGCTGGAAATAGACCTACACTCCATACTGGAAGATGGGTAGGCTTTGTTAATTCCTGAGAAGGAATTCAGAAAAATAATTATAAAATGTGTCAAAACATTATATAATGAAGTTGAGAAAAATAAGGGAGAAGTCAGGAAAGTGCTACAGGAACAATCAAATAAGATAGATAAAGCATCGGAAACAATGCAAAACCTACAGAAAGAGGTCCAAATGATTAATAATAGAATATCAGAAATGGACAATACACTGAAAGGACAAAGGAGTAGAATCGAAGAGTTAGAAGCCAGAACTAGTGAGCTAGAAGATAAATCTCTCAACACTACTAAGATAGAAGAGCAAACACAAAAAAGGAAAAAAATAAATTGGAAGTAGGCCTAAGATTCCTGTTGGACAACACGAGGAGGAATAACTTAAGAATTATTGGCATTCCGGAGTAGGAAGAGTCACAAAAGTCCACAGAGAAGATAGTTGAAGAGCTTCTGGAAGAAAATTTTCCTAACATCCTGAAAAGTGAAAAGATAAACATTCAAGAAGTTCAATGAACCCCAGGAAGGATAGACCCTAAGAGACAATCACCAAGACATATACTAGTCAAGCTCTCCTAAATCAGAGATAAGGACAGAATCCTAAAAGAAGCTAGGGAACAGAGAAGTGTAACATACAAAGGCAAGCAAATCAGATTAATCTCAGATCTCTCAACAGACAAGAAGGCAATGGGGAGATTTATATATATTTTAAAAAGTGCCAACCAAGAAACCTCTACCCAGCAAATCTGTCAATCAAATATGATGGTGTAATTAAAACATTCCAGGATAAACAGAAGCTAAGGGATTTTTCCTGAACTCAATCAACAAATGGAAGAGTCAAGAACAGAATAAAATTATAAGAAGAGAGGATCTGGGAGGTCAGTCTATTATCAAAACAATTACAATGTGACAGAAGGTAAACACAGAGGGATAGAGATCCAGGTGGTGGGAAGGTCAAGTAGATTACAGGATAAAACAGACTGTCTTAAATGGCGGGCGCAGTTAATGGAGTATAAGGCAACCACAATGGGGTTGGGGTGGGGGTTTAGTTCAGGTGTTGGGGAGGGCAATGCAAGAAGGGGGAGGAGATAGAAGAACAAGATAGACAGGGGAACATTGAGATAGGTTTGCATGACCTAAGTGGGACAGAGATAAATAACGATGCATGCTCAACCTTGGAACAACAAGGCTCTGTGATACAGGGATCTAGACATAGTTTGAAGAGGGGAAATAATACTAAAATGCTTGACTGTTTTAGGAATATTGGTTTCCCTTGCCTACTACTGTAAAATAGACACTTGAGTGGAATAGAAAGGAATGTTGGGAAACATGATAACAGAAAACTTGTAAGCCTGTCTTCAGCCTATATAACTGATTGGAATACATAAAAGGGGTTCTAGAACTTGTCCAGTAAAATAGTCTCTTGCAAAGCCTTTGCAGAGTATAGGACCTTAGGTGGAATCCTGAGTCCCATCCAGAACATTCTGAGGTGGGGCATTCCCACTAGCAAGGACAAATAAACCAGCTTGGGACAGCTACAGCAACAGAAGATACATCTTCAAAGAAAGATCATCAGGAAAAACGCAAAACAAAAATGTTAGCATGACTGGCTACTACAAGCATAAGCAAGCAGGAAGCCATCAAGACAAGCAATCAAGTTCTTTCAGGACAAACTCCTCTCTAAGATTGAAACTCAAAGGGAACACACAAACAGGCATGTAAGCTTGCTGGCGACCACATTAGTCTACTGGTGAGTGGAAGAGGGGGAAAGGCAGCAATAAAGAGATGGGCTGACTTCAACCACGGTCCATTGACTCCCATTGACCTGGAGATGAGAGAAAGAAGAGGAAGGGCTGGTTGGTCCAAAGTGTGGTGAGACCAGGGGACACTTGAGCCCATGGACAAGGACATAGTACAGAGGGCTAGTGTTGAGAGTAAAGCATCCAGCTGATATGAAGTGAGGGGAAATGCACAAGAACATCCAAACTTGCAGACAGTACCCATTTGACCTAGCCTGGGCTTGATAATCAGAACT